>NC_044387.1:81837578-82476744 GCF_006542625.1 Nomascus leucogenys
TATTTATTTTATGTGGTCCTACAATATTTCCCGACTTACTTATTTATTTAGTAGTCATCATTATATATATGTTATTACCAAAATATGCTTTTTCAAGTACTGTATTTATGTGTTTGGGGATCCTCCATCTATAATACGTACTTAAATAATGACATTTGTCAGTTCTATCTTTTGTGGAAATTTCTATAATCTCTATTTCTCATGAATGACAAGAGATCTCTATAAGGAATGTATATAACTATTTATATCTCATCAGTAGAGTTACCTATAATTTGCACATTTTTCGTAAGTTCAATTTTTAGAAATAATAGTATATAAACACACTGTGTCTGATTATATAAGACTGCAGGATTATATGAGATTCAGCAAATAACTATTGTAGCTTTAAAAACTGGTATAAAGTATGAATATTATGAATGTTTACTATATTTTAAAATAAAACATGAAAGTTAGAAAGCTGTATGTCACACTTTGTACTTTGGTCATATTTAACTTCAAGGCATAGTAATTGAAACTTATTGCTTTGAGAACTACAATCATCAATATGGTTTTCTTATTTTTCAATACAAAATTTGTTTCCAATTCTTTCTGTCTTTGAATTATATTCTGAAATATACCACAAATTTTAAAGATGACTGTATTACATTTAGAATAATAATACATCAATTTTTGTGTTACAATTATAAATTTTGTATTTATAAGATGTTGCTAAATTCTGAAGTGAAAATGATGCCCAAATAGCCCTATTATAAATTAATAAACTACTATTAAATATTCATCCACTAATGTTTTCCTTACCAATGTTACAAGCATTCATTTTTCATTTGGGCACCAGCTATTATTTATTACCTCAACTATAGAGTAATAGTTCTTCTATGTCTTCTCTCAAACTTGATTTTGTATAACAGAAAAAAAAAATCAGTGTAGAATGAAAAGACATAGGCCCAAGTGCTAACCACGTTGAGTGATTTTGTTGAGGACTTTCTTCTTTGCTGAATCTCATTTTTCAAGTGACAGTGAGAGCTAGTGGAGTTGAGTGAAATAATATCATCACGACAATTTCTTCCCATCCTAAAGTCTCCTTTTTTGCTGATGGACACCCTCCATACATTTGTTTCTTGAATCTGTGACTTTATTAATAACATTCAGCATTTTCATTATTATAGTTGTTGTTTTTATTTTCATATTTAGTGTTGTCTTTCCTGAGATGGTATGAATATCACTTTAAATGAGGATACATATTATTGTATACTGAATAAATTATATTACTGTTTTACTCCCAAATATATATACCTAGATGAGAAATTATTGGAGAGAGGGAAACCCAACCAAATTAGACCTGTACTCAAGAAGCTTCCATTGTAGCAGAAGATAGATATGGGAACAGCACACTTAGTAAAATATATTTATATTGAACGTGTTTATAAGCTATAGCATCTTCTATAATTTGTACTGATAACACAGAAAACTCAGATCAAATAAGATTGAAATCTCTGAAAATATATTATGAAAGAGATAACTTTTGGGCTACTTGACAATAGATTAACTTCTACCATGCAAGGATTTTTGAGAGAGGGTTTCAGTGAGAGGCAATGTTTTTAGTCCATTTTGTGCTGCCATAACAGAATACCTGAAACTAAGTAAATTACAATGAATAGAAATATATTAGCTGACATTTTGGAGATTTGGAATTCCCAGCTAAAGGGGCTGCCACCTGGCAAAGGCGTTCTTGCCTCATTGTTTCATAGTAGAGGGCAGAAGAGCAAAAGAGTGTGAAAGAGAGGGAGAGGCAAAAAAGGAAGGCAACCTTTTCCTTTTTAAGGAAGCTACTGTCTTAATAAGAGCCTGAATCCATTCACTATACCCTCATGCCTAATCACCTCTCATTAGGCCACACCTTCCAACACTGTTGCATTTGAGATTAAGTTTCCCACACATGCTCTTGGGGGACACATTCAAACCACAGCTGGCATTCACTACAGTCTACCTTTGTTTAGTCTTCTAGTTCCAAACATATAGTGACAAACCTTATAAAGGCAACATTTCTAATGACTTTTGTATTTTTTACTACTCTTAAGGCAATTATAAGCTTTGAGAATATTTTTGGAGATCTGTTAAACTGCACCTTCATGCACAAAAGTTGTCAGACAATTTTCAATGTAGCCAATTAAAATGAACTTACCTGGA
This sequence comes from Nomascus leucogenys, assembly GCF_006542625.1. Lineage (NCBI taxonomy): Eukaryota > Metazoa > Chordata > Mammalia > Primates > Hylobatidae > Nomascus > Nomascus leucogenys. Next base: position 81,839,766 of record NC_044387.1, read on the forward strand.
AAAGTTTTATTCTGAAATGAGACCGTATATTGTTATAATTGTAAAAATCAAGAGATCACCTAATTTTAAATCTATTCTTTACAAGGTCTTCACTGCAGTATCTTTCATAAGTAATCCTGATGCTCTTTCAGGACCTCCACTGATAACAGTTTTCATTTCCTTTTTTATTAAGCACATCTTTATTCATTAATAGTTGTGTAAAGCTGGGCACATAAATATGAGTAAGATATTACTTGTGCCATAAGACAACATAGAGATTTAAACAAGTTATTAAAATATTGTTTGATAGAGAAAGAGTAAGATTTTTTTTTACTTTTTTCTGTGTCTGTCTCATATTGAGCCTGCCACTGAATTTAGCATGTGGCATTATGATTACTATGTCTTTGCTCCTTTAGTACACAGTCTGCATTATTTGTATTTATATCCTCAAGATGCAGTACAATGCCTGTCACATATTTGATAACCCAGAAATATTAGTTGTAAGACCAAATTAACCTACGAGAAAATAAGGTTTTATGAGGATGTGATTGAATCTGAATCTAAAAGATGACAGACACATAGCTTGAAGGGAAAGGAGCAAAATATAGGAGAATTTCAGTCTGTGCTGAAGAAAAATTGTATATGAAAGAACAGTGTCTAAAAGGAGTATTAACAACTTAAGTGTGAAGAGGTATGATCTGTCAGAAACGTAATAGTGATCATAAAGATAGCTAATATTCAGGCAGTACTGGAATAAAGTTACCCTAACAGAAAACGTCAGAATCTTTTTCTGTCTCCATTCTCAAAGTGTTTAATACCATTTGCTTAATGTATTATATCATATGGTAAATGGCTTTGCTGTGATTTTTTTCCTTTTTATTATTGTTTTAGAAAAGTATAGTAAAAATATTGTATGAACACTTTTGCTAAGGTAAGAAAATATTTTTTGAAGGGAGTTGAATTAGAGTATTATGCAATTTAGGTATAACATATCCAGGTAATTTTAAAGTTTTGATGTATGGCATGGAGTAATTAGAAGGTTGCCCATTGACCATATTTGGTGTTACAAAACATGAGATGGCAAAGAAAGAAAACCCCGTGCAATAAGCAAAATAAATTTTTCTCCACCTTTCATAGAGGTTTGCCATTATGGGTGATAAGAGCAATTAGGAGGAAACTGGAGAAGACAACATCACTTTCTGTGACAAATTTGCTCTATTGGGTGACATTTATGGGTATATGATCACTATATGGCCAACACATTTTCGTTAATTTAACTAGAGAGCTTTTGCCTCCATGTCACTTATATATCGGAAGGAGTTAGTATATTTTTGCCTATTAAAGAGATGGCTTCAGCATGAAATTTTCAGAACACTGAATGGTGACCTCAAATGAATTTCATCTACTAGAACTTAAAATAGGCAAGGTGAGAAGAGGAAGAATATAAGGCTGAAGTGTTAAGGGCTTGACTACTGTGCTGTGCCGAGGAGTTTTTAACTTGCCACTTTAACACTGAGTAGAGGTTTTTCAAGTAAAGAAGGTAAGAGCAAGTGGTACAGAGAAGTTTCCAGGGAGGAAACTAGAGAAAACAGAATTCTTGATTTTTCTTCTGGAATTACGTGGAGTACCATATAACCAAAAGATAAAATGTCCCAAGAAGATGAACAGATCTTAATACAACCTAGCAGTACATCTTTGAAGATCTAAATATGATTTTGGCTGGAAGAGCATGTATGCTAATTTTATTTTTGAAGTAGTACTAAAATTAGTATTTTGCAGAAAGACTAAGAGCCTCCAAAACATAAATTCATGTAGTTTTCTACTGCTGATTACTGTAGATATATTAACAGCTCAGAAAAGCCACAGAGTATTTTGTTACTACTAAAAGCTTTTTACATATGATTGTAAGTTCACTGAGGGCACAAACTCAGAGTGTGTACAGATGTTTGCTCCTGGCCTGGCATAAATATGGTACATATTATGAACACCTATATTAATATATATTTGTTTAGTTAATTAAAACGTGGTTATTACAGGACATTTCTCCAGATGGCCTTGGACCAATCTGGTGCTTATCTCTTTCTCACTTAAAGTTCTTAAGAATAACTATAGAATGTGCTGGGAACATCTTGAGATAGGGAGTGGTTAGAACAGTTCATGTGCTGTTTCCATCCCTCCCAAAACAGGATGTTTTTCAGTGCTTCAGCCCAGTGTATCATCTTGCCCCTTGGTATATGATATAGTTTGGATCTGTGTCATCAGCCAAATTTCATGTCGAATTGTAATTCCCAATGTTGGAAGTGGGGCCTCCTGGGAGGTGATTGGATCAAGGAGTTGTTTCTCATGAATGGTTTGACACCATGCCTTTGGTGCTGTTCTCATGATAGTGAGTGAGTTCTCATGAGATCAAGTTGTTTAGCACCAGAGTGGTGTGTAGCACCTCCCGTTTTCCTCTTTCTCTCTCTCTTGCTTCTGTTCCTGCCATGTAAGAAATGCCTGCTCCAGCTTCACCTTCCAACATGATTGTAAGTTTCCTGAGGCCTCTCCTCTTCCACATCCCTTCCTGTACAGCCTGTGGAGCTGTGAGCCAATTAAACCACTTTTCTTTATAAATTACCCAGTCTCAGGTATTTCTTCACAGCAAGACAAGAATGGGCTAATACAGTATAAAAGCCACGGAGGCTGCTCTCCAGGGTTCCTCAGCTGTGGTGCAAGTGAGGAATTTGTAGACAAGACTCCATCTGCCTGGGGAGTTTTCCTGAGCTGTGGATGACCAGCTTGCCCAGAATCCTTCTGTTGTCTGTTGCTGACAATCTGTAAGTAATAGACCCACTTGTAACTTGTGTGTTTGAGTGTTCTGTCTCACCGTACTTGGGGAAGTAGTAACAGTCATGCAATGGTAAATTAAAGAAAATAAATCTAGAGTTAATAGTACACAGATTAACTGTAGATCAAAACAGACTTGTACTCATTCAAATTTAGACCTAGACAGTTGCATTTAGCCCTGGCTCTGCACTTATAATTCCTTATTTTTATTTCTTTTTATTTATCATTGTTTCTATTGTTGACTCTCATGTAAGCCAGTCAGATTCTAAAATAAAAAAGAAGGATTAGAACAATTAGATTGCTTTTTATTCCCTAAGATAAAATTTGAACCAAAAAACAATGTCAGCAGAAAGATACTACAACAAAAGGACATGTTATTAATGCATTTAATATGTATAAGCCTGCTTCTGTGTATGCCAGAACACATGCACATATACACATGCCCACTCAATAAGAATTTTAATAGGTTAGTTTTCAACACACTCAAAGGGAATTGGTTATAGAAGAAAAGATGAGACTTGGAGTCAGAAGTTGATTTAAATTCTTTTTCTACGATCTATTCAACGTGTGGCCTTAGTAAAATATTTGATTATATTGAGCCTCAATTTTCTCTTCTATAAAATGAAAAATCATTTCTTTTGTATCCTTTTGAATACTTATGAAAATAAACTATTGTCTTATAGGAAAAGTTTTAATGTAGTGACTGAGTTAAAAAAAACTTGCCAAATATTAATTTCAATATCTACCACCAAATAGCCATTGTCTATTAGTTAGTGTAGATCCAATAATTAATTGGACAGAAATTTGAAAGAACAAAACTGAAAAGTTGGTGACAAATATGTCTGAGAAAAGGTATATTGATGGACCTCTTGGATGAGGCAGATTGTGTAGATATTTGTGTCACATAATAATTGCCCATCAGAAGATATCCCCTGTGGAGAAGACTCTCTTGGCTTTAATTACAGACAAGATGACTCATCATAAATAACATGACTTTGACTGGGCGCGGTGGCTCACGCTTGTAATCCCAGCACTTTGGGAGGCCGAGGCGGGCGGATCACGAGGTCAGGAGATCGAGACCATGGTGAAACCCTGTCTCTACCAAAAGTACAAAAGATTAGCCGGGCGTGGTGGCGGGCACCTGTAGTCCCAGCTACTCAGAGAGGCTGAGGCAGGAGAATGGCGTGAACCCGGGAGGCGGAGCTTGCAGTGAGCCAAGATTGCGCCACTGCACTCCAGCCTGGGTGACAGAGCAAGACTCCGTCTCAAAAAAAAAAAAAAAAAAAAAAAAAAAAAAAAAAAAACATGACCTTTGTGGCAGGAATGGAGGTTTTATCAGAGACCAGTGACAAACTTTTCTCTTGAAGGAGACTGTTTGGTCTACCAACGCTATTGAATGAATGCACAATTTTCTAAGAACACAACCCACCACTGAGCTTCTGATAGGGTGCCAGAGGGCTACCTGGTATCAATTGCATTATACTGACCCTCTTATCATGGATGAACATTACTGTCCTCCTGCAGAGATGGTAAAATATTCCAGATAAGAATATGCCTCCCCTTTCCACAGGGCTTCTGCCAGCATCATAATCTCTCATCCTTTCCTTTGTTGTGCGACACAGTGTCCTTTATATTCAGGAAGCATGTTGTGTTGCAAAAGAATCTGGCAATGACACTGTGCTCATGGATTCCACTGATAATAACACATTTTCATCACTCAGAGGCAGCAACTTTATTGTCAATCCAGTCTCCATTTAATGTCATGTTATCTAGTAGGCCTTGATATATATATATGTATATAACTTTTGCCTCAAGAACCTCATGATCAACTACCAGATACCAAATTATAGCTCCTACATGAAAGATTTTAATTGTATCTCCTAATCTTAATTTTTATTCAATCTGCAGACTGACGTTTTCGATACATACCAGACATTTAGACATTTGTACCTGATGTCTACCAGCAGCCCATATTCAATGTAATCATATCTGAAACCATACGAAATAGAAGAGCCATCAGTCCAAGACAGAATCGTTAGTACAAGCATAAATCCTTCTATTCTTACCTCTGCACGTTCCAGCTACCTCTTGTTTTCTTCTATTAGCTAACCCAGTTGAGTAAACCAACATTATATGATTGAATAGATGCATTTCTGTCTTGCATTACTGAATATTTTAATTCAAAGGATATCTTCCATCTGAAGATGCTTTCCAATTTTTTTAGCCAATTCAACTTCTATCTATTTTGGGAGACAATACTTTATGAATATTTCATGTTTGTACATGGCCTGGCTCCAGTGAGCAAAGGGTATGGAAAATCTTTCTTGGAAGCTAGATATAGTGTCTTCTTCCAGATTAGAGGACATTTGCTTCATGATCAGCAGAACAAAGATAGACAATATCTACCAGCAACCTTTCCAAGACAGTAAAATATCCTCGTTTACCTCTCAGAGTAAATACAAAGACTCACTCTCTCATTAGAGGAAAATGAACAGATTGCCAGCTTTTCTAATTTCTGAGTTCCTCTTCTCTTATGCACCTCACTGCATATGTGGATGTCATTTGTTCTTCACTGGGTCACTGTGTGGAAATTTGGACATAGGAAACAAATGCAAGAAGATATAGCTCTGTTTGATGCTTTTATCATGAGTTATAACTGGTCTTTGTCTGTGACCCAGATTTCTTAGTTTTTCTCAGTATATGTATATAAAACTGTGACAGGCCCACTTGTTAACTTGCCAAGTAGCATAAGATCTCAGACCCTCCGTAGTTTTCTACTCCCTTCTGGAGGTCTTCCAGATCCTTTAAAATGTGGTCTTTAGCTATGGAGGAAGCCCTCTAGGATTCTGTCTCTCTCAAATTCTCTAATTGCTCTCTTGTTATTATCATTAGGAAACTCACATGGAACTTCTTTCCCAACAGCAAGCTACTTGAATTCAGGATTATAATGATGGTGATTTCATTTGCCTCTCACAAATTATCTCAGTACTCAGTTGTTTTGAGAGCACCCAGCCAAGTTGGGGTTCCAGTACCAGAGTGGCTAGCAACCTGCCCTGACAGAAAATAAAAGAACTAGATATGAGTGTTTTACTGTGTGCCTTGCGTGGGATAATTTTTTTTTTATCAAGTGGACAGTCTAATGCCTAGTAGTGTAACTAGTGACCAGTGGGTCCTTGACCAGGTAACTTGTTTATATTGGCAGATACGTTTATAGCTTTTGTCTACCCATAACCAATTTATGCCTGCCCGACCATGGCTCTGGCATGAGGAGCCTTATCTTGTCTCCTCAATCTGTAAGTCCAGGGAAAATTCACCTTGGGGTATCCCCAGGTTGTTCAGATAGAAGGCACAAATTCCATACACCGCCACAATAGGAAGCAAGTTCAAAGATTTTTACTTACAGATCTTGGGCAGAGAGGGCATAATTATAAGAAAGATAGCCCTCTATCCACAGGTCACATGAGGCAGGCATGAAAAGTCAGGCAGAGAACGAAAGGAGAGAAAATGCCCATGGCAACTAGCAGTATATGACAGGGTGCAGGTCACTCGAAATTCACAGGCAAATGCCTGGATGGTCCATAAAAAGGAAGTGATGGGAAAGTCCAGTCTGCCAGGTGGGAGAGATGTCTCTAAGCTCTTATCATTGACCACTGGCTTGGGCCATTTGGGTGTGATGTTCTACTTAGAGTCCCTAGAAGCAGTCTTCACTGTGTCATTTTTCTTACATCAACAAATACTGAGTTTTATTAAAGTAAACTAGATTTGATTTTTTTTTTTTTGAGATGTGGTTTTGCTTTTCCACCCAGGCTGGAGTGAAGTGGCACAATCTCAGTCACTGCAACGTCCGTCCCCAAGTTCAAGTGATTCTCCTGCCTCAGCCTACGAGTAGCTGGGATTATAGGCATGCATCACCACGACCAGCTAATTTTTGTATTTCCAGTAGAGACAGGGTTTTGCCATGTTGCCACGCTGGTCTTGTACTCTTGACCTCAGGTGATCCTCCTGCCTCAGCCTCCCAAAGTGCTGGGATTACAGGCGTGAGCCACCATGCCTGGCCTGAAAATGTTTTTAAACATTCTGAAATTTTCTTCCACTTTGATATTTACTTCCTTTTTACTTGTCTTTGTGTTTGATTGTTTCAATATGTTATTTCTTTTTTCTTTTTCTTTTTCTTATTTTTTTTATTATTATACTTTAAGTTTTAGGGTACATATGCACAATGTGCAGGTTTGTTACATATGTATCCATGTGCCATGTTGGTGTGTGCACGCATTAACTCATCATTTAGCATTAGGTATATCTCCTGATGCTATACCTCTCCCCTCCCCCACCCCACAACAGTCCCTGGAGTGTGATGTTCCCTTTCCTGTGTCCATGTGTTCTCATTGTTCAATTCCCACCTATGAGTGAGAACGTGGGGTGTTTGGTTTTTTGTCCTTGTGATAGTTTACTGAGAATGATGATTTCCAGTTTCATCCATGTCCCTACAAAGGACATGAACTCATCATTTTTTATGGCTGCATAGTATTCCATGGTGTATATGTGCCACATTTTCTTAATCCAGTCTGTCGTTGTTGGACATTTGGGTTGGTTCCAAGTCTTTGCTATTGTGAATAGTGCCACAATAAACATACGTGTGCATATGTCTTTATAGCAGCATCATTTATAATCCTTTGAGTATATGCCCAGTAATGGGATGGCTGGGTCAAATGGTATTTCTAGTTCTAGATCCCTGAGGAATCGCCACAATGACTTCCACAATGGTTGAACTAGTTTACAGTCCCACCAACAGTGTAAAAGTGTTCCTATTTCTCCACATCCTCTCCAGCACCTGTTGTTTCCTGACTTTTTAATGAAGGCCATTCTAACTGGTGTGAGATGGTATCTCATTGTGGTTTTGATTTGCATTTCTCTGATGGCCAGTGATGATGAGCATTTTTTCATGTGTTTTTTGGGTGCATAAATGTCTTGAGAAGTGTCTCTTCATGTCCTTTGCTCACTTTTTGATGGGGTTGTTTTTTTTTCTTGTAAATTTGTTTGAGTTCATTGTAGATTCTGGATATTAGCCCTTTGTGAGATGAGTAGATTGAAAAAATTTTCTCCCATTCTGTAGGTTGCCTGTTCACTCTGACGGTAGTTTCTTTTGCTGTGCAGAAGCTCTTTAGTTTAATTAGATCCCATTTGTCAATTTTGGCTTTTGTTGCCATTGCTTTTGGTGTTTTAGACATGAAGTCCTTGCCCATGCCTATGTCCTGAATGGTAATGCCTAGGTTTTCTTGTAGGGTTTTTATGGTTTTAGGTCTAACATGTAAGTCTTTAATCCATCTTGAATTAATTTTTGTATAAGGTGTAAGGAAGGGATCCAGTTTCAGCTTTCTACATATGGCTAGCCAGTTTTCCCAGCACCATTTATTAAATAGGGAATCCTTTCCCCATTTCTTGTTTTTGTCAGGTTTGTCAAAGATCAGATAGTTGTAGATATGTGGCATCATTTCTGAGGGCTCTGTTCTGTTCCATTGATCTATGTCTCTGTTTTGGTACCAGTACCATGCTGTTTTGGTTACTGTAGCCTTGTAATATAGTTTGAAGTCAGGTAGCGTGATGCCTCCAGCTTTGTTCTTTTGGCTTAGGATGGACTTGGCAATGTGGGCTCTTTTTTGGTTCCATATGAACTTTAAAGTAGTTTTTTCCAATTCTGTGAAGAAACTCATTGGTAGCTTGATGGGGATGGCATTGAATCTATAAATTACTTTGGGCAGTATGGCCATTTTCACAATAATGATTCTTCCAACCCATGAGCATGGAATGTTCTTCCATTTGTTTGTAAGCTGTTTTATTTCATTGAGCAGTGGTTTGTAGTTCTCCTTGAAGAGGTCCTTCACATCCCTTGTAAGTTGGATTCCTAGGTATTTTATTCTCTTTGAAGCAATTGTGAATGGGAGTTCACTCATGATTTGGCTCTCTGTTTGTCTGTTATTGTTGTACAAGAATGCTTGTGATTTTTGTACATTGATTTTGTATCCTGAGAATTTGTTGAAGTTACTTATCAGCTTATGGAGGTTTTGGGCTGAGACAATGGGGTTTTCTAGATATACAATCATGTCATCTGCAAACAGGGACAATTTGACTTCCTCTTTTCCTAACTGAATACCCTTTATTTCCTTCTCCTGACTAATTGCCCTGGCCGGAACTTCCAACACTGTGTTGAATAGGAGTGGTGAGAGAGGGCATCCCTGTCTTGTGCCAGTTTTCAAAGGGAATGCTTCCAGTTTTTACCCATTCAGTATGATATTGGCTGTGGGTTTGTCATAGATAGCTCTTATTATTTTGAGATACGTCCCATCAATACCTAATTTATTGAGAGTTTTTAGCATGAAGGTTGTAGAATTTTGTCAAAGGCCTTTTCTGCATCTATTGAGATAATCATGTGGTTTTTGTCTTTGGTTCTGTTTATATGCTGGATTACATTTATTGATTTGCGTATGTTGAACCAGCCTTGCATCCCAGGGATGAAGCCCACTTCGTCATGGTGGATAAGCTCTTTGATGTGCTGCTGGATTCAGTTTGCCAGTATTTTATTGAGGATTTTTGCATCAACGTTCATCAAGGATATTGGTCTAAAATTCTCTTTTTTGGTTGTGTCTTTGCCCGGCTTTGGTATCAGGATGATGCTGGCCTCATAAAATGAGTTAGGGAGGATTCCCTCTTTTTCTATTGATTGGAATAGTTTCAGAAGAAATGGTACCAGTTCCTCCTTGTACCTCTGGTAGAATTCGGCTGTGAATCCATCTGGCCCTGGACTCTTTTTGGTTGGTAAGGTATTGATTATTGCCACAATTTCAGAGCCTGTTATTGGTCTATTCAGAGATTCAAATATGTTATTTCTTTATAACCAGTACTTTTCCCCTCATACATTAAAAATTGCCAAAGCAAATAGTTTTGTGTTTAGTAACAGTTGTTCCAGTAACAACATGTCTGTCACTTCTGTTCTTGTTTTAAATCAGAGTAAATGTTTTTTCATCCTAATCAATATTTTCTGATGTAGCTATAACACAGAGCTTACTACTTTATCATGCTTTTATTATCTAAATGGTCTGTATATTTTTCTAACTTTTGTACTTTATGTATTGTTTATATACCTTCTTTAAGGTATGCTTCAAATAAAAACCCTCTTAGAAGCAAATATGTTCCTATGAAAGAAATTGAATGAGGTGTCTGAAAGGATTACTATAATATTTATTGATTTTAAATGTTGCATAGTAAAATTTGACTATTAGAGTTTACTTTACATAAAAGATTGTGTCATTGAGCAAATCAGTATGCCTCTTACCTAGTTGTACATTAGGCCAAAAATCCTCTGAAAAATAAATACCTGCAGTTAGAAGTATTATCATTTATCTCTCAAGATACTTTTTTTCTATTTCATTCTTTGTATATTTGACCTCCTGCTATTTAGAATAGGCTGTGTAATCAAAAATTTAAACCACTGTAAGTATATTGAAAAAATCCTGTAAGAAATCTTCCTTAACTTCATTCCATATATGAAATTCTATATTGTAGCTTTTTATAGAAAAAAATCAGTATTCTGTAAATAAGCATATTTTCAATAATCTAACTTTTCAGTAATTCTTATTCAGATTACTTCCACACGAGACATAGGCATGTGTGTATCTGTGTGAATATTTGACTATTAAGTTTGTATTTATGATTATGTTTTCATGGGTGTGAGTTGTGTGATTATGAATATGTTAGAGTGTGAATGTGAATGTATATGTATATGAGAGTGATATATATACACACATATGTATACATGTATACATATATGTCTCATATACATGTATATCTATATATGTATCTACAGATACATATATATATCTATATATGTCTATATATCCCTTTAATTAGCAAGGAGTAAATATCTAAATTTGTGGTTTGGTTGGCTAGTAGGTTGGTTTATATAGACAAATAGATTTCAATTTAACAATACGTCACCAAAAATTCTCATATATTTAAAAAATACTTACTTTTGCCAATCCGAGAAAAGTGTCACTTTCACTAGGGAAATTTTAATAATAATCCTCACTCTTTATTTTACTTGGTTGTGCACTATGACCTTATAGAAGCACATCCTCTTTCTCAGCTCCTTAGTTTGCTGCTGTGCTGTATAAATATCTCTGTATCTTCCAGGATGAGCATATTCATTACGGATTAAATTAACCCAACTCAAATGTCCATCACTTTATTCCCAGAAAGAGAAATAACTTACTCTTAAAGTTCAAACTGAAAGCTTATCATTAACATCAGAGGGGTTTTCATTGATTTAAAATAACAATAAGATATGAATGATTAAATTGGGATAAAACATAGTCATACACAATTAATGTAATACAAATTATAATAATAATTTACTCAAGTGCTTCAGATATGAAATTACCTTTTATCTACTTTATTCTCCATTCCATAGTCCTGTCTGGCCTCAGTGCATTGCCTAGAGTATCTGGAGACCCACCACTGATTTTAGCAGTTCAGTCTTATTCTCCTACCCTTAGCACTGGCAGCACTTGATATTTTGACTCTATAGAGGTTTTGCCCAAACTGCGAGAACTTGGTATGCAGCCACTGACATTGCAAATGCACCCTTTTGCCATCTCTCTGCACTTAAATGATTAGGATCAATTTGGCTGTATGTGTAATGGGTTGCAGTACACTTTTAGAGCCACACCTGCTAGATCTGTGAGAGAGTGGCCATGGATATTCTGACAATGTTCTAGGCTAAGCATACATGCACAGACTTGATACTGTCATCAGAACATGCTGAACTAGCATGAAAAACCAGTCCCACCTGGCAAACCTAGCTAAAGCTAAAAGTACAGTCCAAGGAAAAAATGACTTCAGCCAGTGGGCCAGGGCATTCTTCACAGATAGATCTTGTTGGGCCCTGAATCCCATCCAGAGGATTTCACTGCATCTTGACTGCAGCTGACAAATTTTCCAGAATTGACATAGTCAGTCCTTTATAGTCCTCTGACTGGGGCCAAATTACCCAGGTCCTACAAGGTCAAATTTATTTCCTATTCAGGTTCCCTGAGCATATGATGATCTGATAATGGCCCTAGATTTGCAGCTCAAGCTACACAACATTGGACCTAATCATGGGCCATACCATGAATTCTACATGCTCCATATTATCCTCAAGCAAAAGGTACAGTTAAACATTTTAATGAAAAATTGAAGGGCAGGCTTCAAGCTGCTGATAAGAGGGAATGAGATAACCATGGCCTGAATTACGCATCTCAAGCTAGCATCCTTGTATCGCAATGCAGGGTTTCCCTGAAAAGGTTATTCTCATTTGTGCCCCTTGTTTGATCAGGCTGTCGTCCCTGTTCCTCATTTTGTACATCATTCTTTTACAATTATTGACATCTCAGTCTCCACTGGGTACTGTGTAAGGACTTTCTATCACCCTTGGCCCCTTGCTGAAGACTCAAATCAAAGGGAGATCAAGATGGACATTAAAAAGCAATAGGTGGTACACAATGAACTCCTTTATTTATCTCCCAGTTGCAAGGCATAGGTTTTTCTCTACAAGGTGGGAGACAATGAACTCCTTCTTCATTTACCCCCAGGTGCATGGCAAAGGTTTTTGTCAAGGACCACAAAAATAAAGACCATCAATTTGAGGCCCCTTGCTATTTAGAATAGCTGTGTAATCAAAAATTTAAACTACTGTAAGTATATTGAAAAGCCCTAGTTAAGCATTTTCCTTAATGTGGCCCTCCCACTTTACCCAGTATAGCCCCGTGGGGAAAATATATAAAACAGAAAGTTTTACTGTGCAATACGTAAGAGAATGTAAGCCTAATTACATGAATTTGCCGCCCTGGAGGTTAGGTCAAGTGTTCTCTCATTACAAATGGTACAAGACAGACTGCCCACGTCACAGTCAGTGGGGAAAATCCCCACCCCAACCAGCTGATAGGGTACGAGAACATTCATACCGAAGAGCTCACCTCTGAGGGAAAAGAATAAATCAAACATTTCTTCTCTCTCTCCCACAGGACAGGTAGCCCAGGTGACTTGTGTTTTGCCAAGTTTCTTGGTCTGCCTATTCTAGACAGTTACCACCACACTGAATTTGATGAACTATTGGATGCCACCTTTGCCTAATCCTGCAGGTAAACATCTGATAACTATGTCACTGTATATCACAAATGGACATCTCCCTAGCCATAGAAATTTCTACTATCCCAGGTGTCCTAACCTTACTAATTTAGACCTGATGAATTACTGCAACTGGACTCTGTCACTGAAGAAATAAAACACCTTCCTAAATGTCAATGATCTCCTATCAAAAATGGTGGCAATGGGGTCAACTGGAACATCTGGAGGAGGGGGCATGGGATGCAACAATGGGCCTATTTTGTCCATGAAAGCAAGGTTCTTCTCCTCTGCCATACTCATCCCCAACTCTGCATAGACTGTTCAATTACATTCATGGACTCTGTCCACCAGGAGAGACTTCCAGTTGGTTGAGTCCCAGAGCAGTCAGTGATTCTTACACTCAATTCCCTATTTATTTCTTTTAAACATGTTGGTTAGCCTATTGTTTCCCCTCTTGTTATTCACCACCTTGGGCAGCTGCCATATTTCCGCCAGCTTGTTAGCGATAGAAAAGTCTCAGACAGTTTAAATAAAGCCAGCTTTGTGAATTGAGTTTCCAGAGAACACTAGACACATAAAATAGTTTTAAAAATCTCTTAAAATGTGGTTTTGAAGGGGCTCTAATCCAATTTTATAACCTCTAGTGGATGCCAGGCTACTGGCTTTTACTGTGCTTGTGATCCATTGATATTTTCAAAGTAACCAGAGATGAGAAGGGGAAGTTGGGAAGAGGAAAAGTTAAAACATCACAAAGCTAGTTGTTCTTTTTTTAATTCAGCTTTTTTTAATTGAATAAATGCTCACCAGATTGCTGAAAGTTTTTGGCAAATTTCCAGAGATATGAAAGAATTGATTTTGATTTTTTTTTTTTTTTGGCCAGTGTCCTTGTTGTTTTTATGGATAAGAAAATATCATGCCTGGCATAGTGGCTCAGGCTTGTTATCCCAAAATTTTGGGAGGCTGAGTTGGGTAAATCACTTGCGTCCAGGAGTTCGAGAACAGCCTGAGCAAGATGGTAAAACCCCTTCTCTACAAAAAAATACAAAAATTAGCTGGGCATGATGGTGCACGTCTGTAATTCCAGCTACTCAGGAGGCTGAGGTGGGAGGATCACCTGAGGTCAAGGCTGCAGTGAGCTGTGATGGCGCCACTGCACTCCAGCTTGGGTGACTAAGTGAGACTCTGTCTCAAAAAATAAATCAAATAAAATAAAGCTTTGGGCCAAGCTTGAGGATTGCAGTCAGGGATCATAGATTCAAGTTGCCATGAATATACACTCTGATCAGTGGCAGTTACAAGTATAATTTTGAAGAAATAAAAGGCAGTTCCTGAGTTGTTTACCAAGAATATATTTAAGAAGGCCTTTAATATATTTAAGGCCTTCTTTGGGATCCTGGCATTTATCTCATTACTTAAATAAATATATGTATTTAAAGTTGATATTCGGAAGATATTTATCTATATATATCTACATACTACATATTGATATATATATATATAGATATATATCTTCTAAATGTCAACTTTTAATTAAGCTGACCTCTGGTCATAGTGCTCTAAAAAGAAATCATTTTAAATCTCAACTTACTGGATTTCAGCCAGGACAAACAGGAAGTAGGTCTGTCATTTAGTTATCCTGGTTCTAAAACAGCTTTTTTTTTTCAATTATGCATGCAAATGAATTATTTTAAATATTTCAAAGAATCCCTAGTTTGGCTACTACTGATTGTGACTGTCCAGGTTAAGTAGGGCCACTTTCCTAGATATTTACAAGAGATTGCCTTATAAGTGGTATACATAAATCCATCTGATGTTTCTACAGACTGTTCAGTTTTTAAGGCTCGATTTTTCCATAATTTAGGGAAAGTAGTCAAGGCTGGGAACATATTTTGGGTTGAAGTGTGACATGTCTCAGACTGTCTCTAACTGCCAAGTGGTAGCAGAGTGCTCAAAGTACGGGGCGTAAGACCCCAATATTATACGTGTCTAGAAGAGCAAAAAACAGGGTACACATTTCAGTTACGAACTAACAGGAATGGATCACAAATTAAAGAGTAAGTCTGAATTTTCCAGTGATAGAAAACAGCTGTAGTCATAAAAAAAGTTATATAAAATAAAACCAACAGTGCCTAATTGCCAGTCCTTTGACTTGAACCTCTGCTGTGAGACCAAGGTGGAAACAGAGGCAGTTCTCTGCGGAGATCTTTACCTCATTCTCCTGTTCAAAGACAGAGACTGAAGCCCTCCTCTTAAAGGAAATATAGGGTTTGAAAAACAGTCCAAATAAAGTCTAGACCTTCAACCAAAGAGTGGGAGGTCCAAATTCGGGATAACTCACCCAAAACAACCCATGAGACTTCTGAGGACAGAGAATTCCTGCTAGTACCAAGCCCCAACTCCAGAGAAACACAAGGTTTTCAGGAGGAGTCTCTGTGAATCCTGTTGACTTATGCCAGATAATCCTGTTGACCTAAATTGGGGAGGCTGAGGCAAAATTAACATAAGTGGAGAGTTTGTTTTTTTGTTTTGTTTTGTTCTGTTTGAGATGGAGTCTCGCCCTGTCACCCAGGCTCGAGTGCAATGGTGCAATCTCGGCTCACTGCAACCTCCACCTCCTGGGTTCAGATGATTCTCCTGCCTCAGCCTCCCGAGTAGCTGGGATTACAGGTGTCCGCCACCATGCTTAGCTAATTTTTGTATTTTTAGAAGAGATGGGGTTTCACCATGTTGGCCAGGCTGGTCTCGAACTCCTGACCTTGTGATCCGCCCATCTTGGCCTCCCAAAGAGGTGGGATTACAGGCGTGAGCCACCACACCTGGCAAGTAGAGAGTTTATATGGGCCAATCTTGAGAATTGCAACCAGGGATCCTAGATTCAAATTGCCTGAATATACATTCTAATTAGTTGCAGTTACAAGCAGATTTTTAAAGGCAGAGACAAGGCAGTTCCTGAGTTGTTTACCAATAATTTATGGTAAAATAACATAAGCTATTGATTGACTCTACATTCTTTGTATCACAAATTCCAGGACCGTGAAGATAATGGGTGAGGCAGCTAGTCAGGAACAAAATGGCTTTAAACAATTGCCCATGGCATGGGTACCAGGAGCATGATTATCGTCTCATACTGATGTCTCTCTGGGCCTGCCTGCAGACCTCATAAAGCCCAGAAAATTCTGCCATTTTTTTTTCTCTGTAATCAAACTGATGTTATATGTGAGTCCGCATGTCTTAGGCACTGTATCTCAGTTGGTCCAGGATATAGCCAAGAAATATGAGTGTCATTCACTAGCCTCCACGTGTCTGAACAGTATGTATGAAAAACACTATAAAAATTTTTCAGACTTAAGGCAAGGATCTCTATACTTCAAAAGGTTTAGTTGCAAACAAATTAACAAGAGCTCATTGAGAGCTCCCCTCTTTACTGTATATCAGATGCAATCTATATTTTATATTTAATTCAAATTCTTCCTCATAAGCAGACTACTTACTAAGAGATTTTGGTAAACACTAATCTATAGACTATCTGACAATACACTGTATCTGTATTAAAAATTAAATGGTTTTATTAAATGTTTACTTAGCTTTATGATAGATGGCATAGCTTCCCAAAAAGAGAAATGCATCTTCCAAAGAATGAATGATATGATTCGAATGTGTGTCCCCTCCAGATCTCATGCTGAAATGTGACCCCTCAATTCTGGGAAAGGGGCCTACTGGGAGGTCTGCGGGTCATCCAGGTGGATCTCTCATGAATGGCTTGCTGCCATCCCCTTGGTGATGAGGGTGTTCT
This sequence comes from Nomascus leucogenys, assembly GCF_006542625.1. Lineage (NCBI taxonomy): Eukaryota > Metazoa > Chordata > Mammalia > Primates > Hylobatidae > Nomascus > Nomascus leucogenys. The sequence goes on from NC_044387.1 coordinate 81,856,525, forward strand.
CACTCTATTAATTCACATGAGAGCTGGTTGTTTAAAAGAGCATGGCCCTTCTCCCTCTACTTCCTGTTCCCTCTCACCATGTGACATGCTTGCTCCCCCTTTGTCTTCTGCCATGATTGGAAGCTTTCTGAGGCCTTAGCAGAAGCAGATGGTGGTATCCTGCTTCCTGTACAGTCTGTGGAACCATAGACCAACTAAATCTCTTTTCTTGATATATTACCCAGTCTCAGGTAATTCCTTTATAACAACATAAAATGGACTAATACAATGAAGCCTAAATTTTTAAAATTTCTCAGCATATTAATTCATAGAAAATGAATACACGTTCAAGTTGTCAACCTGAAATAATAAAAAAGGGTCAGAATCCAGTTTTAAAGAGTTAATTCAAGCAAAACCTGGGAATGGCTACCCGGGAGATAAAAACTCCAGTAAAATGGGGTTGGTGCCCCAAAGTTAAAAGTTAAGTTATTGCTTATATAGGCAGAAAACAAAGAAGTTTAACAGGATTACATGATTTCCTAGACATGGCTGGTTTAAAAGTTGCAAGAAATTAGTTACAGTTCATTTTCTTTTCTCTACCACTTGTTTTCCTTTCTTTACAGCTGGTTGTCATTCTCTTTCCAGTTTAAAGAGTGTATTTAACAGTTCACCTTAAGACAATGTGACAGCCATGAAGTCTTCCTGTGAGAAACGTAAGAGGCAGATTAATCTGTTATGAAGGTAAAAAATGTAGAAGGAAGGGGGCCTTCCCTGGTACTCCTTCAGTCATTTACATCTTACAAGATGATACAAATAAGGGAGAAAGATTAATCTGTAATCAGACAAAGTTTACAGCTTCCTTGGTTATAGCTGTCTATCATGAGACTTTAAGGCTCAAAAAATTTAGAGTTTCAATAGTCAAAACTTTCAGTTACTTACTTTCATAACATAACATTTATTGATTGGGGATATAAAATATATTAAAGTATGATCTAACATCAACAACAGGATAAACTAGAGGATAACTAATTTTGGTTGTAAATGTTTTTGTCACTTAAAAATAATTACCCTGGGCCGAGCGAGGTGGCTCACACCTGTAATACCAGAACTTTGGGAGGCCAAGGCAGACAGATCACGAGGTCAGGAGATCAAGACCATCCTGGCCAACATGGTGAAACCCCGTTTCTACTAAAAATACAAAAATTAGCTGGGCGTGGTGGCAGGCACCTGTAATCCCAGCTACTCAGGAAGCTGAGGCACGAGAATTGCTTGAACCCAGGAGGTGGAGGTTGCAATGAGCCGAGATTGCCCAACTGCACTCCAGCCTGGCGACAGAGCAAGACTCCGTCTCAGTAATAATAATAATAATTACCCTGGAAAATTTCCTTCTCAAATTCTTTTTTAATCTATAAATTGGAATAACACTTATTTTCTAAGGTGGTTATGCTTATTAAATGCAATAATTTATATAAAATGTAAGACATAATGAACATCAGTTGCCTTCCTGCTTACTAGAGACACTAAATAAGTACTTTATTTTAAAGTACTTATTTTAAATATGGCTTAATGTGTCTAGTAAAACCACTTGACTAATTTGTTATAGCTGTGGCTTATCATATTTGTAAGCCATATGTTCATTCCAAATATACGTGATAGTGAACAGGAATGTTCTGTTTTGTTGTATTTTTCTTCATGATCCTGGAGTCGACCATCAGTGAAAACTATTAAGAAATATTATTTTTCTCTAATAAGAACTTGGAAGTATTTGAAAACAGGTTTATATTATGTATGACATTCTTATCTATTATATAATATTTATTAAATGTAATGTCAGTTCCACATTCGAACTTTAATTAACAGAAATAATCAGAGGTACAATTGGTGGGTTGTCTCTTGAATAGGAATGTCATGTAAATATTCGTCCTGGAGTTTAACAGAATCTTCAGGAATTAATAATACCTGAGAAACGTCTGCTCAACAAATTTCATATGTTTGATTTTTCTGAAGTCTTGGCTGAATACTCACATGTAGCAAGATGGTTAATTACCTCGCTATAGGCATTGTCAGATGAAAGTCTCTATGTGAGTTCGCTTAGAATTTTAATACTGATCTATTCCTTCTCTACAGTGTGAGTTAAAATTTTTTTTCTTTCTTAACTCTCTCATATCTTCATGTATTTTAGATAACTCAATAAAAATTACTTTAATAGTTAACATTTATTGGGCACTTACTATATACCATTATTGCTGTAAGGATATAGATGTTTATTAAATATTTATAAGATCACTTTCAGGTGGATGCTATTAAATTCCAAAGCTCATGAATAAGAAAACTGAGTTATAATGAAATTTAACACCTACTGGCCTATTTTCCTGGTTATTAAGCTAGTGTCTCATTACATCAAGTCTACCCTGCTAATCTATTTTACGATCGATCCTGAGTTTGAAGCTTTGCAAACATTTCTCATTGCAAGTGACTTCTTATTACATTCTGACAATAGATGGTAAAACAAGAAATAAACTATAAGGCAAACAAAAGAAAGAAAGATTTTTTTCTTTTTCCTGTGTGCTTTCTATTCTTGTCACCATCACCTGAACGGAAGCAGTCCACCCCAGCACCAGCAGTTAGTTCTAGCCTCCAGATCCCTTTTGCTCTCCAGCACCAGCGTCCTGGAAACCTTTCCGGAATGAGTAGCAATTGGTTCATGCTCCCTCCTTAGAGGTCTGATCTCCAGCTCTGCAGGACCCCTCTTTTGACAGTCTGCATTATGATAATCCAAACTTTTTCTCTTTACTCCCCCAGATTTAAGGGTGATAGATTCTCCTTGAAGTTATTATCTCTGACTCACCTTAGTGTTTTCTGTTACTCACTTAGTTTATTCAGCACCTATATAACCAATTCTCTGTAAAATTCCTTCATTTCAAATATAGTAGGGTTTCTGTCTTCCCTACCAGCCTCCTGGTTGATAAACTCTTGGTTCATTTCTTGTTATGCTATGCTATGCTATGCTATGCTATGCTATGTTATGTTATGCTATGTTATATGCTATGCTATGCTATGCTATGCTATGTTATGTTACTTTTAGAGACACTCTTGTTGTGTCATGCAGTTCAGTGGCCCGATCATAGTTCACTAAAGCCTCGAACTCCTGAATTCAAGAGATCCCCCTCCCTCAACCTCCTAAGTAGCTGGAATTACAGGCATGTGACATCCTTCTTTCTTTTTAATGTTAGAACTCCTAATTTAAGTACCTTGTGTGGTGAAAAGTAAATTGTATGTTTTATGCTATTTTGAATAATTATTGGTATAAACAAACGCAAATGCTTCTGGCAACCTGGCTGAGAATAACAGTCAACTAAGTAATGGGAATGACCTGACAGCTCACAGTGCCAAGGCCCATGCCAGCTAGAAAGGGTATGTAGCATGCCCACATGCTCATTTCTGTGTGGTCTTTGGCCTCCTGGGTTCTGACCAATATTACTTGTACTCAGAACCTGCCAATATATTTCAAAAGTGCAATTCTCCATCAGTCAAAATTATGCCAATATCTGCCGTCCCTGCATCAACTCCTTACCTTCCCATGACATTTCATTTTAAAAATCTGAACCCATGTCTAAGATTTAAAAGAAGTTAAGCATTACCAAGCATATTAACTCATACAAATATAGAGAGATTGTGTGTTATGTTAATGAGTTCCTGAGGGCTTGATATGCCAACTCCAAACACTGGAGGTTTCAGAACGACTCAGTAGCCAATTAGCAATGTGTGAATTTACAGTTTACTGAGAGGCCTTTACACACCAGCAATCATGCAACTGGTATTCAACACACACCGGCAGTTATAAAAGGGGGGTAACACACCAAAGCTCAGGAGTTCTCACGGGCAGACCCTCTGAAGGCATCACGAATACAGCCAGGTCCTGGCTGCTTTTATGATCCTCCCAGATGGGTCTGTTATGATTTCAGCCACCTTGCACTGGCTATGGGTTCATTTCAGGTCTAGGATGGTACCAGGCAGCTGCAGGTGTTATCAGCTCAGTTTATTGTTTTATGGAAGAGGAGAACAACTTCACTGTGGGCTTAAAATGCTACTGGACATGAGTGACTCCATTTTGAGACATTAAGATAGCAAATTATTATGATATAGCAGAGAGATAGACGAGAGAAGAGAGCGAGAGGGAATGTGTCTGTGTGCATGTTTGTGTGTGTTGGGGGATAGAGGTTGTTGATGGTGATCCTACATGCCTGGTAATCTCCAATTTTAAGTCCATCCTGGCTGAACCATCTGACTTAACCACACTGGACAGGTGGACAGAATTGACTTTGTCATTTGCTAGTCCTTGGATTTTGAATAAATTACTCAAACTCCCTGTGCCTCAGTTTCTTCATTTCTAAAATGGAGATTTTGAAAGTATCCAAATCAAGGATTATTGTAAAATTGTGTGTTAATAAACGTAAAATGCTTAGAGTGGATTTATCATATGACAATTACTAAATGAGTGTCAACTGATTTTTATTATTATTATTTATACTGTACCTTAGACTTACATAGCCTGAAGAAATACGAACTACAAAAAAAGCATATTCTAAAACACATGCAGAAAATGTCTGTAAACTATAAGGAGTTTGCTCAAAAATATAGAAAGTATAAATGTATCAAATGTCTGCCTTATGCTTGGTTTACTAATGGGTAGAACTAACCCATGCATTACTATTTCACACTTCCGGGGAATAGAGTGCCTCAGGTCAAAGGAAGTGTGAAAACACTTCCTTCAACTTTCTATCCCTCATCTCATCGGTCCCATATGTTTTCAGAAGAAATATGAAGGCAGATACCAACGGCATGGATCGTTTTCATACTACTTGTAGAAAATGACTGCAGATTAACTACAAATGCTATATTTGTTTTATTTAGACAATTTTATTAATCCTGTAAGATTGGATCCAAATAATTCAGGTTAAAAAAGGCTTTTCATATTTCTCCATTTTCTCTGCAGATTGTCCTGTCAGAGACTTCTCTGATGATGAACATTTAGTTCAGAATAACTATTGTTATGATGTTTGAGTGTGGAAAAACAGAGATCAGAGAAAATACATTAAAGAAATCAACTTTGCCAATCTGATTCTAATCATAGAATACTGCTTTTTTTGTTGTTTTAATGGAAACTTTTTCAACCAAAAATATGGAAAATAGTTATTTGAGTGTGTTACATTATCCTTTGAGGAAAAATATTGCAGAGAAATATAAAACGTGCAGCAGTAGGTTCACCAATATTTAGTCATGAAAAGCCTTTCTAATTCAGAACAGAGCTATGCCCTGGAGCAGGCAGCTATGACAACACAGTACATGAAGGGGAAATATCACATGAGTTCCCACATGGAGTTAATCTGACTCCTAGTTATTAAAAAAGAAAGTGTGAAGAGGTGTAGGTGTGGAGCCTACTTACATATAATATCACAATGTGACTCATTAATACCTGCATTTTTATCTGGTGTGAAATCTAATCATCACTGGAGTTAATATCCCTTTCCTTTTCACAGTGAAAATCAGTCACCGTGATCCTAGAAATCTCTCTTTTCCTCTGTCTCTAGACTTCATTCTTTCTCTCACTGATTCCCTCTTCTCTTCTCTATGTATCTAACATTTTCTCTGTATTTTAAATGCATTTTTATTCCACGTGAAATGTAATAATATTTTAATTGACAAAACAGCATGCTCTCCCAAAATATAAAATTTTTATATGCTTACTTATTTTTTAAGAACAGTAACCAACACCCTCAAAAGAAAAACAAACAAAAACCAGTGGGAAGAGGAAGTTACAGGGAAGCTACATTCCTAAATGATGTTTAAATTGTTGTTTGTTACTAATTTCTACATTTGCCTCAATCCATCCCTGTTGAATCTCCATTTCTAGAAATATTATAACAAAAACTTCTGCTCCTGCAAAATTTTGTATGCATTAAAATCAAAGAGCTCCAAGAGTTAGGTTTGTAAAAAAACAAAAGAAATTGTCCTGCTTCATTGTTACATTTTCTTGTATTTTTTAAACAAAACTCAATTTATCAATTCAAGAGAGGGTAGAACATAAAAGTAAAGGATGTTGCCATAAAAGTTGGAAATATATCCTCTATAACAGCTTCTGGGGCTGATCTGCATAGCAAACTCTTGGTTGTTTATTCAGTGTGAAAGCTAATAAATCTATTTGTGAGAACTCCTAAAAGGCAATCATTTCCAGAAAGAGCAAATTCTGGCAAAAGCTATTGTTTCAGCAAATCCAAATGACAACTGCTTTAATATGACAACATTTGCAGTTCTGAGGGCACAGTACATTTGGAATCATAAAAGTAGCAACACATTCTGCGTGGCAAAACATACTGTTGTTTAAATCTGTCCTACTGCAATGAGCTGCTAATGCATATGTACAATTTATTAAGGGGGGAAGAATGACAAATTATAAACCTACACAGACCTAGTCACTTTGCAAGAAAATCTTTATTTCCTTTCTTTATTTTTAGCTTATCATCCATCTGTTTTGGTTAAACATACTCTCCAAATTCACTTAGAAAATCTATCGCTGGAGATCCTTCTCTCACCGTGTCTCTGCTTTCTTTTTGGGGCATGCATTCGATCTCCCGATAACAATAACCTTTTACTTTATTGATAGCAGTAAACAAAATATAGTTATTTTTACATTAATGAATTAAAATAAACTTTTTATTTTTAGTATGTGTAAAAAGTAATGATTTGTGATGCCTTGGAAGGTGAAATTCCGTTTTCATTTAGTTTACCTCTTCCATTTCTTTCTCTCTCTCTCTTTCTTTTTTTTTTTCTTCATCACTGGAATATAGTGCACTGAACGTTGTGGAAAAGAAAAAGTTGATAGTCTTTGCCCTGAAGCTTACAGTCTGAGAATAAAAACTTGAGACAGGCAGAATCCAAATAGCAAAGCTGTAGCAAAGTGAAGTAAACATTGTTAGAGGTAAACAATAAGAAGGAAAAACAATATCCTGTAAACTTGGAAGTAGAGACAAAAAATTGTGTTTATATAAGAACTGCCAATCTCTCAGACTTATGCTCCTAGATGACTACTAACAATCATAATGTGCTTAGATTTTTGGGGGGGTTTTTGTTTTTGTTTTTGTTTTTTTAGATAGCTTTTTGTCTGGACTGATTCCTGCCTCAATCCATACTGAATAGCATTGCCAGGAAAACACACCAAATTTCTTAAGGCATTTGCTCACACACTGTGATCTGTGCCACTGTTTTCTATTACATTTAATCTAACTTTGTCAGCTAGTCTTTTAAAGTTCTCCATGCTGTGGACCCACTTTCCTAATAGGTCCACCCTTCCTAGTTATTATTCAGACCAGATTCCTTGTGACCCACTGCTTGATTGAAGTGCTAAGCTTTCTGTGCTCTACCTGTTCAAATCCCAATGTCACTAAAGTCCAGGTTCACATTCACCACCTCCACCATTCTAATACTTCGCTATTTTATAGCTCCTGATTACTAAATTACACAAAGGTTTGCCTTGTAGATCGCCAGTTACTCTTTGTGCTTCTCCCTCAACTAGAGAATGAGCTGCTTGAGAAAATCTGTGATGTAATACGCCCATGTCCCTCAAAATGCCCTGAATAGAAAGCTGTGCTATCCACTCAAAGCCATTCCTGTGGGAGCTAATTAGAAATGAACATGACTATGTTTCTTAGACAATTTCTTCATTAATAAGTATACAAATATAAATGACGAGTTAAGGGAAATGTGAATTTATGCACTTTAAACTATTAATGTTTATTCTTAGAAAAAGTGTTTGGAATATAACATGGGACTCTTAGACATGTTTCCATAATGATATTTTTTTTCCTAATTTTCTTCCATGCAGTTCCATCCTAATTAATGTGAAGGGAAGGAAAGATTTTCTGTTATAATTTCGGGTTGACATAATACAAGTGAGAATAGTGTGTAGTCTCTTGAATATACACAGATATACACACATATATTGAATTCAGCTAACATATTTTAATTATTAATGGGCCACACTGCATTATAACTAGCACACCATTTTATCATGCTCGTCAAACGTTTTTCTTCATAAATAACTCTTACATGTAGGATATGCAGGCACATAATCATATTTCTTTTCTTTTTTTTTAGCTTTCATTTTAGGTTCGTGGGTACGTGTGAAGGTTTGTAATTTAGGTAAACTCACGTCACAGGGATTGTTGCAGAGATTATTTTGTCACCCAGGTATTAAGCCTATTACTTGATAGTTACTTTTCCTGATCCTCTCCCTCCTCCCATCCTCCACCTTCAAGTACATCCCAGTGTCTTTTGTTCCCTTCTTTGTATTCGTGAGTTCTCATCATTCAGCTCCCACTTATAAGTGAGAACATGTGGTACTTGACTTTCTGTTCCTGTGTTAGTTTGCTAAGGATAATGGCCTCCAGCTCCATCCATGTTCCCACAAGAAAAGATTTTATTCTTTTTTCATGGCTGTATACCATTTCACGGTGTATATGTGCCATATTTTCTTTATCTGACCTGTCATTGATAGGCATGTGCTGCAGTGAACACTCATGTGCACGTGTCTTTATGGTGGAATGATTTATATTCCTCTGATTATATACCCAGTGATGGGATTGCTGGGTAAAATGGTAGTTCTGCTTTCAGCTCTTTGAAGAATTGCCAGATTGCTTTCCACAATGCTTGAACTAATTTACACTCCCATCAACAGTGTATAAATGTTCCCATTTCTTCATAACTTTGCCAACACCTGTTATTTTTTGACTTTTTAGTAATAGCCATTCTGACTGGTGTGAGATATTATCTCATTGTGGTTTTGATTTACATTTCTCTAGTGTTCAGTGATATTGAGCTTTTTTCATATTCGTATTGGCTGCACATGTCTTCTTTTGAAAAGTGTCTGTTTATGTCTTTTTATCACTTTTTAATGGAGTTGTTTTTCTTTTGTAAATTTGCTTAAGTTCCTTAAATACGCTGGATATTAGACCTTTGTCAGATGCATAGTTTGTAAATATGTTTCCCAATTCTGTAGGTTGTCTCCTTACCCTGTTGATAGTTTCTTTTGCTTCACAGAAGCTCTTAAGTTTAATTAGACCCCATTTGTCAATTTTTGCTTTTGTTGCAATTGCTTTTGGTGACTTTGTTATTAAATCTTTGCCCATTTCTATTTACAGGATAGTATTTCCTAGGTTGTCTTTCAAGATTTTTATGGTTTTGAGTTTTACATTTTTGTCTTTAATCCATCTTGAGTTGACTTTTGCATATGGTGTAAGGACGGATCCAGCTTCAATCTTCTGCTTAGGGCTACCCAGTTATCCCTGCACCATTTATTGAATAAGGAGTCCTTTGCCCATTGTTTTGTCATTTTTGTTGAGGATCTGATGGTGACAGGTGTGCAGCCTTATTTCTGGCCTCTTTATTGTGTTCCATTTGTCTATATGCCTGTTTTTGTACCAGTACCATGCTGTTTCTGTTACTGTAGCCCTGTAGGATAGTTCTAAGTCAGTTTTGTTATTTTTGTTTAGGATTGCCTTGGCTATTTGTTATTTTTGGGTTCCATATGAATTTTAAAATAGTTTTATTTGTTTGTTTGCTTGTTCAGTTCTGTGAAGAATGTAGTATAGTTTGAAGTCAGTTTTGTTATTTTTGTTTGGGATTGCCTTGGCTATTTGAGTTGTTTTTGGGTTCTGTATAAATTTAAAAATTTTTGTTTGTATGTTTGTTTAGTTCTGTGAAGAATGTCGTTGGTAGTTTGATAGGAATAGCATTGAATCTATAAATTGCTTTGGGCAGTATAGCCCTTTTAACAACATTGATTCTTCCTATCTATGACAATGGGATGTTTTTCCATTTGTTTGTGTCTTCTCTGTTTTCTCTAAGCAGTGCTTTGCAGTTCTCCTTGTAGAGAACTTTTACTTCCCTGGTTAGGTGTATTCATAGGTCACACATTCACTCACTGCTTCCCTTGTTGGGGGAGGTTCCCCAGCTCCATGTCACTCCCCAGTGGGCTGTTGTCCTGCCTTACTTTTCTCCATTCTCCATGAATCGAGTTGTTTTCTTGATTAGTCCCAATGCGCGTACCTGGATGTTCCAGTTGAAGGTGCTGGATTTACTTGTCCCGTTCATTCCTCTCTGTGATGGTGGTGCACACTAGCTGCTTCTAGTTGGCTATCTTGGCCACACAATCATATTTATTTCCTATGAGCTTAAATTATTTCAGGTAATATTTGCTTTGGTTTTGGCTTAAATTCAGTAATATTTGCCAGGCGCAGCACGTCACGCCTGTAATCCCAGCACTTTGGGAGGCTGAGGAGGGCGGATCACAAAGTCAGGATTTCGAGACCATCCTGACCATCATGGGGAAACCCCATCTCTACTAACAATACAAAAAGTAGCCTGGCATGGTGGCGTGCTCCTGTAATTCCAGCTACTCAGAAGGCTGAGGCAGGAGAATCGCTCAAACCTGGGAGGTGGAGGTTGCAGTGAGCTGAGATTGCACCACAGCACTCCAGCCTGCGTGACAGAGCAAGACTCTATCTAAAAAAAAAAAAAAAATTCAGTAATATTACTCAGTAAATAATACAATATAGGTTAATGAAAGATTTACTGAAGTAATTATACTACTATAGCCGGTGTTGTTATAGATATGAGTAGCATTTTTATAACATCCAAAGGAAATAGTCAATTTTCCTAGGTATATCCTGAGTAGAAAATGTGAAATGAAGTGAGATTCAGATTCTGATCACTCTGCCTCTGATGCCTGTCTTTTTTCTGCTTTCCAATCTACTTTTCTGTTTTTATGTGCTCAAAGTGGTAAAGTGATAGTAAAGAATATCACGAATATTGAGGAAGTCCTTATGTGCAAAATTACTCATATGCATTTTTAGGTGGTTTTTTTAACAGTGAATCAATGCTAAATAATGAATATATTATTTACCTGTCCCTGAGTCTTAGAAAGTATGTGTATATTGGTGTGTGTGTGTGCGTGTGTAATTACTATCTGAAATATATTTCTACAATAATTCTCACATTTCACATAGAATACACTTCAAGCAATTAGCTGTGTTTCATCCAACTTTTCTACTGCTGTCCTCACAGACACTCTAATCTGAACCTAGCTCAAATTTCTTGCAGTTTTAAAAATATAACCTGATCTTTCTCATCAATCTCTTCACCTCTACTCCTCTCTGTGCCTGGGATTCTTTCCATTTTCCTCTTAATTGCTAGCTTCAATGCTCAAGGGTTGTCTTCTACTTGAAACTGTCACGAGATATTTCTGTTCTCAATCTAGTTTCCATCTCCTTTTCTTGGCATTCAGGAATCGCCAAGTATTCTCTATCCCTGCACTTCACAGGCTATTATGTGGGACATACAAGTGTGGTCTTAGTCATCCCGGTGATTCAAATATCAAAGGCAGTGGTTGAGCAACAATTGGTGCTCAGTAAAATGTTGCTGCTATTGTTAGAGATAAATCATGTTGAATTTTTGAGAGAGGATGGAGTTTAAAAGTTTCAGAAGCTTCAATTTTCAGAAATAGGAGGTTTAGAGACTGTCGTTTGAAATACTTATAATAGAAATTGTGGGAGGATAGACACTTGCAGTTTCCCTAGGCTGACATCCTCAAAAAAAAAGAGTGCTTTAGGAAATAACAGACGAAAACCCCAGAAGGTAAGGTATAGTCTTTATTGTGTCTGTGCTGTTTCACTCCTAAGTAGACAGTTCTAAAACACGTAGCATCCTGCATGTGTATACAGGCGATTGCAACACTTACAAAATACTTTTATGATTTTTATGCCTAACTTCATGGTTATAATATTAATGATTAATAATGTAAAGCATAAGTTAATATCATTATAAATCTTAAAGACTGAAAGATCAGGCTCTAGAAAAATATTTCTCCAATCAAATTATTTTAACAAAGAAAGAAATTTTAATTCAACACAACAGACTTTCATAACCTTATTGGTGGATAGAGGAAACTAACTGGAACAAGATTTTTCAACATTCCCATTTCTATCCACTATATTGCCTCTCTGGTCATTCAGCTGCAAGCTTAGTTTAAAAAGTATAAAGAAATCTTTGTCTACACTCAGGTTCACCCCACATCTCAAACAATGTTTCAGAAACAAAATTGCTTTCAGGCCAGGCACGGTGGCTCACGCCTGTAATCCCAGCACTTTGGGAGGCCGAGGCTGGCAGCTCACGAGGTCAGGAGTTTGGGACCAGCCTGGCCAACATGGTGAAGCCCCATCTCTACTAAAAATACAAAAATTAATCGGGCATGGTGGAGCACACCTGTCATCCCAGCTACTTGGGAGCCTGAGGCAAGAGAATCACTTGAACTTGGGAGGCGGAGGCTGCAGTGAGCCAAGATCACACCATTGCACTCCAGCCTGGGCGACAGGGCAAGACTCCATCTCAAAAAACAAAACAAAACAAAAAATTACTTTCTGTATTCTATAAATAAATGACTCCTAGTTGGGAAGTGGAGTTAGTTTTGAGTTGATTTGTTTATTGTAATCATTCCATACTGTTTTTTAAACATTATTTCATATATCAATGGCCAACTTTACCTTCTAGGTTACATTCTATTCATTGTGTCAATGTATCCTATGTGGAATATTTGTATGTGGCTAATTAATTTTTATTTTATACTTATTCAAAATATCATTAAGATCTTATTCAAAATTACCTTTTCTATGCATACGGCTTATTTATATAGGTGAAACCAAGATCCTCTTCCTGATCTTCACATTTTGTTAATTATTTCAATTGTTACTTTCTCTAGAAAACTGAAATTTTAAGAAGATAAATTTCAGACTTCTGCCACACTTTCAGCACCTATACACATACTCTATCTTCCTTTCAATATTTGGCTTCTTCCACTGTGTTCTTTATCCCATCTGCACTCATGTTCTCAAGGATATGCCTCTAGCAATTTTCCTTTGTCTGTTCTAATTGCAATTAAAAAAAATTCTAATATCTTCCTAATCAGCTAATTTACATAATATTATTTCTCCATGTTTAGGAAAAAATTAAAAATTTGCTAGCACTAGCCAATACCCCATTTCACTACTTGGCTATTCATGATCAACTTGCTGACTCCAGTTCTCTTCTCATTCCCTCTTAAACATAATATAATCAGGCTTTCAAACTCAACTCTGCACCAAAACTGTTCTACTCCAGGTCACCAACAATATCCACGTTGATAAATCATGCTGTCAGCTCTTCATAAGTATCTTCTATCACACATTAGGCATGTTGAGCATATTTATTGCCATTGAGAGTCATTCTTAAAATAGCATTTGTAATATTATATTGAATTATTTCTCATCTACCTCACTTCTCTTGCTCTGGTTCTTTCTATTTTTCTCAAGACCTCCTTATGTTAGTTTCTAGTCCTCATTCTTTCTCTATTTATAAACATTCTCTTGGTGATCTCATTTAGTTCCATGAATTTAAATATGATAGTGACAATTTGCACATTTATATTCTAACTTCTATATCAAATACGCATCTAACACTCAATGAATCCACTATTTAACCCCTAATTATTTTCCTCCAAGCCTGCCCTGGCCTAGCCTTCCCATTCTTTGCTGATGGTAATGCCAACCTTCCTATTTACTTGTTAGAAAAATCATAGTCCTTCCTGATGCTACTCTCACCTACCACATCCATCAGGAAATATTGTTGTCATCTAGATTTCATATTTCAATAATTTCTCTCTGTCTCTTAACCTTTTAATCTCTTAACCCTGGTCTAATTCATTGTCCTATCAAGTCTTCATTGCTGCAGTAACCACTAGGGGTTCTGCTCTTGTCCCTGTAGTCTGTTTTTAAGACTGATGCTGCAGGGATCCTACAAAATGCGATGCAAATCTGGTCTCTTCTCTCATCGAAATCAAGCAATGACTTTCCATTTCTCTTAGAGTGAAAACCAAAAACCTCAACATAAGTGCCTTGCAAGGTCTACCCATGCTGTGGACTGAACTGTGCCCCAGCTGCAAATACATATGTTGAAGCCCAAACCCCAATGTGATGGTAATTGGAGAAGGGGCCTTTGGTTGACAATTAGGTCTAGATGACATCATGAGGGTGTGGCCCTCATGATGGGATTAGTGAGCTTATAAGAAAAGTCACCAGAGATCTTGCTCTCTCACTTTTCTGTCATGTGACAACACAATGAGAAGGCGGCTGACTACAATTCAACAAGAGGGCCCTTAACAGAACTGGGGCATACTGTCACCCTGATCTCAGACTCCCAGCCTCCAGACCTTTGAGAATATATATTTCTCTTGTTAAATGCACCTAGTCTATGGTATTTTATTACGGCAGCAAATGCTGACTGATAAAGACCTTTATTAACTTTCTGAAATATCCTTCTATTATCTCCTTTACTCCAACCACAGCCTTTTTTTTTTTTTTTTTTTTTAACTTCATAAAACCACCAGGCAAAACCCTGCCCCTCAGATCTAGTTCTAACTCTTCGCTCTGCCCAGAATAATCTTTTGGAAGACTTTCGCTTGCCAAAAGATTTTACCTCATTCAAGGCATCATTAAAATCACATTTTCTCAGTCAAGCCCTATTTTATACTGCACCAGCCATCACATCTACAGCTCTTCTCAAGACTCTGACTCCTCACTCTGCTCTAAATTTTTTTTCTCATAGAACATACCATATTCTAACCCTAAGATTGATGCTGTGGTGATCCTAACATCTAAAGGTGAAACTTTAAGGTGTTTTATACGATCTAGATTAGTTTTTGCCTGATAACTCAGAATATTAATGTCTTAGGTTAATTATTATGGAACAGATTTCTAACCTTTTTTCTCTTAAAATGTATGCAATAAACATTTATTTGTAATCTTCACTGTGAACATTAAAACCTTTGTATGTAAATACCTTATTGTTTTTAAACTTTCATTTTGTTAATACAAAAACCATAACCTCCTTAGGTTATTTCCATTTGGAGTACTAAATTTTCACTTTCCTAATGTGCCTTGTCTAGCACAAAGTATTTATTTTAAAGATCTAGAGTTCTTATTGTGAAACCCTTTGTAATAGAATATAATCCAAAGTATTTGGTAAATATCTGTGATCAAAATAAAAACATGTCTATCCTCAATCTTATATTTTCATGATTATATCTCCCATATCTTGTGGCTACAAATCCAGCTGTTTTGAGTTACAAATACTATTATTATCTTTTGACAATTTTCTTGTTCAAAAGTCCCTTTTATATCACAAGGCTTGTATTGAAACTTTCTCAAAGTCACTGTTCAAACCATTTCTATTCTACCCACAAGGTCCTTTCAAATTTATACACTTTGACCTCTAATTTTTATTCTTTATGTTAAGATGTTTCTCTAAAACCTCCATTTGTGGTATTTTTAAAAGCTTTTTCTTTGTTTTGGTGGGTTGTGAATTTCTCTTTAATAAGTAAATGTATGTTCAATAACTTTAAAAGTAGATGTAAGTTTTTAATATTCATTCCTCCTTTTTTATTTTATATAAAATGTAACTGTATTCTGTTTAACACCACTTTGAAAAATTCTAGACTCTAATAAAAATTATAAACTTTTTGTTAGTATAGTTTACTCCTTTCCTTCTTATTATTTTGTATAGATTATTTTAGTTGTTTTAAAAAAAATAACTTACTGTCACTCCATTACCAGAATGAATCTAAAAGGTTTTAGCCACAAGCTTATTCTTCTATGGATTCAAGTCCCTGTCTGAGAGTGAATTAGGCACTTAGAGAAGAACATTAGCACCTACAGTGCATGAATAACGTTCAAAACAGAACCCGGGTGACTAAAAAAATTTATGTACCTGATGCCAAAAATACTTACAGGGCCTGACTAAGGTACCAGAGAAAAGGAAAAACAGAATGAGTTAGAAAGAATCCAGGGAGATCGTATTAGTTCATTCTCACACTGCTATAAGGACATACCCAAGACTGGGTAATTTATGAATAAAAGAGGTTTAATTGACTCACAGTTCCACAGGGTTGTGGAGGCCTCAGGAGACTTCCAATCACGGTGGAAAGGGAAGCAAACGTGACCTTTTCACATAGTGGCAGCAAAGAGAAGCGCAGAGTGAAATGGGGGGATAACTCCTTATAAGATTATCAGATCTCATGAGAACCCACTCACTATCACAAGAACATCATGGAGGTAACCACACCCATTATTCAATTACCTCCCACTTGGTCCTTTCCATGACACGTGGGGATTATGGGAACTATGGTTCAAGATAAGATTTTGGTGGGTACACAGCCAAACCATATCAGAGATCATCTGCTCTAGTTCCTTGCCTTCAGGCAGGCACATGTTGAAACTATCCAGGACAGATTTTCTAATATCTAATATTACATAGCTATTAGAGCACTCGGGACATCATTTCTTAGTATTAAATGTCCCTCTTCAGTTTTCTCACCACCAAGATCGTAAACTATCAGAAAGCAGAGGATCTGCTTTATTGTTATATTCCCTGATTGTTAAAAATAACATGCTATAGATATAATAGCCAATGTATAAGTATGCAATTAATCAGTAAATTAAATATGTAGATTTCATTGTTGATGATTTGCAAAATTAATATGAGTAACTATGCTATGTTAGAAACAGAAAACAAAGATATAATAAAAATACTCTAGTTGTAAATTGCCAGATTTCAAGGATAAAAAGTTATGTAATATATTTGTTTTAATTTTTAGCTCCCACAAATCAGTGAGAATTTGTGAAGACTGTCTTTCTGTGCTTGGCTTATCTCACTTAACATAACATTTTCCAGTTCCATCCACGTTGTTGTAAATGACAGGATCTCATTCTTTTTTATAGTTGAATAATTTTCCATTGAACATATGGAGATAAAGAGTAGAATGATGCTTACCAGAGACCGGGAAGGGTAGAAGGGAAAGAGCGGAAAAATGGGGATGGTTAATTGGTACAAAAATATCATTAGATAGAATGAATAAGATCTAATGTATGAGAGCACAAAAGGGCGACTATAATCAACAATAACTTATTGTATATTTTAAAATAACTAACATAATAGAACATTCATAACAAAAAGAAATGATAAATGATTGATGTGACAGATACACCATTTACCCTGACATGATTATTACACATTGTATGTCTGTATCAAAATGTCTCATGTACCTCATAAATATATATACCTACTATGTATTCATAAACATTAATAATTTTTAAAAAACATATGTAATGTAAATTGGTACCACAAATATTGCCAACACAAATTTTGAAGAGAATATCCATGGAAAGAGATAACTCATAAAATTCCTAAAATTAAAGTTCTAATATTATCATTTCTAACTATGTCTGCTTCTTGTACCAAAGTCCAGTGTACTATGCTCTAAGGAGGGATGGAATGCCTGTGTAAATACTAGTTCTGTCATATAGTCCTATTACATGTGATCTTGGGAAGTTGTGACATTTATGGTTCATAAAGGACAGAGATGTCTACTACTTAATTTTAAGTATTATGAATTATTGCCCCGTTTTGTAACCATTTCATTTCATGTTTCAAGCCTCTGTGCTAAGGTCATGTGTCCCCACCCAAATCTCATGTCAAATTGTAATCCCCAGTGTTGCAAGTGGAGCCTGGTGGGAGGTGATTAGATCATGGGGGAAGATTTCCCCTTTGGTGCTGTTCTGGTGTTAGTGTGTGAGTTAGCATGAGTTCTGGTTATTTAAAAGTCTGTAGCACCTCTCCCTTCTCTCTCTTGCTTCTACTGCAGCCATGTGAGGGATTCCTGCTTCCACTTTGCCCTCTGCCAGGATTGTAAGTTTCCTGATGCCTCCCCAGCCATGCTTCCTGTACAACCTGCAGAACCATGAGCCAAGTAAACCTCTTTCCAGTCTCAGGTAGTTCTTTATAGCGGTATGAGAATGAACTAATACAAAAGCTTTTGTCAAGCCTGTTCAAATCGGTGGTAGTTTAGGTCATTAGAAGTAGATAATTCAACAAATGCAACAACTTAGGGTCTGGTACAGCTAATACTAATATAAAAACATCAAGGACCACCTAAAATATTTGAACAAGTCCTTAGTTATCACTATATCTGGGAGACATATTTATGTCAATATTACTTTAAGAAAAGAAAAAAGGCCATCTTGAGAAAGCTTGAGGAATGGAGATATGAAGATGCTGACAAAATTGTGGTATAGTACAGAGAAAGAAAAGCTACTAACAAATATAGAGCATAGTCTATTCACAAAGAAGTGAGACTTTTCACCTGAAATAAAGTTCTTAGAGTTTTGTTGAAATTATTGAGATTGCAAAATATTTAAATCAGAATAATTTGCCTCTCGTTTACTGGGTCTACATTAACATTCTGAAAGATGATATCACAATTAATATATGATGTCATTGTAACTAGAAAGAAGAAAAATATACTACCAAGAATATCTTTCGTAACTACCCATTTGTAATTTAACATGTGGTTTATGCCATCCTATCAAAAGGCCAAAATAGAACAAAAATAAAAATACAAAAGAGCATTTCAATTCTCATCACATACTTGTCTGAGTCTCTTGAAGTTCTGGGACTGATAATCCCAATTGGCTAAAATGGTGCTAATTTTAAAGAAAAGGAAATGAATAAAAAGGAAAAAGGTTCACTTATGTAGGGATGACTGTTTACTCTTTGACAATTCACGCCTTTTACTCAACATGATTTTTCAGGGGGCATAAAGTCAACAAATTTTGTGCAATTTTCTCCTCCTTTAGGTTTTTTTAAATGGAAAATGTTATGCCATTTTAAAACCACAGTGATATTTTCTTGTTAAAATAGTTGCAGAGATATATAATATTGCTTTTTGATGAAAATTAAGAAGCTTGTATGTTCATCAGGAATGGGTTTTGTATAGTCATTGGGGAAAAAGTTCTGATTCTTCAGTATGGGAGAGGAGGAGGTGAAATACTATTTATTAGAAAAGCCTTGAACAGACAAAGTAAACACAAATATAAATGCCAGTAATGAAGAAAATAAACACTTTAGACTGATATCTAAAAATATATGAGAGAGTACTGACGGGTAGAATCCCATTATATGTAAGGAGGGAAGAAAATGTCACAAGATTGAAGAGTTGAGGAATATTTAGGCTACGGTAAACAGAGCAGTTCATGTCCTCACTTTATAACCTAAAGTTAAGTGATTCACCAGGATCATCAACATGACATAAAAACTAAAGTTTCTGGATACTTAAAGCAAGGATTGCTGCACTGTTTGACTGTGATAGTTAGAAAGGCTGAGCTTGTCCAACTGCTTTTGTTATGAAACACAGTGTGATGCAGGGGTCAGGAGTGCAGGCTCCGGAGCAAGACTCCCTGAACCCCATCTCAGCTCCTTATCAGTACTGACACTTTGACAACTTACTAACCTTCTCTGCAGTTTTGTTTCCTTACCTGTAAAAGGGATGGACCTAACAATACCACACACCTCATAGGGTTTTTACTGGTAGCTTATTTAATGCATAAACAGTGCACAGAACTGTAGTTAATACATAATAAGGACAGATGAGTTTCCTGTGGCTGCTGTACCAAAGAACCTCAAACACGGTGGCTTAAAACAGAAATTTATTCTCACAGTTGCAGAGTCTAGAAGTCTGAAATATGATAGAACTGCCTTCTCTCAGGAAGCTCTAAGGGAAAGTCTGTTCCTTGTCTCCTCCATCTTCTGGTGCTGCCCAGTGTTCCTGGGCTTGCAGCCACATCACTCCAATCTCTGCCTCCATCCTCACATCACCTCCTCCTTTGTGTTGCTCTGTGTGAAATCTTCATCTGACTCTGTATTATTGGGACACTTGTGAGTGCATTTAGGGCTTATCCAGTTAATAGGGTTATCTCTTCATGTCAAGATTCTTAATCACATCTGCAAAGCCACTTTGTTTTTTTCAAATAAGGAAACATTAACAAATTCCAGCAATTAGGACTTGAAGATTATTGGTTGCCACTATTCAACCTACTATGTAAGGGCTTTAACTATTGCTGTGTGTGTACCTTCTAGATATTTGGAAGCTCTCATTTTATGACTAAATTTATCACTGTTATTTATGAGTATAGTCCCCATAGGGAATTCAGCACTAGATTCTAAGGGAGAAAAAGATCTAGGGCAAAGAAGGAAGTCTCAAGGAGCCAGGCTCAGGACTAGCATGCATTCTCAATGATAAATGAAGAAAGGATGAGCCACATTAGAAAAGAAAAAATCAAAAAACGGTGAGAAAAAAATCTGCATAATATCACACAATAAAACAATAGTGATAAATAGATGCGTTAAAATTATGCTTTTCAATTTGATATATAAGTACTTTAATAATATAGGTAAGACGATTAACACCATGGAATGAATACAATGTCTTTTCTTGAGGCAACTATTTTATTTGGTAAATTGAGTAAAATCATTTGCTGATAATAAAATTAACTAATGTTTTGAGGATATTTATTTGTAGTTGCCATTCAAGAATTCTATTATTTGTATTGAGATGAGGAAGCCCAAGCCAGAATCTCATCTTGACTTTCTATTTTCCTTGAGCCATTTCCTAATCCATTTGCAATATTAGCCAGGATACTGGTAAGAAACAAATATTTCTTAGTATAATTTGAAAAAAAAATTGCACCATTTAACAAAGTGTGGGCAGGGTTTAAAACAGCTTGAAGAGATGGACAGTTCTCTAGCTGTAGCAACATTAGGGCGCTGTCACTAATACTGGGCCTATAGGAGGAAGGCAAGGTGCATTTACTGGAATTTAAGAGGCAGCTGAATGGAGAAGCCTTTCTGGCTTAAGTTATGTACTTTGATGGAGTTATTGAACCATGTCACAACGCTGCAGTAGACAGGGAGCCAGGGAAATAATGCTGACTTGACTTTCTTTCTGCCTTCGCTATCGTATTCTGGTTCCTCACAGTGGATACCAGAGGGCTGAGTGCTCACTGATGTATTCCATGTGGGTCATCTCTGAAGGGCACAGCATCTGGGAAGATAAGGAGTGATGGGTGCCAAGAGCAGGTATCCACCTACACTTTCTTAGAATTTTTGAATCTTTCCTCTGCCCTTTTTATCACATTATTTCATGTACTCTTTACATGTAAACAATTGGCTCTATTGAGTGCTAACCTTCTTGTTTAAATGCATTTGAGACATCACCAAGTACAGTCTTGGGACCTCTTTTCATAGAGTTATTTGATATTCTTCAGTAATGAGTCTCACCCAGTGCCAAGCAGCTGGCTAATAATTATCTTTCAAAAAGGGAATAAATGACAAGTACAATCACTGTGTCCAAAAATTATGGATACTGCAGAGAAACTTCTGAAAGTTTTTCCAGAGGCTTCTGTCTCTGTGTAACTCTTTATGGTTGACACTTAAAATGTCACAGAACAAATATGAATTTTTATTAATATCTTCAGAACATCCTTTTTATATGTTGCTTGACACATAAGTCCTCAAATTATATCCAGTTTAAGCACATAATTTTACCAAAGTCCAAATAATTTTATTTCTTGATAAAAATGAGGACAGATTTTAAAATAACCTTTTTTTCTTTTATCTTTAATAGTCTATCTTAGTAGGTCATGTGTCTTTTCAAATTGAAAAATCATTTCTCTTTGTACATTAAGTCATCAATACAATTTGTCAGAGTACAGGTGGTGACTGCCATGATCTTTCCTGACAGAGTACTCCTCTTCATACAGTATTATCATTAAATCACTATCATTTTCATTAATGATAATGATTATTACCATTGAAGTAGAATTCACCTATCGCTAGAATGACATACTAAGGTATTTTGCTTTTTTTCCAAATAAATGTAAACTTTCTAATTAACTTTTGTAGTAGAGTGGAAAAGCAAGCATTAGCAGGATTAATGACAGTATATTCTACTCCTCTAGTTTGCTGAACTTCTACTCTCATGATTAAAAGGATGGACTCTGGAACCGACATTGTAGATTCAAAATCCAGCTTCACCTCTTATTAGCTGTGTGACTTTGGCCAAATTCTTTAATCTCTCTGTGCTTTATTTTTTTTTAATCAGTAAAGTGAGCTTTAATAGTATGTACTTCATAGGGTTTTTGTGAGCATAAAAAGTTAAAACATGTAATAGGGAGCCTGGAAACATAAAAGAATAAGTGTTTGCTATTATTCTTATACCCAAAACTTTGGTATATACTATTCCTTTAATTGGAAGTCATATTTCCTGAGATCAATCTGAAAGTCAATACAGTTTAAGATTTTCCATTGCTTTTAGCTTAGGTAAAAAAGATCGGGGTGCCTATTAACCTTACCACTTAAACCTGAGAGAGGGGCAAGCACCCTATACATCAGCGAGATTTTAGCATTTAGCCGTAATTTCCACATGACTGTATTATAATCATCGCCATGCCACTCAGAACAGATATCATGCTAAACATTTGTAACTTTCCCGTGATTATCTTTGACCTTTAACTACTACAGCCCTACATCTGTCAAATGTTACAACAAGTGCCTTGTCTCACAATTTAGAAATAATGGCATAAACCACAGAACCAGAAGTTTCATCCATGGTATTTGTGCAAACTATGTTGTCTCAATCTTTTCCGGAGAAGTTACCAGTAACCAGGGGAATGCAATAATTCTTTCTTTTATAAATTGTAATGTAATCTAATGAGCCAGACCCGTAAGAGATGAGTGTAATTGTCATACTCCACTGGGAATCCTACTTCTCATGATATATCTTAATATCTGAATCAAAGGAGATCATCAGTCCAACCAAGCATTACATTCTTCTTCACCACCTCCATTCCTTTTATCACCCTGGAATTTTTCTACTGAGATTCGCCCTAAATGGTCTATAGTTTCCATAGCAATTCATCTAAACTATACACACATAAGTTAGTGCAGTCAAGATATGTGACAGAGACAATCATTATTCTTCATAAGAAATGGTGGTACTTGGTCTTGTAAAAATAAGGAATGTTGAGAATTATTAAATATAATGTTGGGCCAGGCATGGTGGCTCATCCTGTGATCCCAGTACTTTGAGAGGTTGAGGCAGGAAGATCCCTGAGGCCAGGAGTTTGAGACCAGCTTGGTCAACATAGTGAGAGACCCTGTCTTTACAAAATAGAAAAAAAAAAAGAAGAAATCATGGTACAATGTTTTAAAACTTAAAAATTCTCATCTCCTTGAGGAAGTAATAACATGAGAATTACATCAGATCTCCAGGATGCTCAAGTAAACCATCCAGACTCAGCCATATATTTATCAAATTATTTTGTAATGACATGTTTGTGCTGTGATTTCTAAAAATTCAGTAAAAGATGGAAAGTCATATTAGTGCGTAATGATTTTAATGAACTATGACTATGACATTTGCATTTAGAAGACATTCAGTGACTCTAAGTTGAATTGACAGTGGTATGACAATCTTGATAAAGAGATTATTAGTGACTGGAAAAAAGTGCCAAGGCTAGCTTTGTGAAATGTCATGCCTTCTCTACGTTTTTAACTTAGCAGCAGTACATTTGTGTGTATATGTGTCTCCCTTCTTCTATCCCTTTCCTTGGGGAGCCCTGTGCACTGGTTGACCGAAGAAGGATGACAGAATCACCTGGTAAGGGGTAAATAACAAAGCACAGAAAGTAGAAATGGGAATTGGCTGAAGCACAGCTTTTGAAACCACTATGAATACAATGGGGGTGGGGCAGGGAGTCAAAGTGAAAGAGTTAAGAGACAAGAATAACAGAAGTTTCTCTTCCTGTCTCCTTGCCTCTCTCCCACTAGAAAGCAAGCTCTGTTAAGGGAGATCTTTTGTTCCCATACAAGCAGCCATATGGATTTTGTTCCTATACAACCAGCACCTAGAGCAGAGCCTAACAATAGCTACTTAGTAAATATTTCATAAGTGAAAGAACAAAACAACAAAAGTAGCACAGAAAAAGCAGAATTTGAAGATTAGAGTATCGATGTAGCTAAGTAAATTGAGAACTCTTCTGCTAGAATTGTCCAGTTGCTAATACAGGCAATGTCCATCATTCCTTTAGTAAATATGTATTAATTTGGGGAAAGCTTCACTCTATAAAGCACAATAAAATCACACTCATATAATACCTTCTTATCAACTTCCCAAACTAACAGTGCTGCAAAACACAAATGTAAATGATTGAAGTGATAAAGTTAAAACATCATCAAACAACATTGTAAAAATATTTGTTTAATTTGGTTGTTTATTCCTTGCTGGATGAGTAACTTCTTATGGACAGCAGTATCTCATTCATCTTTGTTCCCTGGTAGTTGGCATTATCTGATTCAGAGTAGCCATGCATTTATTAATTTAATTGAACTGAATCCCAAGAAACATTCTCAGCAAAACATACATCCTGGAAGATCAAATAAGGCCTATCCTAATCTGTGAAAACAAAGGAAGATAGCGCTGTTACGTTGTTACATCTTCTGTAAAACAGGTAACATCAGGAAATTCTTCCTCTGGTTTTAAAGAACAGTTGCACTGACACTAATTTGATTTTTTTAATGTTTTGCTTTATATAATCCCATCACTTGAGGCTTACACTGCAAATCTGTCTTGTCAGACAACTGTTGCCACCCACTGCCTGTCAGCTTCTCAGAGGATGGTGGCTTTGTCAGGGAAAAAGCATTTATACCTCTGATGATTCAATCAATTGATTTAGGAAAGCAGCACTTCTAAAAGAGCACAGCTTCCAGACAATAAGAAAACCTTGTACTCCAGTCCCTTGGGCTACAATTTGATTTGTGTTGAAAAGTATTATCAATATGATCCAACTGAGACTGGGGAGACTAGTACATTAGGCAACACAGCAGACATACATATTTTAAACAAAACAGTAACAGTGGGAGGTAAGATAATATATAGAAACATGGGATCTTAAAGTGCTCTATTATATTTCAACAATAAGTAAATAATTCTGAGGGGATTATGGTCTAATCAGCTTTACGCAGATAAGTAGTGGTAAGAATAAGACTGTGAATTAGAAGTCATATATCCTATGTGTTAGATTAAAAGAATAGTTTCCTCTAAATTAAAGGCTTTCAAACTAGAACCTTGAGAAGTCTGGTGCTGTTCAGTATGGTAGACACTAGTGTCATGTAATTGAAACTAAATTTTAAATTAATTAAATAAAATTTTAAATTCCATTCCTCAGTCACCTTAACCACATTTCAAATTTCCAATAACCTTACTAGATATTGGCTAAATACAGGATAGGGAAGGCACAGAACTTTCCCATCAGTGCCGAAGGCAATTTTGAGCATCACAACTCTAAGATTTTGTTTGCCAGTGACTGCCGCTTTCGATTTCACGCTCATCTCAAAGTATTAAGTAATTCTGCACGTTCCTTGAACCTCATGTATTTGATTTCCACATAGAATTTCACATAAAAATGATTTTAAAATAATGTAATATCACAGCAACTGTTTGACTTTGTTTCTTTTTCTTCCCAGATGTTCCCATAATCCTGCTTATAAATGATCTATTCTGCATTAGTTGATTATTTATGGTATGTTGTTACATTGGTTTTCTAGGGCAGCTATAACAAAATAACACAAACTGAGTAGTTTAAAACAACAGAAATACAGTCTCAAAGTTCTGGAGGATGGAAATCTGAAAGGAAGGTGTTAACAGGGCCATGCTGCCTCTGAAACCTGTAGGGGGATAATTTATTTATGCCTCCTCCTAGTTTCCAGTAGTTCTCAGCAATCCTTGGCATTCTTTGGCTGGTAGCTGTAACACTTTAATCGCACCCCCGCCTCCCTTATCATATGGTCTTCTTTTCTCTTTTGTCTGTACCTCTTCATCTCTTGTTTATAAGGACACCAGTCATATTGGATTAAGGGCCCACCCCACTAGTATGACCTCAACTTAACGAACCATACCTTCAATGACCCTATTTTCAAATAAGATGACATTCTGAGGTACTGGGGATTAGAACTTTACATACCTTTTTGAGAGGACAAAATTCAACCCACAAGAGTTACTTACAAAATTTCTTATAGACTTTTATATATATATATATTTATATATATATGGGTATGTGTACACATATGTGTGTGTATATGAAAATATAATAAATATACATATATATATATATTTCCACATAGTGACACACATCCAGAGTTAAATCACAAAATAAGAATCTGTAGAACTTGATCATAAAACAGATTTGCCATAATTAGCAAGTGTATTATTTATCCATATTACTCATAAAAACTGACATTAGTTCGGGCGCTGTAGCTCATACCTGTAATCCCAGCACTTTAGGAGGCCGAGGTGGGCAGATCACTTGAGGTCAGGATTTTGAGACCAGCCTGGCCAACACGGTGAAATATTGTCTCTACTAAAAATACAGAAATTAACCAGATGTGGTGGCTGGCACCTTTAATCCCAGCTACTCGGGAGGCTGAGGTAGGAGAATCTCTTGAACCCAGGAGGCAGAGGCGGCAGTGAGCCGAGATTGCGCCACTGCACTCCAGTCTGGGCAACAGAGCCAGACTCAGTCTCAAAACAAACAAACAAACAAAACCTGACGTGAATATAAATATAGTACTCTGTTTCCATATAAATACAAATGTTAAAAATATTTTAAAATAAATATAGACTCAGGGAATTATAAAATATATGTGGTAATGACCTGTGTACTTTTCACCCAACCTCCATCAATGTTAACATCTTGCATAGGATAGCACAATATCAAAACCCAGAAATTACTAGAAATTCAAAATATAGAGTTTATTCGGATTTCAGCAGTTATCCATGAGCTCGTGTGTATGTGTGTGTGCATGCTCATGGAGCTCTGTGCAATTTTATTACATGTGCTCTCCATTAATCAGGATACTTAATGGTACTGCCACAGGACTTCCACATGCTTCTTCCTTTATAGCCATGTCCTCTCCACCCTGCCCCCAACCCAGCAACCACCATTCTGTCCCTGTCTCTATAGTTCTGTGACTTAACAAATGTTATATAAATGGATTCATGCAATATGTATCACTTTGTAATTGGCTTTCCTCATTCATCTTAATTTTCCTGAAGTTCATCCAAGTTGTGTGTGTCAATAGTTTGTTCCTTTCTATTGCTGAGGAGGATTCCATGATTTGGATGTTCCACTGTTTGTATAACCATTCACCCATTGATGAACATTTTAAGAGTTTCCTGTTTTTGGCAATTATGAATAAGGCTGCTATGAACATTTATGTATAAGTGACTGTATGTAAAAAACTTTCAGGCTGGGTGCAGTGGCTCACACCTGTATTCTCAGCACTTTGGGAGGCTGAGGCAGGCCGATCACGAGGTCAGAAGTTCAAGACCAGCCTGGCCAACATAGTGAAACCCTGACTTTACTAAAAATACAAAAAATTTAGCCGGGCATGGTAGTGTGTGCCTGTAGTGCCAGCTACTCGGGAGGCTGAGGCAGGAGAATTGCTTGAACCCGGGAGGCGGAGGTTGCAGTGAGCCGAGATCGCACCATTACACACCAGCCTAGGCAACAGTGTGAGATGCAGTCTCAAAAAACAAACAAACAAACAAACAAACAAACAAACAAACAAAAACTTTCAGTTCTCTGGGATATTTGCCAACAGTGCAATTCCTGGGTCATATGTTAAGACTATTTTTAGTCTTAAGAGAAACTGTCAAACTCTTTTCTGAAGTTGCTGTACCGTTTTACATCCAAACTAATAATGTTTTGAGTCACCTAGTTTTGACACATTGTTGACAGCATTTGTGGTGCTATCACCATCTTTAAATTTAGTTATTCTGATAGGTGTGAGGTGTGTACTGATATCTTATTTTCTTTTTCTTTCTTTTTTTTTTTTTTTTTGAGACGGGGTTTTGCTCTGTCACCCAGGCTGGAGTGCAGGGTCGCAATCAGGGCTTACTATGGCCTTGAACTCTTGGGTTCAAGCAATCCTGTTGCCTCAGCCTCCCATGTCACTGGGAGTACATGCATGTGTAACCATGCCCAGCTAACTTTTTAAAAATTATTGCTTGTAGAAACAGTGTCTTACTATGCTGCCCAAACTGGTCTTGAACTCCTGGGCTCGAGATCCTCCTGCTTTGTCTCTTCATGTATTTTGCTTATTTTCTAATTGTATTGAGTGATTTATTAATATTGAATTTTAAGAGCTTTTTACGACTTCTACATGAGTCCTTTGTCAGATGTGGGATTCGAAAATATTTTCTCCTAGTCTATAATTTGTATTTTCATCTTAGGGTCTTTTACTGAGCAAAATTATTTACTTTAATAGGTTTAATTTATCAAATTTCTGTTTACGGGTCATACTTTTGGTGCTAAGTCTAAGAAATCTCTACCTTGTCCCAGGCCCTAAATATTTTTCCTATCTTTTTAGAAGTTTTGTATTTAATACATTATTCATTTTGAGTTAGTTTTTATAAGGTGTCAGATTTGGATTCAGGTTTATTTTTTGCCAATAATTGTACAATTGCTTCAACACCAATTTTTGAAAATACTATCCCCCTAAATTGAGTTGTTTTTTTACCCTCTGTCAACAAATAATTCTAGTTTCTCTGTTCTGTTTCATTGATCTATGTGGTTATTCTTCCAGCACTACTACACTGGTTTGATTACTCTGGCTCTAAAATAAGCCATCATATTGTGTAGAATAGTTCCTCCCCCTTTATTCTTTTAGTTTTCAAGTGTTTTGTCTATCCTAGAGAATTTCTATAGAAATTTTAGAGTAGGTTTGTCTGTGCCTACAAAAATCTTGCTGAGATTTAAGAATTGCATTAAGCCCACAAACCGATGTAAGAATTGATATCTTTACTATGTTTTGCCTTCCAGTCAGTCAACGCAGTATGCTTCTCCAAGTATTTAGGGATTCTTTGATTTCTTTCTTAAATATTGTGCGATTTTCATCACAGAGATCCTGTATATATTTTCAGTTAAATTTATACCTAATATTTAATCTTCTTCGGAACACTTATAAATGGTTTGCATTTGAAATTTATTTGCACTTTTACGTAAGAATGTATTTGATTTATGTGTGTTGATCTTGTATCTCATGACCATATTGAATTAACTTATTAGTTCCAGAAACTTTCTTTGTAGATTCCTTGGAAGTGTTTAATAGAACATCATGACATCTGCAAATAGGAAGAGTTTTATTCTGTTTCAATCTGTATGCCTTTCATTTATTTTTCTTACCTAATTGCTTTCTATACATCTTCCAATAATATGTTGACTGATGGTAAGGGCAGACATCCTTGCTTTCTTCACTGTTTTAGAGATAAGGCATTTAGCCTTTTACCATCTGTATGTTGTTAGGTATAGAATTTTGTAGATTGTCTTTATTAAATTGTGTTCAGAGCCTGTACTGAGAGTTATGAGAAATTTTGTCCATTTTTGTCTATGTAAGTTAATATGATTATTTGCACAATGACTCTTGATTGACTTTCACACTCTGAACCTGCCATGCCTATGGAATAAAGTCCACTAAATCATGGTGTATTATTCCTTGTGTACATTGCTGGGTTGAAAAGGCAAAAAATAACTAACTAAATAAATAAAATAAAAAGTTGAGATTTAAATTCATGCCAGATTTTGTTCTGAATGTTTTCATTGTTGCTTCATTTTGTTTCTCTTTGCCTTTGATTTTGGCCCAAGTATAATTCCGATTTCTCATAAAATGGGGCCAGTGGAAGGCATTATGCATTACTGCATAGTGAAAGACATTATGCGAAATTGTTGTTAACCCTTTGATTATTTGGTAAAATTCTCCATTGAAAACATTTTGGCCTGGAGATTGGAGATGGCTTTTACAGGATTTTTTAAATTATGAATTCACTTTTTTCTTTTTAAAAACATTTATTTTAGGTTCAGGGGTACACGTGCAGGTTTGTTACATAGGAAAACTTATGTCATGCAAGAGCTTGTTGTACAGATTATTTTGTCACCCAGGTACTAAGCCTAGTACCTAATAGTTATTGTTTCTACTTCTCTTTCCTTCCACCCTCCACCCTCAAGTAGGACCCAGTGTCTGTTGTTCACTTCTTTGTGTTCATGAGTTCTCATCATTTAGCTCCCTCTTATAAGTGAGAACATGTGGTATTTGGTTTTCGGTTCCAGTGTTAGTTTACTAAGAATGATGGTGAATATCCCTGATAAACATCAATGCACAAATCCTGAGTAAGGCCAGGGGTGGTGGCCTGTAATCCTAGCACTTTGGAGGCCAAGGCGGGCAGAACATGAGGTCAGGAGTTCGAGACCATCCTGGCCAACATGGTGAAACCCTGTCTCTACTAAAAATACAAAAGTTAGCTGGGCCTGGTGGTACGTGCCTGTAATCTCAGCTACTCGGGAGGCTGAGGTGGGATAATCGCTTGAACCTGGGAGGCGGAGGTTGCAATGAGCTGAGATCCCTCCACTATACTCCAGCCTGGGTGACAGAGCGAGACTCCATTAAAAAAAAAATCCTCAGTAAAATACTGGCAAACTGGATTCAGCAGCACATCAAAAAGCTTATCCCCCATGGTCAAGTCAGCTTCATCCCCGAGATGCAAGGCTGGTTATACAAAAATTTTTAAAAAAATTAGCGGGGCATGGTGGTGCATGCCTTTGGTCCCAGCTACTCAAGAGGCTGAGCTGGGAGGATTGCTTGAGTCCAGGAAGCAGGAAGTGAAGGCTGCAGTTAGCTGTGATTGGACCACCACACTCAGCATGGATGACACAGTGAGACTCTGTCTTAAAAAATAAAAATGAAAATACAAAATAAATTTAAATATTGATGTGTTCAAATATTGATGTGTACAGTTTAATGTATTTTCATTTTTCTACCTAATTACCTTGGCTAGAACATTCATTACAGTGTTGAATAGAAGTGGCAAATGTGAACATTCTTGTGTTATTCCTTATCTTAGTTTTCAAGCATGAAATAATTCACTACTAAATATTATGTTAGCCATGAGTTATTCATACATGCTGTTTATCGTATTGAAGAATTCAAATATTTTTGTCATGAAAGGTTAATTTGCAATTATGAGCTGTTATCAGTTCTTTATCCAAACACAGCTTACACAACTTATTTTTTCTATTGTATATTACACCTCTTTATATTATAGAACTAAAAATAAAATTGAAAGCATATTATATGTGAAATTGCTTTTTAAATGTGAGAAAGGAGA
This sequence comes from Nomascus leucogenys, assembly GCF_006542625.1. Taxonomy (NCBI): domain Eukaryota; kingdom Metazoa; phylum Chordata; class Mammalia; order Primates; family Hylobatidae; genus Nomascus; species Nomascus leucogenys. The sequence goes on from NC_044387.1 coordinate 81,887,699, forward strand.
ATGCATATATATTTATACTGTCTTTTATAATTGCAGAATAACCATTACCAGCCTTTTTAAAAATATATGTTCAAATTACTCTCTGAGGTCCTATACTTTTAGACTAAAGAGCCTTTAGAATTTATTTTCTGTCAAGCCTGAAATCAATACATTCTGTTTTGTTTCTCTGAGAATATCTTCTTTTGCTTTCCTTTAAAAAGACAATTTTGCTGGATATAAAATTATGGGTTAATAGTTATTTTCTTTCAGTATGTGATTCCACCACCTTATGGACTCCACTGTGTATGATCATGCTTCCACTGTTAATGTTGCTGCTGTATGTATAACTAGCAATCATTTCTTTCTTGCTGTTAGGATGATTTTCTCTTTATCATTCGATTTTAACATTTTTACCGTGACATGTCTGGATGTGGATATCTTGGCATTTATTTTTATTGAGCTTCTTGGCTGTATATGTTAATATTTTTTATAAGATTTGTGAAATTTTCTGCTGTTATTTCTTAAAATCTTCTGTCTTCTCTTTCTGTATTCCCTTTATACATTTTGGTGTGCTTAATGATGTTCTACATTTATATTAGGCTCTGTTCTTAGGCCTTTATTCTCTTCTGTCTTGTCTTTACATCAAATAATCATTATGCATCAATTTTCAAGTTCATTGATTCTATCTTCTGTCAATGTTAATCTACTGTTGAGCCTCTCTAATGAATTTTTCGTTCCAGTTTCTATATTTTTCAACTTAATAATCTTCACAATTTCACTTTTTTCCTTTTTAATTTCCATCTCTTTATTCATATTCTCCTTTGATAAGACATTGTCATTATACCTTCCTTTATTTCATTAAGCATTTTTTCCTTTAGTTTCCTGAACATATTTATAATGACTGCTTTGAAGTCCTTTCTGTTCAGTGCAACAGCTGAGCTCTCTCACAAGCTGTTCTGCTGTTTGCTTTTTTTGCATTTCCAATGTATTTATTTATTTTGTTAAAAGTAGTGTGTGTTAGATAACTTAGTTTGGAAAATCTGAATACCCCTAAATAGAGCTTATTGTTGCTGGCTTGTTTACTTGTTTAGTGATTTAGCTAGATTATTGTAGTGAAATATAATCCTCCCATACCATTAAGCCTTTAATGTCACTACTTACTTGGTGTGGCCTTTAGTATTTTTATAATCATTATAAAATGAGATTGGTTCTAGCAGGGCTCTCTTTGGCTATTTCTTTGCATGAATTCTCTGTTAAGTTGTCTCTCTCTGTTGACCTAGCATCCAGTTGTTAGGCTCCACTGACAGTTTACTGAATTTGCTATTATTTTTAACAATGCCTTGGAGTACAAATTACTCCGCAGTCTTGTCAAATTAAATGCTTGCCCCTCTGCAAGTATAGTGTTTGATGCCTATGTTTGTGGTTTATTGTGACACCAGGAGGGCTCTTCCTAACTGTCTCTTTCCCTGATTCTCTCTGGTAAACTAGTTAGCTTACAACTTACCTTGTTGCTGTCATGGAGCTGTTAGCCTTTACTTAATTGCTTACAATCAAAATCTTCATATTTTTCAGGAATGCCATTAGGCTTGAATTTCCTCATACTTTGTTTCAAACACTCTGTTCTTTTGAGGCTAATTTTGCAGATCTCTGCTCTTATATTCTGCTTGTCCTCCTGGGAAAAATACCTGGCTACTGTTCTGGAAGTAAAGGTGGGGAAAGTGATCCACTTTTCTCTGGGTGACACTCATGTTTGAAGAGCAGGACACAGAACTTGGATTGTAGACACTGGTATTCTTGAATTTCCTCTCCTTTCATTAACCTCTAGCTTTCAAGTAAGCTATAGCATGGCTAATCAAGGTCTCAGTATTTTCCATTTGTCTTGAATCACATAAATGCTCTGCTCTTCAAGTGGGCTGCTATGAACTTGGAGTTTTATGGTTCAACATATCAGGTACTACTGGTTTCACGACATACAATTTAAGTAAAATAGTAAGTTTGTCCAAAATGGCCAAGCATTTAGTCTCTACTTGCACCCAGTAGCAAAGAAGAAGGTACTTTTTATTTAAATAAATCTTTCTGGCAGAAGATGATGTGAATATACTCCAAAGCACAGAAGAACTTGCTAGAAGCTCTTCCAGTAGCACTAGGAGTATTTGTTTAATAGTGTAGTAGCTGGGCACCTGATATTGTCAGTTGGACCTTTTTATCAATCAAATTATTACCTCATTCTATTAAAAATGAAATATTCTGTTAACAATGCTTATTTTAAAATTTTATAACAGTATGCTCTGAACTTTAAATTTCCTTACCTTAATTTCTGTAAGTGACCTTCCTTCATACTTTACTCACTTCTCCCACACTCTTCTGTTTTATGTATAATTCTCCTAGACTTTGACTAATAAACTTAGCTATACTTGATTTTTACAAATTAAAAGAATAGATAAAAATAACAGGTTTATAAACAAAAATCTTAGGAGGATTTTAAAATAATAAATGTTTTAAAGAGCAGAAATTCAATTAAGAAAGTTTCTGAGATAATTAAAAAAATTCTAAGTGACATACATCAGAACTAAAACCGTAATAAATACATTTATTTTTCCATTATAATTGTCTTTAAAGCAGTATGATTTTTGTGGTTGGTGATTCTCAGTCCAAATAACTATAACTAATAATATTAGCAAAAATAGAAAATTGGCCAATAATGGATGGCGAGATTAGATAGAATTGGATAACGCAATGTACAATTTATGCATAATACATTAGAGTAAGATAATTCAAAGATAAAGATGTCATGCCAGATAGTGTGGGAAGCAGAAATTCATCAAACAATTAAAAACAGTTTCAATAAAATTGTAGTTATTTTCAGCATTGAATAATATACTTCTTATTTGATGAATTAATCTCAAGACAGAAATATGAATTATCATCCTATATTGCTGTAGGTTATCATAAATACAAAATTCTTTTTTCATATAAGCATGCTTCTTGTGTTACTAATATGTAAAGAACATGCTGCCTCTATAAATAACTAAAAGACTATGTATATTAATTTAGAGTTTAATAATATATGAAAGAGATTAATTTTTAACATAACAAACATCATGTTTACATAAGCAATTACATTTACATTGAAATGACAAATATTTTAAAAAGACATTATGTATTCAAATATTCATTATGTGTCTATTAGCTCTAATACATTAGAGAATTAGGGAATATTAAATAGAAAACACCTGCCTGAATGTTTCTACTTTTAATTATCACAGTTTAATAACATTCAAGGCATGTAATTTGCCATGATTTGAGAATCTCAAAAAATTAAACATAGAGGACAAAAAAAAGAGGGCAAGAGTTGAAAAAATAGTAATTCAATCATCTCTCATATATTTAGTGACTGCCTAATGTGTACCTCCTACATACAGAGCGTTGTTCTAGATGTGGTATAAATGAAACAGACAAACATCCCTTCTTATTAAATTGCATTATTTGTATGTGTTGAATGGGGTGATGTAGGTAATAAACAAAATTAAACCTATAACATGTTAAGTGTCTATAAAATATGGAAATGAATAAGCAGCACCGGTTGAATAGGCACATTTTGGATATTGTGGAAGGTGGTTTCCAATTTTGCATAAGGTAATAGGAACTCTCACTGGGAAGCAGACACTTGAAGAAGGTAAACAGACCATTCATGAGGATATCTGGGGAATGTGTATTTGCACTGGAAGAAACAGCAAATGTAAAAGCCCAAGTCAGGAGTATGTATGTTCCTGTAAGAGAAGAGAAGGGAAGTTATATGACTGCAAAGAAATGAGTGAGGGAGAAAGGTGCAAGAAAGGTGATCAGGTGTTTGGAGAGCTAACGGGATGCTACACTATATAGTTCCATGTAGAGTTTTTCGTTTTGTTTTGTTTTGAGATGGAGTCCTGCTCTGTCGCCCATGATGGAGTGCAGTGGTGCGATCTCGACCCACTACAACCACCGCTTCCTGGGTTCAAGCGGTTATCCTGCCTCAGCCTCTGTAGTAGCTGGGATTACAGGCGCCTGCAACCAAGCCCAGCTGTTTTTTGTTTTTTTTTTTTTAATTTTAATTTTTTTTATTTTTAGTAGAGACAGGATTTCACCACGTTGGTCAGGCTGGTCTCGCGATCCACTCCTGGCCTCAGGTGATCCACTCCTGGCCTCAGGTGATCCACTCCTGGCCTCAGGTGATCCGCTCACCTCGGACTGCCAAAGTGTTGGGATTACAGGCGTGAGCCACCGCGCCCAGCCTAGACAATGTTAAGAGGGTTTTATAATCAGAGAAGTAGGCCCAGAAAAATGGAGACTCCCCATCTCCTACCTTGTCCTACTCGTAAAACTAGAGCGTCACTTCAAGAGTAGAGGGCAACGATCTTCACTACCAGCTCAAGAGCTGTGGCCAAGATATTTTGCAGATAATAATAACAAAGGGGGAAGTAAGTCATAAGAAAAGAAAAATCAAGAGATTATTTTTATAAAAACCTTGAGTTAACTCAGATTATTCTTATAACAACTTTTATTTGAAACAGAAGGTGAAGAAATTCAAGCCTACGATGATCTCTTTAAAACAGTAGATATTTTGGTGGTAGTCAAGTGAAAAGAAGCTGGTAGCTCTATGTGGGCAAGAAGTTTAATCTTAGGGCAGCCAATTTGCCAGAGATGAGCAGAAAAAGAGACAGCGAAATAAAGCAAGGTCAAAACAAATCTGTAAGGCAGAGACCCAAATGATATCTGCAAAGGAGTCTGAATTTAACTGGAGCATACTGTGGAAAAACTAGTTTCCCAGATAATAATAACATCTGGGATAACAGTAAAATTCTTGAAACCAATAACAAATTCAGTCAGCAATTAGACAAACAGGTGGGTGTAACGTGAAAGAGGCAGACAGATTAACAGAAAGATCAGGCAAACTAATAGTCAAAGAAAACCCTTCTAAAACTAATGTCATCCCAGGATTATTATACACATGCCCAGTGCTGTACTCATTGAGGTGTGATATCAAGGTTTCACAAGGTGTGGGATTTATATTTCACTACAGTAGTCCAGCTAAGTCACTAAACAAATAAACAGGAATGCAATAATAACAAAAGGAATAGGAAGAGAGAATATTCAGAGTTGCCACAATGTCTTATTGAAAATGACCTGATTTTAACAAAAAATATGATATATGCAAAGAAACAAAAAAATATGTCCCATAGAAGGTAAAAAAATCATGCACCCCAAACGACCTATTAGAGGGTCCCGTTGTTACATTTAATAGGCAAAGCCTTCAAAGAAACCATTATAAATGTGTTCAAAGAATTAATTGAAATCGTGTAAAGACTAAAGGAAGATGAGAGGCCAATGGCTTATCAAAAATATAATATCTGTAAAAAGGTTGAATTGATATAAAGAAACAAATATAATTCTGGGTTTTAAAGTCATAATAAAAAAGAAGAAATTTTTCCTGGAGTTGTTCAACAGAAGATTTGAACTGCTAGAAGACAGAATCAATGCCCTTGAAGGTAGCTGGATAAAAAATCTAAAATCCAAAAGAAATAATTATTTTAAAAATGCAATAAGCTTCAGAGAAATGTGAGATACTGCTAATTATACTACCATACATGTAATTAATTACCATAGAAGAGGAAGAAATGAAAGGGAAAGGAACGGAAAATGTATTAAAAATTATAATGGCTGACCACTCCCCAAACTTAATAAAAAATAATATTCTAAACATTGAAAACGCTCAATGATCCCCAGTTACATAAACTAGAAGAGATCAAAACCCAGACATGTCATAGTAAAAATATTAAAAGACAAAAAAAAATAGACTTTTTTTTTTTTTTTGAGATAGGATCTCATTCAGTTGCCCAGGCTGGAGTGCAGTGGCACAATCTTGGCTCACTGGCAACCTCCACCTCTCAGGCTCAAGCAATTCTCCTACCTCAGCTTCCAAGTAGCTGGGATTACAGGCACATGTCACCACCACCTGGCTATTTTTTTTTTTATTTGTAATAGAGACAGGGTTTCTCTATGTTGGCCGGGCTGGTCTCCAACTCCTGACTTCAAATGATCCACCCACCTTGGGCTCCCAAAATGCTGGGTTTACAGGCGTGAGGTACCACGCCCTGTCAAATAGACAATTTTGAAAGTAGCAAGATATTCACACGTCACATTTATGGGAATCTCAGTAAGAATTCTAGCATATTATCATCAAAAACAATGAAGTCTAATAGGTAACAGGATGACATATTCTAATTGGTAAAACAAAAAAATTCAATCAACAATCTAATGTCTGGAAAATTCATCTTTTATAAATGAAGGTGAAATGAAGACCTTACCAGAAAAACAAAAATTGAGACAATTTCTTGGTAGCAAATCTACCTTATAAGAATGCTAAACAAATTTCTTTAGTGACCACAGGAAAAATGTGAATACACACACACACACACACACAGGTGCACACAAAGTACCAACAATGATAATTATGCAATTAAGAAGACATTATAAATGCTTATATCTTCTCTTTTCCTCTTTTAACTGAAATAAAATAATTTGTTTTAAAATGTGTATTTTATTGCAGACCTACCACAAAATTATATATTTGACAATGAAAGCAAATGGAGGTCCCTGTATTGCAATGAGAAAAAGCATTAAATTCACAGAAACCTATAAAGACAAAGAGAAATAGTAAATAAGAACATTTTTGTAACAATAAATATATGTACTTCTCCTTTTTTCTCTTATTTTTAAAAAACAAAACATTATATGAAGTAATAATTAGGATTAGGCATTTTTTGAATATAACAAAAATAGCACAAAATAAGGAAACAGTAGTGAAAGTTACATAGGACTGACAATTCTGTATCTCCCTAGAATTTAGTTAGTATAAATCTGAAGTTCATTCTAATCAGTTAAGATTTATATGGTAAGCCCCAGAGCAACAACTACAAAAACAATTTTTAAAAAGTGAAAATATCATTAAAAGAATTGAAATATTACCCCAGGAAATATTCACTTAATTCCAAAGAAAGCAGTAAATGAGGGGTAGAGAAACAGGATACACATGAGACCTATAAAAAATAGCATAGAAGATTTAAATCCAACTATAGCAATAATACATTTACTGTGAATGGGGTAAACAATCCAATCAAAATACAGATATAGTCTGATGAGAGTATAGAGAGATCCAAATATATGGTGTTTAAAGGAGACAAATTTCAGATTGAAAATTCAAATAGATAATAAAGGAAGAAAAAAATTATGCAAAAAGCTTCTGTAAGAAAGCTGGAGTAGCTCTGGTAATGTCAGACAAATTAGACTTAATAAAAAAAAAGTGTTACTAAAGTGTATCTCTTTAAAAGTTAAGTGCTGTACATTTTCACAGTGAAATGGTTCACTGCCCCTCCCGCAGCAGTGAGAGTCTTACTCTCGTTTGGCAGCAATATATTGACGTGTGTTTTCCTGATGAAGAGTGGAGTATTTGCCATCACCTCCTCAGAGGCAACAGGTTTTGCTTTTACTCCTCCTAGAAGCAATGGAACCTTGCCTGTTCCCTGGGGGTGAGACAGATGACTGCCCCTACATTAGCTACCTAACATTTTTGCTTCTCAGGATAGAAGATTAAGGGCAAGGGGACAAGACCCATCTCCCCAAAGCAGCTGATCCCCACTTGCACACCACACTACCAACGAAGCTAGCCATTTCTGGTCTCCCACCCTGCCTTTTCTGAGGACATGGTGAAGATCTGTGGAAAACATTTTGTGAGTATAAACTCCTCTTGTGTCTGAGGCCCCTAGTCTTTCCAAACTGATAAGCTAGCCTAGACATGACCTTGAGGAAGTTTTTAAAATGTTGGCTGATTTTAATTTACATACAATTATGTAGCCCACTTCTTTCTCCTGTGCTATGCCAACGGTGAAATTATTCCTTGTCCCTCATTGGAAATTAGTTTACTTGGTGAACTTCTAACCCCAGCTGTCTATGAGGCTCAAGTAATAATATGATTTTGTGGATTTTCCAGCTTTTTCTGCTACAGTGTGTGTGTATGGGGGAGGGGATGGCTTTCTTTGCAGCTTTGTTCTTTCTAAGCAATGTAAGGATTTTCATATTATTTTTGCGGAATAGTGTTAGCACTTTTGTTATTTAGAGAATCTGCAGATTGTACAGATCTCAGTTTGGTTTCATCTTGAAAGGGCTATTTGTGAATATTTTTTACATATACATGCTTATATATTTGTTCACATATATATTACTTGTTAAGTAATTGAAATTTTTCTGTTTATTCTAATGAATTGAGACTGATTTCTACAGTTTCTCTTTATTGAATTTGTGTTTGTAATTGATTTAAAATATATTTTAGTAATTGTGAAATATATCAGGGAAGCAATTTTAATGCATATACATGTGTATGTATGTGTATATGTATTTATTAGAGCTTAGTATTACATTATTGAGAGTTTGTATATAAGTAAACATCCTAATTTACTTGATCTTATAGCGTCTCCAGAGTGAAGGTCCACTGACTTTGTGTTTCTTTGATTTCTCCTTACATCTTGGTAGTCTGTATTTTTATCTATTTGGATGCTACGAGAGATGTGAGATTCTGTGATCCATAGGCATATTCGGCAAATATACACAGGAATCCTATATTATAATAATTTTTATGTAACTCACTATCATGGTTCTAGATTTAATAGACATTCCAAAATACTAATGGGATATGTTTGAATATTCAAACTTCATCCTCCAATGTCCCTAGATGTATTTTCACTTTTGTATGCTCAAATTAAAACACACACACACACACTCAATGAGGTATTTACTTGCTTTAAATTGGAAAACTGCATGGCATATAGCAGATTTGCACCGAAATGGATGAATTAAAAATGATATTTCTATCAGCAAGCAACTTTTAAAAATGCTATAAAATTAACATGCTATGTGTTAGTAACTTATCAAAATATTCACTCTTGCTCAACTTAATTATCCTACAGAATAATAGTTGTTTGAAGACAATGTTTATTAATAAAGAGAAAATGATAAATTATACTTTATAAGGTCAAATGTTGATTTTTTGGCTAGTCTTTGTTAATAGTTCTGAAAGGACAGAAACTGAAGAGCAGAAGTAGTTTAAAAGCAGGTGGATGAGCAGAGTCATACCAGAGCATGTCAGTATTTAACCTTTTTTTTTTTTTTCTTTTGAGAGAGAGTCTCGCTCTGCCACTAGGCTGGAGTGCAGTGGCACAATCTCTGCTCACTGCAACCTCCGCCTTCCAGGTTCAAACGATTCTCCTGCCTCAGCTTCCCAAGTAGCTGGGATTACAGGCATGCACCACCGTGATCAGCTAATTTTTGTATTTTTAGTAGAGACGGAGGTTTCACCATGTTGGGCAGGATGGTCTTGATCTGTTGACCTCGTGATCTGCCTGCTTCGGCCTCCCAAAGTGCTGGAAATATAGGCGTGAGCCACTGCGCCTGGCCATATTTAACCATTTTTAAAGAGCTGTATTTTCTCACCTATCTGCCTTGATTATCATGAGATATTTTATTTGGACTATGTAACTTTGAGGAAGTTTATGGGTCCAGGTGTAAAATAACACTGTTAGTTTTAATAGAAATACAAAAAGTATCTTGAATAATGAATATTTGAATAATTATTGAATATTTGAATAACTGAGTAATTGTCCACTTAAATAATGTGGACATTTTTCCAATTGAAATATCAATATTCTTTTGACACTGAGGTGATTTTGATTCTTCTTCTAAAAAGGAGGAAAACGTGTATTTAGAGACAGTCTTTCCATAAATTTACAAAACATCAAAACAGAATATGTTTGGTATTTTGGTGTGTTCTTTGTCAATTTCAGCCAAACTTAATTACAGCCCTGAAAACAAGTCCCAAAATAGAGAATTTTATTATTGGTAAACTCTAGTATAAAAGAACAACTGTTAAAACTTTTCCACTTCACCAACTGTAGCTGTAAATTACTGTAAAATAGCTGTGCAGTATCCACTAAATACCACAGAGACAGGTTCATTTTGCTGCTGAATTTTACTGAAAAGCTAAGTGCTTTTCCATTTACTAACAGGACTATGCAATTTACAAAGGCAAACAAACAAAAAGCTATGCTCCTATGGTGAAGATTCAGTCTTCTAGAAAGATGGGAAAATTTACCATGACTTAAGACAGCAGATGAGAATTTCTATAGCACGAATTTCAGAATACATTTCTCCCTCCGAAGTTTCTCAGAAGTAAATGATATTAGACTGTGATTGAAAGAAAAGTAAACATAGATATTTGGCAGGTGCTGCCTTTGTTCTCTTTGCCCATTCATAAAAGAACATGCTAAATGTAGCAAGTGAAACTAGAAGGGACCCTTAAGAGTTCTTAAAATTGCAACATTGGGTTGTACATTTTTATTTCATTTTATTGGTTTCCATAAATAGTGAAAACATCATACAAAGATGTTTTCCTGAATATCAATATGGTTCTTAATTTTTTCTGTCTTCAAATATTTACACAATATAATAATTTGTCTGATAGTATCAAACATATTGTTTTATCATGTAAATATCTTGATTAGTAAAATTCAACTGAATTAATTTATTTCATAAAATAAAATTCTGTGAATACCTTCTGAGTGGGAATCAGAAAGGTTATTAGGTCCTAAATCACAAATATTTTACGTGCTTCAACTTTACATGGACATAATTAGCCAGAAGGTAGAATGACCCCTAAAAATTACATTATTTGCTATATATGATGGCACTTCCCTGGGAGTATATCCATTGCCTTATATTTTCATTTAGTTTGTTCCTTATCCAGATCTTCATTCTGTCACCCCAATTTAGTTCTCCTTTAAGGCTTTCTTATTTCTATCAATGGTGTCATATTTTAGTCTTATCATTTGTGTCCCTTTTATGATCCATGTTTATTCAGTTGCCACTTCAGGTATGGTTCCTTAACAAGTCTTATTTTTTAAAATATGCTTTCAATTTAATTGTCGTGCAATAAAGGTCATAAACTCACATTTTTGCAAAAGTTATCTAAGTAATTCCATTTCCCCCAATTTCCCTATTCTTCAGTTAAATTTTCATTCCACTAAAAAGATCATAAATTTTAAAAATACTGTTTTCACTATCATTTCTCTTTTTGGAAGTTTGTTATTCAGTATCTACAGAAGCAGTGAAAGATTATAGTTAGGCCTCTATTGCCTAAATTAATTCCAAGTTTTTAAACTAGTTTCAATTTTCACCTCTCTCCCTTAAAAACTGTTTATGACCTACTTTCTTGTCTTACCTATATCAACAATTTTAAATTAAATCATTTACTTCTTTCTTTCAGTTTTGCTCAGTGACCTCCCCATATGGTATTTCCATACTTGCTTTCATACCTTTACTCATTCCATGCCTGTCATTGCTATAATTTCATTTGTTTTTTTTTTTTGGCTGTTAACAATCTACTCTTTGGGGCCAGGCGCAGTGGCTCATGCCTGCAATCCCAGCACTTTGGGAGGCCGAGGCTGTTGGATCACGAGGTCAAGAGACCGAGACTATCCTGGCCAACATGGTGAAACCCTGTCTCTACGAAAAATTCAAAAATTAGGCGTGGTGGCGAGCGCCTATAATCCTAGCTACTCGGGAGGCTGGGGCAGGAGAATCACTTGAACCCGGGAGGTGGAGGTTGCAGTGAGCCGAGATTGCGCCACTGCACTCCAGCCTGTCAACAGAGCGAGACTCTGTCTCAAAAAAAAAGAAAAAACAAAAACAAACGAACAAAAAAAATCTACTCTTTGGGGTTATAGCTTCTTTTTAAAGCAGTTTACTCATCATTTTACCCTAGTTTTTCTTCACTTTCACTTTTTACACACACTCACATTATTGCTAATATGAGTATTTACACTTCAATCACGGGTGTGCATAAGATCATACTGATTCCCTGTATGCTATTTCTTACTCAACCTTTTACCCTGTCTTTGAAGAAATATCTACTTCAGATATAATTGTAACATAAATATTCATCTGATTTTTTAAAGCTCACAAATATCAGTATTTTAACAATCCGAATGTTTTTAAAAAGTGACTCAATATTTGTATGATTAAGGCTATAAGGTCATGGAAAGAAAAGCCTACTCTTTTGAGTATAATTTTGATATTCCAGTCGTATATTTTCATTGAATACACAAGAAAAGAAGGGATTCTATAGAAATAGACATCATGTAAAGAATATATGCCTTGCTGTAAACATTGAATAATCAAAGGATATCCAATTTAGATTTTATATTAAAAGACAAACTAACTTCTCTTTCCTTGATCTCAGTTTACTTTACCTTCACCTGATCTCATCACTTTCAGAATAATGCAGAGCACCACACTATATCTGAAGCACTGGGAGAAAGTTTTTAAAAACGGTATGCATAGTAAATCATTGACTGAACTCTCAAGGGTTAAAATGTAAGAGGTTTATTCTCCTTTTATCAAGCAACGTCTACAGACAGAGCATCCACATGGTGTAAGCTACAAAAGAAGGATGTATGCGACAGACTTACTGAAATCATTAAGTCACAGACACTTTATATGGTTCATGTTCACAAGGAAGAAAATTGCTAAAAAGTAAAGCAGATTCAATAAGTAGAAACATAAGCTGATTTTTGTTGCTTATTAAATCTACCTCGCATAATGTTTCTGCTAAGAAGAAATCTACTGTATCACACAGCTCAGGATGCTATATACACATATTACACACTATAAAATTTCAGGTTTCTAAGCAGTTTTACACAATTTAAACTTGAGTAAAATTTGTATATTTAAAAAAGACCTTATTGGATTACCTTAAGTAAATGGAGGTCATTTCAACAGCCCATTAACATTTTTTTGCAACAATAAAAACAAAAATAAGTACAAAGATTTTCAAAACATGTAAGCTATTACTTTAAGCCTGGATAATTATCTGCTTATTTTAATAAACCAGCTCTCTAGTTTTAATCTACTTCTGCTGGCCTTCTCGTTTCCTCTTAAAACAAAACAGAAGCAACAATTTTTACTTCTCTACAGTGTCTCAAGTAGGAGGATTAGTTAGGTTTCAAACTACAGCACATAGTGAGAAGGTGCTTGTAGGATTACAAGGAGATGAATAAAAGAAATCATTTGCGGAAATTATTTAGAATAAAGGTTTTTGATACGTTATATTTAAATAGCAAAAACAATGGAGAACTACATTTTTACTTACCACTGTCAGGCTACCCCTTTATTCCCAACTTATATTACTAATTCTTCTAAGCCACTAATACCGCATCAATTCTCTTGCCAGTTTTCTTTTCCTAGGTGTTAATTTCCCTATATATGGTTTACTCTAGCAGACAAAAGTAATGTTTCTTTTTTAGAACCGAAAGTTCCTGATGATGAAACATTGGACTATATGAAAAGAAACAATCTATTAATAAATAATCGATTCTGCTAGTAATAAACATCTGTAGGCAGTTGACATCCCAGACAAACTTGCATTAAAAATATAATGCACTCTAGTGATTGAAAGCAAAATGAGTAGATTGCAAATATTTTGACTGTAATTATTTTTCCTCCCTTCCTCCCCACTTTCTATAGCATGCTGCAGATTATACAGTAAATGTCAAGTAGAGTTTGACACCTGTATACAACCTAAGGCCAACTTATGCCTTCAACTGATAGTTCATTGAGGGTTAAACAAAAGACTGAAGGCAGGATTTGGCTCAAGAGATGTTTTTTAACAACAAGAGATTTATAGTTATGAGGGCATTTAGTACGCAGGTTTTAGTCTTCCTTTTCCTCCTGTGACATTCCCTTCAAGGCACAAAATATTATAAACAGTGGACAGGACCGAATATTTTGAATTAAGAATTTTAAGATTCCACAACATCTTTTATTTCTTGTTTAATCATACCAAAATGACAGAGAAAAAAATAAACTACCCTCAAAATGAAATAATGCTTTATGTCATCTGAAATTCCCTGCAGTTTGGTTTTTTAAATGATTTAAATCCTACTTTATTGTTTAAAGCATAATTTACACATTTGATTCTTGTGACTGATGTGATTTCTCATTAAATATTGTGCTGAGTATTTCTAATTAACCAATATAATTAATTGTGTATGTCTTAGTCAAAAACAATTTATTTTATTTGGGCCAACCAAGTAAATTTTGTTTGACTAGGATATAAACTTGAAAAGTTAAGTTGTAAATTTAAACAATGGATTAAGTGCAATGTATTGTAAAACGCTTCATTCAGTAATTGTATCATAGGGTTTTTAGGCATCTCCAACCCAAATGACTGTATTTCCTTTCTCAACTTCAGTGATCTCACAGTTTAATTTATTGAGCCGTCCATCTAGGATGAAGAGAGAGTCCTTGGAAGGTGTCATCAGGTATTGACCAAACAAGCCACTGTCCTGGATTTGCCTGTTTTTCCGGTTCCAAGGCCATTCTTCTGCCTTGAGTGGTTCCTTGAGACTCTTTATCATCTTGACCTTCCCAGAAGAGAGCTCCACAAAGAGCACATCAGTTTGTGTGCTTGAACTACCGTAGATGTTATATTGGTGGGCTTCAGTAAAGGATGGTTGAAATGCCAGATCAGATATGTGCAGATTTGTGTGAATATCAAAAGCCTCCTGTATTTCTCCTCTGATGGTAATGTACTGAACCCTTACAAGACCTTTCACATCATTAATGCTGACAAGGTAGTGGCCATCTGGAGAGACATATGGAGTGCCTGTCACATCACTATTGAACCCAATGACTGAGTCAGTTACACCGTCCACCATGACCTGTGGGGAAACTGCTCCGGTGCTGTCAGGTTTGCAGCCAATGAAGTAGTAGCCTCCCAAGTGTGTATATGCCAATGACTGAGGAACACATTTATAGTCCTTCAAGTTAATTGTCTTGATGTATGACATGGTTTCAAGATCAATTTTTTGTAGTGCAGCTTCATCTTTATGAAGAATAAATCCAAACCTGAAAAAAATGAAAATCAGAGTTAAACAGGAAACAATGGAGTTTTTAGCCATAAGAAAAAAAACTAGATACAGGTGGAAAGGTCCATCACAAGCCCAGGCTCTAATTGTCAGGCGAGGCAGCAATTTGTGTTACAATTGTCTAGAAATAATCTGTAGATTGTGCCACTCTCCTTCTTTCTCTAGGTCATTCTTTCATTACATCCAAATCATCATAACTCATGCTGTAGAAAGAAAAATAATTAAAAGCATACATCTAGTTAATTGCAGCAACAAATTTTGCTTTTAACATAGTGGAAAGAAGAAGTATACATTATTCTGTAAGTTTCTAGACCATGTGATATTAAATAAGCTTGGTTAACTATTGTCAAACCCAGCAATGGTAAAAGGCTTGAATATATATTGGTTTCACTCATTTCATTTACTTCTTATATTGTTTTTTGGACATTAAATAAATCTGACATTCATCATTATTTAGATAAATTTAAGTATAACATTTTTCAACCTTCGATGTTTATATTGCTATTTTTAATGATATGCCTGCATTTTATTTGTTATCCTATACTGAATAATGAAGAACTTTATTTTTATATTAAAGCCAATTAAACAATTTTTGTTTGTTTTGTTGACCTTAAATTAGTTCAGAACTTTTCGAAGCATATTTTCTAAATATTGCTTGAGAATTATCAGAGATACCTGTGGCAAGTATAAATATATTTTTAAACTCACCTAGAACACAAGCAACTTTCTAGCAAAAATAAGTTAAGCAAGATACAATGAGATAGAAACTATTAAACAAAATTATATCCAAAGTAGATATTGGCCAATAGAATTGTAAAGGACTTTTATTTATGTTTGCATTAACAATATTGATTGTCACCTTCTAATAGTTCTAAAAGCTCATAATAAAAATAAGAGAAATATTTTTCCATTCACTGTGTTCATAAGTAATACAATGAAATTACTTTATTATAAGTATTAAGATAAAGCAAAACAAAAACTCTAAAGAGAGCCAATTATGTTATCATCACCTGTGTAATTATCTTTATGCTAATTATCACAAATAATTATCACACGTAGTTTTATTTATGTAAAAAAAATGACCATTTCCACACATAGTACAAAATATGGTACAATCAGAGTAATATCTCTTTAAAATTTTAAATGTAAGCATTTAGCAAGCTCAAAAATATAAATAAACTTACATATTAAATATCATAGAAAAATAAAATATTCTCAAAATCAGTCCTGTTTTGCAATTGCAGAAGAAAGGGAGTGCCTACACACAGGTGTTTTATGAAAATAGACATAAAATTGTAATTGCTGCCATTCTTCTTACATTAAATATAGTTGGCAAACCATATTATAATTTTAGCTACATTTAAAATTTATGAGGAGACTATTTGCTGTCATTGGAGAGAGTACAAATTCTTCTATATGAATGAAAATTCGCAATGTATAGCTACTCCTTTATAAAGCTTTCTTAAATATTTGTTCAACAACTACTAAATGCAAGACACTGGGAATATATTGCAGATCAACATAACTCTCCCTGTCTCCAATGAGTCTAGACATTTTGAGTGATAAAAAAGTGAAACAGGGCTAGTGAATAAAGCTTGATTATAGCATTCTGCTATACTATTACCTAATTTTGTAACTATTTCTTGTTCCATGTATTTGAAATGGCATAAAGCAATATATTTGAAAATAATATTTTGAGTGTATTTCTGAATGATGCCCACCACTTGTAGCTTATTTGCTGTTTATCTTTTCTGTGTCCTTAATAAATGTGTTTGTGTCCTTTCAGGAAACCCAGCTCATACCATACCCATTCAGGATAAATTTCAGTCTTGATTATGATGGTATGAAGAAATATTCATACTGTTGATAATTACTTATAAATATTTTCATTAAAATATTAATGCCTTGTGTATAAACATAGTGTAGTTTTAAAATCCTATCTGAATAATAAGGAATAAAAAAGCTTCAAACTGTCAACTGAGTCCCATATTTCTGTGTCTCTGCATCAAAAAATCATAAACATCATAAGTATCACTATGTAATCTCAGATTTGTCTGAAAAAATAACTCCATTTACTATAAACAGATAATATTTTTCTATTAATGGACAACCATTAAGGATGTATAGGTGTGTAAATATATTGGTATTATTTGCAAAATTATGAATTATGTTGAAAAATATCTTTCTGTTATAAATTGTACATGAGCTCAGAGGAAAAGCAGTACTAGGCTCACTGAATAAAAGCAATAAGCCAATCAAGCTTTGGCATTTCAGCTGTCCTCTTAACCTTGAGTCTTCTAGTCCCTTTGGGCTAGATTTTCAAATGCTAATGAGGAAGAATGAGACGAGCTCTCTTTACTCCTGAACAATTTTAACTTTGATACTACCAAATGTACTCAAGTTTTCTGTGATACAATCTAGCTACTTTTGGAAGTAATTAAAAATAAAAAAAAAATGGTCCAGTTAAAAATGCAGAAGATCTTTGTGGGATGATAAAATTACATCTATTTTGGCATCTGCACTGTATGCTCCTTTAGGGCTGGAGATGTAGCTACATAAGCAGATGCATGAGAATGCCTGCAATTTTTCACCACTGATTTATTGATTAGGAAGTGGTGTCTCTAATTCAAAATTTCCCCCGTACAGATTGATATTCAGAAGTCTCCCACTGTTCATTAGTCTCTGATTAATATTTACGAGGCTCTCAACTTTCATGCCTGCTTAGTATAATAAAATCCTGCACAGTATTAGGCCTAACATAGTTTGTCTAGTATTTGTCAGAATGTGTACAGAAAGTTGCAGACTGAGAAATGAGTTAAAATTGACTCTCAAAATTACTGTTTTTTTTTAGGAAATTAATGCCAATAGAAAAGCGTGGGCTCTCAGCATAGCATGGTATGGATTGTCAAATTTGGTGAAAAGAGTTATAGTTATTTCTTTTTTCCAAATCATTTTCTCTTTCTGAATGTCTAATCAATGTAGTTTACTATAAAGTTCATAAAAAGGTTCAACTTTAATTACTGCTTTCATGATTTAAGCTAAGATCCTGAAATGATTCATTTGAAGAGACTTGTTTTGGATGAAGTAAGGGCTTTCCTTCCAAGCTAACTTATTTTCATGATCCAGATTTTCAAAATAATAGACCTTACGTAAATGTGACCTTATGTAAAGTCCTTGACTTCCACGAGTTCCAATTCCTTCATCAGCAGGAAGAGGATAAAAGTACTACCTTGCTCTGAGGATGACAGTAAATGTATGTATACTACCAGGCATGCAGTAGATTCTCAATAAATAGAAATTGCCAGTCCTTTACACCGTGAGTAGCATTATTTTCCAATTATTAATCACATAAAACATTTTCTGTGGGATAACAGATTATTATAACCCAAGGATGAGAAAAACAACACAAACTTAATATCAATTTTTCTGTGCAGGTAATATTCTCACAATGTTAAAAATAAATAGTGTTACCCAAGTGTGGCTATAATTTTCCATTAATGTGTATTAGAGAGATCACATTGACAATAAAATACATGTTTTTATTCTTGCTCTCACTCGTACCAACAGTGTCTATGTCCAGTCCACATATTGGTTTATCACCAAATATCTCACATTGTTAAAAATAAAGACAGCCTAGCTCACTCTACCTCCACCTTCACTAGAGGCACTGCTTCAGTTCTTACTGAGAACATGGAGCAGTAGGCTACAGCATACTAGGTGAACCTGAGCTCTGCACAGATGATGGGATTTAAAATAGATCCTCGGCTTACCCAAGAATTTTTGCTAAAAGTCACAGAAAATTTTGTGGCTTACTTTAGGACCTGGATATCAAAGGACGTGGAGAGGCTGCAGTCAGCGTTTATGTCACAGCAATTCAGGAGACTTGTAAGAGAAGTTATTTGGCCGAGGAAGGAAGAGAACAGTATTTAGGGATGCATGGTTGAAAACCACAAAGCCTGATAGAGTCAGTGCTTGAAGGTCTCCATATCCCCCAAAGCCAGGCAGCAATTCTTGCACTTGAGTAATGGATGATTTCCCATGTCCTTTACTCAATCCCTGGTCACACAGTCTCATAAAACAAGGTTCCAGGCATTGTCACCTGAGCACTTGCCATGTTACGATGCTCCTATTCTCTTTTCAAATTAGTCGCCTGAGATGCTACTGAAGAAATCTCATGATTGCAAGCAACTCCCTGTGTAAATTTGTCATGGTCACCACCAAGAGCAATGTCCCCATATGGTCCCAGATACATTAAAGCTCGTAAGTAAAGAACACTGTAAGATTTGCAGAATAACAATCATTCTATCTCCTGGCTTAACATAGCACTGGCTGTCTCCAGAGTCCTTAGAACTTCTCATCTCAACAGTTCTTCTTACTACCGACTTTCAATGTTTAACCACTGAGGCTCAATCTCCATACAAATAGCTGGGAAAGGACCAAATGCTTCCTCCCCATTCCTACATGATCTTCTTCCTCAAACCCCATCATCTACACCGCCTCAGATTTCAAAACAAGCCTTCGCACGTGCATTAATTGTTGCAAATGAAAAGTAGTGAGGGGTGATTGGGTGTATTTGAGGAATGGGTTACCCAAACACTCTATCCTGTTATAAAAACCAACTGTGCTGCAATTCACATCTAAAACAAAAGCATTTTGAAAGCTGTTCCGATGTCCCAATTATTAAAGTCATATTCTTTGAAAAAAAATTCCAGAACCACAGAATTTGAACAGCCATAGGAATTTGTATTATGGGAATTTTACTTGTGAAGACTTAAATCCAAAACACATAATTAGGTGGTTAGTGTTTTATAAATAAGTGTGGGTCATATTATTAATATCTAGCTTTTCTAATTGGATTATAAACGCCATGTTTTCTAACTGAAAGGTAAGAAATGCTGAACATATAAGATGCTACAATCATATTTCTTCCCCTACACATAATTAATAAGTAAACCCACTCAAAATATGCTGTTTCAATGACATCTTCCATTATGTTATAGCTGACACAGTATTTTCATGGACATAAACCATAAATCTGACATGAGCTATCATTCATTTATGAATAAATGAATATAAGGGAATTTATATTTAGTTTTTTCTATTATCCCACACCAACCCTTGTAAGAAAAGATTGAATGCCCTTCCTACTCAAGTACCAGAGGATTCAGTTTTTATCTGAACATCATCACATAAATAGTTCAGTAAAACATACCTGTTTATAAAGGGTGGTCACATTCATGTTTGTGAGAGGGGAAGCAGAGAGAACTAGAATTGCCACATTTAGTAAAGATTTATTACAAGAGCAAGGACAGTTTCTGAATGGTCCTAATGCTTAGATGTGTTTCAGAAATGATAGCACTTTGAAGTTTTCTGTTTCCAAAGCATAGGTTAAAAGCTAAAATAAACCACAGGCTGTTCCCCCACCTGAATAAGTACATTATAGAAATTCTAAATTAAACATTTTAGCTATATTACTTCTTCCCTAAATTTCACTTATAGACTTTTTTCCTTAAAAAACTAGAATGTGCTTCTGAACATAGAAGTCCTTATTTTCTTTCAGTATTCTATTTATTCTGATATGCAGGGAGTCTAATTGTTCTAGGCAAAATCAAAACCTAAATCCATAATTTAATTTTAGTACATTCAAAGTGTCCAATTGCTTAACAGGATTAGTATTGCAGTATAAAGGTCTATTACTTTTAGTGAGTAATTGGGACATATGGCAAAATCAGATTTTTAAATTTTAATTTATTTTTTTTTGAGACAGGGTTTCACTCTGTTGCCCAGGCTGGAGTTCAGTGGCCTGATCTTAGGTAACTGCAGCCTCTGACTCCTGGGCTCAAGGGAATCCCTGCCTCAGACTCCTGAGTAGCTGGGACTACAGGCATATACCACATGCCTTGCTAGTTTTCGTATTTTTTGTAAAGGTGGGTCTTGCTGTGTTGCCAAGGCTAGCCTTGAACTCCTGGATTCAAAGGATCCTCCCACCTTGGCCTCCCAGTGCGCTGAGATTATAGAAATAAACCACTGTACCCAGCTAAAATCTATATACATCATATATATTGTAGATTGTATTTCAAATATTAAAGCCCTCTAACTCTTTTTCAGGAGATTAAGAGCTTAGGACACAAAACTGACAACTATGTCTTAAGGTGGCATTTTATAAAATTGGTTGTTCTTCCTAATTTGGGATTGAAAAAATAACCTGAAAATCTGAAAAGAGTAGCTTCCCTAAAGTCACTCATTTTTTAGATTAATGTGTGTTTTATGCAGGCGTTGATAAGTGGGTCAGAGGTGGCATAAAAGAAACAGTAAGCAATTAGAAGAACAAGAAAATGTTTATGAAGTACAGAGGTAGAAATAGAAAAGTAAGATGAAACAAAGGGAAAAGCAAGGCCGGGTGCAGTGGCTCACACCTGTAATCCTAGCACATTGGGATGCTGAGGTGGATGGATCACTTGAGGCCAGGCATTCAAAACCAGCCTGGCCAACATAGCAAAAACCTGACTCTACTAAAAATACAAAAATTAGCCAGGTATGGTGGCGTGCACCTGTAGTCCCAGCTACTTGGGAGGCTGCAGTGGGAGAATCACTTGAACCCAGGAGGCAGAGGCTGCAGTGAGTGAAGATCAAGCCACTGCACTCCAGCCTGGGCAAAAGAGTGAGAATCTGTCTCAAAAAAAGAAAAGGAAAAGCAGTTTTAAAATCTATTAATTAATCAAAAAATATTACCAACGTGTTCATTTTATACATGCAAGAGAGAAATAGTAACTGAAAAAAAATTTTATGAAGAAACAGGTTTTGCATGAGTTGGATTCTAAATACCATATGACCAAATTCAATAGTTATTCACAATCTACTATGTATGTACACTGTGAAAAACACTATGAAGGAAATGGAGAGAAAATAAATGGTCTTTATCCTTAAGGTAAACTACAGTCAAGCAGAAGGGTGCTTATATTCCTATGCCCTGACTTTCAAAGGGTGTTTCCAGAACCTCTTCAAAGATGGGAGAAGGGATGGATGTAGCTACATCCCAGCTTCAGCTAGTAAATTACATTTTTGTTATGTTAGGCTTTCATTTGAAGAGAGAGTTTATATTGGTCTAGATGCCAGAAGGAAAGGGCAAATTCTAATTGGAATAGATCAAGAGGGGCACAATAAAGTGACTATTTTCAGAGAAGTGTCAACTGACCACAAGGGATAATGCAGTAATATGAGGAGAGTAACAATGAAGCTGTTACCACTGCTGGTCCGGGAAGAAAGGAGCTATTTGCAAATGTGTGCTTCCTGAGGAGCTGTGAATTCTGATCTGAGGAAACCACTGCTCTCCTATAAATGAGCCGACAAGGAGCCGATGGTGGGGGCTAGTACTCTAGTCCCACTCCTTGCAATCTCCAGTCAGGCCTCTCATTTTCCAAACCAACAAGAAACCATATTAGCGAGCCTTTTGGGATGGAGGGCAAGGTGCAGAGGAGTGGCAAATGTACCTGGGGATGGAAATGCAAAACAGCAGTCCCAGAGTTCCTTAGCCAAAGAGTGTGAAAAACTCAAGTCTAGTGAATGTATAGAGCTACATGGAGTGAAGACGTGACATGTATATTTAATTTCTAATAGGGTTCATTTGACAGCTGAAAAAGAAAAATTGTATCAACTTTGCAAGTGGGGAACATAAATTGTTTTAACTTTTGTTTTTACCCGAAATGAATATTTAGGTAACATTTTCTTACTTCTGGTAAAATTTTAGAAAATGCTTCTTAACATTTAATTATAGATAAAGTACCCTTTTTTTTTTTTTTTTTGAGACAGAGTCTCACTCTGTCGCCCAGGCTGGAGTGCAGTGGCGCAATCTCAGCTCACTACAACCTCCACCTTCTGGGTTCAAGTGATTCTCCTGCCTCAGCCTCCCAAGTAGCTGGGATCACAGACGCGTGCCACCGTGCCCAACTAATTTTTTGCATTTTTAGTAGAGACGGGGTTTCACCATGTTAGCCAGGATGGTCTAGATCCCCTGACCTGCTGATCTGCATGCCTCAGCCTCCCAAAGTGCAGGGATTACAGGCGTGAGCCACCACACCTGGCCAATACACGTAATTTTAATAACCATGTAGTAAAGGTTACACACATGATCAATACTAGTTAATTTATTATTATTTTCCAATTACCCTTTACAATTTCTCCAGACACATTAAAACTGCATGAGTAATTATTGCTTACCAGACTATGTAATATACATAAAATAGATTGTAATATATGTTTAGAAATTTATCTGGATTTGCTATTTTTAAAAAAGTTTATATTTTGGTTTGCCTGTTTTGGGGTATGTGCAAATTAGGGAAAATAAAGTCAAAGTTGTGTTTTGCTTTTAGGGTCTTCAAATTATGTCTAAATAAACATTTGGAAGCATTTTAGCCTTTGACTCCTATGTTTTCCTTGATCTATTCAATTAATGGTTGGATTTATTTAGCTATTATTGATTTAAGAAGAAATAGCCTTTTTGTAGATACCAAATTTTAAATCAAAGACAAGAGATAAATCCTGAAGGGATTTAAATAGCAAACAGATTCTAGAAGCAGGTATTCTAAAAACCTGACAGTGAACAAATTCTCCAGGTCAAGGCCTATCATCGAAATTATATTTCAGAACTAAAAATACAATACCAACCAATATAACAATAAAAGATGAAGATATTTAGCAGATTAGAAATTGCAAACATAGGGGCAAAGAAGATATAATAGAATATAGGTAACACTAGAAAATTAACTGTAAACCTACTGTTAAACTAAATAATTTGAAATGTCAAGGGGCACAAAATAATATAAAATTAATATATTTTATACATACTAACAAAAACTAATCAAGAGAGAGAATTGGAAAAATGACTGATTAATATTAGCAACTAAAAAGGTAAAATATCTATGAACACACAGAAGCAGAAATAAATTTTTCTTTCTATTGCAATTAAAAATGACTGAAATAAATAGAAATCTATCACATTCCTTTAAAATATGTTCAAAGTCAATCTATAAATTTAATATACTCTTTCAAAATATTAACATTTTATAATTAGATTGGCTGATTCTAAAATCTAAAATTAAAATACTAATGCTGTTTAACTTGGTAAACTGACTGTAAATTTTATGGAAACCCTACCATAAAAGACAGCCGATAGGTTTTGAAAAAAAAAAACTGTGGGAGATTTTTTCTCCTGTATATTTATACGTATTATACAGGTGCTAGAAGGAAATCAGTGAAGAATTTATTTATTAAGAAAGAGAAAGACCAATGAAATAAATAGACTTCAGAAATATACTACATGTATATGGGCTACAAGTGGAAAGTAATGGACTATTCATAAAATCAGGACAAATACAAAGCTACCTCAAGAGAGAGACAAACAGTTGAACTAATACCTTAAATACTAGATTGTTGTAATAATGGCCTCCAATTAATCCTACCTGCCAGTATCAATGCCCTTGGGTAGTCCTCTCCCACACTGACCCTAGACTTGGCCATGTGACTTGTTTATGCCCACGGGACATCAGCAAACAGGAGGAAGCAGAGACTTGACTAGTTAGGGCTTTCCCTCTTAGAGTACTGCAGTCACTTTTTGAAGAATGTTGTATAGGATCATTGATCATAAAAAAAAAAACACTGAGAGAGAAGCCCACCCATCCCAGATATCCTAGCTGAGCTCAGCCATCAACCAATCCAAAAGTGACTGAAGTTACATGAACGCACACATGATTGATTAAGTAAAATATGGCGGGCCACACTATAGATTTCTGTGGATGATTATAAAGCAGTAGACTAAATATAAACAGAGCAACAAGAATATTTCTTTAAAATGTAGGATTGAAAGAAAATAAGTAAGACACAACTAGGTGCAGTGGCTCATGCCTGCAATCCCAGCACTTTGGGAAGCCGAGGAACTCAGATGACCTGAGGTCAAGAGTTCAAGACCAGCCTAGCCAACATGGTGAAACTCCATCTCTACTAAAAATACAAAAAAAAAAAAAATTAGCTGGACGTGGTGGCATGTGCCTGTAATCCCAGCTACTCAGGAAGCAGAGGCAGGAGAATGGCTTGAACCTGGGAGGCAGAGGTTGCAGTGAGCCGAGATCACACCACTGCACTCCAGCCTGGGTGACAGAGCAAGACTCTGTCTTAAAAAAAAAAAAAAGAAAAGAAGTAAGATGCAATATGGGATATAGGCCATATTATCATTTATATAAATGAAAACTGTAAAAAAAAGCACAGCAAACACAAACAAGCCAAAAAGCTATACCTATTTTATAAGAAAAACACAAAGCAAAGGATACTTTAAACATGAGAGTTGTTGACTACACAGTTTGGAGAAGGAAAATTAAAGTGTGGAATAGAAATAAAGACAATTGATAAACTAATAAAAGAAGGATCTTGTCCATATAAATAATTGTGGTATTCTGTGAACTAGGGAGTATAATGAATTAATTCAACTCTCTTTACTCTCTTCTACCCCAAATCAAAAGATCAGTTACTTATCTTGAGGATGGGAGTAGCACTTTACAAGTGTAGAAACTGTGCAGGTGAAAGGCAGGGGATAAAAGGGAGATTTTTCAAAATACGTAACTTCTGTTTGTATGCCTTTAACAATGTGAATGTCTTACCCATTCAACAAATTTTGTTCTAGGTCAAAAACACAAAGAAAACTATTCAATGATATTTTCCTAAATATAATATAAATTTCCTGATTTTATATAGTCCTTGTATATGTATATATAAATGCACATAAAAACCTCTATATACACACATATACATGTACATACATACTACACTCCACTGTTATAAATTTAAACAATGTAGTAGTGTCTTAACAAGACAGAAAATATTGGTGGAATAGAATAAAGATTTTAGAAGCAAACATACCATATGTATAAAATTAATAATAGAATAAAGGTAGCATTTTATATCAGTAGGGAAATATAGGCTATATAATATAGTGGGTTGAGCTAAACACTGTATAATCTACAGTACTGAGGCAATTTAATATTAAAACATGTATATGTAATTTTTAACATAAAATGGTATCTATATAGATGAAAAATTGAAGTGAAGAATAAAATTATATATAGTATTTGACGATTGGTATTAATAGTATTATAATGCTATTAGAAACAAAAAACATACATATTGAAGAAGAGACTTTTTAAAGCAAGATGAAAGTCATATAAGTTAAAAGCATAAAGCTTGACAAAGGTGACTATATTAAAAATAAACAATGGTTAAGGTAATCTAACAAATGAGAGAAAATATGACAGAAAAGATCAATATTCTGACTATAAAATGAATTGTTAATAGTCAAAACAAGAAACTGAAAAGAATATGTAACAAATAGCTACTACTCATATAAGGGAGGAATTAATGAGCTATAAACATCAGAAGATTCACAATCTTATAAATAATTAGATGAATGTAAATTAAATCCCTAAAAAGATATATGTATTTCACCATTTAATTGGCAACAACGATAAAGTGTGTTAAGATCTGAGACTGCTAAGGATGTGAACAAATATAATCTCTCATATAGTATTGGTAGAAACGTAATTGTTTTAGGTTTTCTGGATAACGATTTGGCATTCTTTCATAAAAGTTAAGTTGTGACTCTTCTTCAATAAAGCAATAATGTCCCTCAGTATTTCCCCTTAATAAATGCTCATAAATGGCCACAAAGTAGCATGCACAAGGATATTTATGGCAGCACTGGTTGCAACAAGAAAATGTAGAAATATTCAAATGTAAAACAATAGAGAAATGCTTAAACTATGAACCTTCCACCAAATGAAATTCCACGCTGCAGTTGTAAAAATGATAGTGTATTAGTACTGACACAGAGATGTCTCCAAAATTACTCATTTTAAATGGAATATATTCCAGATATAAAAAATACTGCATATTTTAATGCTCTTTTATGTAATTGCTTCAGTAAATAATCTGAGAGATTACTCAACAACCTGCTGCATCGTCCTAAAGAGAAACAGCTATGAGCCCTTATAAAAGGAGACTTTACTTATTACCATATATACTTCTGCATTGTTTGGATATTGCTTCTATGCATCAAAATATATAAAGAAAATACTCAACTTTTCAACTTCATTATGTTTTAACTAAATGAAATTGTATCAGTTAGTCTCATTTTAATTTCACAAATTAGAAGTACATAATTTTAAAGACTGCTCAATGGAATTGGCACTTTCTTATATTCCTAATGGCAGTGTAACTTGCATGTACAAAATAATTAGTAATTAGCATGAAGAGTCTTCCACATATGTCTGCCCCTTGTGATACTAACTCACTTCTGGTCAACTATTCTGAGGAAATAACAATAAATATGAATAAAGCTTTATGCATGAATACATTTTAACATTATTATGTTGTAGGAAACATTTTAAGCAATTTAAAAGCCCAGACATAAATGAATATTTATGTAAATGACAAATGATATAGCCACTTGGTGCAATAGAATACACATGTTAAAAAATGTTTATAAAACACTAATTTAAGATTCAATAAATTATATAAACATAGCACAATATTGTATGAATGGTATAATTAAGCCGTTAAAAATAAAATAAGCAAAGTCTGTGCATGGACTGAAGAGATACATGCTCAGAGGTTAACTGTGGTTATGGAAAACTGCATTAAACTTGTTTTGTTATGTTTTACAGCGGACCCCTGAACAACATAGGGGATAGTGGCACTGATGTCATGAATGGTCAAAAACCTGCTCATAACTTTTCACTCCCCAGAAATGTAATTACTAAGAGCCTACTGCTGACCTGAAGCCTTACTGTAACACAAACAATTAACACATATTTTGTATGTTATATAAATTGTATAATTTATTCTTACAATAAAGCAAGCTAGAGGAAAGAAAATGTTATTTAGAAAATCATAATGAAGAGAAAATACACTTACAGTACTGTACTATATTTTTCATTGCCATGAGTTTGCATCATCTGTTTACAAGATGAATACTCTGTCTAAAATGGCAGGCAACCACATCTGTAGACTTCCATTTACGGTACATATCAAGCAAACCAACTTTTTCTTTTAATATCATGACTTAATTCTGATCCTTGGGAGCATTTCCACATCACTTAGTGTGGAACTTTGTTTGTGTCTAATAATGTTATTCAAAGTTTATGGCATTGCATCGAACATGGTCAAAAATACTTGAGCACCGTGAGTGATCACTTTCTACGGTGATACAAAATTTACTGGAGAGACGAACTGCTCACGTGGAGTGGAGATAATTGCGTTTTATGAGGATACCTGCAACACTTTAGCTCACTACAAGAGCAATAGGAGGTGGCTATTACGTAGTACAGTATGTACTACAGTTAATTTAATGCAGTTATAATTTAATATTGCATCTTGGTTTGTTTACATTTCTCTGGACTGTGAATGGCACTATGTACAGTATGTAAGCGATTGTGTGAATAAGTTTGGATAAATGTTAACCTCTTATAATAGATTTGTTTATATTTAATAATAGTAAATAATAAAATAGACTAGTATCTAAATATATGCTTCATAATATACACAACTTTTATTTCATTTCTTCATACTTATAGACTACACAGTTGTTCTCAGAATATTTTCAAATTGTCCAAATCTCCAAAATAAACGTCAATATATTTATGAAAAAAATCAGTGAACCCGTGGAGTTCAAACCTATATTATTCAGGTCAACTGCATTTTGTCTTGTTTGGTTTACATTTGCAGTCTTTGTTCAGTGGATATAAATTACTTTTGTACTGAGAAAAAACATATAGATAGGTACATAAATAGATGAGTAGATAGAAATATAAAAATATATATGAGTTCTAGATAAAATTTCAGATAGTTCTCATAAGAATTGCTTATCATCATTTTAATCTTAAATATACATTTCTAAGAATCCAGATATATGTACAGACTGTACTTGATGCTTCAGTAAAAAGATTCATCCATATGAAGACCCATCTTCAAGGAAGTACAGGACCAAGATAGACATGATGAATCATTTAAAAAATACCAGGATATGTTCAGATATAAAACTTAATAAAAATATTTGTAAATAAAAAGATTCCTTATAGTATAAATGAATCAATGAGGTAATGATAGAACTATAAGTAAATAGTATAAGAAAGGGCATGGTTACTAAATATTACATACAGAACCATTGACAGTGTTATAATCTATTGTATAATATCATCAAAAAATTTTTGTAGTACAATGACACTAAATGTTTGCCAGGATAAAATGCTTGCAGCTATTATTTTAGTAAATAGAAGTGTACATGAGAAAATAATTCTATGGTAAAATTGGAATAAATTATTTCTCCTCTTAGGACATTATGTTATTATGTTAATCGGAGATAATTTTTTATACTTCCCTAAACTGTCCTGTCTTTGAAAATCTGTTTTGAATTCCAACCCAGCATTAACTAATTATTTTTCACAACTTCTGTACTCAGAACGACACCTTTGACAATTGTCTTGACTCTCATTTTCAACAATATTTGATGATTTCCATTTTGAATTTTATCATGTGCAATTTAGTGACTGAACTTTAGAATTTAACATTGAATGTGGTTTTATTGCAAAGTTATGAAAAGGTATAGTTATTTTAGAGATTGAACTAAGCACACAAAATACAAAGGTGAGGACAAACCAGGTTGAAGTAGTTGAATTTTATAGCTACTTCGATTCTTCTTGAAAACTTAATCTTACTAAATTTAGTAGCCTTTCTCTGATGACTACTTTTTAAATTAACACAATGATGCTATACAGAAACATGTTGAGAAATTTTATGAGGAAGAAAGTAGAAATAGAAAAGCCAAAGTATGTTGATGATACTTATATTGTAAGTCTACCTCAATACTGTAATTTCATTGGTTTGGTTTCTGTGTGTATAATGGTGATTATGCTAAATCCAAGAATACTCAGAGAATAAATTAGTTTTAAGAATCTCAGTGTTTTAAATCATAACATTTCTACAAATGGAAAAGCACATATACCTAATTGTTTATTTTTTATTTATTTATTTGAGAGGGAGTCTTGCTCTATCACCCAGGATGGACTGCAGTGGGCCGATCTCGGCTCACTGCAAGCTCCGCCTCCCGGGTTCACGCTATTCTCCTGTTTCAGCCTCCGTAGTAGCTGGGACTACAGGCAACTGCCAACACGCCCGGCTAATTTTTTTTGTATTTTTTAGTAGAGACGGGGTTTCACCGTGTTAGCCAGGATGGTCTCAATCTCCTGACCTCGTGATCCGCCCACCTCGGCCTCCCAAAGTGCTGGGATTACAGGCATGAGCCATCGCGCCCGGCCTATACCTAGACTGTTTATAATAGCAAACTGAAAATTGGTTGCAGTTCACTTGGATGGAAATTATATTGCTGTTACATGTTTAAAATATGTAATTAATGCTAATTAATTTAACAATAATGAAAGATTTTTCTTATTTTGCTAATTGATTTTAAATTTCTTATAATTATTAGATTTGATCTTTTCATTTAGCCAAAGGATTTGTAAAGTGCTTTTCATATCTCTATATGACCATCAGTCAATTAAATGTAGATGAAAAGCACAAAGGAACTGTTACTAGAAGGATCTAGCTAGAGGGATCTAGCTAACACTTTTGATGGAAGCCTGGCAGAAAAGAAAATGAAACACAAACGCACACACTTCAGATGCATCATTTGCAACAAAAAGCAATCATTTAATAAATTATGTGTAAAACATTTTTAGAGTTATTTCAAATAAAAATGAATGTTAATTATTACTAATAATCTGAATTATTAATAATATAAATTATTCATCACTTTAGACTAATTCCTCCCTTGAAGGATCTACATAGCTGAGCTCTACTGGATAATACTCAAAATATTAGGAGCTGAGCAGTGCATTTTTGAAACAATGCCCCATTGTTTTTTTTTCAGAATATATTTGTAGCATCTATAGATTATGTAACTCCTTTTGCTTTGAGTGATGGGATGCAGTAAGGTTTGTTTCTGTAAGGAAATTACTCAGGTTCTCTTTGCTTATATTCTCAATCTAGTGTTCTTCCTTGTGTTGGCTATACATACACTACACACTCCCTGTGCACTGTTAGGTCCTTGGACTTGGTCTGATCTGCTATCACTTTTCTAGCAATTGCACCACCTTTTATAGAGCTTTGAAGATGTAGCTTAAAATCCCACCTATGCCATCTACTATGCAATCATAGGCAAGTGATTTAGCTCTTCTTTGAACCCCACTTCTTTTTCTGATAACATCAAAATAGTAATTAGTTACTTCCCAGAACTATTTATTTTTTTTTGAAACGGAGTTTTGCTCTGTTGCCCAGGCTGTAGTGCAGTGGTGCGATCTCAGCTCACTGCAACCTCTGCCTCCCAGGTTCACGCCATTCTCCTGCCTCAGCCTCCCGAGTAGCTGGGACTACAGGCACCTGCCACCACACCCTGCTAATTTTTTTTTTTTTGTATTTTTCGTAGAGACGGGGTTTCACCGTGTTAGCCAGGATGGTCTCAATCTTCTGACCTCGTGATTCGCCTGCCTCGGCCTCCCAAAGTGCTGGGATTACAGGCGTGAGCCACTGCACCTGGCCCCCAGAACTATTAATATGATTACTAACAGTCAAAATATTGACTCAAAGCTTTAAATACTTGAACACCATAAAAATCACTACCATTTTTCTTAATTCTTCCTATAGGATTTCCTGATTTACAAGCTTCTTAGGCACTAGAATTTCTTGCCGCCTTCACAAGACTAATGCTGTTTTTTGTGTGTGTGTTTGTTTTCTAATGAAAAAACAAGAGGAGCCTTTTAAAAAATTAAAAAGTCTGAAAAGACTTTTAAAAATTTAAAGAACTACCAATTAATCTAGTAGATATGACCTACTTTATCACTATGGAAATATATCCAAAGGAAGCTAGTTTCTTGCATTTCCTTCCTACAGTGTTCACCAGAATTTTTTCTGCTTTTATTCTATTGTTGATCTGTGTTTGAGAATAGAATTTATTCTACCTTTTGTTCTCTTATAAGAAAAATAATTCAGGTTTTATAATAGAAAATTGCACATATGTCTTCTCCAGCAAGAGGGATATGTATAACCTATATAGGAGCCAAAGCATTTTTCAATGGTCTAGTTATTGGAAAAATCATATGCCAAAAATATGGTTAAAGCAAAAGCACATCACTACTCATTCCATTTTTTAAAAATCTACAGATTTCACTAAATGACACCAGCAAAAACAATCCGGTAGTGAACGTCAAGGGTCTATCTCTGCACACAAATGGAACAAAGACTGCCAGAGTCAATTTTGTTGGAATCTGGGAAAATAGTCAAAGGTTGACAGCAAAGAAGCCTATACTGAGTCAAGAAAAAGGCTAATTAAGCACGTTAAGTGAACTCTGTGCCATTTCAATTTAGCCTAGCCTTGCCTCATCCCGTTTCCTGAGTACTAGCAGTCTTGAAAATAGAAGCCCACATTCCCAGCATGGTTACCTGATTTCAGAGTTCGCAGAGTGGAACTTGTTCCCAAGTGATTGTGTTTGTGCATTTTTACTAGTCTTGAAGTTCCCTGAAGTAATAATGCAAGGTGCTTGCCTCTATTTTGCTCATCAAAATAGAACTCTCTTAATGAGGAGAAACAGCTAAGCAGAGGGTGTTACTGAAAAAATATCAAGAGGCAAATGAAAAAGCGATTGAAGCCTTGGTCAATTGATTACAATTGGGCCAATCAGTAGACACATTGGAAGCCCTGACGAAAAATTCTCAGGAGAGGATTATTCTGAAAAATGAAAGCTTTGAGAATTCTTAATGTATAGTGGGGATCCCAGATAAACGAGGCAGGACACATGTTCAATGAGACCTAGAAGATCCTAAGCTTTTATCTCCCAATATCCTGTAGACTCATGTAAACAGGAAGTAAAGGCTAAGGAAGTGTTCTAAGTTTTCCACTAACAGTGGAAAGAATGCCTCAACATAGGGCCAATCCTGTGTTGGCCAGCAGAGCAGATGACTTTTTTGTTTTACTTATTTGTTGGCTTTCAGGCATTTAGAAAATCTTTGTTAAACCACAAGCTGGTCAAAAGCTAAAGAAACTAAGATTTAAGTGACAGTATGTAACAATAAAAAAAAATTTACAGAAGTGTTTGAGAAAAGTGACTAAAAAACAACAAAAAACCCCCAAGAAACAATGATAACTCACAGAAAATAACAATAAACTTTAAGAAGGGGAAAATTATTTCTAGTGTTTCTACATTATATATTAAATATGTTGAGTTTAAAACAAAAAGTTATGCAATATATAAAAAAAAAACTAGGAAAGTCTGGACTACACCCAGGAAAAAAAAGAAATTAACAAAAACTTTCTGAGGAAGAACAAACATTGGAATTACAAGACAAAAACTGACTCAGCTTTTTAAAAATTTGCTCATAGCTGGGGGCAGTGGCTCATGCCTGTAATCCCAGAACTTTAGGAGGCCAAGGTGGGTAGATCACCTGTGGTCAGGAGTTCAAGACCAACCTGACCGACATGGGGAAACCCTGTCTCTACTAAAAATACAAAAAAATTAGCTAGGTGTGGTGGCGGGCACCTGTAATCTCAACTACTTGGGAGGCTGTGGCAGGAGAATTGCTTGAACCTGGGAGGCAGAAGTTGCAGTGAGCCGAGATCATGCCACTGCACTCCAGCCTGGACAACAAGAGTGAAACTTTGTCTCAAAAAAAAAGAGAAAATATTGCTCATAGAGCTAAAGAAAAATATGGATCAAAGAACAACAACAACAACAATAAAAAGCTAAAGGAAACTAGGAGAATGATATATAAACAAATAAAAATTAACAAAGAATTATAAATATAAAAATGAGTAAAACAAAAATTCTGGAGTTGAAAATTATAATTGGAATGAAATATTTACTGAAAGGTTTCAGTAGCAGATATGAGCAGGCAGAAGAAATAATCAGCAAATTTGCAGAGGTAAATGAAATTACTCTGAAGACCAGGAAGAAGAAAAATAAATGGAGCCTAAAAGACCTATGAAACACTAACAAGTGTACTAAAATACCAGTTATGCAGTTTTCCAAAAAGAGAGGAGAGATCACAGAAAATGTATTTGAAGAAATAATGGCCAACACTTTCCAAATTTACTAATGTACATGAATCTATTCATCTAAGAACTTTAAACATTCCAAGAAGAATAAATGCAAAGAGAGCCACATGATAACATTTTATAACCAAACTGTTAAAGACAAAGAATCACCAAAGCACCACAAAAGAAGTGACTCATCATGAACAAAGGATCCTAAATAAGATTAACAACACATTTATCATCAAAGGCCAGAGAGCAATGGGATGATAGTTTCAAAGTGCTGAAAGAAAAGATCTGTCAACCAAGAATTCCATATCTCACAAAACCAACCTTCAAAAATTAAGGTGAAATCAAGACATTCTCAGATTTTAAAAATCTGAGAGAATTCACATTACTAGACTTACCACATAAGAAATTCTTAAAGCTGTCCTGAAGACTGAAGTGAAAAGACACTAGATAGAATTCGGACAAAATCCTATAAAAACAGAAACTCCCAAACGTATGTAATTCATGTAAAGCAATAAGAATATTTAAAAACACATGTAAATGTAATTATCTGGGTAAAAAATGAAGTCAATGTTACTGTGTTTTAGTTTTATTATGTTGTGTTTTGCTTTCATTTGCCTCAAAGTACTTTCAAACTTCCTTTTGATTTTTTCTTTGACTCATTTTTTACTTGAGTGTATTAATTTCTACTTATTTGTGAATCGTCCAGCTTTCCTTCTGTTAGTGATTTCTATTTTCATTCCATTGTTTATGAAGAAGATACTTTGTGTAATTACAATCTGTTAAAATTTATAGAGACTTGCACTATAGTGTAATAAGTGTTCTATCCTGGAGAATGTTCCATATTTTCTTGAGAAAAATGTATATTCTGCTGTTTTGGGGATGAAATTTTCTAAATTTGTCTGTTAGGTCTGGTTAGTTTATAGTGTCATTCAAGTCTCCTATTTCTTTATTAAAAAACAGTCTGGAGTTTTGATCTGTTATCAAAAATAAGAGTATTGAAGTCTCTATTCCTGCTGAGCTATTTCACCTTTCAATGCTGTCAATATTTGCTTCACATATTTTAGTACCCTTTAACAGTTTTGACTTAAAATGTGTTTTGTCTGGTATTAGCACAGCCATACCATCTCTTTTATGGTTACTATTTGCATGGAATATCTTTTTCCATCTTTTCCTTCTCAACCTATTTATGTCTTTACATCTAATGTCAGTCTCCCGTACATAGAATCGGGTGGATAGTGTGTTTAATTTTAACCAATTTTGTGCATACCTGCGTTTTTTAAGGTTCCAGAACAAGTACATAACTGCCTATTACAGTGTTCAATTTGTTTATAGTCATTGTTTTTTATACGTCTAATGCCATTTTTGTTTCTCCTTTCTCCTCCAGTACTGTCTTTTTTGTAGTAAATTCCTGGAATTGGGGCAAAGGGGAATGGGAAGTAATTGCTAATCTGATACAGGTTCTCCTTTGGAGGTAAGCAAAGCATTTTGAAACTAGATAGAGATGATGGTTGTCTAATACTGTGAATGTACTATTGTTACGAATTGTACACTTTAAAATTTTTGATTTCGGATTTCAGGCTTAGCAACAATGCCCTCCAGAAAGAATCTCCTTGGAGAAGGAGGCCACATGATGGTCTAGCAGATACACTATATTATTTAGCAAGATGGCCAAGTAGATGCATACAGGAAGTGCTGCTCCCACAAAAAGAGAGATTTCAACTACACCAACATAATTTGAACAGATCTTTACAGAGAGAACACTGAATGAGGATGGGGAAGAGATGCAATTGCCGATCCTGAAGAGGGAGGAGGCTAGAAACCTAGCATGAGATGCCTGAATACTATGGCTAGTTCCCCTCCCCAACAATGCCTGGAAAAGGGGTCAGTGAAGGAAATGGAGGATTGCCTACTCTCACTGTGGACCTCTGGAATCCTAGCTGCAGGGACCCCACACCCCCACAGACCTATGAGCTGGCAAGGGGATCTCCCTGGAGATTAGACGGGGAGACAGTTGCAGCAGGCGTACAGCCAGGAACCTTTTGGCATAGGTCAGCTCTAGCAGAGCCTGGCCATAAGTGGTCAACTGCCAGGGCTGACCATCTATCTCTGAGAGGCTTTGGCCCCAGCTAACCTCCAGGGAGAAAGTAGGACCTGCTTCCCCATGGGACTGGGACACATCTATCCTACAGGCCCACCTACCCTCCAGCCCTCCCTGGGTCCTGGCTGCCTCATAGGAACATGCATGTAGTGCAGCCTCCACTGCCCAGCCTGAGTGCTTTGCTCCACCTGAATGTGTTCCAACAGCTTGGGAAACCTTCAGATTTCACACCACACAAAGAACCCAGTCCCGAGCAACCAGAGGGGGTAACCATGAGGAGGTCCTAGTACCACAGAGCTGTGGCCTGTGGCTCAGAAGGGCCTCACTCAGAGCTCTGCTTGACACTTGAATGGAAGAAGAGCCCACACTCTCAGAAAACTGAGAGGACTGAGTCACACAGGTTTGTGGGCTGGTGTGGGACCTAACTGTCCCTCCCTCCACATGGTTGTTTGGTAACAGTTTGGCATTGCAGGTAGCTTTCCCAAGGCCCATGAACAGACCTGGTGAGAGGGTCACCTCTCTTCTCCTCACACCACAGAACACAACTTCAAATGCAAAGACATACAAAGGAACCATGTAACTGAGTAAGAACCTATCTACTGCCCATTGCTCTCAACCAGCATTTATTGGATCACAGCCTAAACTTCAACACCAAAAATCACTTTACTAATTCCCACTCCTGCAAAACCAAGAACAAGAATTCTACAATCAATGAAGACCCAATATAGACCTTTAGTCCTCTGAAAACATTCAGAAATGATGTCAAAAGATGATACTCAATTTAAACCACAATTAAAGAAATACCAGCCCTCCCAAATGAGAAAGAATAAGCTCAAGAATGCTGGCAATTCACAGTCATAGTATCCCCTTATCTCCAAATGAGCTCACTAGCTCCCTAGCAATAATTCTGAACTATTCTGAATTGCCTAAAATGACATATATGGAATTCAGAATACAGATGGCAAGAAAGCTCATTGAGATCAAGGAGAAAGTTAAAACTCTGTCCAAGGAAGCCAATCAATACAGTAAAATAACTCAAGAGCTAAAAGAGAAAATTTCTCTTCTAAGAAGTACCCAAACTGAGCTTCTTGAGCTAAAAAATTCACTACAAGAATTGTATAATGCAATCAGAAGTATTAGCAGCAGAAGTTGAGGAAAGAATCTCAGAGCGTGAAGACCAGTTTGTCAAATCAACTTGGTCAGATAAAAATAAAAAAGAATTAACAAAGTTGAACAAAACCTCTGAGAAATATGGGATTATGTGAAAAGACCATATCCATGACACATCAGCATTCTTGAGAGAATAGGAGAAAGAATAAATAACTTATATTTGAGGATATGGTTCATGAAAATTTCCCTAATCTTACTAGAGAGGTCAATATGCAAACCTAAGGAATACAGAGAATCCCAAACAGATACTACACAAGATGACTATTTTCAACGCACATAGCCATGAGATTCACCAAGGTCAATGCAAAAGAAAAAACTCTTAAAGGCAGCTAGAGAGAAAGGCCAGGAGACCTACAGAGAGAACTTTATCAGGCTAGCAGCAGACCACACAGCAGAATCCTTATAAGCTAGAAGAGACTGGGGCCTGTTTTCAGTATTCTTAAAGAAAAGAAATTTCAATCAAGAATTTCATATCCTGCCAATCTAAGCTTCTTAAATGGAGGAGAAATAAAACCTTTCCCTGACAGCAAAGGCTGAGGGAATTTTTTTTTTTTTTTTTGAGATGGAGTTCTTGCTCTGTCACTAGGTGGAGTCCAGTGGCATGATCTTGGCCCACTACAACCTCTGCCTCCCACATCACCTCATGATCCACCCACCTTGGCCTCCCAAAGTGCTAGGATTACAGGGGTGAGCCACCGCACGCAGCCAGGAATATGTTTAACTAGAAACCATATGATCAGCTCAACAGAGGCAGAGGAAGCTTTCAATAAGATCTAACATCCCTTCATGATTAAAAACCCTCAACAGACTAGGCATCAAAGGAACATACCTAGAAATAACAAGTGCCATTTATGACAAAGCATAGCCAATATCATACTGAATGGGCAAAAGCTCAAACCATCCCCTTTGAGAAGTGGAACAAGACAAGAATGCCCACTCTCAGCACTGGCATTTAACATAGTACTAGAAGTCCTAGCCAGAGCAATCAGGCAAGAGAAAGAAAAGAAAGGAATAAAAGGCATCCAAATAGGAAAATAATTCAAATTAACTCTCTTCACTGATGATGTGATTCTACAGATAGAAAATTCTAATATCTCTGCTAAAAGGCTCCTAGAATTGATAAACAACTTTATTAAGGTTTCATGATACAAAATCAATGTACAAAAATCAGTAGCATTTCCATACACTAACAACATCCAGGCTGAGAGTGAAATCAAGAGCACAGTTTCACTTACAATAGCCAAAAGGAAAATGAAATCTAGTAATACAGCTACACAAGAAGGGTGAAAGACCTCTACAAAAAGAACTAGAAAACACTGCTGAAAGAAATCAGAGATGGCACAAATTAATAGAAATACATTACATGCTTGTGGATGGGAAGAATCAATGTCATAAAAATGGGCTTACTACCCAAAGCAATTTACAAATGCAATGCTATTCCAATCAAACTACCAGTATCAGTCTTCACAGAATTAGAAATAAACTAATCTAAAATTCACATAGAACCAAAAAGAGCCCAAAGAGCCAAAGCAATCTCAAGCAAAAGACCAAAGCTGGAGGCATCACACTACCTGACTTCACACTGGGAACTGAACAAGAGAACACTTGGACACAGGGCGGGGAACTTCACACACCAGGGCCTGTCGTGGGGTAGGGGATGGGGGAGGGATAGCATTAGGAGAAATATCTAATGTAAATGATGAGTTAATGGGTGCAGCAAACCAACATGGCACATGTATACATATGTAACACACCTGCAGGTTGTGCACATGTACCCTAGAACTTTATAATTTAAAAGAAAACAAAAACACAGTAGACAAAATAGTTTGGTACTGGCACTAAAACAGACACATAGATCAATGGAAGACAACAGACAATTCAGAAATAAACCCACACTCCTACAACCACTTGATCTTCAACAAGGCCAAGAAAACAAAAAAGCAACGTGGAAAGGACTTGCTATTCAATATACAGTGCTGGGATAACTGCTAGCCATCTGCAGAAGATTGAAGCTGGATCCCTAACTTTCACCATATGCAAAAATTAATTCAAAATGGATCGAAGATTTAAATGTAAGGCCTCAAATTATAAAAATCCTGGACAACAACCTAGGAAATACTCTTCTCAACATTGGCCTTGACAAACAATTTTTGGCTAAGTCCCCAAAGGCAATTGCGATAAAAACAAAAAGAAACAAGTGGGACCTTTTTAAACTAAAGAGCTTCTGTAGAGCAAAATAAACTATCAACAGAATAAATAGAAAACCTACAGAATGGGAGAAGATCACTCAACCTATGCATCTGACAAAGGCCTAATATTCAGAATCTATAGGGAACTTAAACAAATCGACAGGAAAAAAAACATTAAAAAATGGGCAAAGGATATGAATAGATACTATTCAAAAAAAAAAAAAAAAGACACACAAGTGGCCAAGAAGCATATGAAAAAAAGTGCAACATCGTTAATCATCACAGAAATGCAAATCAAAACCATAATGAGATATCATCTACCAGTCAGAATGGCTATTATTAAAAAGCCAAGAAACAACAGATGTCGGCAACGTTGTGGAGAAAAAGGCATGCTTATACACTTTTTATGGGAATGTAAATTAGTCCAGCCACTGTGGAAAGCAGTATGGCAATTTCTCAAAAGACTTAAAACAGAGCTACCATTTTATCCAGCAATCCCATTACCGAGCATATACTCAAAAGAAAATAAATCAGTCATACCAAAAAGACATGAACTCATATGTTTATTACTGTGCTATTTATAATAGCTAAGACTTGAAAGCTACCCAGGTGTTCATCAATGACAGATTGGATAAAGTAAACGTGGTAAATACGAACCATGGAATACTATGCAGGCATAAAATACAATGAAATCATGTCCTTTGCAGCAACATAGATGTAGCTGGAGGCCATAATCCTAAACAAATTAATCCAGAAACAGAAAACCAAATACTGCATGTTCTCATCTGTAAGTGGTAACTAAGCATTTCACGTGGACATAAATACAGGAGCAATAGGCACTGATGAACACTAAAGGGTGGAGGGCAGGAGAGTGGGTTAGAAAAACTACCTACTGGGTACCATGCTAGCTACAGGTGACAGGATCCCACTCTCCAAACCTCTGTATTACTCAATATTCCCATGTAAAATATCTGCTGCAGATATACCCCTTGTATCTAAAATAAAACGTCAAAATAAAAATAAATAAAATGTTTAATTTTGTTAGGTGAATTTCACTTCAATATAAAAAATTAAAGTAAATAATTTAATTTTAAATATTAATCAATGATTGAGCTAAAACTAATTCACAGCAAAAACAAGTAGAAATCAACGTTCAATTCTAACTCAAGATAACACTGATGATGTAGAATCCTGTCTCTGTCTTGTGGCACATTTGAATAGTAGTTTTACCACATCTTCAATCCACCCTTAATTTTAATTAATAGATTAAAAAACCATCATCCGTAGAAGACCATAATAGTCATTAGAAGGAGAAAAAAAACGAGACAAAATATTATTCATACAATTTAGATCGTTCACCTGAAATAAGTTAAAATAAATTAAAATGTGTGCCATCAGAGATCCTCTGAGTCTACCAGCGTCAGAGGGTCATGTCTCTAGAATCTTTGGTGTAATTTTAGTATTGAATTCAAAGGGGCTACTTATTTAGCATTAGAATATCAGTCTGGTGTCGTGAATCTTTTTATCCTTAACAATTTACATAGGAAAATCAATGTAGGTCCAACTAGATGAATGTATTTATCATTTAAGCCCATTAAAAAGGTTAAAAAATTACAGGTAGAGAATCAACAAAAGCAAGAAAGGATTCAGAAAAACATAAAAGATGAGAATAACAACAACAAACCAGCAATCCCAAAAGCAAATTAACTGGCAGTTCATTTCCTTCTGCATTTGGAAAAAAAATTAACAGACTTATTTTCTTTTTTAAAACAATGATATGAATTCTAACATCAAAAGAGAATATTCTGATTCAGGTTTCTAATGATTCTTTGTATGGTGAAAACATGTTCTGGAGTTAGGTCCGACTTTGAGTCCTGGTCTCCTATGTCTTAGTTTGTGACGTATTGAATAAGTGACTTTATCTGAACTTTAGTGCTTTTCTTTGTTTCTTTCTTAATAATGTTTCTTTGATCCTTTCTACTAATGCATAACCAGTGAAAATTAGGGAAAGATATGTTTGAAATCTGATATATTGTAGGTGCTTAGTAAATTATAGCTATTATCATTAAGAGGAATGGTATGATGTCAAGAAAATACATTAAAAAAAAAAGGGGCGGGGTAGTAACCAGCATTGGAGGAGGGGGGATACGATCAGAGATCAACACGTAAACCTCTACAAAAAAAAAAAAAATAGCGGGGGGGGGGGCCTGAGTCCAGCTACTCGGAGAGCTGAGCAGGAGAATGGGTGACCGGGAGGGGAGAGCTGCAGTGAGAGATCGCCACTCATCCAGCTGTAAAAGCAGATCGTTCAAAAAAAAAAAAAAAAAAACAAAAATACAAATATCACTCACCAGCTTATTCTTTTCAAAACTTTATATCATTTCACTGAGAAAATAAGATAAATAAATATATTTAAGAGTTACAATATACAATGCTGCCCCTCCCTCCCCCCGCTTGGGCCAGCATTGTTTGTCTCTTCACTTTCTTTTCTCTTTCTCTTTTTTTGAGATGGAGCTTCGCTCTGTCGCCCAGGCTGGAGTGCAATGGTGCAATCTCGGCT
The DNA here is from genome assembly GCF_006542625.1 of Nomascus leucogenys. Lineage (NCBI taxonomy): Eukaryota > Metazoa > Chordata > Mammalia > Primates > Hylobatidae > Nomascus > Nomascus leucogenys. Next base: position 81,929,838 of record NC_044387.1, read on the forward strand.
CACTGCAACCTCCGCCTCCCGGGTTCAAGCAATTCTCTTGCCTCAGCTTCCTGAGTGGCTTGGGTTACAGGCACCCACCATCATGCCTGGATAATTTCTGTAGATTTGTAAAGATGGTGTTTCACCATGTTGGCTAGGCTGGTCTCGAACTCCTAATCCCAGGTGATCCACCTGCGTCAACCTTCCAAAGTGCTGAGATTTCAGGCGTGAGTCACCATGCTCGGCCGTCTCTTCACTTTTGAGCCTCACTTAGCTGCTTTGGCTTTAAAATAATTTCTCATCTTTTATCTACTCAAAAAGAGATATGTTCTATTATAGGGGATACATATATATATATATATAGAGAGAGAGAGAGAGAGAGAACATATATATAAATAAAAAAAAAAAAAAAAAAAAAAAAACATATATATAGGGGAGATATATATATGCATGATATATATACATATATATGTGTATATATATCATACATATAGGGGACATATATATATATATATATATATATAGCATTTCAAAGCACCAACTGCTATTTGACATTGTTCTTTAATTTATGTCTACAACGGGTAAGTGAGTGATGATAGCCTGCGCAGATCATTTCTTTATTCACAGCATTCAGATTTTTTAAAATGCCATATGGAGAAATATTTCAGCATAGTCAATATATAAGACAATGTTTACTCTAAGTCTAATTCCACATCTTTATTCATTGATGAACTTTTTGAGGCCAATTCATCAACCTATATAGATGGAATGGCAAATGTTTTCCCTAAAGCACAATGATCTACTGCAACACATAATTTTATCAGTATTATCCCAAGAGAAAAATTAAAAAGCTCCATGTGATAGAAGGGTCACCAAATGCTGTTCTTTTTCTCTGATGAGTATGAAAGGTTAAATGTATTGTCAGATTGCCATGGCTCATCAGAATAAACAATTTAGTTTAGACAATTGACAGAGCCAATGACCTTTCATTCAACTTCTTTAATTTATTTGTGCCATTAACAACTTTAAAATAGTCATAATATATCTTTCACAAGCTTTTTCTGTTTGTTGTGTTTATATCTATGCAAGATTTTCTTTCCCTATTATTTGGCTATTTTATTTTAAATATGAATAAAATCATTACTTGCTCTGTTATCATGAGAGCTTCAGATACGTACAATATATTAATCCACCAGCACATTTTTCTGAATTAATTTCTGTAAGTTTTAAAAATACTCTGCATGGGCCAGGCATGGTGGCTCATGCCTGTGATCCCAGCACTTTGGGAGGCCCAGGCGGGCGGATCACAAGGTCAAGAGATGGAGACCATCCTGTCTAACATGGTGAAACCCTGTCTCTACTAAAAATACAAAAAATTAGCCGGGTGTGGTGGCAGGCGCCTGTAGTCCCAGCTACTCAGGAGGCTGAGGCAGGAGAATGGCATGAACCCGGGAGGCGGAGCTTGCAGTGAGCCAAGATTGTGCCACCACACTCCAGCCTGGGTGACAGAGCGAGACTCCCTCTCAAAAAAAAAAGATTCTTCATGAAACCATTACCCATTATTGGTGCAATTTCTACTCTGCATAAATAAATTGACCATATTCCAAAAGAACCTCATCTCTACCTATCTCTTTTCTATTAATCTTTGTGTATAGCTCACATTTAATACAATGTTTATTATTAAAAGTGTCTTGGGTTTTTATTTAGAAGACTGGTGATATTTATATTAATTTGTCTATGGTAAAACTGGGTTTATGTCATTAGTTTATATGTTATTTAGTTTAAAGTCACATATGCAGTATGCTATGCTAAAATCTCTGCATTCAACAGCCGCTTTTTATGTTGCTTATTTAACAAGCAGAAATAACGCTATTTTATACTTCGACAGTAGCCTAATTCTGAAGTAGCATATGAAATAGATATTTAACTGTTTTTGTTTGTTTGCTTTAACTCTAGCTAATTTTGCACAACAACCAATAACTCTTCCTGTTAATGCAACCTGAGTGCACTACTCCCTCTTGTAATCATGCCATCCATAAAATGATTTATATGTATTATTTCATACTAATTTGCAGTAATGTCACCTTACATTTCAGCTAAGTTTATAAAGTTGCTATTTTATTTAATATGTTTTATAATTTCCTGGCATTTACAATTTCTCTTTTCATAGTGTCCTGTTTAAAAACCAGCCTAGATACTAGAAATAGGTCATTGAATGTGAAATGTCATTATGCTTGAGGAATTTACAGTTGATTAAGAATTAAGATTTGGGCCCGGGGGCCAGGTTACCTGCCTTCAAATCCTACAAAATACTAACTATGTATCCCTCAGGGATCTAGTCTCCTCATCTGTAAGATAAGAATATAAATAACACTTACTCATGGGGGTCTTGTGCAAATGAAATTAGTTAAATCACATAACACAAATAAAACAGCATCTTGCACATACTTCCACATTTGTTTGTTAAATAAACACTTAAAAAGGATGCTAATGGATGCGTAAATTACTTTAGCACCATGTACTTGGTGTTAGGATTAGTCATGAAGTTCCATTGGAAAATGAACAATTTACACAGACTGACGGAGATTATGAAAGTCTTTCTGGAGGAAATTAAGTACAGCAGGTCCTTCAATAAGGTTGTTTAGTTCAACATCGTTTCATTATAAAATTGATGAGAAAAAAAATCAATTCCCAGCCGGGACTACTATGTGAAGCTTACAAGTGCTCCCATTGTCTGGGTGGGTTTAGCTCAGTTCATCTATTTTCCTCCTGCAGCCCAATGATGCATACATTAGGTTCATTGGTGTGTTTACATGGCACCAGTTTAAGTGTGAGTGTGGGTGAATGTGTATGAGTGTGCCCTGCCATGGGATGGCATCCTGTCCATGGCTGGTTCCTCCCTTGCACTCCAAGCTGCAAGGATAATCTCTGTCCACCATGACCCTGAACTTGAATTAGTGGGTTAGAAAATAAATAAATGAATGAATATAAATTACTGACAAACAAAAATTTGCAAACAGATGATAATCATACAAATGCACGACAATAAATGATACAGTACAAAAGCACTCAGCGAGCCCACCATATTTGTTACTGCTTGTTTTTGACTGCAAGGTGGGAAGTGGTGCTCCTTATAATTTTTGCTCTGCAAATATTTATTTCTTGATTTAAACCACCACCATTACGACAGTGATCACTCACTAATTCACCAAAAGTTTGATAAATAATTATATTGCTCTTTTCTATTAATCTTTATGTATAGCTCACATTTAATACAAAATATTTATTATTAAAAGTGTCTTGGGTTTTTATTTAGAAGACTGGTGATGTTCACATTACTTTGTCTATGGTAAAGCTGGGTTTACGTCATTAGTTTATATGTTATTTAGTTTAAAGTCACAATTTCCAAGAACCTACTCATGATGGTAAGGACTCATTATTGAAAAATATTAGACAAAGGCAGGACAAAACCCATCCAAATGTTGGGAACAAAATAGGCAACGTGGTCTGTAATATCAAATACAAGTTCCCTTACATTATACAAGTGAAATGTGTGTAGCAAAGATGTATTTCATTCTTGTTTTTAAGCTCCTTGAGATATAAGTCTTCGGCTAGCCCATCTGCAGTACTTGTAGTCTCTAACACAGAGCTTTAATATAAGAGTCACTCATCATCTCATGCATTATTCCTAAAACAGCTTCCTAAACATCTTAAACACACTTCTCAATCACATTTCAATCTATTTCATGTAGAGCTTCCAGGATAACCTATAATACACACATAATCCCTCAAAAGAAGGACAGACTGAAGAACTTCAGTTGTTGTTTTTTACCAATGGCATTGAAGTCATCGTCTCTCTTCTGGCACTAGTCATATTTTTTCGTAGTTTATGTCCTCTTTATTATTTGCCCAGCCTTTGTAATCATTTAAGTCATTTTTCTTCTGTCTAAATCATACATATTTGCCAAATAGTTGCAACAAACATGATTTTCCTAACAATTACATATGTATTTTTGCATAGCATTTTAAAAATAAGGACATTAAAAAAATGTAGTGGGATAAGCAGGCAAAGCACCAGCTAAAACAGAAAGAAAAAAGGAAGAAAATACTCCTAAGGAAAAGAGAGAAGTTTCTGAATACTGTTTCTGACTACCATGTCCTTAAGGAATCTCTGTCCTGAGGTCTTGTCCTTAGATTTTGATTTCCACATTACCTTACAGTTTGCCAACCCCCCTTGTTCTGAGAATCTAATCTCCACAACCAGTAATGACACTTTCCTAATGAAAATTAGATTCTATCACATCTCTGGTCAAAACTTCTAATGGCATTCACCTCACTCAGAATAAATTGCAACTGGCCCTGTCTCTCCAAACTCATCTCCTAACTTTAAAGATGAGATTCATAGGTTCAGGAATAGCGGGGTGGAAATAGGAGCGGCCCCAGTCACTATTATACCAGTGACCCATTAGCAGAATTTCCTATTTCTGCAACTTTATGTTCTGCTGGCCTAGAGGTCTTCATTGCTGAGGGAGGAATGCTTCCACCAGAAGACACAACAATCATTCAGCTGAAGAGGAAGTTAAAACTGTCATGAGGCCAGTTTGAGTTCCTCATGCCGCTGTATCAACAGGCAAAGAAGAGAGTTATGGTGCTGGCTGGGGTAATTGAGTTTGATCACCAACAGGAAACTGCTACTCTGCAATGGAGGTAAGAAAGAGTATGTCTGGAACAAAGAGGGCCTCTTGGGGCATCTCTTAGTATTACAGTAGCCTATGATTAAGGTCAACAGAAAACTACAATTTATTCCCGATACGACTACTAACGATACAGACTCTCCAGGAATCAAAGTTTGGGTAACCCCACCAGGTAAAGAACCACAACCAGCTAAGGTGCTTACTGAAGGAAAAGGGGATACAGAATGAGTAGTGGTAGAAGGTAGTTATAAATACTAGCTACGGCCATGTGACCAGTTACAACAACCAGGACTAGCAATTGTCATAAGTATCTGCCCCTTAGTTTGTTAAGAAAATGTGTGTGTATGTAAGGTGTGCGTGTGTGTGAGTGTGTGTGTGTATGTTAAGCAAATATCTTTAAATATCTTTTGATTTAAAGAGAGGGTTGTTTTCTTTCCTCTCTTATTTCCTTATCATGCAACATAAGATATATTGACTTTATTATAATATTAAGTATTTAAGTGTTGTCAATTTTATATCACAGTATTTGAGTTAAGGAATATCAAGGGGAAGAGTAAAAGCCAATACCTGATAATAAATCTCTTCATATAGTCATATATTCAATACCATATATATGCTGTATATGCAATATTTTATATATATATGGCATATATATTTTCATGTATTGAGTATATCAATACCATTCATATTGAATATATTCAATACCATATATATGCCTTATACATAATATTATATAGATGGCATATGTATTTCATGTATTGAATATATGAATATTGAATATATAAATATGTGAAGAGATTTATTATATCTATTATATAGGCCATAACATATATATTATGTGTATGGTATTAAATATAAATAAATATATTTATATATATGGTATTGGTTCTGTTTCTCTAGAGAAACAAGATTAATATAGTTGGCATTACCTAATTTCCTATTTCATTCTCTGTTAATATCTATAAATTTCTATTGTAAAGGATTATTACAGAAAGTGTATATGTTATAAAGTACTCAGTAGAGGCTGGGCACAGTGGCTCACACCTGTAATCCCAGGACTTTGGGAGGCTGAGGTGGGCGGATCATTAGGTCAGGAGATCCAGACCATCCTGGCTAACACTGTGAAACACTATCTCTACTAAAAATACAAAAACATTAGCCAGGCGTGGTGGCATGTGCCTGTAGTCCCAGCTACTCGGGAGGCTGAGGCAAGAGAATGGTGTGAACCGGGGAGGTGGAGCTTGCAGTGAGCCAAGACCCTGCCACTGCACTCCAGCCTGGGCAACAGAGCAAGACTCCATCTCGAAAAAAAAAAGAAAAAGAAAGTACTCAGTAGCTAGCCTAGCACAAAATAATGTGCGTGTATCAAGGACATTATCTCTTCTTCTAAGGCAAGGTTACTACATTTTCAGTTCTACACAAGATAGTTGTATCAGGTGAGTTGGAACTTTGTTATTGCCTTTATTTGGAGATTAGGATTTAAGGAGATGTGCATGGGTTCCAAGTGCAAAAAGAGTGGACCTGTGATGGTTAATTTTATGTGTTGACTTGACTGGAGCACAGGACCCCCAGATAGCTGATTGAATATTATTTCTGGGTATGTCTGTGAGAGTGTTTCTGAAAGATTCACATTTGAATTAGTGGACTGGATGAGGCAGATGGCTCTCCCTAATGTGGGTGGGCATCGTCCAATCTGTTGAGGGCTTGAATAGAACAAAAAGGAGGAGGGAGCTTAAATTTGCTTTCAGCCTGACTGCATGAGCTGGGGTATTGGTTTTCTACTGCCGTAAACGCTCTTAATTCTCAAATCTTTAGAAAATGGCTGGAACCTACACCATCAGCTTTCTAGCTTACAGGCTTTCAAACTATACCACCAACTTCTCTCAGTCTCCAGCTTGCAGACAGCAGATTGTGGGACTTTTCAGCCTTCATAATTGCATGAGCCAATACCTTATAATAAATCTCTTTATATATTCATATATTCAATACCTTATATGTGCTATGTATATTATATACGGCATATATATTTTCATGTATTGAATATACGAATATATGAAGAGATTTATTATGTATATTATATAGGTCATAATATATATATGGTATTGTATATATGGTATTGGTTCTGTTTCTTTAGAGAAGCCAGACTAACATAGTTGGCATTACATAATTTCCATATTTCATTTTTTATTAATATCTATAAATTTCTGTTGTAAAGGATTGTTTAGAACACTGTAAATGTTATAAATTAAGTACACAGTAGATTGCCTAGCACAAAATAATGTGGGTGTCTGTGTGTTAAAAAAATGTCTTTCGATGTGAAGAGCGTCTACTATTACTGCTATTGATATTTTAATGAAAGTCATTATATTTCTGAACAGATAAACAGTTGTTTCTCTTGAGCTAGTGAGAATCTTTTTAAAAGTCCAGAATCAATTTTCTTATTTTGATTACCTTTGAATATCTCGGAAACTAGGAAGTTTTGGAATGATCATAGAGAAGGTGATGATGGTGCCAAGACATCTAAAAGCATGGAAGTGCTAGCATATCTCAGAGAACCTGAGCATCTATGCTGGACCTTAGGGCTGTCTGTACTGCTAACGCTTGGTTTCTTCTAGCAGACTGTGTGCAGCAACAACAAAAACAGCAAGTGCTTTAAGCATTCCCTGCAGGACACCTAAATACTACTCTTCAAAGTACCCTAGGGAGTTTGCTTTATTTTTCTGAGATAAATCATACCTCAATGCATCACATTTCTTCCTTAGGAAGAGAATACAAAAGAAGTCAGCGTTGCTCTGGAATGGGCCTATGGACTGAAAACACATTACAGCATAGTACAACCCGATCACAGCTTCACTTATCTATTTGGAATTGCACTTATTACCTAGTATCTGTTAAAGCTGTTTATGGAGACCACAAGAAAGAAATAATTTTTATGCTTCTTTTAGTTTGCTATAAATTCAGAAACAATTTTGCTTGAACAGCTGATCTGTGAATTAATAATGAGAGACTATAACTTTTTTTCACTACACTATGTCAAGTACTTCCTTTATGTTTAAAAATTGATGAGACTTAAAACTCCATTTCTTTACAGGAAACAGATTTCAAAAGCATATGGGACAATCACCATTTCCTTCATATGGAAAGTTCTTTCCGAGTTCATGACTTGACTAGTAAAAATAAATAAATAAAAACAGTTAGTGTTGAGTTTAGTATAAAATATTATGATCCTTCTTTAAAGGTTTCCTGGAAATAGTCTTCTAAAATATTCTGTGAAGAGTAATTTTTAGTAAAACACATTGTGATTTATCTCAGAAATGCTGGCTATCAAAAGTAACAACTGACTGAGTCTTTAATGAGAAAAATCTTCTCAATTGCTTTCATTGACTATATGTGCTTGAATTTTAGATGTTTTAAAATTTTTCTTTATGTTTTTTGAAATGGGATAATTCTCTGATAATTCTCTTATGCATTTCAGTTTTCTTCATATCTTTTTTTTGGCATGATAGCTCACTATTTTTCTTTTTTTAAAGTTAATTATGGACTTTGTTTAGGCCTACTATATTTTTCATTCAGTATTAACTTGAATTTCCGGAGACTGAGATATTAGTGAAACAAAGCACTGTGCATTTCATCATTGAGATAATTGGATAGATACAGACCACAATGAAAATACCTTCTTCCAGGGTGATGTATTAGTCCTGCAAATGAAATAACAGCAGTTCATCCAAAGCCAACTTGAAAGTGGCTTGAGGCAGTGGACAAGGCTTGATCTTTCCTAATATTTTTATTTTATTTTATTTTATTTATTTTATTTTATTTTTTGAGATGGAGTCTCACTCTGTCGCCCAGGCTGGAGTGCAGTGGCGCAGTCTGGGCTCACTGCAAGCTCTGCCTCCTGGGTTCAAGCTATTCTCCTGCCTCAGCCCCCCAAGTAGTTGGGACTACAGGTGCCCGCCACCACGCCCAGCATTTTTAATTTTTTTTATTTTTAGTAGAGATGGGGTTTCACTGTGTTGGCCAGGATGGTCTCGATCTCCTGGCCTCGTGATCTGCCTGCCTCGGCCTCCCAAAGTGCTGAGATTACAGGCCTGAGCCACCATGCCTGGCACTTTCCTAGTATTTTATATTGCTTATCATCACAGTGGGAGGGGAAATACATTTGTGCTGACCTTGAAAGATTGCTCAGATTATCCATGTAATAAGAGTAACTCTTGAAGTGGTTTTAATATAATTATTTTGTCTTTGCATATATATTGTTCATTTCATTAAAATAATCATTTACTGTTTAGTGGGAACATAGAGCATAGTGTTAAATGATATAATGTTTTTAAGGCAACTAGTTTTTTTTTTAAGGTTTTATTTTTTGAAGAACAGGAAAAGAATTTCTTAAATGCTTCCTGTAGAAGACTTGCATTTTTGTTTATTTAAATAAAAGCTTACATCTCCTTTTCCTCCTTTAAATAAAAAAAATTGGTTATCTTTTGTAATATTCCCTCATCTATCTCTTTTTATATTTTTTTCTAAAGAAAGGGAATATTGCTCCTTTCTTATTTTTCTCCAAAATTCATTATGCTGGTAAGATTTTGCAAATAACCAGACTCAAAATGTAGACATTGGAAATGTTAAAGAATTCTGGGAGGCCATTATTTTGGACTGAGATGCTGTACTAGGTCCTAGCAGACCAGTCCCAATGAAAATGAAGTCACTTATACTAAATGTCAGATAATCAAACTAAAACTTTATGGAAGTAGATTGATTTAAAAACAAACTAGTTGTTTTGAAATCAGAGTCAGCATAAGGGAGTCCTCTCTGCTTTAACCCTTACAAAGAAAAGCAAACTCAAATAACTGAATGTTAACCAATTGGCTTTTTTCCCATTGTTCTGTTTTCTTGTTCCCACCTTACAAAATTCACTGTTTTGCCATTGCCCAGTGTGAACTCTTTATTACATTTTGTTGGAAGGAGCCAGCCTCAATTCATGAATGGCAAATAAAAGCCATTAGATCTATAAATAAATTGGTTGTAATTTTGTCTTTTGCAGAAATTGTCAGAATGTGGTAGAATACTACTTTGGATCTTTGCAAATAACACACTGCAAATGAGCTTCAATTTTAAGAATTTTTTTAAAAAAGATTATATGCTGTTAAAAGTTTTCAGAGGCTGACACTAAAGTTAGGGATAAACTGAGAGCTAGGAAAGAATATATATATATATATTCCATATATATATAGATATATTCCACATATATATATTCCATATATATATTCCACATATATGTATATCCCATATATATCCCATATATGTATATCCCATATATATCCCATATATGTATATCCCATATATATCCCATATATATCCCATATATATATCCCATATATATCCCATATATATAGATCCCATATATAGATCCCATATATAGATCCCATATATATATCCCACATATAGATCCCACATATAGATCCCATATATATATCCCACATATAGATCCCATATATATATCCCACATATATATCCCATATATATATCCCACATATATATCCCATATATATATCCCACATATATATCCCATATATATATCCCATATATATCCCATATATATATCCCATATATATATCCCATATATATATCCCATATATATATCCCATATATATCCCATATATATATATATATCCCATATATATATCTCTCTCTATCCAGAAAATCTACCATCTTGATTTAATGTCCAAGTTTTCCATATTTAGATATTAGCCATATCGAGGTATGTTAGATGCCAGATCCAAAGAATATGGGTGTGTCTGTCTCTGGCAGAATGTCAACAGAACAGGTTTATAGAGCCTAGGATTTATTTATACTTAAGGGTACACTTGGCAGTATGGTGAATAGAGCTATATTTTAGATATAGTAGATTTTTGAATGATTCGTGTATCACATTTTCATAGCTATTTTTTGCCCAGGAAATTCCTATTCTGAAGAATTGTTGCCTCCTTTAAGAGAATGATTAACACTTAGTAGTTCTTGTGCACTACCACAAGTCATTAGAGAGAAGAACAGCACAGAAAGCTGGATGTTCTGGTCTGAGGCAGTCTTAAGACCCTGGAGTTTGCTTTGGAGCTGGAGTGACTTTGGAGATGATCTGGTTCAATCCCCTCACTTTACAGATGAAAACCTTGAAACCCAGTGAGATTAAAGGATATACCTGAAATCACACAGCTCACTTATTGAAGAGTTTGGATTAGATCCCATGTTCCCAAATTCTGTTCTCTCTTTTTCTCTATCAGGAGTGAGGCAACCACTTCTCTCTCAGGAGTGAGGGTAGAGCTTAAAGGTGCTGTAAGGATTTCTTTATAAATTTTAAATTGGCACATAGAAAAAAAGGACAGATTATTTGGGAGTTTATCAAAGGTTTTAAACTTCAAAAAGCATTGGAAAAAATGCTTAATGAAAAAAATGAACATCTTCTAGTTGATATCTCAATCCATACTACTTGCTTAATATTATTTATACTGTGTAATTCATAAACATTTTTGTATCTGCATATTATTCATTATATATAATGATTAAATTTTTGAATTAATTATATGTAGCAATTCTATTCAAATAAAACTTATTTAACAATAATTGTTTGCTAGTTATTGCACTGTGTGAACAGTTGAACAAATTCTAATACCTAACCTCTAGAATCTCAATATCTAAACAAGTGCAAAGATAAACAGTATGATAAATGCTTCAATAGCTGTAATCATAATAAGTCTTGAGAATATAAGAAAGAGTCAGGGTAATATACATGCCGCTAGGCAACGGTACAGGAGAAATCTGGAAAGATTCTCAGAACTAACAGACATGATTCAGTGTGAATTTTAAACAAAAGACAGAGCTTGTAAGCAGATAGCAGATAGGAAGATGAGTGTTTTGGTACAGAAATTATTCAGAGTCCACTTCTGCCACTTGCCCCTCCTCCTCTCAAAGCTCGAGGGAACAAATCATCTAATAGAAGACAATTTTTTTTTTGAGATGGAGTCTCACTCTGTTGCCCAGGCTCGAGTGCAGTGGCACAATCTGGCTGACTGCAACCTCCGCCTCTCGGGTTCAAGTGATTCTCCTGCCTCAGCCTCCCGAGTAACTGTGAAGAAAAGTAAAACTACCTTACTTTGTCTGATCTCTTGCTATGAGTGACTTTAAAATAATTTTATGTAATATTTATTTGTTTACCTAATGGTCTCTAGCCACACTTAAAAAGTTTGCCAACTATCTCAGAGAAAACAACAAAATATGGTTTTCTAAAATACACATATTTTTTACCAAAGATCATTTAAATATAAATTATATCAACACTATGACAACAGATTTTAATGGTCTAAATCAATTGTTGAGCTTAAAATGTAAATAATACATTATCTAATATAGAAAACCAAGTTTTACTAATATGCAGATATTAGAAGTGTACAAAATAGAATTTAGCTAGGGTTAGAGAAGTTCTACATTAGACACTAATGTTTCATAATAGAAGTTAACTTTACAGTTTCATCCAGGTGTTAATAAATTTCCTTAGAAAAGGCTCTCCCTTTTTATTCTTACTTTTAATTTAGTATAATTAAATTTATTTTATTAAACTTTTGCTGAATGTTAACTTCTGTAGCAGCCATATTATATGCTATGTCAGCCATGGGAATGAACTCAACAGAACTTCTCCTCTGGGGAGCTTAATTTGACAAGGGTCCCACACCTTTGCTTTGAAACCTATAGCTGCATTTGTGAAATGACCTTGTTTTTCACAAGCTGCTCTGAGCCAGTGGCTGAATCTAGCGCTGATACTAAAGCAGAGATGATGTGAGGATTCACTGCATAAGGATTTTGGCTCTGGAGCTTCCAACAGCATTGCTAAGTATTCCTTAGACTCTATGTCAGTCTAAGATGCCTTCATCCAAACTAACTTCCTTTGTTACCATCTTTTTCACTCAGGGTCAGACCGGCACCATGGTCAGACAAATTCCTGAGAATTCTTCAGCTCCCTCTCCATTTTTTTTCTCAAAAAGGTGTGCCCCTAAATAAACTGCTTGAAATCAGCTTGGTGTCTGCTTCTTAATGGACTCAGAATAAAACACACATATATAAATGATACGTAAAGACAATGTCTGATAACAATTAGCCATATTATGAATGTGACAAATGGGACACAGAAACAACAAATTATTTTTAATCAAGAAGTTGAGGAGGCAGAGCGAGGTGGCTGAATAGAAGCCTTCACCAGTTGTCTTTCCTACAGGAACACCAAACTGAACAACTATCAATACAAAATACCACCCTTATAAAAGTCAAAAATCAGATGAGTAATCACTCTACCTATTTTTAACTTCTTATCACTAAAAGAGGCACTGAAGAGGATAGAAAAGACAGTCTTGAAATCCAATGCAGCTCCTCCCTTATCCCATAGCAGCAGCCACATGGCACAGAGAGAGAATCAGTGTTCTTGGAAAAGGAGAGTGCAGTGGTTTTAGGACTTTGCAGTGGAACTCAGTGCTGTTCTGTCAGAGCAGAAAGCAACATCAAGCAGAACTCACATGCTACCTATGAGGTTTCATCCATTCCAGGGGTCAGAACTTGAGTTTCCACAAATCTCACCCCCATGGGCTAAAGGGCTCTGGGGTCCTAAATAAATTGAAAGGCAGTCTAGGTCACAAGGACTGCAATTCTTGGGCAAGTCTGGGTGCTGCGTTGGGCTCAGAGCCAGCAGAATAGGGTGGCTGGTGACCTAGTGAGACACTGGCCTAGGCGGCCTAGGGAGTGACTGCACCACCCCTCCCCCAACCCCAGATAGTGCAGCTTGCAGCTTTGGGACAGACTCCTTCCCTCTAATTAAGGCGAGGAGAAAGAAAATTAAAAAGGACTTTGTCTTGTAACTTGGATACCACCTCAGCCAGAGTAGGATAGGGCAATGGGCAGAGCTCTCAGGCCCCCATTCCAGGCCCTAGTTCCTGGATGACATTTCTAGACACACCCTGGGCCAGAAGGGAAACCACTGCTTTAAATGGAAGAATCCAGTCTGGGCAAGACTCATCACCTGCTGACTAAAGAGCCATTGAGTCCCGAATAATCAGCAGTGATACCCGCACAGTACTCACCATGGGCTCAGAGTGACACTCACAGATGTGCTGGCTTCAAGTGTGACCAAGCACATTCCCAGCTGTGGTGCCCAAAGGGAGAGACTCCTTATGCTTGAGAAAAGGAGAGGAAAAAGTAAACGGGACTTAGTTTTGCTGCTTGGGGACCAGCTCCGCCACAGTGGAGCAGAGCACCAAGCAGGCTCTTGAGGTTTGGATTCTAGGTTTTGGCCCTTGGATGACATTTAGGACCTACCCTGGGCCAGGGAGGAGCCCACTGCTGTGAAGTAAGAGTCCCAGGCCTAGCAGCACTTACCACAAGCTTACTGAAGCACTCTTGGGATTGAGTGTAGCCAGGCAGTGCTCACTGCAGGCCTGGGGCAGTGGGGACCACAGGGAGAACAGTGAAAATGGGAGGGAAGACTGGGAAGGGCTTTTTGTGTGTGTGTGTGGCTTGGGTGGCAGCTTAGTCGCAGTAGAATAGGGCACCAAGCAGATTCCTAAAGTTTTCCACTCTAGACCCTGGCTCTCAGATGGTATCTCTGGACCTGCCCAGGGCTGGGGGAAACTCACTGCCCTGAAGGAAGGATATAAGCCTTGTTGGCTTTCCCACCTGCTGATTGTAGAGCCCAAGGGCCTTGAGCAAACATAGGTGCTAACTAGGCAGTGCTTACCACAGGCCTTGGGCAAGATCCACTAATGTGCTGGCTTCAGCTCTAACCTAGCACTGTCTCAGTGGTGTTGGCCACAGGGGTGTTTGTATCACCCCTCCCCTGCTCCATTGAGTTCAGCACAGAAAGACTTTGTTTGGAAGAATGTAAGGAAGAAAGAAAGAGTGTCTGCCTGGTAATCAGACAATTCTTCAGGACCTTATCTAAGACCATCAAGGCAGTAACTTTCTGAGTCTGCAGGAGCCACAGTGTTACTGAGCTTAGAGTTCTCTCTAATGCAGATATGGCTGCAGAGAACAAAATCTTAGATTACAACACAGGAGTCCCTTTTAACATCTGGAAAGCCTTCCCAAGAAGGATAGTACGAAGATCCCAGACTGTGAAAACTACAATAAATACAAAACTCTTTAATGGCCAGACACTGCATTGAATGTTCAATGCCCAGAACATCAGCAAGCATCAATACCACACAGGAAAAAAATGTTCTAATCCAACAAACTAAATAAGTCACCTGGGACCACTCCTGAAGTGACAGAGATGCGACCTTTCAGACACATCATTCAAAATAGCTCTTTTGAGGAAACTGAGTGAAACTCAGGATATCACAGAGAAGGAATTCAGAATCCTATCAGGTAAATTTAACAAAGAGATTGAAATAATTAAAATAAATCAAGCAGGAATTCTGGAGCTTAAAAATGCAAATGACATACTGAAGAAGGCATCAAAGTCTCTTAATAGCAGAAGTCACCAAGCAGAAGAAAGAATTAGTGAGCTTGAAGACAGGCTATTTAAAAATACACAGAGGAGCAAAAAGAAAAAAAAATGAAAAGGATGAAGCACATCTACGAGATCTAGAAAATATCCTCAAAGGGCAAATCTAAGAGTTATTGGCATTAAAGAGTAGGGAGAGAGAGAGAGATACAGTTAGAAAGTTTATTCAAAGCCATCATAACAGAGAACTTTCCAAATCTAGAAAGAGATATCCATATTCAAGTCAAAAAGGTTATAGAACACCAAGCAGATTTAACCCAAATAAGACTATCTCTAGACATTTAATAATCCAACTCCTGGCCAGGTGTGGTGGCTCATGCCTGTAATCCCAGCACTTTAGGAGGCCGAAGCAAGTGGATCACAAGGTCAGGAGATCGAGACCATCCTGGCTAACATGGTGAAACCCCGTCTCTACTAAAAATACAAAAAATTAGCTGGGCATGGTAGTGGGCGCCTGTAGTCCCAGCTATTTGGGAAGCTGAGGCAGGAGAATGGCGTGAACCCAGGAGGTGGAGCTTGCAGTGAGCCAAGATGGGGCTACTGCATTCCAGCCTAGGTGACAGAGCGAGACTCCATCAGAAAAAAAAAAAAAAAAAAAAAAAAAAAAAATCCAACTCCCAAAGGAAAAGGATAAATAAAAGATTCTAAAAGGAGCAAGAGAAAAGAAACAAATAGTGTACAATGGAGCTCCAATACAGTGGCAGCAGACTTTTCAGTGGAAACCTTATAGGCTAAGAGAGAGTGGCATGATATATTTAATAGTGCTGAAGAAAAAAAATGCTTTATCCTAGAATAGTATATGTAGTAGAAATACCCTTCAAACATGGAGAAATAGAATTTCCCAGATAATAAAAAGCTGAAGGATTTAATCAACATCAGACCTGCCCTACAAAAAATGTTAAAGACAGTTATCTGATCTGAAATAGAAGGATGTTAATAAGAAATCATCTGAAGGAACAAGCTATACTGTAACAGTAAGTACACAGAGAAACACAAAATTTGGTAACAGAGTAATTTTGTGTATAAACTACTCATATCTTGACTAGAAAGACTAAAAAATGAACCTATCAAAATAATAAGCACAACAACTTTTCAAGACATAGTACAATGAGATATAAATAGAAAAATCAAAAAGTTTTTTAAAAAAGGAAAGCAAAGTTAAAATGTAAGGCTTTACTAGCTTTCTCTATGATTGTTAGTTTGATTATTTATGTAGTCAGTATTAAATAGATATCAGTTTAAAATAATGAGTTAAAAGATATTATTTGTAAGCCTCATGGTAACCTCAAATAAAAAAAATACAACAGATAAACAGAAAGTAAAAATCAAGAAACGAAAACATACTACTAGAAAAAAATCACCTTCACTTAAAAGAAGACAGAAAGGGAGAAAGAAGAAAGAGAAGACCACAAAATCACCAGAAAACAACAATAAAATGGCAGAAGTAAGTTCTTACTTGTCAACAGTAACATTGAATGTAAATAGACTAAACTCTTCAATCAAAAGACATAGAGTGGTTGAATGGATAAAGAAAACAAGAGTCAACCTACAACAGACACATTTCACCTATAAAGACACACATAGACTGAAAATAAAGGGATGAAAAAAGGTATTTTATGCCAATGGAAACCAATAAAAGAACAGTAGTAGCTAAACTTATGACAGATAGAATAGATTTCAAAACAAAAACTATAAAAGACAAAGAAGATTATTATATAATAATAAAGGGGGCAATTCAGCAAGAGCATTTAATAATTGTAAATATATATGTATCCAATAGTTAAGCACCCAGATATATAAAGCAAATATTATTAGATCTAAAAAAAGAAATAGACCCTAATAATAGCTGGAGACTTCAACACTATGCTTTCAGCATTGGACAGATCATCCAGACAGAAAGTCAACAAAAATACACTGGCCTTATCTGTAATATAGGCCAAAGCACCATATAAATATTTATAGAACATTTTATCCAATGGCTTCAGAATACACATTTTTCTCCTCAGCACATGGATCATTCTTAAGGAGAGACTATATGTTAAGTCACAAATGAGTCTTAAAACGTTAAAAAAACTGATATAATATCAAACATCTTCTCTGACCACAATGGAATAAAATTCAAAATATAGAGAGACTATATGTTAAGTCACAAATGAGTCTTAAAACGTTAAAAAAACTGATATTATATCAAACATCTTCTATGACCACAATCGAATAAAATTCAAAATCAGTAACAAGAGGAATTCTGAAAACTAAATAAACACAGAAAAATTGAACAATATAGCGAGTCAATGAAGAAATTAAGAATGAAATTAAAAACATTTTTGGATCAAATGATAATGAAAACACAACATACTCAAATCCACAATGTGAACCGTACTAAGAGGGAAGTATATAGTTATAAGCGCCTATATCAAAAAAGGTAGAAAAACTTCAAATAAACTAATGATGCATCTTAAAGAACTAGAAAAGCAGGAACAAACTTAATCCAAAATTAGTAGAATAGAAATAACAAAGATCAGAGCAGAAATAAATTGAAACAAAAAATAGAAAAGATCAATGAAATGGCAATTTTTTTTGAAATATAAATAAAAGTAACAAATCTTTAGCCATATTAGGGACAAAAAAGATAAGACTCAAATAAATATGATCAGAGATTTAAAAAACAGCAGACATTAGAATTGATAGCACAGAAATCCAAAGGATCACTGGGGGCTACTGTGAGCAACTATATGCCAATATACTAGAAAACTTAAAAGAAACGGATACATTCCTGGATACTTACAATCTACCAAGACTGAACAATGAATAAATTCAAACCTGAATATACTAATAACAAGCAATAAGACCAAAGCTGTAATAAATACTCTTTGAGCAAAGAAAAGCCCAGGACCCAGTGGCTTCACTGTTAAATTTTACCAAACATTGAAAGAAATAATACCAACTGTACTCAAACTTTTCCAATCAATAGATGAGAAAATAATTCTAAACTCATTCTATAAGGCCGGCATCATCCTGTTACCAAAACCAGACAAAGAAACATTAAAAAAAAACTATAGGCAAATATCCCTGATGAACATTGATGTAAAAATCCTCAATGAAATATGAGCAAACTAAGTTCAGTAATAAATTTAAAAGGTATTTAACATGACCAAGTGTGATTTATCCCAGAAATATGTAAATCAATCAGTGTGATACATCATGTCAGTGGAATGAAGGACAAAAATTATATGATCATGTAATTGATGCTGAAAAGGTTTTTGATAAAATTCAATATCCCTTTATGATAAAAACCTTCAAAAAACTGGTTTTAGAGGGAACATACTTCAACATAATAAAAGCCACATACAACAGACCCACAGCTAGCATCATACTGAGTGGGGAAACACTTAAAGCCTTTCCTCTAAGAGCTGAAACACAACAGGAATGCCCACTTTCACCACTGTTATTCAATACAGTACTAGATTTTCTAGCTAAAGCAATCAAACAAGAGAAAGAAATAAAGGACATTCAAATTACAAAGGAAAAAGTCAAATTATCCTTGTATGCAGATTATATAATCTTATATTTGGTAAACCTAAAGATTCCACAGCAAACTATTAGAACTGATAAACAAATTCAGTAAAGTTGCAGGATAAAAAAATCAACATACAAAGTCAGTAGCATTTTTATGTGCCAACAGCAAACAATCTGAAAAAGAAATCAAGAAAATTATCCCATATATAATAGCTACAAATAAAATTAAATATCTAGGAATTAATGAAAGAAATGAAAGATCTCAACAATGAAAACTGTAAAGCACTGATGAAAGAAATTGAAGAGGACAGAAAAAATAAAAAGATAGTCCATGTTCATGGATTGAGAGAATCAATAGTTTTTAAATCTCCAAACTACCTAAAGCAATCTACAAATTCAGTGCAATCACTATTAAAATACCAATGACATTCTTCTCAGAAATAGAAAAAGAAACCCCTAAAATGTATATGGAACCACAAATATCCCAGAATAGCCAAAGCAATCCTGAGCAAAGAGAACAAAACTGGAGGAGTCACATTAACGGGCTTCAAATTATACTACAGTGCTGTAGTAACCAAAACAGCATGGTACTGGCATAAAACAGACACACAGACCAATGGAACAGAATAGAGAATCCAGGAACAAATCCATACACATATATATAGTAAAGTCATTTTCAACAAAGGTGCCAAGAACATACATTCAGGAAAGAACAGTTTCTTCAATAAATGGTGCTTGGAAAACTGGATATCCATATGCAGAAGAATAAAATTAGACCCCCATCTCTTGCCATAAACAAAAATCAAATCAAAATGGATTAGAGGCTTAAATGTGAGACCTCAAAATATAAAACTACTACAATAAAACATTGAGGAAACTCAATGGGGTTGAGTTTGGACTAGGCAAATTGGACTAGGCAAAGATTTTTTATATCTGATAAGCACAGGCAACCAAAGGAAAAATGAACAAATGGGATCACATCAAATTAAAAAGCTTCTGCACAGCAAAGGAAACAATCAACAAAGTGAAGAGACAATGTATTGAATGGGAGAAATATTTGCAAACTACCCATCTGACAAGCGGTTAATAACTAGGACATATAAGAAGCTCAAAAAACTCTATAAGAAAAAAAATCTAATAATCCAGTTAAAACTAACTGGGCAAAAGATGTGAATATGCATTTCTCAAAAGAAGACATACAAATGGCAAATAGGAGTATAACAGGTGCTAATAATGACCATCAGAGAAATGCAAATCAACACTGCAATGAGATATCATCTCGCTCCAGTCAAAATGGCTTTTATTCAAAAGACAGGCAATAACTAATGCTGATAAGTATGGGAAGAAAAGGGAACCCTTGTAGACAGGTAGTAGCAATGCCAATTTGAAAATCCACTGTGGGGAATAGTTTGGAAGTCCCTCAAGAAAACTAAAAGTAGAGTTACCATATTATCCAGAAATCCCATTGCTAGGTATATAACCCCCCAAAAAGGAAATCAGTATTTTGAAGAGATACCTACACTCCTATGTTTTTTGCAACACTGTTCACAATAACCAAGATTTGGAAGCAAGCTAAGTGCTCATCACCAGACAAATGGATAAAGAAAATGTACATATACACAATGAAGTACTAATCAGTTATAAAAAAATGAGATATTGTGATTTGCAATAACATGGTTGTAACTGGAGGTCATTACGTTAAGTGAAATAAGACAGGCACAGAAAGACAAACATCACATGTTCTCATTTATTTGTGGGAGCTAAAATTTCAAACAATTAAACTAATGCAGATAGAGACTAGAATAATGGTTAACAGAGGCTGAAAAGTGTAACTGGGGAGGGGAAGAGGGATAAGTGGGGATGGTTAGTGGATACACAAATATAGTTAGAATGAATAAAATCTAGTATTTGATAGCACAACAGGGTGACTACAGTCAACAATCATTTCTTGCACATTTAACTAAAAGAGTATAACTGGATTGTTTGTAACACAAAAAAGGACAAATGCTTGAGGTGTTGGATACTTCATTTACCCTGATGTGATTATTATGCGGTGTATGAATGCATCTCCTGTAATCCATATATATGTATATATTATATACGTAATTACATATATAAAAAACATATTCACAAAAATTTAAAATATTTTTGTAAAAGGAGTTGAGTCTTCTTAGTAAGCAATTAAAACCAGATGGTCCCTTGGCAACTCTACAAGATTTGTCAATAAACGTAGCACTTATAATTCTACCACAAAGAAACAACTGGACTTCCCCCAAAGAACCAAAACTTTTTTTAAAGTTTATTTTATTTTATTATAAAGTAAGTACACCATGCGTTTTCATTTAAACCAGCCTTTATATGTGTTATTTTCTCTACTTGTAAGTTTCCTCACATTTCTTGCCTTGATTTGCTGACAATCTATTACTGTGCAAATTTTTGTGGTTGTCATAGAGTAAAAATTTTCCAAGAGAACCAAGCAAAAGATACTTATTCTTTTAAAGGAGGCCAAATATTTAAGAGATTGCTGTGTGGTCACCAATTCAGGCAGGGGACACAGCAGAATACTTCCAGTTGGAGGGGTGATTTTACTAGCCCTCAAGTCCCCGTAAAAGCACCCAACTACTCATGATAGCCTTTAAATAGGATAAAAATCTAAACACATTTTTCTTCCTCCCCTTCTCAGGAGATTTACATACTTTCCTAGTTTCTTCTAACTTTTAGGGAGGTTTTGGCTGTTGCTTGCTTGCCTGTGCAATGTGTGAAAACCGTAATTATTCCCGAGTATTTATTGGCGAATTAATGTTCAATTTTCTTGGGAAACCATCCCTTGACATTTTCATGTGCCAAGTTTTACTTTCTTCCATTTCTCCAACATCCATTTTGTGCATCATTGCTTCGGCTGCATTTCTTCTGACTTCTCCAGAATAGGTTCACCTTCACTTCAGTATGAAGTGTCCCATTGACACATGTATTATAACACAACATAAGGTATCAAACTCTGTTTATGTATTAAGCCATTTTAATAGTGAGGGACAGTATTCATTAAAATGTAGGTATTTGTAATATCTGTATCAAAACCCTTCATCTATGCCTATGTCCCATCTATGCCTGCAGATGGTCAGATTGAGCCTGTCACAACTTTGGAACATCTATATCATTCAGAATAATTATGATTATCAGCTCTTGCTTGCAATAGAGAAAACAAAAGAAAATTTTTGGTAGTTTTAAGATTGCAGGGGAAAGTTTTCAAAGAAGTTAGCAAGTAACTTCTACTGAGTATATTCAATAATTCCTTCACTTAACATTCTGAATTTGAACCATATACCAGGCAATAAACTATGTATTGGGAATAACAATACAATGATTGTAATTTTGTTATTAAGGGATTTATTCTCATAATGAAGACAAATATGTCAACTCCAAGTGTTTGAAAAAATGAGTTCTGCTATCATAAAAACTTGCATATAATGACATTAAAATAGAAATTGGAGGCATTGAAATAGGTTCAACAGAGGAGGCGAGGCTAGGAGAAGAGACATTGAAGCATTAAGAGAGCCTGGCATGGTAGAGGCACTGTGAGCAGTTTGGTGGAAGGAGAGATCACTGCGAGTTTGACAGTAGGAGGTAACAGCTAGCGAGGGTGGGAAAAAAAGAAGGAAAATAAAACAACGGGCAGGGCGTGGTGGCTCACACCTGTAATCCCAGCACTTTGGGAGGCCGAGGCCAGCGAATCACGAGGTCAGGAGATCGAGACCATGCTGGCTAATGTGGTGAAACCCCGTCTCTACTGAAAAATACAAAAAATTAGCCGGGCGTGGTGGTGGGCACCTGTAGTCCCAGCTACTCGGGAGGCTGAGGCAGGAGAATGGCGTGAACCTGGGAGGCAGAGCTTGCAGTGAGCAGAGATGGCACCACTGCACTCCAGCCTGGTGACAGAACGAGACTCCGTCTCAAAAAACAAAACAAAACAAACAAAAAAAAAAACGAGGTCAGGAAAGGTCTTAATTCCATGAAAGTATTTTGTTATTTCTTTTAAAGAGAATGGACACTTCATCATATTTGAAGCAATGACTTAATTACAAATGCATTATGAGCAATAAGGCAATTCAACAAATTAAAATGTACATGTTGGTGTTGGTGATAGAATTGTTAGCATTTGGGAATTGTCTGAATGTGAGAAGTGAGATGGTGGATGGGTTTTCCCCATGGAAGCAGAAGTCACTTTGGTAGCTTGGCATAGAGAAAAAGGAAGTTCCTGAAGTCGTCAAGAGGATTTCCTTAAAAGGGGTGGCTTGGATGCTGTGAGATAACAAGAAGTAAGAAGACTCGGGAGTGATACAATTGAGGCGGAAGACTTACTCCTTTGAAGAGGATGCTTTTGTCTTTTTCTCATGTTGGTGGAGGATTAATGGTCTATAAATGACAGTGTAGGCAAAGATGGGCAAGGCAAACAATTCCTCCCCTCATTCCCGCACAAGTCAAAGCTGTTTAGAAAAGACTACCAAGCATATGTGCAAAAAGAAGCCTTCGATAAGAAGAATGAATTTCATTAAAGGCAGGAAGGGTGAAGAAATACACTGGGAAAAGGCTATGGTTGTAAAGAAATTTAAATAGCTGTCTATAAAAGTGAGATAATGTTGAGCCATCTGAAGTGATTCTCTGCCTATGAGCCCATCTGGCCATTTGAGGTTTTCCTATTTATCTGTAAGTGGGCCAAAGCCTGTTCTTACTATTTTTTTCTTTTATGTGCTTCATGTACTAGAGAGAAAATAAAAACTGCTACTTAGAAATAAGTGAGCAGCTCATTGTACTAGATGCACTCATAGTGAAAACGAATATCCCACTCAACAAAAGTATTTTATCTAAAATCTGTTGCCTTTTAATTTTCCCTTTTATCTCTTGCTGATGTTTTAAAAAGCTGCCCAATTAGCTTCTCATACAGCTACAGAATTCTGTTTTTACAATTTCTCATGATAAAAGTATTTATAAAATTCTAAAGAACACCTGAAATTATTTTCAGTTCTACAACTCATAAAACTAAATGAACAAAATATAATTGAATTGAACTAAAGTATATCAATACTGTACAAGGATTCAAAATTAAAATTAAATTGATGAATCAAATGTAATGAAGTAACTATGACATTGCGAATGATTAATTTTTTTACAAACTACTATATATGAAGTAACATTTTGAAAGAGATAAGCAATATAATCTGATATAATAGATTAGAAATGAAAACATATTTTATAGTTATTATTTTCCCTTATAGTAAAAATGTAAGTATAGGTTATATCCCTTCTAAAGTCTATGCTGGTATATGAAAGTGAGTACAAATATTGATGATTATAGCTTTTTTTTTTTAACACATTGACAACTGTAAGGGACATTCTTAGATGATACTGAAAATAATGAATGAGCGTGCTTATTTTCTCTTGGAAATAATATAAGCATTGAAAATATCAGAACATAGTAACTACTGAATTATTATGAAACACATAATCAATATAATTTTATTCAGTTGGTGTCTTGTAAAATGACGTAATATTAGTTGCACACTAATAACAGACAGATCTCAAAAGCCTGTCCAGTATTTCAGAAATATGTCTTACCAAATAATAGTTTCAACATGCCTCCACAGAACAAACAAACAAATGGTGGCTATGTAAACGAAGGGAAGGCAAATTTTAAGTGGTGGTGAGTGTGTATGTTTGGTGTTTGTGGATGAGTGAATTGGAGGCATGTAGTACCCACAGCAGAGCAAAGTGCCTTAAAAGACTTACATGTAGCACTCCAACCAGACTACAGTTTGTTTCTCAGCTCCGCAATTCAATAACCACGTATTCTTGTGTGAACCATTTTAATTTATCTGAGTCTGTTTTCTAATTCATAAAATAGACTGCTATGATTAATATGGTTGTTATGATTAAAAACAGACTAAAATATGCAAAGAATAAGCATCATCATCATTACAAACACAGATAAAACACTTAATTATGACTAGTTATTTGTGAAGTGATATTAAAAGTATCTGACCATTGATAGGTAACAAGCATCAAGAATTAGAATCTTTGACAATTTGGTATACATTTGCTTAAGATGAGCCCTGATTATTTAATACACACACACACACACCACACGCACACGTGTGCCTTTCTACAAATATATGTATATACAGAGTGATTTGAAATCAACTGATACTTTCAGATTTTTTTATGCAAACTTAAGTTATATAGACATCAAGTTACAGAGGTACATTTTTGTGCATCTAAGAATTATTTCAGGTAGTTCCCCAAGTGAATGGCCAAAGTGAGTGGGGTCTGAGTTAAGCATTTTCCCATCCCCTGGTCAGGCACATTTTCTATAAGTAATTGAGAACAGAGTATTGCCATATCTAGAAGTTGCAGGGTCTGACAGAAGCAGATAATGCCAAACAATACGACATCTGATAATATTACTAGAGTCATAGAGAAGAATAAGGTGACTTTACAGGTCACCTCGCAATGAAATTCTACTATTTCTTTTTCCCTTTTGAGCAGAAAAAAGAATAACCTTAATCCTCTACAAAAGGCACTAAAAGTGAACATATCATCATTAAACATGTAAGAGATTCACCAACATACAGGGCTTAGTTTCATTAATTTTTGTACAGAACATAATGAGACCAATATCACATATCCGGACTTGATGGAGTATTTTTTCCTCCTACACCACTGTGTCCAAAGTTTTGGCTTCCCTGGGCCACAATGGAAGAAGAAGCATTGTCCGGGGGCACACATAAAATACACTAACGCTAATGACAGCCGATGAGCCAAAAAAGAAAAAAGAAAAATGTCTGTGCATAATTTTTGTGATATCTACCAAAACAGATAAGCAAAAAAGTCCCGCATTCAAAGGGTTAGACACCTACAGAACGTCTCTGACAACTCCATTTTCCAGAAGAATGTGGTTCTGTCTTACTCTCCTCATGCTTTCCTGACTTTCCTAATGAACACCTACCATGATTCTGACTTGGTCGTTCTGTTGGTAATACTGACCTGCTTCTGGATTTGCTAGATAATCACACACCTCAATGACTTCTTATTTGAGATATTTTTGTTTTTACTACATTTTCCTTTTGGCCTTGAGGAAATAAAAGTCTCCATCACAGCTATGATTTCAACCCCCGATGCTGTTTTTCCTCAAAGTGCTGAGATAAATTACATTATAGGATTGATGTTTACATTTTAGACCAGTGGCACCCATTGAGCATGATAGAAATCATTGTGAAGTCCATTACTAATTTATTTTGCATGCATATTGATATTCCTATTAAATTGCCTAATAAATTTTGAGTGTCTAAACATTTACCTACCTGATACTTATAAGGTAATAAGCATACAAGTTTATTATTTGATTACTGACATTCAGAAAAAATCCTCCAGCATTCCATTTAATAGTCATTTATTTAGAAACCTTCCATAGCATCTTTGTTACAGGATGTTTTTTCTCTAAATATTTCTGGTAAGATATAAGGCACTCAGTGGCACTAAGGCACATCCCAGGAGTAGTGTGAATCATCAGTGCTCATGATCGACAAACAGACAAACAAAAACTATCCTACATTTTGAATCTCTTCCACGTTTTGTTTGCTGAAGACTGTGATTTGCTTTCTCTACAACACCAATATTAAAACTCCAAATTAAACTGAATGGACAAGACTTCCTGAGCTTTATAAATTACTTAATAAGTATATTCAATGTCAACTGGAGATGATTTTGCCCTTCATTGTTACAATTTAATAAAATTCAGTTTACAAAAAAGCATTATAATTTGTGCAGAAATATCAGCTATGAGGTGGTTGATATTCCAACTTACAAACTTCACCAATTAACAAATATTTCTGTAAACAGGTTAAAGCTAAATAAAAACTGAGAAGACTAATGAAACATTTCCTTCAATATACATGGCTTTGAACCAGGGAAAATTTCACTGAGTTAAGTCTCTAGGGCATCTTCAGAATTGTGTGAAAGACAAATTTTGAACAAGCAATTTAGGAGATTTAAAATAGAATCTACTTGAGGAAAAAATAGGTTCTCTAAACCCTAGAAGAATTTTATTACTCCCAGGGTTCAAGGTTTTTTGAATCATAAGTTTCCATCAAACCCTAAGTGAAATAAAATGTTTCCCTTTGAGGAAAGTCTTAGTAAACTTTCTCTTCTTGGTAGCACTGTTACAATAAAACGGTGAATCCCCTGAGCCGACTATGGCCAGTTAAGCCATGGACGCAACCTTGACCTTTTGCAAACATAAGCACAACTTAATGAGGGCTATTCGCTAACATAAGTGAAACTTAACTTGAGCTAGTTCTTGCAAATGCTTTCTTATATTAAAGAAAAGTGAAACTTCAGCTTAACCAACTAATTTATAGTTACTAACTAATTTATAGTTATACAACTAGGGACTTTCAATGGAATAGACCAAAAAGGTAACTAAATAATTGTAACCAATCAAGTATTTGCTTTGCTTTGCTTCCAGTTCACTCTATAAACGGTTTTTTTGTTTTTGATTCCCTCAGCAGAGGCCAAAAACCACCTTCAGTTTGGTGCCTCCTAACTCATCGTTTGCTCAAATACACTCTTTAAAGATTTCATTGTGCCTAGTTTACCTTTTAAAAGCATTTATAGAAAATGTGAATTTGTATGTGCCATAGAGATGGATGCCCAGATTAAGTAAGCCAGTGGCCCCATCAACAACTGTTACAATTTAAAAGACACTGAAAAAACTTCTAAAACTGCAATCTTAGTTTGTTACTTTTGAGGTAACTCAAGTTCCACAAATATCTTCAAAATGAACTACCATCATATGACGTTATTCAGGTGGCTGATAACTGGCAATTCTCTGTGTCCACAACACCTAAGGTCATGGCGAAGTTTTCAGTAAGATAAAAATTGGGACTGGCTCAGTGTAAGTTTTTCTTTTATGAAGAATTACCATACTAGCCAGATATTCAGAGAAACTTTCCTAAGTGCATTATTTTTCAATGAAAATTCACTGAGGGCTAATTATTATAACCACTATAGGAAAAATACTATGATGACAATTCATCAACCCAAGGGAAGAGGAAAACAGCATTTGTAATCACTCATTGTGTGCCAGGAACTGTACAAGAGGATGCAATCAAACCAAACAAGTGTAATGTGGATAATATGCATGCTTTAGAAATATGAAAAACTAATCTTAGACTCTTTCTGTTGTAAATAATAGGAAATCCATTCCAAACTTCTTAAAGCCAGAAGGAATTTAGGGCTCACCGGTGGACATTCTGGAGTTAGGACTAGCTAAATCATAGCTGAATTTTCGTCTACAGTAATGTAATTATAACTTATTTTTTTCTTAATCTGGAGGAAAAAATAATGGCTCCTGCATTTTCAATGTTAGCTTCAAAGTCAGGCTTCATGTGCTGTGAAAATAGCTATTCAGCTCTAGATTGCCATCTTTTGAGGATTTAGGGCAGTAAACACAAAAAGCAAGTCTCTTTCCAAAAGTCCCAGTAAAAGTCTCACTGCAACATACGGTCTCTGAATGGAGTACGTGCCCATGGCTGAACTACACATTGTGTCCAGAGAGAACTCAAGGGCAAATTTGCCTAGGATTATGTCAAGCGCTCTCCTTCTTCATTTGATAAGTGAAAAAACGTATGCAAAAGACACAGACCTGCAAAGAGGGAGGGTGAATCCTTAGCATACTGATTTTTTTAAAGCTTATTCCACAGTTTCATTTACTTGGAATCACACTGCAGTAAGTGGCAGAACATGAATTTGGATCTATATCCTTATTACTCCAAAGTATGAGTTTAAGAAAAATCTTTTATTTTTAAACTTTTATTAAACTGTAATAATATTTATATAGCACTGTAGCAAAATTAGACAAAATCTGTATGTCATTTGCCATTGGAGCCTGGAATTGTGTCTGGTATTTGAAAAGTTGGTATTTAATGCAATCTTTTTGAATAAATGAAGTGTATTTACAACTGACATGAGGTTGAATGCCTTCAACAGAAAGTAAATTCTGAGGGCGGTGCTGTCTTAAATGACTAGAGGAGCAGGAAAAGTTGCATGAATTAAGAGTGATATTGAGTTTGGCTAGGAGACTGATAACAATTAAGAGGATCTAAATCAGAATTGGAAAGGGCACTGTAGACAAAATGAGTAATTATGTGAAAGCAGGAAAGTGTAGGGACTACTCAGGTTCTTGGCTGGACCATATGATGTGTGCATATCAACATTAGGATATAAGGCTGCTGGAGGAGGGAGCTTCAATGTAGTTTGGACATGATCTATAAGCAACAAGAAAAAAATCTTTTATTTTTAAACTTTCAAAAAACTATAATATAATTTATATAGCACTGTAGCAAAATAAGACAAAAATCTGAGTTTTTTTTTCTTTCCTTTGGAGTATTATATCATTCTAGATATAACATAGAAAGAGGAATCTAGTGGTTCTCTGTTTGGTGAACAGAGTAGAGAACTGTATGGAGAAAATGATAAATATGGAAAACAGGAAAGAGTAAATTGTGTTTAGAAGTTGAGAGGCAAGGGGCCTCAGCTTAGGGCTGTGTCTGTGAGACTGGGGAGGAACAGATTAATGAACAGACTTTATGAAGTTAGACATGAGCAGACAGAAAAAATTACTGCAGGGTCTGCAGGGACTACTGACGCAACACTATATTTTTTTCTCTCTCCCTTCTGAAATCATTTATCTTTGGAAGGGGAAAGTCAAACTGATCTAAGAGATATTAAATACTGCGTTGAAGGTCTCAAAGGAGGTGGAAATCTAGTTTCCAGCCTAGGTCTGTGTGGTCTCAAATTCTCACTTCTGCTTGCATCTCATACAAATGAAAAATAACAAAAATTCAAAATGCCAAGAGAACCTCAATTAGGGAAATTTCAGCAAATTTTATGAACAGTGTCTTTAAGGTAGACTTTGAAGGATTTATTAATATTGGGGAGAGGATAAAGAAACAAAGTTTTCTGCAAGTAAATACAGATAGGCACAAAAATGTGGTGTAGATCTGTTATGAGGAGTTGAGTTTTGTTGTAATAATAGCACGTAAACGGGAGAAAAGGGAGTGTTGCAAAGGTTGGCTTGGGATAACTTGTAGAGTACATCAGTCATTAGGTTTTACCCCAACAATGAGGAAATAACTTGAATTCTAGAATGTATTGAGTGGTAAGTCTAAATTTGGACTGAACTGAGTTTATAGCTGGTTCCAATACATACGAAATGATTCACCATTTGTAGAATAGGAATAAAAATTTATGTTGCTGCTAGTTTTAAATGAGACAGAGCATAAAAATTGCTTAGCTGAGTATCTGGTGTAGAGTAAGTACTCAATGTTTGTTAATCACTATCAACATATATAATAACCTTAGCAATAAGTACAAAATCTACAATTGAGCGATACAAGCTGAAAGCATGGAAGTGGTATGGTAAACTTGAACTTGACTTATAAATTCAGACTTTAAAATCTATATTAAAGTAAGGAAATTAGAAACACTTTAAATGATTATTGTGCACAGGGCAAAAGGAAAGTTAGAGATTATTACTGAAACTCTGTGTTGGACCATACGAATAAATGGTAGTATAGTGCCTCTACTTTTAGTCAGTTTCTCATATTTCTAGTTCACTTTTCTTTAAAATTGTCATTCATTTATTTCTTACTACAATTCATATTCTTGACTTTTAAAATCACTGTTTACCATAATAAAAAAGTGAATCTCTTTGAATTATTTACATTATAGACTTAAAATAAAAAATGATTTTTTTAATCTTTTACTTGCATATAGTTAGAAAAATTGTTTCCCCAATGAATTTGAAATTTTAACAATGAATTTATTAATAAGAACAAATATTGTTTATTCTCCTTCTATAAACCAAATATTATGGTAGTCCAAAAACTGTTTTCAAGTATTTTAAAATATTAAAATATGTTAAAACAGATAATTTCACATTTATCTGTTAAAATTGATCTGTTAGTGGTAGAAACATCAAAAGGATTACCAACACATCATTTTCATCCATGACAGATGACAATTTAGATATAATACAGTTTCTCCACATATCTACTAATTTGCTGGATTTCCCTGTTATGGTTCATTTTAAAGGCTCAATATCATCCTTTTCATGTACTTCATTTTTGTTTGAACCATATCTTAAAGAACTCTAAAACCTGACATTTTACGGCATTATTTCTTGTTCAAAAGGAAAAGCAAGAAATAAAACATTGTACGAGAAAAAGTAAATGTGAAAGAGTAATCATACCTGAATTAAATAAAATAAAAATTTAATTTAATTTAAATGAAAAGAGGAATGTGATTGTCTGAATATTATCTGTTTGACTCAAAATAACCAGTAATTTCTTTATTGTACATGGATAGCTACAGTATAGATATATCAGCAGATTTACAACTCAACTAAAATGCTACAAAATATTAACTCAGTTGGATTCACAATGAATATTTTTTACAGCCTCTGATCATTGTGAAGATAGAGCATATCAGTGCCAATACTGATGCCCACCCAAAACTGCCTGCACAGCCACCACCACTAATTTTACATTTAAATTAATCTTGCTTTTATGGTCAAACAAAATAAAAAAGTGATGTGTATATAAAATAAGCATTTAGCCACATTCTCAGAAAATTTCCAAAATGTTTTACCATTATTTGATGCATATATTCTCAAAGACAAAGTTATTTATTTAATTGTATTGCTTTGTTAAGCCACAGTAGAATGCTTTAAGAGTTTCTGTTAAGTTATATACTCCTGTATTTGAAGTTTTATCATTTTAATAACAGTTGCATTAAGAAAAATTTCATAAATTCATAAAATGCTATAATAAAATATATAATGTGCCTTTCTTTTGACAGAAAAATAATATATCCACTTAATGATACAAAGAATTAAAAACGTCAATGTACATTATCTTTTTCTTCACCAAAATTTTATGAGAACCAGCTAATGCTATATATGATTGATTCAAAATATTGCAGTCTACTGTATTAAATATATGTATTAATAGGCCATGCAATGCACACTTTCAATTCATGGAAGAAAATGCTTAAATTCTCACAATGAGCTCTGCCCCTCTCTTGTGGTGTATTCATTATGTCGTATCTTAACTTCTGACATATTTCTTTATGCATTTTAATTCATATTTGGGAGTGTTTTTACTAATGAGCAAACAGAGTAATCTCTGCAACCACATAATTGACTTGTTTAGGGTAAAGTAAGTGTGATTTACCATTATTAGCAAGCTGAAAATCATATGAAAGAAAGAAAAAAAAGTACCTATATATGCATATATATTCGCTTATATTTGTATACCATAGCTGTCTCTTAAGAGAATACTGGATCCTGTGAGATGGACAATCCTGTTTTACTGAACACTTTGATGAGTTAGCATAAGGACCACTGAGAGAAGAAGCAAGAGCTATTTTACTTTGCATAATAAAATTCAAGAGTCAAATCTGCAATGTGGAGTGTTTCTAAATTATGTGTTATTAGTGCTCCATTGATTTCTTCAGTAAAAATTTGTCATAGAATAAGTCTGTTTAGGGTCTTTATTAAATTCTAGAGCTTAGAGTCTACCAATAATACCTGTAAAAACTCTTCCTTTTTAAAATAATTACATATACACATATTAAAAATAACGTGTTCTTTAAATCCAAATCTCATTCACCCATACATCAAAAACATCACATAGCAAATGTCGGCTAGCAACATGACTAATAAAACATTCTGTGAAAAGAGGTGCAGGTCTATTTTGTTCATCCACTTTGGACACAAGACTCCTTTATTAACAAGTGTCAGAGCAGAGCATAGTTAACACAGAACAAAGACCAAGAAGGGAAGCAGACAGGGTTCTCTAACTCAAGAACATAAAGGTAACACACTGAGTAGCACTGTTTTTTCTATCTAAGCATTTTACACTCAATGTGTGTCCTGTATTAATATGCTAAAGAGGATTGAAAGTATTGCTTAAAATAAAAGCCAATCAGGCAACCACAATGAAAAAAAAAAAGTGGCATTATAGATCAAAGCTTGACAGGTATAATGTGTTTACTTCATTAGAAATAAGATTAAGAAAATTATCCAGTGTTTATGGAGATGAAGCTTTGCACCCATGTAAGAATGCTGGCTGGTTTGCTAAAAATGGTTTGCACATGTATACACACAAGTATATATAAAAGTATATGCATATACTTTGTTTGACAAACAATTTATGAATATCTTCTGTTTTCAGATAGTGAAGTAGCTCTGGGATCTAAGGATCCCATGAGATAATAGGTTCTGAAAATATAGAGTTTGTGTTTGTTTGGAGTGGAGAGGGGGAGTAAAAAAGGTAAGAGAAACCGTGGAAAGGGAAGGTCACAGTTTCAGAACTTATGCATATTTCAATATTCACATTTTGAAAGAGTGTAGACAGAGTTGGCTCCTGGGATATTTGGAATTCTTTGTTAGTTTATTTCTCTTTGTGGGAGGAATTAGCATGTGAGGATGAAAGGAGTTAAAATGCACCTCACTGAATTGTGACTTCTGTGAGATTTTCATCTACAATACATTTTTTGAAACAATTTTAATTGCAGTTCATCATCCCAAGATTTTACTTTTCTCTAAATGCCATGGAACAACAGGTATTTTCAATTTCTGCTGTGCTAGGATTTCAATGTAACCACAGCATTTTAGTGCTAAAATTGTGTCTCCATACACCTGGCCTGTCCATGAATCAAGTCATAAGATGAGTTGTCATGATATATGGTTAGCCATATATATAATTTTTGCTTTAACGGATTTGATAAAATATGGGGGAGAATGATATACTTTAACTTTCACTTTCACAGAATGTTTATTTTTCCCTTGGAGGAGCTTTAAGGAAACATATATCAAACTCAACCCCTTCTTAATCATTTCCTTGCTGTAATTCATGCCAAAATGAGTGCTATAGACCACTCTCCAGACTGTCGGAGCGGTGTCTGATACTTATTCTCTCATCTTACTTCATCCCTGTAGCAGAGCCACAGCCATTGGCTGTGCAGGGATTACTACTGATCGGAAACAAGATAAATCCTTAGCCCCTTACTACCCCCATTTGGCTCCAAGTACTCTTACACTCTTAGCACTTATTTCACTGTTGAGGATCCTAAAGGAGTGCCTTCCAGCTACCCTTGTCCTTTCCAGTCCATTCAAATTGAAGAGTAACACGGAGGTTCACTTCATTGAATTCCTGATTTACCCTATGAAATTCAAGTCCAAACCAATATCATCTTGGGGTGTGGTGCTGGGGAGGGGAGGCATGTTATAAAGAAACTTTTTGAACACTAGTTGTTTGTTTACTTGTTTCATTTAGCAGGTCAGGTCGTGCCAAATGAAGCAAGCTAACAGAGGAGGAAAAAGTTGTGGGAACTGGCATTTTCAGGATTTTATATAAATGCCTGTTGCTTAAAGTCTCCCTCTATCTCTATTCATCTTATTGCTTATCATGTAATCACTGACTGAAATAAATACACCTGCATGCACACATACACACACATCCTTCCAAGTACAAACATTCATTTTAAGACACTACATAATCAACCAATCAACCCCTAGACAAAAATGGCAATAACAAGTATATCAATTTCATAACTGCTGCATTTTCCTCTCAAGAAATTAGAGCAATTTTAAGATTGATTTCTATAAAAATATAACCCAAAAAATGAGAAAAGTGGTTTGAAATTCCAAAGAATATAATCAAATGGTAGTTTGGGTTGCGGGGGGGATAGTTTCAAGAGTAGGTAAGCCTTTCAAGACATCTCAAATAACATCACCGAAGTTTATGCCTTCTCTTATTACTCACAGGACTAGTCCTGGAGTGGATATATAAATCATAAGTCATCTCCTTGAATTTACTCTAAGTGCCCTGTGTGCCAATTGACATCAGCATGTTTCAGCTAGATTGGATTAAATCTGTTTGTACTTGAACTCTAACTGGGAGAGATAGGAGAAGAAATGGGAAAGGAATGATTTGCAGGTGCTACAAAGTGCAGGTTATAATACATCTTTTTTTTTCATCAAATGGCACTTGTTTTAAATTGTATCAAAGGTATTATTTTAGTCAGTGAGAACTTTAAAGGATTTCTACTTATAACACCAAATAACCCAAATGTTAGTTGTTCCCTTGCAATCTAAGTGAAGATATCTTGCTGTTAGTTATTCTCTTGCCAACACATCTTACTTGTGCGACGTCAAAAGCTCTAGGAAAGACTTCTGCTAATTCTTGCATTTGTGGTAGATTACACTTTCTGGCCTTCCTGGTATCCTGCACTCAGATTTCTCACATTTCCCTGCTCTGCACCACGTTGGTCTCCATGTAGTTCTCACTTTCATCCCCCTTCTGCCCCAAACAAATAATTCTCAGGAAGGATTAATGAAGATTTTTTGAGGGAGGTTTCATGGAAAAATTCCATGGAAATTACTCATTGCCTAATGTCTGCTACCTTCTTAGCTTCTCCTCTTCTTTTCTCAATTCTCCTTACCTTTCTAGAATCTTTACATATAAAAGAAAATATAACATGTAACTGCCAGACCTATTGATCTTAATTTATTATGCAAATTCTAGTAGCACCTGCACAGCAAGCTACAATGTTCACACATAAGAAACTGGTATTTAAATTTTTCTCTCTTCACAATGGCAGCAAAAATAAAACAATTGATTATGTAAATCCTCATGCTTTATGAGAATTACTTGTTTTGAAGTTTAACACAAGCATTTTGAAAACTGTTTCACCAAATCTCCTATGCATTAGCCATGTAATTTTTAAAAAGTTAACAATAGTAGAATTACAATATTATTCAAATATTCAAGTGTATCTATTTACATGTAATGATATTGTAATTTCAATTTAATATGACAACTGAGTTGTATAACTTATTTTTTTGGATACAAATTACACGTAGAATAATGAAACGTTGCTTTATATTTGTTTATAATTGATTTTAGAAGGTAATGTATTATTTCAAATTTTATTAGACATAATTGACTATTATGAGAATTACATTCATTTTCTTTCTTTTTTTTTTTTTTTGAGACGGAGTCTCACTCTGTTGCCCAGGCTAGAGTGCAGTGGCAGAATCTTGGCTTACTGCAAGCTCCACCTTCCTGGGTTCATGCCATTCTCCTGCCTCTGCCTCCTGAGTAGCTGGGACTACCTACAGGCGCCCGCCACCACGCCCGGCTAATTTTTTTGTATTTTCAGTAGATACGAGGTTTCACTGTGTTAGCCAGGATGGTCTTGATCTCCTGACCTCGTGATCTGCCCGCCTTGGCCTACCAAAGTGGTGGGATTACAGGCATGAGCCACTGCGCCCGGCCCATTCATCTTCATTTTTAACAATCACTTTTAATTTTACCTATCTGTATATTTTTATTTATAAAAATAAAAATCTAAATTGAAATTCATCCTATAACAAATTTATATTTCTTATGTCATTCCAAAATATACTACTTTTGCACTACATAATCTCTTCAACTTTTAAACTATGGTTTCCATAATTTATTAGTTTCTTGCTTAAGTTTAAATTTTTTAAAGAAAAATTTTTACTACAAGTCTGAGAATGTGTCTTAAATGGTATTCTTAAATTCTTCAGTCATGATTTACTTTATGACATTGCATGCTTATCTGATATACTTAAAGACTAAAGAAGCCGGAAAATTACAGGGGCAGAAACAGAAAAACTGGAGGAAAAATGAGACGAAGCCAGGCAGGCAAAAGTACAGACTTTTAGGAAAATTGTAAATAATGAACGGGGAGCCA
Organism: Nomascus leucogenys; assembly: GCF_006542625.1. Taxonomy (NCBI): domain Eukaryota; kingdom Metazoa; phylum Chordata; class Mammalia; order Primates; family Hylobatidae; genus Nomascus; species Nomascus leucogenys. Next base: position 81,966,405 of record NC_044387.1, read on the forward strand.
GTCTCCCAGTGGAGATTACGAAGTCTGGACAACAACTAGTGAGCAACTGAATACTCAAACATTATTTTATTCCAGTCCTTAGAATGAAATGAAGTAAGTTGGTTAAGGTCACCAGAGTCAATGGTGAATGGTGCTGCTGGGATATTCAGGCTTAGATCTGTCTGACAGCAGATGTAAATTCTTATTACTGTAGTTACTGTTTCCACAAATTTGTGTACTCTGAACACAGCATTTGCTTAATGGTGATAATGTGTTGGAGGCTGAGAAATCCATATATAGGAAACACAGTTCTTCCCTCAGTACCAGATAGTCTGGTTTAGGAAATAGTGTAGCACTTTCTTCCTTCTTTACTTCCATTCCTATGAGAAACATAAATTAAGTGTCCATGGTTTTTAGGCACTAAGAATATAAAAGCCTGACACTTGTCAAGAAGCTTTTCAGACACTGAAGATATAAATTATTTGAAATAAGTGTACCAGCATGAGAGAAAAGCAGATTAACGTGATGTAGAGTCAGAGAAAGAAAACTAATATTAATTCAACACATGTTTCAGACCCTTTGCCTGGCATGGAAACATCTACGGAGCCCAACAGTTAGAAAGCAGTGTCAAATTCTGAAAAACACAATTTATAACGATTCAATCTCAGCAGCACATATTTAACTACGTGCTGAATTTGCTTAGAAATATACTATATGGGCCGGGTACGGTGGCTCACACCTGTCATCCCAGCACTTTGGGAGGCCAAGGTGGGTGGATCACCTGAGGTCAGGAGTTCAAGACCAGCCTGACCAAGATGGTGAAACCCCGTCTCTACTAAAAATACAAAAATTAGCTGGATATGGTGGAGGGCGCCTGTAATCCCAGCTACTATGGAGGCTGAGACAGGAGAATTTCTTGAACCTGGGAGGCAGAGATTGCTGTGAGCTGAGATCGTGCCAATGCACTCCAGCCTGGGTGACAGAGGGAGACTCTGTCTCAAAAAAAAAAAAAAGAAAAAGAAATATACTATATGAAATTGATAGGAGAAAAGACCATATTCATTGCTCAGGTGTTCCTGATGTGGAATAAATCCTCATTATGTTAAAACTACCTTACGTAGTTAACAGTTTATTTTTGGAAACGCATGTTAATTTTTACTTCTCACATTCACTGTAGTAAAATGAGTAATTACTTCGAACTGCACCAAGAAATTTGATGATCATTCATGTTCATTAAAATGGGATTCTACATGCAGGTAGAATTGCTTTAATTTAATTTTTATTCTTACTAAATTACTCTTACTAAATTAAATACATATAAATAAAGTAGTGACAAAATACCCATGCATTTCACTGCATATTCCTCAAAGGAATATAAAGATGCTTAAAAATATCTTCAATTATACTTTTCACTCTTTTTCATAATATATAGAACTAAAATAAATGTGTGCCTTATAGATCTTCACAATATTTAGATGTTTTTCGAATTAATATTAGCTCCAACTCTAGCTCTGAGGTAATCATTTAGAACCCAAAGAGATGCTATGGTCTGACAACATATAAATTATATCTACAAACACAGAATTACAAATAGCACTTACTGCATGCCACCAAAGTCTATACTCTTGACCCCGGTAGGTATTTTAACATAATGATAACTTTACATATTATAGGGTGAAGACACTCCCAACTATACACAATTACACCTAGTAGTGTCATACACACTAAAATTTTTCTCAAAGAAATTGTATTAATAGTACATTTTTAAAAAATAAGCAAGGTTGATAATAGCATATTAAATACAGTAATAGGGAATAGGCAAGTGAGATAAAAACAAAAGTTACATATCTAATTATTGGTTATTAATACTTTGTCAATAACTTGAAAACTACGAAAGAATATTTATTAGTCATAACACCCAATGCCAATTAAATTAAATTTTATCCTCATCAAATATGTATAAAAACTTCATATATTTTTCAGATAGCATCTTAAGTGGTACCATTTCAGTTCAACTCTGATTTTTAAGTCCCTGAGCTATTACAATCAGAACCTAAAAAACTGTTAATTTTATCAGATATTCTGTAGTTTCAACAATTTGTTTTCCACAAAAATGAGTAATAATAATAATTACTATTATTATTTTTTGACACGGTCTGGCTCTGTTGCCGAGGTTGGAGCACAGTGTGACCTCAGCTCACTGCAATCTCCACCTCTCAGGATCGAGCAGTCCTCCAGCCTCACCCTCACGAGCAGCTGGGGCTACAGACATGCGCCACCATGTCAGCTAATTTTTGTAATTTTAATAGAGACAGGGCTTTGCCATGTTGCCCAGGCTGGTTTCAAACTCCTGTACTCAAGCTACACCCCCGCCTTAGCCTTCCACAATGCTGGGATTACAGGGGAGAGCCACCATGCCCGGCCTGCACCTTATGTTATTTAATCACTTTTTTGCTGAGCACATAATAGGCATTCTGAAAATAATGGCTAATTGATTGACAAATACATCAAACTTTGAAAATATACTTGCCTTTGCAAGGAATAGTTTATTCTATCTTTGACTGTGAGTTATAATTCTGATTTATTAATCCCCCTTTTTATTTTTGCAAAGTTGAATTATGCAGTCTTTCGTAATTCTCACAACTGCAATTTTTAGATGATATAATTTTTAACTTAAATAAGGAAACAAATATGCACAATAATCCAATAATGGCTCATATAACATAGCAGTTCCCACACATCAGAATTCACTAGAGTAAAAGGACAAAATGTTTGCTTCAGATTCATTTTTAACATTGCTAAGCAAATATTTTTAAATTGTTTCAATAGATTTTAAAGATACATAATACTAAATATCATGATATGCCAACCTTCTCCTCATTTTAGCATTTAAACCTCTTCTATAAAGCTTTGCAGTTTTATAACTAGAAGTTAATGCTACTTTTTCGCCTCTTGTAAATACATCAAGAGATAAAACACACTAATATCTTTTCTCAAAGTGCAGACCTCAAACATTTCATTTCAACTTCTTGTATTTCCTAATACAATTTTATATTAATTACAATATGATCAAAAAATGATGAGAGTGAACAAAATATTTATATTGAATATATTTCTATGACTGTGGCTGCTTCTCCATACCAAGTTTCAGTTAACATTCTCTCCATTTGAGAAGTGATTTTATCTTTTAAATTATTTATCTTTGGGGGAAATGCCAGCATTTTGTAAGAGCCCAGTAAGAAAAATCTTAATGACAATTTGCAAAAACATCGTTAAAGTGATTTTTAAAAATAAAACTGTATTTTCACAAATTCACACCTCTGTTAGGCATAAAGAGAAACATTTTATGGGAAATTCATCACTGATGTTGATAAAGTTTCAGTAAGCCGGTATGACAAAGCTAAAGCAAGTGCAATTGTACATGTGTATTTGTTTTATATCGAAGTTTCTTTATGATTTCACATGGCTTTCTATTATAACAGGAGAGAAATCTTTAAAAAGTTGATCACTCAACTTAGCACTTACCTCATATGGGTGATAATGAGTGTTGTGGTGGGAATGAAAAAATCATCCACTCTGTCAAATTGCTTTCCCACTGGTTGGGTGTGGATCGTGTGGTGAGGCACATTCCCACTGGCCAGGGTAATTACCTAAAGAGAACACACATTGGTTAGACCTCAACAATGCAGTCACTTAATAGTATAAGCTTTAATTTTATTTAGAGATGAAATAAATGTTTCTGGTAGTTGTTCGCATAGACTTTATGCCATCCTCAAAATTAATATATTATTACTACTGACTAAGTTAAAGTGATTCTCCCTCAAGACTAAAACTTCTCCTTTGGTTTTTATGACAAGATTTTATTTTATCGTTTTTACTTTTAGAGTTAGTTTGTTTTTCCTAAAGGGTAATTTTTCTTCATTTAAATGAATATACTTTCATTGAGTTCCATCGGAATCCCTCCTGGCTGGGGCCCACTTCCTGAACTATAGCAAAATGGAAGGCCTCTATTTCAAGTTATTTCCTGGGAATATTTTCTTCTCTAATTATTGTGCATTTGATAAGACATTAATTATATTCCAATTGTGAAATTTGTGGATTACAGACTCATTATAATTTTTAAAGCAGTATTTTGACATTTTTGTAAGACACATATGACTTTTAAAAGTAAAATAAATAAATTATGATAAATCTTTGAGAATCCACCTGAGGACACTAATTGGAAAATATTGTCATATATCTAAAATTATGACACCTAGTCTCTATTAATTATAAATATCTCAGAAAATACATATTTTGCTTTCGTATTTGACAAAGATGTATGGATAAAATTATAATAAAAATTAAAACACAAAGAAAAAGATAAGTAGAATTTTCTGATCCTTGAGAACACACTTCAGCATCGATTTCTCTTCCAGCCTAATCTTTTAACATGATGGCATGGGAAACACTACAGCCACAATGAGGGCTTGCCCATGTTTTTGGTTTTGTGAATTCAGTTTCTCCAAAGGAAGCGTATCTTAACTTCCACTTCCTTTGTGAATGTTTCCTGATAATCTTTTGGGAGACAATTATCCATGAATATGTTGACATTTTTGCAGAGTCAGGTCTTTCATAGCAAAGAGCCTTGGCAAACTTGGTTTAAGTCTAATGGCACAGCAAAAATGCCTTGGAGACTAGTGATAGTGTCTTGCTCATGAGAGATTTAGAGAATTATCTCCTTTGAACCATTTACTGACATTCAAGGGAATTGATCTACTCTTCTTCTTCCAGGGGAAGATTTTCATACATTCTAGAGTAATGATGATTATCTCTCCAGACAGAGGATAGGCTGATATGCTAGCAGCCTAAGAAAACGTACAGACTTATAATTCTAGGGTCCCACTTCTTTCGTGCAACTGTGCTGAACATTCAGGGTAGCATTAGGCTCTCCACGTGACCCAAAGTTGATTAGGGCTGGGGCATTAACACTAACATGATCCATGAGTGAGAAATGGCTTATTCTCTGATCCAGAGATCTTGTGTTTCCTATCATATTGTTTGCCAATCAATGAATCAATCAATCTACCTATCTATCTAATCAAGCTTATATCTATATTCATATAACACGCACACATATAAACCTTATGTAAATAAATCTTCTTGTGTATACCTTTTTAAAGCATACTTCTCAATTCCTACACTTTATTTTATATTTTCAGTTGTGACATTTACCTTCCACTCCCACCTGGCAAATATTTTTATAATTTACCATATTCTATCAGCACAAAATATGTTTTATTAGGCATCTAGAGAAAAATAAAGAACCCATTTTTAGATGGTTGAATAATGTGTGGGAACAATACCTCCAGAAGGCTTTTTTCTGTGTACAATGTCAAAAGAATTTGTCTAAACTATTTTGTGGCGGAATTGCAACACTGGGAAAGTTGTTAATCTATCCAAGTAGCATGAATCAAAGGGGAGAGGAAGGGATCAATTCTGAAGAAAATTGTATAATAAAAATATATGCAGCTTTAGTTTTTTAAAAGAAAGACATGAAAAAATTAAACTTTTATGTTATACTAATCTTAAAGCTAATAGTGTATTAAAATAATTTATAAGAATATTTTCTAAAAAAGCATATATATTGACCTGTTTTATTTGTCTTGCAAAGAGTATACTTAAATACAAAATCTCAATTAACAAGCACCTATTACCATATTGTGATAGATGATTCTAAAATTTGCCCACTGAGAAGATTGTGCTTTTTCAATCAAGAGATTGGCTCTATCACTCCATCCTCTTGAATGTGGGCAGGCAATGTGACTTGCTTTGATGAATATGATGTAGCAAAATTGGCTTTACATGCATTTTTGAAGCCCATACCTCAGCTGGTCTTGTAGCTTCCACTTTTGTAACCTAAAACCATTATGCTGTGAAGATGCAGTGTGAGCGTCACATGCAGGGGACACAAGGCACCCAGCTAAGCACTACCACCATGCGATAGACATGAGGGTGAGGCCATTCTGAACCTTCCACCTCTAGCCAAGTTATCAGGTAACTGGAGCCCATGAGTGCTCCCAGATCACATCAGCAGAGCTGCCCAGGTAGCCAACTCACAGAATTGTGAGTCATCCTTTAATTTTAAGACCTCACATTCTGCGAGTGGATTGATTTGCAAAATAAATAACTGAAATACTGTAATATTTTTTCAATGTTTCAAATGACACATATTTCTAGTGAATATAAAATGATCCATCATTATGCTGGCTATATTAAAATATTCTATTTACATAAAACTGTCATTTTTAAGTTAAATATTGCAATACTGAAAATAACTCAGAAACATTAAACGTCTTGGTAGTGACAACTGATTAAAATAAAATTATTTCATTTAAAAGAATGTATTGGCTGGGCACGGTGGCTCACGCCTGTAATCCCAGCACTTTGGGAGGCCGAGGCAGGCAGATCACGAGGTCAGGAGATTGAGACCATCCTGGCTAACATGGTGAAACCCCGTCTCTACTAAAAATACAAAAATTAGCCGGGCATGGTGGCGGGTGCCTGTAGTCCCAGCTACTCAGGAGGCTGAGTCAGGAGAATGGCGTGAACCCGGGAGGTGGAGCTTGCAGTGAGCCGAGATTGCTTCACTGCATTCCAGCCTGGGCAACAGAGCAAGACTCCATCTCTAAAAAAAATAAATAAATAAATAAAATAAAATAAAAGAATTTATTTTAAAATGTCCAAAAGTTAATAATTTGGGGTCTTGTTAAGTGAGGGATATTCAAGGCAGTAGCAAAATCACAAAGCATTTTGAAAAATACTGTAATATAAAGCGCATTTCCAGGGCTAAAAACTCCTTCCCATTCCCTTTCTGTTTCTGCTTAAACTTATAATTATAAAAGTCTAAGGACTGCTCCAAAGGGTCACGACCAAAATGCAGATTATTTTTTCTGTATCTGTGAAGTTCTCACATAAACAACTTCAAGGCAGCAGCAAAAGCCATAAGAATAACACCATTCTTCCTTTAGAAATAAGTCTCTCCTCAGATAACAGAATATTATCTGATTAGAGAAAAATGGAGATGGCCTTGAAGCTTTTGCTGTCGAATTATCTTTGTCTCTATTTATTGTACATGCCTTAACAAAATTGTTGAAAAGTAAATTATGACTTTCTTTTCCTCCTAATGGCATCAGCTTTGTCACTATAGGTATTCTTTTCGCATATAAATATAACCTTTAATACATATTACCTACGATTTTTCCCAGTCCAAAAGTACATGAGTGCCAACATTTTTTGCCCTTTTCTGTGCCTATCTAGTTATGATTAAAGCTGTAGTCCTCAGATGGAAAAATATCATTGTTAAATGATCACAAATATCCAATAAAATGTTGAAAGCTTTAAAGATTGCTATTTTCTCTAATATACTGAGATGTACTTACCTGTAGTGTTGGTGATGTCTTCTCCAAGGTACCCCAGCTTAGCACCCAGACCTGATCATGTGATTTGTCATAGTGTAATTTAACTGGGACAGGGTCTGTGCTCACTGCCTACAATAAAGAAGAATTGAATAAAATGTTTTAGACTAAACTATTAGTTTAAAGCTAGGCCAGAAATTATGAAGATTCTAATTTAGATGTCAGATTAAAAATTTAATTTGCCAAATATATAATTTCCTAAGCCCTTATTTGATATTTGAAAATATCATACTTTATTCATATACATTCATATACATTAATAAAGTGTTATCTTTCTAATTTTTTATCATATACAATTACGATCACAATTATCATATACATGATAAACATTTTGTTTATCATTTGAACAACTGTACACAGCTTTCAGTTCATTCATTACCTATGCAAATTGTGAGGTGGGGAGAAGCTATTTAGAAACTCAAGACATAAAAGATTAATATACTCATTTTAATTAAGTATTGAATACAGGTGAGAACTATGTTTATACTATTAGATCTATTTTATCCTAATTCTGGTTACGAGATTTTACTATCTGTAATGTTAAAATTCCAACAATCTGATATATGGCTGTAATTCTAACGAATGATCAGCTAATTAAGTTTCCTTAATGAGAAATTCAAAACCACAGGAGAAAAAAGAATTCTTTTTTTTATGCACCATGCTTGGTATGAAAATGTGTTTTTCTGCTAATATTTATAATATTTAGCATTTATTTAAAACAACATTCTCAGAAAACAAATTGATGCCACGAAGTTATTTCACTCACCTTAATTTTATGCTATTCATATTACAAGCTAACACCATTTAAAATTAATTTCCAGGAGTAGGTACTTATATATTTTCTAACTATGTAACATAAAACAAATTGTATCCAGTAAAGCAAACTTTATCCAATAGTGAAAGCATTTCTTCCCAAAGCTCTATTAAATATCCTTAGAGAATTTTCTTTTTTTTAATTTTTTCTTTTTATTGCTCTTATTATTATTATACTTTAAGTTCTAGGTTACATGTGCACAATGTGCGGGTTTGTTACATATGTATATATGCGCCATGTTGGTGTGCTGCACCCATTAACTCATCATTTACATTAGGTATATCTCCTAACGCTATCCCTCCCCCCTTTCCCCCACCTCACGACAGGCTCAGGTGTGTAATATTCCCCACCCTGTGTCCAAGTGTTCTCATTGTTCAATTCCCACCCATGAGTGAGGGATGAAGCTAGAAACCATCATCCTTAGATAATTTTCTAAGTACTTATCCATAATGCAATGTTCTTCTCAGCGCATTAGTAACAGGGAAACTACAGTTGTGGTTGGAAATATGGAAATGCGTATTTTAAATTAAATGTTAACAATTAAGTCTCACTAAGGCATCTCTTTTCTAAAATAATGCCCTTCATTTTGCCTATTTAAAATTCTCAGTATTCTTGGGTTACTGGAATAATTATTGGATTTCGGAGGAAACTCAAACATTTTTTATATTAGTGTCTTTACCCCTTTTTTCCTAAGAGAGTCAGTATACTGTTTTGGGATCAGATGGGCAGCAATATCCTCAGGGAAGGTAGCTCACTTGGCAAGCACCACAGATCCAAGGAAATGACTGATTCTATTTCCTTTTGACTGATATTGAGTTTCCCAGCCTCTTCAGAGGCTAAGAGTGGTCACATTGCATTGCATATTCTAGTTTCTGTATTGCAAAGATTAATATGATGCATGATTTCTGAGAATAATACTCCGTTCCATCAACAGAGATAACAGAAGGCTTCCTTCCACCACACGTTCTCTTATTTCCCACTTTCAATGCTGTCGTATGAGGATATTAAGCCTCTAGTTTCTAGAGGTTACTTTTACAAAAGTCATTTTGAGGCCATGAAGCTATTAGGTTAAGAGGAAAAGGCCGGGCACGGTGGCTCACGCCTGTAATCCCAGCACTTCAAGAGGCTGAGGAGGGCGGATCAGGAGGTCAGGAGATCGAGACCACGGTGAAACCGCGTCTCTACTAAAAATACAAAAAAAAAAAAAAAAAAAAAAAATCAGTCAGGAGCTGTGGCGGGCGCCTGTAGTCCCAGCTACTCGGGAGCTGAGGCAGGAGAATGGCGTGAACCTGAGAGGCGGAGCTTGCAGTGAGCCGAGATCACGCCATTTCACTCCAGCCTGGGCGACAGAGCAAGACTCCGTCTCAAAAAAAAAAAAAAAAAAAAAAAAAAAAGAGGAAAACCCAATACTTTGAGGGTGCAGAGGAGAAAAATAAAAGGAAACTGAATTCTTTATAACCTTGAGTTGCTACACAAACATAGAACAGCTATTCCCAGACTTGATGTTATTTAGGTAATTAGCTTTATTGCTTAAGGAACAGTTAATCTGGATTCTGTTAATTGTGTTAGAATGTCAGATGTTTCATTTAAATTTTTTCATGTACTAATCAATAATTTCAGTGCATATATAGCCCTAAAATTCATCATTAATCAACACTAATGACAAAGCCATAAGATTCCTTTGATTTTTCATATTTTTCCCTTTCTATGTTAAACTTAATCTGTGTGTGAATGCAATAGCCTATTCTGCATGCAGCTTTAAATGGAATAATCTTTAGATCTTTAAAATGTTAAAGATAAGATAGCTCAACACAAATGACAAAAGCAACAGTAAAAAAAAATCTCATTGTTATTTAATTGTAAGACTATATCAAAGGTCTGTAAGTAACTGCAAGGATCTGGGAACAATTTCAATGAAAATTTCCAGTTTGCCAGCTCCCACAAATTGCTTTTCTTTTAACCAGGCCTTTCATAAGTATTATCTTAAGACATTCTACAAACCATAGGTTAGGCTAACACCCACATTTAATGGGATAAGGAAACAGAATCAGTCTTGTTGGTGGTCGTCTAGCCAATAACAAGGACAGCTGGGATCTGATTGTCTGTGTTCCTTTCCAATATGGGAACCTCTCTGCATATGAAAGACACTCCCTCTTAGTTGATTGTTTATTCCTGGGAATGTGTGCATATGTTGCTGTCTTATTTATGCCTCATGTATAAAAATCATTGCTTTGGGTCTTTTTCCTCTATTGGAGGTTAACAAGAAACCTCAGGGGCTCAAATACGTGTCGTCATCTCTGCAAGTAATACAATCCTAATGGAGAATCACTGAAAGTCAGTATAGATCATGTTTATGAGCATTTATTCTGAAGCCAGTTTCAAACTTTAACTCTTTCACTTACATTAAAATAATAATGACAACAACAATAATAATAGTACCTTGGGAAGTTACTAAATTTTTCTGTGGCTCAGGATTTTTCTACAATAAAATGGAGACTGTAATAATACCTACTTCAAAGGGTTATTGTGAGTATTAGGTGAGATAGTAAAGTACTCAGGGTGTGCCTGGTGAATATTAAGTACCATGGGAATACCACTCATACTACTACTACTACCATTAGAAACAGTAATTGAGCTAGATGTTTTAGTGACTGTTAGCATCATAATGTTTCAAGGTTAGATGTGCAATATCTTTATTTAGTAAGTGAAAGAACTGAGACCTAGAAGAGAAAATAAACCCGTTTCTGTCCTTGAAGAATTTACAGACTAGAGAGTGAAAAGAGCACTTAAAATAACTTGATGTGTGTCACAAAAAAAAATAAAAAATAAATAAAAAAATAAGGACCATGCACTACAAAAGCTCAGAGGAAGAAGTACAATGCAGGATAAAATATAAGGAAAAGAGGTAAGGCTTTCATTGGGCCTTAAAGAATGAATATTTTCATGAATGGGAAGATAATATTTTTAAAAGTTAACTTATGGAAATATTTTACAGGAAGTGTCAGAATGCAGTTCATGATGAACTGCCTTCAAATAAATTAGGATATACGTATTTGGAGGAAAAAAATATTAGCCAATTTTCAAAATAACTTTGGACTTTGAAAAATGTCTGCTCAACGATTTCCAAAAGTTTTGAACATTTTGTTTCAGTATTTCAAAAGTTTTGCACTAAATTCAGTTATTTTGCTGTCTGGTTATAAAAGTTCACCAGAACTGAAAACGATATGCAGATCAAAATAAAAAAGTAATATAACATACTTTATTTGGAAAAATTGTAATTTTTAAGAAAATTTATTTATAAGTTTTCAAGTGTAAAATAACACATTTTATATAGTAAACATTTATATGATTTTCATCAACAGAATCATATATTAATGATAAAAATATTTCCAAATGACTATCTTCAGGATAATACTTCCATGACCCAATTTTCAGTCAGAAAAGCAGGTATGTTACTATTAATACCATCAGCTTTGGCAAGGGAATAAATAATGTGCTGGATTTTACAAAATACCTGCTCGTATGCTCTTGAAATTGACTTTAAAGAATCAGTAAATTTAGACCAGTTGGTTTTTATAGAACAGAAGGGCAATATTTTTGACACTTACAAAATTTTGTTTTTGCCACAAGACAACTTCTGAACTTCTTTGTCACAAGAGTTGAAATAGTTCTCCACATGTTATGCAAAGGATTGCAAAGATTCTGTCATCCTTGACTGCTGTCTTCCTCCCATACTTCACATCCTCAGGAAATGCAATTGAATCTACCTTCTAAATGATGATCCCTTTGCAATATCTCTACTATCCCCATGAACACAGTCACCATTATCATTATCACATGGTGCTGACTTCTTACCTTATACTCATCAGTCTTTCTCATAAATTTGTCTGAGTGATTTTTTTTTTCATTCTTTAAGCATCAGACAAGTCATGACAGTAATCAGCTCCAAACTATCAGTTTTTGGAAGAGACAAATTGTGTGTGGATTTTACAAAACACCTGCTAGGATACTCTTGAAATTTACAGGCCCTTCTAATTTCTTTTAGAGTGACAGCTGAAAGTCATTATGATGACCAGCTGGCCTTACCTGAACTGACACCTCCCCAGTCTTCTCTAGCCTTGTCACCAACTACACTTTCCTTGATGTCTCTGATACAGAATCTCCTGGCCTCCTTTGCTGTTCATCCAACATGTCAGCCATGCTTCTGCCTTTTGGAGGGTCTTTCCTTGAAAAGTTCTTCCCTAGAATCCCAATGCCTGCTTCCTCAACATCTTTGCTCATAATTCACTTTCTCAGCACGGCCATCTTGATCACCCTATTTAATAATCAAACCCTCCTTCCCTGTGTGCATACCTCTTCTCCTCAGCTTTCCCAAGCCCTCCTGTCCTTGCTCCGCAGTTTTACATTTTCCAAAAGCACTTACCACCTTACATACGGCATAATTTGTATTTTAGTGTGTTTATTTCTTATTGTCTGCCTCCATCTAATAGATTCTATGCTCCCAAAAGTTAAGCTTTTGGTGTTTGTTTAGGTCAATGATATAAACCATGCACTTAGAATAATACTTAGTGAAATAGTATTCTCAATTTAAAATTAATAAACTTCTAAGTCTACTTAATTGTAAAAAGTAAGTTGCAAAATTTTGTAGCATGGCAACTAATTATTATTATTAAGATCATGATCATTATTATTATTTTCTTAAAAAATTTCTCCTCTGATGTTGAAATTGAGATTATTATTTTATTTAACAAAAATAATTGTACTCCTGCACTCGGCTTATACAACCTGGCTCTTTTAATGAGGTGTTTTACAGATGCCTTATTTGTACGAGACACAAATTTTAAAAACTTAACTTTCATAACAATCTTTTTGTTGAAATATGCACTATTGTTATTCCTTTTATACGGATAAAAATAAACAGAAGACTAAGAGTACCATTGTTGATCCCTTCATATTGTAAAATTCCCACTTTCTTCTCAAGACACTAGAGTTCACTCTATGTTACCTGACCATCCAACATACAGATAAATTCAGGCCTTCAATATTGGTCCTTATAGTAGCTTTTTATTAAATAAAATAAGATTTTTTTTAAGATTAAAAAATTGTGAACAGATGTCATAGGATTTTCTTCCTGTAACTAGTCACCTGTAAGTTCTCTGGGTTTCACATGCTCCACTTTGGAGACCACTGGTGTGCACATTTTTTGTTTATGCAGTCATCATTCATTTAATTTAGGAAGAATGACATGAAGTAAATGCATTATTCAGGAATATGCAATTACAAAAAAGCATTAGTTATGTGCTCATATTTTATTTCAAAATTAACCATAATGCTCATTTATTGCTTACTGTAATTTACATTAAAAAATAAAGATGGGATCTTCCTAGTTGCCCAGGCTGGCCTCCAACTTCTGGTCACAAGCAATCCTCCCACCTCAGTTTCCCAAGTAGCTACAGACAAGTGCCACCACAACCGGCAGTATAATTTACACTTGACTACTCAAATTTATTTTGCTAGAAAAGTTGTTTTCAAACTGTCTTGAGAAGCCTATGGGAATGAGACTTACTTGTAGCTGGCAATTCGAACCCCCATCATAATAGAACAAAGGGGATCAGTTTGCATCTATTGAATGATTCTGTAAGATTTTAAGTGATAGCTTCCAATTATATATTGGAAATTTCTCTCCTACATAATAATCACTAAAAGAAATGTTGTTCACCCAGTATCCTTTGCTTAGCCTGGTGATATGGAGATTACTAATTTACAATCCCTCTTCTGCAGTTTTATTGAATTACTAAACACTTTCAAAAAAAGTTTCCAGTAATAATTTTTAAAATTTTACTCAATTAATAGTAGTGATTTATATATTGAAGTTCTAGAATCTACATTTCTTAGTTTCTCATACAAGTACTGTTTTCAGTGTTATATTGTCATGATGAATGAACTTTTTACCTTATTGCTTTGTATGTTAACATAAAATATATAGTGAAATAATAAAAAAGTTATTTGTTGTAGCTTTATACACATATTTATACAAGCAATTTTTGTTTATCATTTTTAAAACATTGTTGAAAGATTCTCAATTTACTTACATTGTGAGATTTTTTATTTCTTTTGTTGCTATCTAAATTTAATTCCCTCACAATCCCAACATACATAGTATTAAAAAATTCATCAGTGTTTCTTGAGGGGGTGCATATACAACAAAGTTAAAACACATGATACCCTAGTCATGGACCAGTTGTATCAACTTCTAAATATGAAATACTGATAATAGCAGCAAAGATACACAGAACTTGCGTTTTGGTCTTGACATGAAGGAACAGTGAAGCACAGCTTGTTTATCAGTCTGACAAGGAAAGTACCAGCTGGCTAATTAAGTGAACCTAATTTAAAATAATGATGCAGTTCTCAAGATAATACGCTAATGGCTGGAGGAGACTGCTGATGATACTTAAGAGTACTCCCGAGGTGTTACAATAAACCCCTTCTGCATCCAAGCAGAACTTGATGGTACTCCATAGACCACAAAATGAGGTCAGTTGTTTACTAGCTAATCTTTTATGCTACACAACATCACCTGTATGACATTCTTACAAAAACTTTGATGGTGAGAAAAGCAATAATTGAAACAATTTGACATTTAAAGCAACATCAAGTTTATAGATTCCATTAAAAAAAGTGACGTTTACTTTTTAGCTGCAGATAAAAATGATATTGATGTATTCGCTGAAAACAAATACACCAATGATCTCCTAATGCTAATAATTTATTATAGTTTTAAAAATCTTATATTGTCATAAAATATTTCTCATTTTAATAATAATATGCAATATTCAGTTTAAATTTTAAAGAATGTTTAGGTCCAAAATACACATTTAATACCAGTCCACACAATCAAATACATGCAAAAATCAGAAATATCATTTCATGGATGAGGATAGCATGAAATACTAGGGGATCTGTTGGACTGGACTGAAAAAGAAAACTTCAAAGTTTCAATTTCAATAAGTGTAACATTATTTTCTTTACCGTTATCTTTTTCAAGAAGGCATTTTGATTTTTGGACTTCACTGCTTCACTTCTATATCCATACTATGTATAATGTGTACCATTTTTTATAATGTTTGGGAAATAATTAACTAAATTTTGATTACAATTAGTATTCTTAGTTGCCTCTGTATAATATACTCAGATTAGAAAAAAATAGGTAAATAAAAGCACATCATACAGTAAGGAAGTAAAACATCATTTGGATACAAAAAAGTCTAACTGTGAATCTGGGCTCAGTTGACAAAAGTGGTCAAATTTTGAATCAATGCTTTACTTTTTACAAAATTAACTTTGTATTTTTCAGTTCACTATAAATGTAAATGTGTGATGTCTTTATACACTTAGGTTACTAGGATGATTAATTTATAAAACAGAAGTCAATATCTTTGTCGGTAAAACTGACCATTTTACATGTTGTTTCAAATTAGAAAAAACCTCAAGAGAATTTAAAATTCTAAAAGATGAATTATTTTCAAGTATAAAAATGGAGTCATTAGCATATTCATAATTCAACTTTAAGCATGTACTCTGAGGACTAAAATTCACATACTCCTAAGGTAATGTTAAGACAAATATAAGGATGTGTTATTTCACCCAGCAGGTAGGAGAGTTATGGAACTCATTATCTACAGAGGCGCACAGGCTGAAATTATACATGGCTGCAAAAAAGAGAGCTTAGGTAAATTCAAAAATAGCAAAATTTACATTTTTTAAAAGATAAATGTATGTATTTTGGTAGCATATATATAAAACTTGAGGTAGATATCTACAGTCAACAACATGCCTCAAAAAGTAGTTTCCCTCTCAGAAAGAATACTACATAGATGTACCCAGTATGGAAATTTTCATTCCATATACTCAGGTGATCACTAAATTTCTATAGAATAGTTTGTCCAGAATGGCCCACATAATTGCAGTTGTTATTTCACTCTCCTTCTTTCTAGCAAGGTATTTAATAGCTCTCATAATTGAAAACACTTTTTTATAATTGACAGGTACTAATCAACCCCATCATACACCTCTCCAGAGCTGAGTGAGTGACCCCCACTACATACTACTGCCTCTGTGCTTTGCTCCAAGGATTAAGTGCCTACATTTTTTTTTTTTTTACAATAGGAACATATCTGATATGCTGCTTTTGGTTCTGTTCTCCTGATGGAGGGCAGCTATATAAAGTGAGGCAATAAGGCTGATAAAGGATGGCATGGAACAGAATGTCTCAAGAGAAGATTAGGATTTGTCTTTGATAGTAGAATATCTGAGAACATACAGTGACTATTAGAAAAACCTGAATTATAGCAGCAGGTCTACACTGGCTTTTTAGATTGCTGCCAGCAAGCATATTCCTCAGGATAGTTGAGAATGTACTGTTATTCCTAGAGCATGTGGAGAGAAAAAATGGGAAATCAACTGCTTAGTTAATGAAGATACACATTTTTAGATTAACAAGATAATTGTTTTTTGTTTCAGTATTCCTAAGTCAGTTCATTTGGTCAGTCATAAAATCATTTTTTCTTGATTTCTTCTTGTGTTTCATGTCATTAACTTATATTTTCTCTTTAATTTGGCCTCTCATGCTCTTTTTAAATTTTACTAGCATGATTTTAACTTAATATTTTCTTAGTTGCTTTTATTATCTATAAGAGTGTGTGTATATCTCTTCTTTCATTCAATTCTGATAGTATTAATTATGACTTTTGTTCTTGTTCTTTGCCAAAATTCCCAGATTTATCTATTTCATTAGTATTTTTTTCATTTTTTAAAACTTTGGTAGATAAATTTAACATGAAGTTTACCATCTTAACCATTTTAAGTGTACTGAAATATGTTCATAATTCTGTGTAATCATCATCCCTATGAATCTCCATAATTCTTTTTACCTTGTAAAATGGAAACATTATAGTCATTAAACAATAATTCCCCAATTCTGCCTCTTCCTAGCCCTGGAAACTACTACTCTACTTTCAGTGTCCATTATTTTCACTACTCTAATTACCTCTTGTAAATGGAATCACACAGTTTTTGTCTTATTATGGCGGACTTATTTCACTTAGCATAATGTCCTCAGATTACACTCATGTTGTAGCATATTTCAGAATTTCTTTCTCTTGTAAGGCTGTATAATATTCCATTGCATGTATAAAGCACATTTTATCTATTCATCTGTCAACAGACACTTGAGTTACTTCCACATGATAATTCTATTTTTAACTTTTTAAATAACCACTAAACTGTCTTTCAAAGCAGCTCCACCATTTTATATTTCCAACAATAATGCACAAGGGTTTCAATCTCTCCAATCCCTTGCCAAAACTTATTTTTTGTTTGATAGTAGCCATCCTAATGGGTATGAGGTGACATCTCATTGCAGTTTTGACTTACATTTCCCTAATGATTACTGATATTGGTCATCTTTTTATATGTATATTGGCTATATGTATAACGTCTTTGAAAAATGTCTATTGAAGTTCTTTGCCCACTTTTTTTTTTTTTTTTGAAGCAGAGTCTCGCTCAGTCGCCCAGGCTGGAGTGCAGTGGTGCGATCTCGGCTCACTGGAAGCTCCGCCTCCCGGGTTCATGCCATTCTCCAGCCTCAGCCTCCTGAGTGGCTGTGACTACAGGCACCAACCACCATGCCCGGCTACTGTTTTTGTTTATTTTTAGCAGAGACAGAGGTTCACCGTGTTAGCCAGGATGGTCTCCATCTCCTGACTCTGTGATCCACCAGCCTCAGCCTCCCAAAGTGCTGGGATTACATTTGCCCACTTTTGAATCCAGTTTTAGTTATTTTTGTGGTTGAGTTTTAGGAATTCTCTATATACATTGGATAGTAATTCCTTAACAGATATATGATTTGCATATATCTTCTGCTATTCTGTGGGTTGTCCTTTTACTTTTCACTCTGTTGATATTATCTTTGAATGAATAATTTTTAAAAAACTTTATTAAGTCCAATTTATGCAATTTTTCTTTGGTTGCTTGTGCCTTTGTTGTCACATCTTAGACATCCTTGCCAAATCCAATATCATAAAGCTTTTGCTCTCTCTTCTAACAGTTTAAATTTTGCACCCAAAATTTAGGTCTTTCATTAATTTCGTGTTAGTTTTTATTTATGGTGTTATGTAAGGTTCCAACTTCATTCTTTTGCATGTGGACATCCAGTTTTCCCAGCATCACTTGTAGAGAGACTGCCATTGCCCCACTGAATGGTCTTGGCACTCTTATAAAAAAACATTTGACTACATATGTTTATTTATGAACTTTCTATTCCATTCCATTATTCTGTATGCCTGTCTTTATGCTAGTACTACACAATTCTGATTATTGTAGCCTTTGCATTAAGTTTTGACATAAGAAAATGCGAGTACTCCAGCTTTGTTCTTTTTTTCAAGATTATGTTTGCTATTTAGGGTCCCTTAAGATTCCATATGAATTTTAGGATGGGCTTCTCTATTTCTGAAAAAAAAAAAAGTCTTAGGATTTTGATAAGAATTTCACTGAATCTCTAGATTGCTTTGAGTAGTACTGACATCTTAACAATACTGAGTCTTTCAATTCATGAACATGTGATGTTTTCCCATTTATATACCTCCTTTAATTTCTTTCAGCAATATTTTGTAATTTCCCTTGTATGCCTTTCACCTTTTTTATTAATCTCTATGTATTTTATTATTTATTATGCTATTGTGTCTGGAATTGGTGGGTTCTTGGTCTCACTGACTTCAAGAATGAAGCCGCGGACCCTTAGCTGGACACAAAGGTTCTCCAAGTCCCGACCAGAGTAGCTACATACAGTGTCAATTGGTGCATTCACAAACCCTGAGCGAGACACAGGGTGCTGATTGGTGGGTTTACAAACCTTGACCTAGATACAGAGTGCCGATTGGTGTATTTACAATCCCTTAGCTAGACATAAAGGTTCTCCAGGTCCCCACCAGACTCAGAAGCCCAGCTGGCTTCACTCAGTGGATGCTGCACTGGGGCTGCTGGTGGAGCTGCCTGCTAGTCCTGCGCCGTGCACTCGCACTTCTCAACCCTTGGGTGGTCGATGGGACTGGACACCGTGGAGCAGGGGGCGGCACTCGTCTGGGAGGCTTGGGCTGTACAGGAGCCCACGGTGGGCAGCGGATGCTCAGGCATGGCGGGCTGCAGGTCCCGCGAGGGAGGCAGCTAAGGCCCCGCGAGAAGTCGAGCACAGCAGCTGCTGGCCCAGGTGCTAAGCCCCTCATTGCCCGGGGCTGGCGGAGCCGGCTGGCTGCTCCGAGGGTGGGGCCTGCAGAGCCCACACCCACCTGGAACTCGCGCTGGCCCGCAAGCTCCGCGCACAGCCCCGGTTCCCTCCCGCGCCTCTCTCTCCACACCTTCCTGCAAGCTGAGGGAGCCGGCTCCGGCCTTGGCTTCCACAGTGCAGCAGCGGGCTGAAGGGCTCCTCAAGCATGGCCAGAGTGGGCGCCAAGGCTGAGGAGGTGCCGAGAGTGAGCGAGGGCCATGAGGGCTGCCAGCATGCTGTCACCTCTCACTATGACAAGTTGAACTGTTTCTACAATTCTATTTGCAATTTGTTTATTATTAGTGTATAGAAATGCAACAGATTTATGCATGTTCCTTTCTATCCTGATACTTTATTCAATTCATTCATTAGTTCTAATAGTGTTTTTGTGTAATTTTTAGGGTTTCCTACATGTAAGATCATGCCATCTGCAAATAATTTTGCTTATTCCTTTTTAACTTGGAAGGCTTTTATTAATCTTTCTAGCCTAATTGTTCTGGCTAGAGGCCCAATACAATGTTAAGTAACAGTGGCAAAAGTGGGCATCCTTGTCTTTTTCCTGAACTTAGAGGAGAAGCTCAGTCTTTCATCGCTGAGTTTTTCCCACATGGGTTTTATATGTTGCAATAGTTTCTTCCCATTCCTCATTTTTTGAGTATTTTTATTATGAAAGAGTGTTAAATTTTATCACATGCTTTTTTGTATCAATTAAGAATGTCATTTAATTTTTCTCTTTCATTTTGTTAAGGTTGTTTATTACAATGATCTATTTTTATATGTTGAATCATCATTGCATTCCAGGAATAAATCCTACTTGGTCAGGGGTATGATGTAGTTATGTGCTGCTGAACTTGGTTCGCTAATATTTAGTTGTGTATTTTTACATCAGTGTTCATAAGGCATCTTGAGCTGTGGATGTGTTTTCTTGTAGTGTTTTTGTCTGGCTTTAGTATCACGGCAATGCTTGCTTCATAGAATGGGTTAAGCAGAATTTACTTCTCTTCAATAGAGAAGTAAAACCTTACGGTTTGAGAAATATGGGTGTTATTTCTGCTTGTTATTTCTGTTATTTCTGCTTGAATGTTTGGTAAAATTCGGCAGTGACATCATCAGGTTTAGTGTTATTCGTTGAGCTATTTTTGATTACTGATTCAATTTTCTTAAAATTTGTAAGTATATTTATTTTTTCTATTTTATTATAATTTAGTTTTGCTGCATTTTATGTTTCCATAAATTTGTCCATTTTATGTAGGTTATCTAATTTGACAACATACAATTTAATTGTTCATGGTACTCTCTTATAATCCTTTGCATTATCTATAGCATTGGTATAATAGTAATGGCCCCACATTCACTTTTGATTTTATTAATTAATATCTCTTTTTCTTATCCCATCTAGCCAATAGCTTGTCAATTTTCTTGATCTTTTTTTTTTTTTTTTGAGATGGAGTCTCGCTCTGTTGCCCAGGCTGGAGTGCAGTGGTGTGATCTTGGCTCACTGCCAGCTCTGCCTCCTGGGTTCATGCCATTCCCCTGCCTCAGCCTCCCAAGTAGCTGGGACTACAGGTGCCCGCCACCACACCAGGCTAATTTTTTTGTATTTTTAATAGAGACAGGGTTTCACCATGTTAGCCAGGATGGTCTCAATCTCCTGACCTTGCGATCTGCCCTTGTCGGCCTCCCAAAGTGCTGGGATTACAGGTGTGAGCCACCGCACCTGGCCATTTTCTTGATGTTTTTAAAGAACTAACTTTTGGTTTCAATAGTATTCTCTATTCTCTATTTTATCTTTTTTCTAATTTTTATCAGTTCCTTCTTTCTGCTAGCTCTGACTTTTGTTCTTTTTCTTTCAGTTTTTTAAGTTGTAAAGATAGGTTGTTGATTTGAGATATTTCTTGATTTTTTTAAATGTAAGTATTTATCATTCTAAATTCCACTCCCCCCGCATCCTTCAGCACTGGTTTTGCTATGTCCCATAAGTTTTGTTCTGTTGTACTTTTATTTTCATTTGCCTCTAAGTATTTTCTAATTTTCCTCATGATTTTTTTGATTGATTGTTTAAGGTTGTTTTAGTTTCCACAATTAAAAAAAAAAATTCCAATTTTACTTCTATTGTGGATTTCTACTTCCACACCATTATGCTTAGGTAATTTTTATTATATTTAATTTATTTTATTTTTTTGAGATGGAGTCTCACTCTCGCCAGGCTGCAGTGCAGTGGCATGATCTCGGCTCACTGCAACCTCCGCCTCCTGGGTTCAAGCAACTCTCCTGCCTCAGCCTCCCAAGTAGCTGGGATTACAGGAGTGTACCACCATGCCTGGCTAATTTTTGTATTTTTAGTAGAGACAGGGTTTCACCATGTTGGCCAGGATCATCTCGATCTCTTGATCTAGTGATCCACCTGCCTTGGCCTCCCAAAGTGCTGGGATTATAGCCATGAGCCACCGTGCCTGGCCATGTCTAACTTTTAAAATCTATCGAGACTTAATTTCTGGCCTAACATATCATTTATCCTGGAAAATGTTCCATGAGCTCCTGAAAGAAAAAAATATATATGCTATTGTCATTGGATAGGGTATTCTGTATTTGTCTGTTAAATCTGTTGGTTTATTGTGATAAGTCCTCTACTCCCTTTATTATCTTCTGTCTGGTATTTCTATCAATTACTGACAGTGAGGAATTGATGCTTTCAATTATCATTGTAGAACTGTCTATTTCTCAATTCTGTCAGCTTTTGCTTCATATGTTTTGATGATTTAGTATTAACTATGTGCATGTTTATAATTTTTAAATCTGCTTGCTGTATTGCTGTATTGATTTTTTTATTAATAAATTATCTCCCTCTTTGTCTCTTGTAATTTTTTTTTTTCTGGGACAGAGTCCTATTCTGTCTCCCAGGCTGGAGTGCAGTGGCACAACCAAAGCTCAGTGCTGCTTTGACTTCCAGGCTCAAGTGATGCTCCCACATCACTCAGCTTCCCAAGTATGTGGGACTACAGGTGTGTGCCACCACACCCAGCAAATTAAAAAATATGTATATAGAGAGACACCATCTCACTATGCTGTCCAGGTAGGTCTTGAACTCCTGGGGCCACACACTGCCCCTGTCCTGGCCTCTCAAAGTGCTGGTATTAGAAGTGTGAGCCACCACACCAGGCCCTTGTGACTTTTTAAGTCTATGGAGACATATATTAGTATAGTTACCTCTCCCTTTTGGTTACTCAGTGCATGGACTATCTTTTTCAATCCCTGATCTTTCAAACTTTTAGTGTGATTATACCTAAAGTGAGCCTCTTATAGACGGCATATAGTTTGATCCTGTTTTTAATCCATGCTGTCAATCTCTGTCTTTTGACTGAATAATGTAAGCCATTTATATTTAAAGTACTTAGTGATAAGAAGGCACTTCCTTTTGTTATTTTGCTATATGTCTTCTGTATGCCTTAACAGATTTCCCCTCTCATTCCCTGCATTATTGTCTTCATTCATATTTAGTTATATTTTTGTAATGAAATGTTTAAATTTCTCATTTTCTTTTGTCTATATTCTGCAGCTATTTTCTTTGTGGATAGCATGGGGATTACACTTAATATCCTAAAGTTATAGCAGTTCTATAATAGCTAAACTTCAATAACATACAAAACTCTGCTCCTTTAACAGCTCCATTCTGATCTCTTTCAGTGGTTTATGTCACAAATTACATTTTTGTACACCATGTGCCAAAAAAATAAACAAATAATTCTTTCAAATGCATTATTTTCTTAAATTACGTAGAAAACAAAAAGGGTTTTTGCAAATCAAAGTTACAATAATAATAACTTTTAGACTAATAATATTTATGCATTACTCTCATATCAGGTAAGAAACAAAAAGTGAAGTTACCAAATTTTATTATAATCACATTAGATTTTGTGATTGTCCATGTATTTGCTTTTATAAAAATCTTTATTTCTTCATATGACTTCAAATTATTGTGTAGTGGTTTTTTTTTTTTTTTTTTTTGAGATGGATGGAGACTCGCTCTCTCACTCAGGCTGGAGTGCAGTGGCACCATCTTGGCTCACTGTAACCTCTGCCTCCCGGGTTCAAGTGATTCTCCTGCCTCAGCCACCTAAGTAGCTGGGACTACAGATGCCCGCCACCATGCCTGGCTAATTGTTTGTATTTTTGGTAGAGATGGGGTTTCACCATGTTGGCCAGGATGGCCTCAATCTCCTGACCTCATGATCCACCCACCTCAGCCTCCCAAAGTGCTGGGATTACAGGCATGAGTCACCATGCCCGGCCTGTGTAGTGTTTTGGTTTATTCATATGTTTGTTTCGTTTACTTTGCTGGGCTACCTTGAACATTTCTTACAGGACAAGTCTAATTATGGCAAGCAAACTCAACTATTGTGTATCTGGGAATGTCTTAATTTCTACTTCACTTTTGAAGGAAAATTTTTGTGGGATATAGGATCCTTGATTGACTTTTTTTTTTTTTTTGTCTTGTAGTACTCAGAATATATGGATCCACTGCCTTCTGGCCTCCATAGTTTCTAGTGATAAATCTGATAGCAATCTTATTGAGGATACACAATATGTGTAGAGTTGTTTCCCTCTTGCTGCTTTCATAATTCTTTCTTTGGCTTTGGCTTTTGAAAGTATAATTCCAATGTGTCTTGATGTTGGTCACTTTTGTTTATCTTACTTGGACTTTGTTGATCTTCATGGATGTTTATATTCATGTTTTTCTTCAAATCTGGAAAGTTTTTAGCCATTATTTCTCCGAATATTCTGTTGGCCATTTCTCTCTCTCTTCTCCTTCTGGGAGTGCCACAGTGCATATGTTGGTACACTTGACTGAGTCTCACAGGTCCGTTAGACTTGGTTCACTCCTCTTCAGTTGTTTTTCTTTCTAGTCCTCAGACTCAATAATTCAATTGTCCTATCTTCAAGTTAGTTATTTTTCTGTCTGCTGAAATCTGCTTTGGAATACCTCTAGTACATTTTTCATTTCAATTATTGTACTTTTCATCCTTCAAATTTTTAAATATTTTTTATTCTTTTCTAATATTTCCATTTTGTTTTTACATTATTTCCTCAACTCTTTTTCATCTTTAGTACTTTGAGCACCTTTAAGATAGTTGTTTTAATGTTTTTATCTAGTAAATTTGCCTCAGGTCTTGTTCAGGAATACATTCTGTTGATTCTGTTTTCTTTTTCTTTTTTTTTTTGAGAGGGAGTCTCGCTCTGTTGCCCAGGCTGGAGTGCAGTGGCGCAGTCTCTGTTCACAGCAAGCTCCGCCTCCTGGGTTCACGCCATTCTCCTACCTCAGCTTCCCAAGTAGATAGGACTACAGTTGCCTGCCACCACGCCCAGCTAATTTTTTTTTTTTTTTGTATTTTTAGTAGAGACAGGGTTCCACCATGTTAGCCAGGATGGTCTCGATCTCCTGACCTCGTGATCCGCCCACCTCGGCCTCCCAAAGTGCTGAGATTACAGGCAATTCTGTTTTCTTTAAATGACCATACTTTCCTGTTTCTTCGTACACTTTGTGACTTCTTTTTTTTGAAGACTAAGCATTCAAATCTAATAATTGTGATAATTCTAGAGATCAGATTCTTCCCCTTCCTCATGTTTGCTGTTTTTTTTTTTTTTTTTTTTTTTGAGACAGAGTTTTGTTCTTGTTGCCCAGGCTGGAGTGCAATGGTGCGATATTGGTTCACCGCAGCCTCCACCTCCTGAGTTCAAGTGATTCTCCTGCCTCAGCCTCCCGAGTAGCCAGGATTAAAGGCATGCACCACCACGCCTGGCTAATTTTGTATTTTTAGTAGAGACAGGGTTTCTCCATGTTGGTTAGGTTGGTCTCAAACTCCCGACCTCAGGTGACCCACCCACCTTGGCCTCCCAAAGTGTTAGGATTACAGGCGTGAGCCATATATACATGCCCAGCCACTGCTGTGTTTTTAATTGCAATTTTTGCTTTTGTTTATTATTGTAGGCTATCTCTGTTCCAAGGTTCAGCCTAATGCAAACTTAAAGTCTCCTAAGGTATTTTTCTGAGCCTTTCTCTGGGCACCAACTGGTCACTTTCTAATTTTTCTCCTATATTCACTTGTTTTTGAATAAACTAGTATTTAATATCTGGTTCTAAAATGAAGAACTAGAGAAAAATGAAAGAGGAGTATAAACAGACACTAGGCCTTTAGATGTCCTAGAAGTCACTTTTGCCAAAGGAAGAGGAGCTTGCAACAATGGGCAACGTGTGACAGCAATGTTCACCCACCTCTGTCTGTAGCTCTGAAATCAGAAGTGTCAATCAACAATCAAAGAACAGATACCCCAAATGTAAAGGACAGCATCCTTTTTGCTTACCCTGGCTCCTGCATTCTGCATGCAAGCTTCTCCTGTTTTTGTTGTTTTTGACAGTTAATATTTTAATAGGTCATATGTTTATCAATTCCCTTGCTCACTATCACATCAAATTTACAGCTAATTTTCCTGATTCCTGAAGTAAACAATTTTTTTCCATGTTGTTTCCATTTACATTGGTGATAAAGTATATGTTTTGTGTGTCTGACACAATAAACAAATCGTGCCCTAGTTTTATAATTATTTTTTAAATTTCCACTTAGTCCTTTTGTAATATTTTACTTTATTTTGGTATTCATCATTTCTACTGAGAAATTTGCTACCATCTCATAGTAATTTATCTGCCTTTTTAAGATCTTCCTCTTTGAAGTGACACAACCGAAAGGCAAAAGGAAGATCTTAAAAAGGCAGATAAATTACTGCCTTTTTAAAGTATAGTTTTTTTTTCCATTTGAGTTTCATTGTTGTCCTAAATCTGAGGGTTTACATAAGTGATTCTATATTGTTTTATATTATATAAATTATTAATTATTATAGTTTATTACACTTTATGCAATTATTATTCATTTTGACCAAAATATTAACTTCTCCCTTTTCTTTCCATTACCTACTTTAGGAAATATTATTGCACATATGTTAGTCCTGACTTTATATCTTAATTTCTCATTTATATTTTCCTTCTCTTTTCCTAAATACACTGCATTATTTGATTGACTGCATTATTTGTAATTCAGGTCTATCTCTGAACTTATTTAATCATCCTCCTCTTTTAAACTATTGTTTAACATATATGTATCAATTTTAATTTTAATAATTCACTTTTAATTTTTAGAAGATATATTTTGGCTTTTTCAATTTTAGGAATTTATTAAAGAAATACAGGGTTAGTATAAAACTTGAAAGTAAAATAATAACAAAATGATCATCAATGTAGAAATACAGAAAAAGTCTCAGTAGTGTAAACATTTTGCCTCTCTCTAATTTCATCAGTAGATTAAATGTAATATTAGTTAAAAACTTAGCAGGAATGTATAGAAATTCACTACTGATAGTCACATATGCTGTTTTTGGAAGTTAAATATAGTATAATCATTTGGAAAATGATGCACCTTGGATAGCTTCATATGCATACACACACATAAACTCACAGGTAATATTTGGTCTCACATTTCAACTCATATATGTATATACCAAAAGAATTGCATATTTTGCACACAAAATTAAGGTGTACAAAATTGTAGCAAGTAGTATTATTCACCATAGTACAAATTTAAATACACCTTAAATGTCTGTTAGCAGTAGAATGTATAAATACAATTCTGATACTCAAATATAGTAAATTATAATTATTTATGATAGTTCCTCTATAAATCATCACTAACACCAAAGTACTGAATACTGATTTCATGAAGGAAGTGAAAAGTTAGGATCTGTTGAGCTTTTGTTCATATTATTTTAATCAACCAATCAATACATCACCTTGCTTTATGTATGTATATGTTTAAAGACACCTTATTTAATATACATTGTTAACTGATGAAGATGGAACTCATGGCCAACAGCATTACAACTCATGCCTTAACAAAACTTACTGTTAGGTGCATCACAACCTTCCTGTACTTGGGAACTCTGGACAGCACTTCAACACTATGTGTGGAGGCCATTTTAAACAGCAAAATCGTCAAAAGCACCAATTTTTTTTAAAGGTGTTAAATTGAGCATGGAAAGAATATTCATTTATAGTATGAAAGTTAAAACAAGAAGGCAGAATATCTTCTTGTTCAAATACAGAGAGGCATGTGTATATTTAGTAATAAAAAAGTTTTCACATCTAGGTATGCCCACAAATGACCATAAAATGTCATGGTTATAAATAAATTTAAGCAAGTAGGTAACTACAAATACAGAATCCACAATGAGAATCAACTGTAATCAGTTTCTCCACAGCAATAAAAGAAAGAATTACCCTAGCAACAGCTACAAACAAAATGATCTTGCAATCATAATGTAAAGCACAAATAGCCAGATTCAGATCATGAATATCATATATATCCATTTATGCTCAAAATCAGCCAATAGTTACATGCAGTAATAGAAATCTACATAATAATTTCCTTCAGAAGGAGTAATATAAATAATTATTATTATAATAACATGGTCATAAGGAGAACACATTTGGACTGTGCCCCAATTTATCAACCTATAAAAATGTGTTTAGATACTAAGTTGAAAAATCTCCACAATCATGATTGTATCATATTATTATCTGCTTTAGCATTTTGTGAAGTCTTTTAAGTTCCCTTAGTATTTCATAGTAATAATAGGCATTTTGAAAAGTAATACAGTTTATGTAATTATTACCATATCACTTGAACATTTTATTATTAATATTTTCTATTAATTTTAAATGTTTCACCATTATTTGAAGGTGAAATTATATGAATAATAAGCGATGTTAGCTCTTTCCACTTTTGAACATCACTTAGATAATTTATATTCAGTGAGTATAGTTCTCTAGTTTGAAAACTCAATTTAAAAACCAGCCTGGTTATTTCTAAAATGTATTTCCAATTTTAATCCACCAGCAAGGAGTTTTGATAATTGCAAACTGAATGCTTGTAATTTGTGTTGGCCTATGTTGAAGTTGAAATAAAAAGCCAATCTAGTCAAAATCCAACAGTCTCAAAAACCAGAAACAAAAGAAGTGAAATATATAGCAAAATTTTTTCTCACAATAAATATCAGACCATTAGATTGTATATTCATAATAAATGTGTAACCTCAGGGCCTTAGGGTTTTCTGTTAGAATAACTATTCATCCTTTTACTCATGGTTGTACTGCTCATTCTCATATTAGAAATTGAACCATTAGGCCAGTTATTCACTGTCAGTTTATAAACCTGGAAGTGCCAGCTCTTCATTGAAGAAATATTTTTCATGTTTGTATTTGTGAAATAAGAAACACAAAATAAGCATTTGTTAAATAAATACAGAATATATGGATGAAATGCTACATGGGCGAGTAAATGGATCCATGGATCAATGGATGGATGGATGGATGGTTGGATGGATGGATGGATGAATGGATTCCTGTGAAGTTGTTAATGACTTTTAGAATGTGTAGTCCTACTTTGAACATGTTAACACTTTTTGTAGTGCTAGACAGAAATCAAAATTAGAGGGTTAATTTCAAACCAATATTGACTGAAAACATTCTCTGTAAATGAAAAGAATGTTTTGGGTCCAGTTTCCCTAGAAATTTTGACTGGAAACAGGCATATAGCACTTCCACATGCCAGGGTCTACTATAAATGCTTTACATGCATTATTCATCTAATTCTTAAAATAACTTTGTAAGATACATATATTTATTATTCCCATTTGACAGATTATACATATCTCATAAAGTTAGTTAACTTAATTTCCTCTGAGCTGAGAAGGAAAAGATGAAAATAATTAAGGGACTAGACTCTAAAGTCAGATTGACTGGACACCAACCCTGCACTTCACCTTGGTTGTTGTGCAACTGATTTCAAGTAGAGCATGGGCTGCAACAGTCAGTGGCTCAAACTTGAGTATGAATTCAGAGAATTGTGAAAGCATGACCATGACAATGTTTATTAGAGATTGCTTTCTCTGTCTCTAACCTACTTACATATTATTTATTGTACTACTACCTAGCAAATTCTACTAGGTTACTATCATCTAATGAAGCCTACAATTGTCTTCGTCTTTGTTAGGAATAAAATAAGGAGGCCTCAATTCCGGTTCTGTAATGATAAACAGGAATGTCTTAATTGGCCTCTGCCTGCTCTGACTGTGCCTTCCTTGCTCTAGACAGAATAAGCAGCTGGGAGGGAGATTTGTGTGGAGCTAGGCAGGTTAATATTACGAAGTGTTCATGGATCTAATTTTTGAAAACAAAAAAAAAAAATTATCTCCTGAATTCATTAGGCTTAAGGAACAGAATGAGAGAAGAGTTTGCAGAAAATACATAAATTTTCTGGTTATCCAGGTAAGGAAACACATTATCAGTGACAAGTTACCTGGTAAAGATTACTACAATGCTATAAATATTTTTTAAAGATTTACTTTTTCAAAAGTAGTAATTATTCATACCTGAACAACTTTTTGGGACTGCACATCAACAATAAGGACTCTGTCCAAAGTTGGCTGTGCAACATAAATGAACTTGTCTTTGACATTAACAGCTGATGCCCACACACATCTCTGAACTTCATCTCCCTCAGCTTTGGGACAGACTTCATCCTGTAATTTAGGAAAGAGAAAATGAAATTTATATCTTAAATTATAACACATGCCTGACAATATCATGGGTAAAATTAATGTTTCATACTTTACTACTTTCAGCATCAAATGTTAAATATATATATAAAGTTTAATTAATAGAACATATTTCAGTTCATTAAATATATATAGAAAGCAATGTAAATGAGATTCCTTTAAAATAAATTTTATGTTCTTAGTTACTTATTTTTCTAGTAAAATGTAGTTCTTTCATTTTTTTTTGGTACTTGGTTATAACTCAGCAACTTCAAGAAGTCCAACATCTTTCCCCAAATTTTCCCAGTCTCAAGTTTCTTTAACAGAATTAATGTCACACTAAAGTATATTCCGAGTTTTACACAACATTGGTGGCTGTCCTCATGGCAAATTCATAGTTTTGTTAAGAGTCATATAATCTTCTGGAAAAGATTGCAGCGTTCTTTAATTTGTAGTAAATCAGAGGCTTAGATAAATTATAATAAGGTAGTTATTCACAGTGGTTATTTTATTTTTCAATCAAGGTCAAATTGTATAAAATCTTTCAATATTCCCAAAGCTTCTTATTCTGCTTCCTTACCCTAGAACTGCCTTCTGGTTGAAGATTGCATACTTTGTGTTAGATGACCATAAATGAGGCCAAAAAAGCCCCTCTATTTCCTCTTTTCCTTCATATTGTCAAAAAATGATCGTGGAGGAGATACACAAGCCCTTGTGATTTATCCTGGGAGTCACAGCATAAGTAGAAGCATATGAAATGTTTTCAGGTTTTCTTTTATTCACTGTTCTATTACAGTTAGAAAAACCACTAATAAGAGAGACTGGTTAAAGTGTACATAAAATGTATGTGCAGGCGGGGCATGGTGGCTCACACCTGTAATCCCAGCACTTTGGGAGGCTGAGGCGGGTGGATCACGAGGTCAGGATATCGATCCTGGCTAACACGGTGAAACCCCATCTCTACTAAAAATACAAAAAAATTAGTTGGGTGTGGTGGTGGGCGCCTGTAGTCTCAGTAACTTGGGAGGCCGAGGCAGGAGAATGGCGTGAACCCAGGAGGCAGATCTTGCAGTGAGCCAACATCGCGCCACTGCACTCCAGCCTGGGTGAAGAGCAAGACTCCATCTCAAAAAAAAAAAAAAAAAAAAAAAGTGCAGTAAAAAAGAGTTATTTACATAATAATAATGTAATGATAAACAATTATTCCAGTATTTCATTTGATTTTTTGTCTGACAATTAACAACGTCTAATTTCATTTATTTGTATACTCCAGTTGTTATCTCTAAGCTAATTTAGAAGAACATTATTTTTGTAATTTATATAAAACCATTAGTTTTTCAGCAGAGATACCATTCATATGTATTTAATAATCATAAGACAAAAATCAACCACACTTTCATTATCAGAATCACTAAGCGTTTATTTTTAAAGATAATACTGATGGCAGATATACCACATTTGACATTGAGTAACCACATTGAACAACTAAAAATGTAACCTTTGTCAGGCTGCATAACCATTATAGGTGGTTTTCCTTTTTGATAAAATTTGGAAATTAATGTAAATACCAAAGCACTTTGCAATGAGACATCCAGTGTGTGGCCTGCTGTTTATGTTCTCCAAATGTCAGATCTAATTCAGGAAGGCTCTGGAGTGTCCATTAATTTTTAAGATCTGGTTCAGTATTGCATGGTTTAGAAACATAAAACAATAGTGTTCTCTTCTAAACAGCACAGATTGTTCTAAGCTTCTAAGGCATAAGCGGAAAGACTGAAAATAAAGCACGTGTATGGTGTTTCAGGTAGTCTTGGAATTATGAAATTAATTCTATGTACCATGGCCATTACAGATGACTACTCGGGAGGTCAACCTGAGTAAAGTCCTTGGCACTCTTAAGGAGGTAGCCCAAAGGCAGAAGTCTGTCTTCACTACATGCTTAGAATGCAGTATTACACTTTCATTCACCAATTCCTACTGACACACTGTTTTCTAAGTCAACCTTTTCTTCAGAAATATACTGAATGTCAAGGACAAGAATCTATTTTGCGAGAAACAAACACTAGATAAAATATGTTACTTGAGAGGCATGAAGAAGTGGGAAAAAAGTGGGAACTAAGGTTGGTGAAAGGCTCTGAATACAGGGAAATTGTTTACAAATTCTTCGCCATTGTGTAAAACCTGCCAAAGTAATGAAAAGTGTGAGTGACCTGACACATAGCTGTCAGCCAAACAACTGCTGAAACACGAAAGATTTCCATCCCTTTGTTTGCTACAGAACTATTCAACAGTAAAATAAACTGCTCTGCTGGGAATTATTTTCTATTTGGATGCTGTCCCTATAAGACATCCTTGACCAGACTTACAATCATTTTTACAAAGCCATTAAAAGTTTACTGACAGTCATCCTGGATTTTCTTTGCTTTGCTTTATGCTATTATTTCTGATTATATTATATTATTTCTCACTTTACAATAGCACTCTTTTATTTTCTCAGATTAATATTTATTTCTATGGAAGAAAAATAGTAGAGGAATGTTTTTAAACATGAATTAGAGATTTAATGGGACAAAAAGGAGACACAGAATCCAGAGATGAAAAATAAGATTAAGATAATACATACTGATGAGGAAAGCTGCCAGGGATTATATCAAACAGTATTATTAAATCACTTTTACAGAAGTGTATACTAACATTTAGAGTGAATAGAATTAATAAGATATTAAACTAATGGAGATGAGAGTCCGGGAAAAGACCATTCTAATTTATAATTAGAATTTATTTCTTTTGGATCTTTTCCATATTTAATCACATATTTCCTACATATGTATTATACTTTCCCAAAATGTTAAGGAGTACAAGTTATATCACTACTGATGGTATAAATTTTAATTAGCAATTTAAATAATGTTACCAATATCTGATTTGCTAAGCCAAAGTAAATCAAACAAAATCATATAAACACTTGTCTTCTACTAGGATGTTGCCATTTTTATTTATTAGACTAATTACCTATTAAAAATACTTTGCCCTAAAATCTTTAAATTCCAATCTTTCCTTCATTCTTCTTCCTATTCTCCTTCTCAGGTCATCCTGCATCATTCCTAAAGACAAATATTTCTCGCAAACGCGTCTATTTTCCTTGCTTTCAGCTCAATAAGTTGCTGTCAGAACTACCTCCTCTCATCCTTCTATCTAATCTTAAAAGATGTGTCCATTACTCCTTACTTTCAGAAAGATCTGCCCTCAATTTCTCTTATAATTTTAACTATTCAAGTATTCAAACATTCACATTGCCCCATAAATTTAAGAAATACTTCATAAAACAGCTTCAATTGAATTAATATTTCCATTTCAATCATCCATCTAATTATCTTTAGACTTTTGAGCAAGCTTTCTGGAACATTACTTCCATTTTCCAACCTTTCGCTCTAAACTAACCATGCTTCACACTGGCTTTCATGACATCATCCCTTTTAAAAGATATATTTTCAAAGTCACCAGTGGCCTCAGAATTTCCAATTATTATCCTTTATTCCTCATTGGAAAGCATTTATTGAGAGCTTACTAGGTGAAGAATATTGTGCAAAGCTATTTGAAAATTAAAAACATGAATAGGAGAGAATGCTCGCTTTCAAGTTGCCTGTAATTTCTGCCGCATTTAGCTGTTTCAGACACTTGATTTGTCATAAAAGGTTCTTTCATTCTTGCAAGGCAGAGATTGGCAAATAATGGTCCCCCAGGCCAAATTTGGCCCACTGCCTAATTTGATATGATCCAGAAACTAGGAATGTTTTCTTTATCTTTTAATGGTTGAAAAAAAATAAGAAAAAAGAGTACAATTTCATGACAAGTAAACATTATATGAGATTCAAATTTACAGAAATGACGGTGTATTTTAACTCAACTACACCTATTCATTTAAATATTATGGCATCTTTCATGTTATAATGACAGACATATGTCCTGAAAAGTCTAAGGTATTTACTTACTATCTGGCCATTTGCAGAAAAAAAAAATGTTGCTGATCCCATTTTAGTATACATTCTGACCTTAGTTATCGTTTTTATCCTATTATTTGAATTCTTTCTGCCTGTGGCAGCTCCTTTATCTTCAGTTCCCTAGATGTAGCTTCAGAAAAGCCAAGGCTCAGACTTTAGTTTTCTGCTGTAATTCCTTCACATTAAATTCCTCTGAAAACTCATCCATTCTGATTGCCTAATTACTATCACGGTCAGGTAACAACCAGACACTAATCTATGGCTTTGTCATTCACCAGGCTTTCCTCCGCTGTCACCTTCTAGGAAAATTGTTGAACAGGCAGTTTCAAAGAGAGAGATAATATAGAACAAAAAGCATACTATCTTAAAGGAAGCATTAAAGTTGATCTAAAACTTAATGAAATAAATAAACCAAAGAAAGAATGAAATACTTGCATACGTGAACACGAAGAAAGTGATTTGTATTACAAAAGTTTTAAAAAACTGAGTAGTTCTATAAAATAGGAGACTATTGAATAGTAACATAACAAAGTAAAATTCACAATAAAAATATTCCAAACATATTGAACATACGTATAGTTTATATGTCAAATATCTTGTCTTTTAGAAAAAAATAAGTATGGACTTTGGAAGATGCGAAACTAAAGCACTGAAAGAGCCATTAATTAAATGCTAATGAGGCCGGCAGCAGCAGCTCATGCCTGTAATCACAGCACTTTGGGAGGCCAAGGCAGGCGGATCACTTGAGTTCAGGAGTTCAAGACCAGCCTAGCCAACGTGGTGAAACCCCATCTCTACCAAAAATGGAAATACAAAAATTAGCCGGGCATGATGGTGCACGCCTGTAATCCCAGGCACTCAGGAGGCTGAGGCAGGAGAATGGCTTGAACCCAGGAGGCAGAGGTTGCAGTGAGCCGAGATCGCAGCACCGCACTCCAGCCTCGGCGACAGAATAAGACTCCATCTCAAAAAAAAAAAAAAAGTAAATATCTGATTCTCTGCATAATTTGGATTACCAATGCATTCTGTAATTTATGTGAATAAAAACAAACTGTCGCTGGTATTATGAAGAACGCAGAAATACAAATGTGATAAATAAGGTGGCCTAACATGTATACATCCAACTTGGGTTCCAAATTAGGGAGCCTTGGAGATCCACCCATGTTTGTTATGTAGACACTGCTAGACAAGTACTGAAAGAAAACAGATGTTGAGACAAAGGAGGCGAGAGAGGGTTTGGTATCTTAATATGTCATTAAATAAAGGCATTTAAGTCTGAAAACTTGTGGAAACACCGCAGGCCTGGGTCTCTCACTGATCTAGTTAGTAGTTATGAAAAATAAACATATTTTAGTAGTTTTGCATTGTTTTACTTTTATGCTTCTCTACCAATCAGGTTCCTAATACAGGCAGAGAGTCCCTACCCACTTGTTGTAACTGAAAATTGAATTGGGATATTCTCTGGGTTGCCAATGTGTGTAAATTAACCACTCTCTCTGCTCCTTCCTGCCACAAACAATGTATAAGATTGCATCATAGGAAATAGAAAGAGCCGTCAACACAATCTTCTGTTTTCTACAGAGTTTCTTTTAATTACTCTTTCCTAGTGCCCCCTCTTTTGTAAAAAAAATAATTAATACATTTTGGTATGAATTTTAATTAATTAATTACAAATGTATAACTTTTATATCCATTGTTCATCAACAAATGTCCTGTCCATTAGCTAGAGCACTCTACTTAATATTTCATGAAAAGCAAAGATTTTCCACAGCTATTGAAAAGCACCCTAAAATACTTTGTCAAATTATTTTCAATCTATATTTGGCAGCCAGATTTCCAACACCTACATAATTCATTCCTAACTTTGAGGTGTTTCACTGATTTTTTTCTTGTCTGAATTTTCACAGAATTTTTATTTTGTGACATATAATTTGGCAATGAATCATATATTTCCAATTAAAATGTTAGCCTTTGCTATTCCTGTATTTCTACATTTCCCAAACATAATGCTGAAGGTACAATATTTGCTTAGTAAATACGTGTTTAAATATCACTTATGATAGCCAAAAAGAAAAAATAGTCAAGAAGTGGTGTATGTTACTCAATCACGATGTTAAACACTATGCAATGTCAGGCAGAATCATTGAGAAACTGAATTCTAGAGTAGTACTAATCAAAATGTGGTCTGTAAACTGCTGCCAGTTGGCATACAATTTGCTACCAAGCTGAGGATTGCATAGAAATTGAAAATAACCATTTAGAACCTTTTATAGCAATTTGACATTGCCATAATATCCCTGTATGTGATCAGTAGACCTATCTACTTTAACAGTATTTAAACCAGTTTGGGTATTGTCAAATTTGCCTGGAGGATTTCATGTAGTGAAAACTACCTACTGGTTTTACAAGAGAAAAACAGAATGAGCAAAAATCAGTGATTTTTTTTCTCCCACAGAGTTTAAGAAGCACTGATTTAATGCTTTTTTATTCTAGCGCTCTCTCTCTTTCAGTATTTCTTTAAGTATATATTTTTAACTGAAGCTGTCACAATCTGAGTCTATTGCTGTAAATTTTAAAAGTGAATAATAAAATACTTGGAGAAATAATGTTCAGTTTATCAAATGCAAGGAATATAAATAATTATTCTGAATGAGGATTTATTCAGTTTGTCATAAATCAAGGCAAATACAACACAGTTATTTTTGTACTGAATTAGAATATTCAGGTTTAGATTCCTAAGATATATTTACAGTCATGTAGAAATATTTATCTCTATACACACATGATCAAGGTTGAACTATTTGTGAATACGCTAGATAAAAAGTTCCTTTCAATATTGCTTTGCAATATTGGAAAAAATCTTACAAAAATACATTAAACGATTTGTTAGCATTGAATAGCCTCCTAATTTGACCATTTTTTAAAGCACTGAGGATAAAATACTTTCATAATTTTTAATTGAGATTACTGCTTATAACCAAAGCAATACTTTTTTTCTAAAATGAGATATATTAAATTTATCCCATTCAATTTCTGATTTCATTTATAAATATCATAAGTAGTCTTTCTCATATTAGTCAGAACATAGGTAGTCATGGTAACTTGGGGGCTCTATTTGCCTAATTTGTGCTACATTGACACACTGTTATGTAGCATGATTTTGCTTTAGGATATCAAAGGTCCAAAGGCTACATTACAGAAATTTTTATTCTTTCTTTTAATACATTATGTCTTTCAGCAATACAATAAAAACAAAGCTGATGACACTATGCTATCAAAAGCTGAGCATTGTTTTCTCTTTATAGATAGTGTATTAGAGAGGGTAAAAAAAACAGGCTTTGAGGACAAAGAGAACTCAATGTAGTGTCCAAGGGTGCACTTATACTATCTGTGCAAGTAGACCTGTTGAGGCTTGTTAACTCATTGGTAAATTGGGTATAATAATATTACCTATCACATGGAGTTATTGTGAGAAGTAAATAAAATCATATTTGAAAAGGTCAAGTGATCAATAAAAGTTACCACTTATTTTCATCTAGGAAATTATCGATGTGCTACATTTAACAAAAACTGTAACAGTCTACATGTTTTTGATGCAAACTTTTTTTAAAATTCTACCAAATGTTTTGGAAGGAAGTTTGCTGTGCATGTTCAAGAGATTCAGAGAGCTACTTTAAATGTGGCATGATTATTGCATATAGGGCAAGGAAAATTTTATTCTCTCTATCTGGCGTTTGGCAGTTCCGTGACTGAGCAAATCACTTGATCTTTCTCATTTCTTTACCTGAAAATCGAGAGGATTAAATCAGAAGTTTCTCAATTTTTTTCACAAAAAAAATTATTTGAATTATTTCAACTCTGCTTAAATGTAAAATGTTATAGTGGTTTATAAAAATATTGAATTAGATAAGAAAAGCTGGTTTAAAAAGACACAACTGTAGGGTGTTAAATTTCAAACACTTACCGAATATAAAAACCAAATTCTAGATGCTTCTTGAATGCAGGACTAGACGATTGCTTTTCTGGCTTTTATAGTTACTGTAAAGGAGCTGAAATCCTAGCTAGGGGGAAGGTCCAGGGGCCATTAGACACTGAGAACAGGAGAGACACCCAACTTAATGTCTGTTGGGAAAGGCTTACATTTGAATAGTAGGGAAAGCAAATTAAATATCAAGAAAAGGTCTAGAGTTAGGTCCAAAAAATAGAAAATAGAGCTTGACAAAAAGGTGTTGGAATTGAAAGCCAATATTAAAGCATTAAAGAAATAGGACAACTACTAGATGGATATCAGTAATTGCAAATTGTATGAACAATGAGGGTTTATGGATGAAACTAATTTAAACCCAGTATGGATAAGTTGGAATCAAAGAATTAGATGTGTTTAAACTTTCCTCAATATGATGAATATTAGAGTTGTATAGGAGCAGTGATATTCTTTCTTTAACTTGTGGCACACAGCACAATTAGTAGGTTGGTTAGTGAGGGAAAAAAATTAAAACTAAAGAAAATAATTACCACATAACACATGAAGTTAACTGACCCCCAACTGTTGATTAATAAATTCTTATCATTGAAAAATCAATAAAATATTTGTTTTAAATGCCAAAAGTACATATCTTTCTGTACAATTTTTCTGATAATAGATATTCAGCCTTTTTATTAAACTTTAAAAGAGGGAGTTTGGGATACTTTGTTAATGCAGCTTTTAAAACATGGCCACAGGAATTAAAATGCAGAATTTTTTTTGTACTTCAGTGTCCTATCTTGTAGAATTCATTTTCGCAGCCTGATTTTTCATTTAGTGGGTATTTTTTATTTCAAAATCTGCATTATATTTGGTTTATTCATATAAGTAGAAAACAGAGACGTGAATTCTGTTGAAATAAACATTCTAGTTTTTAAAAGACATTTTATATGAATTCTAGTTGGATATAATTCACTCCGATCCTCTGAATTTCTAATATTATTGTGGAATAAATTTCATTATTTCTTGTCATTACAAATCCATAAAAAAATCGAAAACAAACTTTTAAGGAAAAGCATCGTACAGTTTGAAGATGGAACATCCGATATAATACAAGTTCTCCTTTCTCCCCCTTAAATGTTTCTTTCTCCTTTTAGTAATGACACATGAGTTCTGATAACACATGTTGTACAATTTCTATTTTTGGGAACCTTAGTTGAAGAGTGAGACAAGTTTTATTAATTACTTTTCTAGATATGCATATTTAGGCTTTCCTTGTGATTATCTCACTCTGTCTACTAACTAAAAAATGTTGACATGGAAGGATAAATCAGGTGGATTTTGCGACTGCTGGATTATCCACATTTGATTCAGTACAGTATATCACTTAGGAATTAAACTTTTTTTTCCTCTGACACATTATCTCACAATACAGATGGTGTTTAGTTCTTCCATCTTTCCATACTGTCTAGCACAGAAGTGCCTTATATGGAACAAAGGGTTAATAGGTTTGCAAGACTACTATTGACTGAAAAAATTACTCTGAAATGCAATCAATTTATCTTTAAAAACTATAAATGTTTTACAGAGATAATTATATGTGTTTAATTTTTAAGCATTACTGTAATTCACACATAAATTTGTTCCACATAAGAATGACTACAAAGAGCTTTGCATTTGATTTCTTACAGTTATGTGGTAAAATAATATTGGACAAAGAATTGTTATATATGTATACTATTGCTATGTTTTATCAATTAAAGGAAAAGCATAAAAAAGATTTGTTTTTTGAAAAGCATCTTTTTAAATCTTTAGAAATAACTGTTACTTAAAGACTTTGGCTCTGTACCTACCTTCATTTTATATGAAAACAGAAATAAAAGCCACGTTATCTTTGTCCATTACATTTATAATTATATATTTATTATCATATTTTATAAAATATTACATTTTATCTGGGCTCTTTTTTTTACTGAAAATTTAAATAGGGTTCCAGGCCACATTATCCATTTTAGGAAAATTTTTCAGAGTAAGAACTTGAAAACAATATTGAGAATTCACAAAACCTGAGCTGGTGATTTAGTTGAAGGTCAATCCTTAGAAATATATACAGATTATATAATCAGTATGCTATTATTTAATTCTATCTTTTAATTTTTCAAGTAAGTTCAAAAGGCTATTAGATATCTTTTGTGAAATTATATTAGCTACTGTTTAGTGAAAAATCACAGATTACAGAGTTAAGTTTTGAATGTAAATGATACTAGATATATAGATTTTTAAACATGTAATCTCATTCTGCTTTGCTCCTATCATAAGGAGTTAATTTTTCACTTTAAAATAGAGGTGGGATAGAACTGATCGGTTCTTTTTCAGGATGGAAGCAGTAAAACTTAGGAGAGAGCCAACAGGCTGGGCATGGTGGCTCATGCCTGTAATCCCAGCACTTTGGGAAACTGAGGTGGGCAAATCACCTGAGGTCAGGAGTTCAAGATCCGCCTGGTCAACATGGTGAAACCCCGTCTCTACTAAAAATACAAAAATTAACTGGGCATGGTGGGATGCACTTGTAATTACAATGCACTGTAATTACAGCTACTGTGGAGGCTGAGGCAGGAGACTGGCTTGAACCCGGGAGGCAGAGGTTGCAGTGAGTCGAGAACATGCCACTGCACTCCAGCCTGGACAACAGAGCGAGACTCTGTCTCAAAAAAAAAAAGAAAAAAAAGAGAAAGAGAGAGCCAACAAATAGATCCCATTCCCCATTCCAGCAGAAACACTTTGGTAGAGTTTTCAGGCAATATAGTTATGCTGCCAGTAGTTGCACCCTTCAAATGTGTTTTATGTTACATTTTCTTTAAAGCTGTACAAATGAGATTTATAATAGGATTATACAATATGCAGCCACATGCCAATTTCATCTTGCTTTTACCCTTCTATATCTTTAAGACAGCCTAGTTTCCTGATCTTTTGAAAAATATTTAAATTAGGAGAAATTCAGGAGTATTATTTCCCTTTTTGTGTCCTCAGTGTACATCTGTCTGTAAGAGCAAGCATTACACTTGAGTGTGCTTAAAATTTATGTATCTGTTATGTTATTATTTTCTCTCCCCTGCCTATCACAATGCTTGACACAAAGCAAATTCCAAATATGGATAAACAAGTAAACAAACCTCAGTGCATGAGTGATAATTTGGAAGTCAATATTAAATGGGTCAAATTTAGATCTCATCTGTAAAGTACTGTAGAGGTACTATGAAATGTTTATTTTAAAATATAGCCAGAAACATAAATGTTATGTATATCTATTATTAACTTCTAGTATAACTTTCTGTTAACATGTATATATGCATATATATGTAATATGTATTTACATGAAAATAGCAGCTGCTTTAATTCTGTTGTTTTCTAAAATTAAAAAATAGATAGCATAGCTCATGGTACAACTACGTTGTTGTTTGGCAAGTTCTAGATGAAATATTGACTGTGCCATTAATTTGCCAAACAACCCATCATATGTCCTCTAAAATTGGATCAACAACATTTTGAAAATAAATGACTAACATAGAAAAAACGAGTTATATGGGCAATAAGTTGGCAGCTTAAGTACTTAAAATATGAATGATAATTTTGAAGTTTAAGCTATTTTCATTGTAATTCTTATTATATAATTCTTTCTTAATTTCCATGTAGACAACATGGTATATAAAATAATTATATAGTACATGGAGAAACGTAAATATATTTTTAAATACTGAAGAGTTAATTTTTAATATTTACCAATACAAACATTTAGTAAAATAAAATTGAAACACAATTTCCTGTAGTATGTTCTCCTTCCCTCACCACCTCTAAACTGGTATTTGTGACTTTTTTAAAATATGAAAAAAAAAATTTAAAGAAATGGATGTCTTCACTGTTAAATTGAAATTGTGACAACTGTTCTTGAAATATCAAAAGTAAACAATGAGAAATGAGGCCAGTGTTCAGAAACTTACAGTTAAGTGAAAAGTTTTAGAAATGTTGAGAAAAATAAAAGATAAAGATTTAATCATTAAAATTGTAAATCTAATCTATGAGTATGCAAAATAATTATATATAT
This sequence comes from Nomascus leucogenys, assembly GCF_006542625.1. Lineage (NCBI taxonomy): Eukaryota > Metazoa > Chordata > Mammalia > Primates > Hylobatidae > Nomascus > Nomascus leucogenys. The sequence continues at coordinate 82,008,683 of NC_044387.1, forward strand.
TTCAATATATTTAGAAAGAAAAAGTTATTAGAATTGTATAAGCAAAATTATTCTCTCACAGAAGAACACCAACAGATATTTAATATTGATAATTCAAGAAATATCATCACTACCCTTTTTTAGTGATTAAATGTAGCAATTAATTGTATGAGCTGGAACTAGACATAGGGGGACATGAAGGAATAATCTAGATTTTATAATAAAATCTTTTGTTTTATATTTGCTATGAAAATATATTATCTTGAAAAAATAGGTACTTTTCTGTGTTAAAATAAATCTCAGATGAAAAGACTAAGTATTCTTTAAGACACATCTAATATGATAGATTTGTGTGATTTTGTAAATCTCAAGTAAAAGGTTTTGATGTTTAAATATATTTGTATCAATATTTTTTCCATCAAAATCTTCAATTTTACCTTTAAGAAATTTCTATTGAAAAATCTAAATAATCTTAAACACGTTTATTTGTAAAGTGTGTGGAATGCACTTTTACATGTGTATAAGTGAGTCCTTATTAGTCATATAAAAATGTTGTCGATGGATTGTCTGAGACACACAACATTCTGATCTCATTCATCCAAATACCTTGGCTACTTGTTATCGATAATCTCTTGAAAGGACTTCATATGCTGCTTGGCCCACTTAATAATGCTATAAAACTCCATTACATTTATAAGCTTTCCACTGTTGTTACCCCCAATTCTAGGCTTACATATTAAAGCTTAACAGAAACACAAAGTGAGAATTATAAAACAGTGTGATTACTAAGGAAGCTTTATAAGACTTCTTTACATCTACGATGTCAAGCACCGATTTCTTAAATTCATTTCTTTTTAAATCTACAGAATAATCTTCTAAGGAATAGTTAGAAGTAGTTTACATTCCTCTCTTCAGGAAGCTCTTTGCAGGATATCATTGTAACCACAAAGGGACTAAAGCTCACGTTTTTATCACTGTATAACTCTCTGTAAGTTAAGCCATGTCTGAAAAGAGACACCCTGAGAAAAAAAAAATAAGTGGGGAAACATTTTGATTCCCTTTCTGAAAGACAGTGGTGTTGTATTCAAAAGGTTACTCACTGGCTTCATGGGGAAATGAATTGTTTGCATCATGTAAAGAGGCTGGTATTTCAAATGACTATTTTTGAGGACCAGGTTTGCAGAAGTACAACTGGACTAGAACCAGAACAAGGGAACTGATGAACACCCTGAAGGCTGCTTTGTTTGAGATAAAGGGCAACAACAGCAGAGAAAGAAATGTGGACCATTGAGTTTCCCAATTTCTAATCTCAGTTTCAATTTCTTGAAACATAAGTATTCTGGACATTACAAACAACCTGTTCCTAAGCAAGAATTCTTTTCTAACAGACTGGTAACAGTAGTTTATAAAGGTAAAATAATTTTGGTTTGTGGAAACGCCAAACCTGGATAACAGACATTTTAGAGGAGACTTACATCAGACTCCCTGTATAAAGTATAATGAGTTCAGTTATACAGTTCAGTATCATTTAAGTTAGCATTAAAACCAGGAATAGGCTGGCTGGCTGAGGTGTCTCATGGCTATAATCCTAGAGCTTCAGAGGTTAAGTCAGGAGAATCTCTTGAGCCCAGGAATTAGAGACAAGCCTGGGCAACCTTGCGAGGCCACGTCTCTACAAATAATTGAAAAAAATCAATCAGATTCAGTGGCATGCACTTGTAATTTCAGCTACCCACAAGGCTAAGGTAGAAGGATCACTTGAGTCCAGGAACTCAAGACTGCAGTGAGCTATGAATGCATCACTGCACTCCAACCTGGGTGAAAGAGTGAGATCCTGTTTCAAGAAAACAAAACAACAACAACAACAACAGATCAGTAATAGATCTTTCAGGTTCCACAATATAAGACATATGCATAATAAGACACGTGGTTTTCTTTAAAGTTATTTTAGGACCCATTAAATAATAAGTAATACTATGGCATATGTGAAGAGCAGCAGCTAGATCTGTAACAAGCAAAGAAGGTGACTGAATGAAAAAGTATCAAAAGTATCAAAAAGAATAAAAGAATGATAGATAAGGATGGAACAGTAGTAGAAAACCAGAAGAGTAACAAAGTTGGTAATCTTGGGAAAGCTTGTTTTTGAGCCTGTAATTTTAAACATTTTTCCAAACTCCTTTTCAGTTTGACTTCTGAATCCATAAGTCTGAAATAGAATGCTATTTGCTTGAAGTTCATACACAAGATGAAACCATGTGTACAACTAGGATAAATATAGAAATAATCGTATCTAGTAAAGCTACATAACAAGATGGAATAAAAGATGAAAAATAGCTAAAAGTTTGTTGTATATATCCTCACCAACTCACTATCAAAAGCTGAAACTTAATGTAATCTGACATTGCGCCAAAATTGAGTTTTTATTTACAGCAAGCAAATACCATTTTCTGAGAGATTTGATTCTATACTCTAAATATATCAGGTCTTATCTAAACTTTATTGATCAATGAGTTATATTGGGAAGTACACTGCTACTCTCTCTTAATGTCAACCATGAATTTGAAAAATATTATATTCATATTTAATCCCTTTTCATGGGAAAAATGATTCCAAAAGACTCATTTCCACCACTGGTACTCAAGAAATCTGCCTTCTAAAATGAAACACATTAGTGTTTTTTCTGTACTAAAAACTCATATACAGTGCATTTACACAGGAACTTTTCACTGTGTGATCCTGAATTAATAGATCCATGAGGTTAGAGTTACTCTGAAACAATTCAATGATAAAGTACTCTATGAAACATTTTTCACAAACACATTCAAAGAAGAATATTGTTTCATGGCAATTGTAAATTAAGGAGAAATGTTAAGGTGGAGAGAGAAGCAGATGTATACATTTTTAAACTTAGAGAATGCATAAAACAATGAATAGCTAAGGCTCAAAGCAATGGAATTTTTGTTAAATTCATTTAACAAATGTTTCTTGGCCTGTCATATGTAAGACGTTGTACCGAGCATGTTGAGAATACAAACACTAATCAAACTTAACCCTTGACTACAAGAGATAGGAAGATGTGATGGTTGATTTATATGTCAGCATGGCTAGCCTATGGTGCCCAGTTGTTTGGTCAAACACTCATCTAGATTTTGCTGTGAAGATGCTTGTGAGGTGATTAGCATTTATAATTAGTTGACTTTAAGTAAACAGATTACCCTCCATAATGTTTATGGGCCTCCTCTAATCAGCTGAAGGAATTAAGAGCAAAGACTAAGGTTTTTTCAAAAAGAAGGAATTCTACCTTAAGACTTCAACATAGAAATCCTGCTTGAGTTTCCAGCCTGCTCTATGAATTTAAGATTCAAGACTACGACTTCAACTCCTGTGTAAGTTTCCAGACTGATGGCCTCACCAGTAGATTTTGGACTTAAGACTGCAACATCAACTCTTACCTGAATTTCCTGCTGTCTGGCAAACCCTACCCATTTTGGACTTGACATATCCCACTTGCAGTTGTGTGAGCCAATTACTTAAAATAAAACTCTCTATATAGGAAATAGATAGAGAAAAAGATAGAGATAGAGATAGAGATAGATCAAAAGAAAGAAATAGAGGGAAACGTAGCAATAGAGGTAGTGGTAGCAGTAGAGGTACAGACAGATAGAGATAGAAATGGAGAGCTTATTGATTCTGTTTTTCTGGATAAATATTTTCTGATTGCATAATATTCAACAAATTTCTCATGAAATTACTTTGTAATTAGAAATATATTCTTCAGGGAATGTAGCACCAAATAGCTTCCACCCCTGAATTGCCATCTATTTTGTTTTTAAATGTAGAAAATATTACCTTCATGTAAAAATTATAGTTCAACACTTATTCTCAAAGCATAACATGATCAATGCACTTCTCATTCTATTGCTGTATACTTGTGTGTACATGACAGTATTTGTGTATATATATTCCAATTATTTAAGCTTATTTTACATTAAGGAATGAAAAATGACAGAGTAATATAAAATGAGTTTAATTTACTCTAGCCTTTTTTCATATATGTGGCATATAATAATTACATAAGAAATATCTTTCTTTTATGTCATGAGTGTTTCTCCATATGTTCTGTATTTAAAAATCATAAGCAGAAATTAGTTATAACAATTCCCTTTTTAAATATTATTCTTGGTTCTTGACAAAATGTTGGTCGCCTTAAATTTTGAGCTGTATTTTAATTTCAACATCCAATGCAGTAAAAATGTCATAAATATTTTCAAAACCAAAATACTATTTGATAGTTTTCTCCTCTCTTAAAAATGCAAACATGCTTTTCTTTTTAATCCTTTCATTACTCTTCCCTAAGAGTACAGAAGCCTTTATAAACTTTTTAATGTAGTATAGGAATGCAAACTTTCTATCCTTGCATGTATTTTTATGTTGAAGTATATGTTTCTAGAATAACTTCATATTCTATAACATTTATCTCACATGCAATATGACTGTAGATTTCCAGGGGCTGTGATTTAAAAATCTGATATAGCAGATTAGTTATTAGTAACTAGTTATCTCTGCTTTGTCACTCTTGGTGTATGTTTGTGGATAAAGGTTCATTGTTTGAAGAAAATAAGTTAAAGTTGTCATCACTGATATTTGGTTTCTATTTCCTCTTTAATATTTAATTTCTTATCAGAAAATTATACACAGTTTGTATATATAATTTTTCTCTATTAATATATTATGTATATTTATTTCTCTATGTATGCATACATAAACATATATGTATACATATAGAGCTGTATACATCACATTGCTTTGTCCTACATCTCTGTCTCTATGTATGTATATATACATATACATATATATGTATACATAGATAAATATACATATTTAATTGGATACATAGAGAAATAAATATACACAATTCTACATTGTTTTTCTTTAGTTGTTTTAGGAGGACATCTGAGTATTATAAAGCTTTAAAGAGAGAGAAATGCAGGTAAATAATGCTCATATCCTTGTTGCCCTGACATGTTGCAAAACTGTCACATCAAATTTTCGCTTGTTTTTTAACTTGAGATTCCAAGTGATTAAATTAACTCACCCAGAGCTGTCAAGAAATGTTCTGGGAAAGCATGCTCTTTAAGACTTGAGTCACATAGTAATGAAGCATTTACTGATACCCTGAAATAGCACACATGTGGTGCAGGAAGAACATTCTTTGTCTCTAAATTTGCAAATCAAATTCCTGAAGTGATAGTTTTGTGATGAAGAGTATGGATTTCACAGCCTATCTTATTAGTATTAGTAATTGAAGTTTCAAATTCTGTGATATAGCCAAGAAATGTGTGTCATTAGCTGCAAAACTGCTAGTCCTGTAAAAATCAGAGAGAAACTCTCTTACAAAATTATTTTGCTCTGATTTAAATAATAATATTTATATTGAACACCACACTACCTATATCTGCATATTCGCCCATATTTCTTATTCAGAATATTTTTGTAAAAATATGAGTGTGGCCTAAATTATTTCTTTTATCAGCAATAATTTGTTTTTATTCATGTGCTTATGTATTACACACATATATGCACATAAACACAACTTATTCAAAGACTCACTTAATAATGATAATGTAAGATTATAAAAGAATATAGGGCGGGGTGAAGTGGCTCTTGCCTCTAATCCCAGAACTTTGGGAGGCTGAGGAGGGTGGATCACGAGGTCAGGAGTTCGAGATCAGCCTGGCCAATATGGTGAAACCACGTCTCTACGAAAAATACAGAAATTAGCCGGGCTTGGAGGCACATGCCTGTAGTCCCAGCTACTTGGGAGGCTGAGGCAGGAGAATTGCTTGAACCCAGGAGGTGGAGGTTGCAGTGAGCCGAGATTGCGCCATTGCACTCCAGTCTGGGTGACAGAGCAAGACTCTGTCTTAAAATAAAATAAAATAAAATAAAATAAAATAAAATAAAATAAAATAAAAATTCCATGTGCAATTTAAGATTTTTTGCATGTATAATTAAGTTATAACTTAACCAAAATGGTAAGAATTTTACTTAATAATTTAGCCTATGGCTGAAATATTTTTAAATAAAAGGACATTATATTTCTTTGTCCTACATAATATCCAGGAGGAAACTGACCTATATTATCTCCTCTCATAATGTTTTTCCTTCTTTTCATTCTAGGGCATAGATTTAAGGTATAAATTATTGTCTCCATGTATTAGTATATGACAGCAACACTGCCTATTGGTAGGCTGAAATCAAGATTTGAAAAAAATTTGATATTTTCCCTTATTTATCTGAATTTTCCATTCCAATGAGACCTCATGAAGAATGAGATGAAGAATAAAAACGGTTTTACATTTATAAAGCACCTAATATACACCAGCTTCCCACCAGATTATTTACAGGATATTTTATTTTCTTTTCTTAAATATTACCTACAAATACAGGAGGTATTCTAAATTGGAGAGCAGGCAAAGCTATTGCAGGTCGTGTTCATCCCTGGTATTTCACTTTTCTTACCTTCATTTTAATTACAAGCAAATTCTTAGGAATACATAATATATTATTTTCCTCCTCAGATATAAAACCTAAAAAGAATAACACCGAATATCATGGGTTTCATAATTTTCTTCCAACACGAGTCTCATATATGTATAGGTTTTGTTATATTTCCAAAATGTAATTCTACTTAACAAAATTTCTGCTTGAAGCGTCAAAGGAACTTTTTAGATACTTGCCTGAAATCCAAGGAGCTTTTCACTAGGCTTAATGTGCCTCTGAAATTCACATTCTATGGGTTGTATCACTTTGATTCCATCTTCATAAAAAACATAGAACATGTTCCCAATTCCCAGACCTTAGGAATAAAAACACATTTAAATGTTCACAATATAATTATCATAAACCTTTACAACCAAAATTCAGTGCCTCTCATATCTTTAGCAGGAGACCAATTTTCGAAGTTGTGTAATGTTAATAAAGCAAACCATATGGGACCCTTACTGTATACTCAGACCACTTTGTGATATTATGCAGACATTACACTTCATTCTTCCTGAGCTGCAATTTAGTGGTTTCTTTAATATAATTAAATAAATGTTTCATAGTTTAAAACAATTATAAATAGGGATATAAACTCTTGATACAGAGATTATGTTGGATACCTTCCCCACTTAATGTACATGTTGATTAAGGAGTAAAAGTACTTTCTGAAGAATCAAATTTATTTTCCTACTTTTATTAGAGTTCACTAGGAAAAATTTAATTTCTTTGCAGGAGTTTGGTTTATATAAAGATTTTTAGGAAGAAAAAGACCAAATGCCCTAGATTTTGTAGAATATAAATTTTCTTAAACTAATTTTTGTCAAAATAATTCTAAATAGAGGTCTTACATATTAGTTTTAATATTGGCAATTTGGGAGGTCTATTTCTATACCTTAAAACAAATTAAGGTCTTTGAAAAATCTTAATTTAATGTTCAAATTATACTTTTCTTTTTCACACCACAGATCTGGATGTGTGGTATCTCAGAAATTCATCTCCCCCACTTTCTAAATCCATGTGTAAATGGGTGCAGGAGGCTAGTTTGAAACCTGTGTAGGTTAACCAAAGCCTGAGCTTTGGAACTTCCACATTCTCATGAGCACCTGTTCTCTTTGTTTCCTCTGCTTCTCCCCTGTTCCAATGTGGCCAGCCCTGAGCTCTTGTAATCCTTCCTTTTCTGGTCCTCGCCTATATAGCTCTTTTGACCTGTTGTATTGGTTTAAACAGTCAAATTTATTCAATATAATATAATATAATATAATTATATTATATAATTATATTATATTATATAATTATATTATATTATATTATATATCTTACATAATTCAGTGACAACATTCTCTCTTTAAAAGATAGCAATAATATTGAAATCTTGATTGGAAAATCAAACCATTGTTGCTTACAATGTTTACATTCTAAAAACATCTGTAAAGAGAAAGATGATTTATTTAAATAAAAAATAATTTTCTAAGCATTATTACTTTTTTTCAATTGTGATCTCCTGCAAGGTTTAGCCTGGGCTTTCCATCTATTGAGAATCACAAAAACAGTTTGTTGGTTTGCAAAAAATACGTGTTTATTGAACTTAAGTCATATTTAATCTTACATCTTATACGTTTCTAGGGAATAAAAAGTCAACAATTTTTCCCATATAACTATGTATCCATATATTCCTAAGATTTAGATGAAAATGCACACAAACTAAACTATTACTTCATTCATGTTTATATATAGTGTGCATACAATTTTTCTTTTAGCACATGAAATTATTTATAATAATACATATCTACTTTAAATGACTCCAGGTTGTTTGATACATCTTATTATTTTATAACTAATTCTCAGTACTTCTATTTTAATAGATGTAATCTTTAATAGTTAATTATCCATTATAATTCCAGAGAGCAATATATAAAGATGGAATATTCCTGAACAGTAGCAGAAGTGGCAAGAACTAAACTCAAGTCACGTTTTTTATAAAATAAAATTTAGTAGTTGTCAGCTATTATTTATAATCATAGTTGTGTTTAAAGGAATATAAGTATTACATGCACAAAAGAGAAAGCCAAAACAAAGCACATATTTATGCAAAAGCTTTTTGATTTGTATCAGCAAAGCCTCCATGTAAACATTAACATATCAATAACTATCAATTTAACATTATTGGTTTCTGAATACTGTTGTTGAAACTTATGAACATAACAAAGCCGTATGTGGTGTCTGATTTTCATTTGTGTCTGTTACATACTATGTTTGATTTTTATTACTAAGCTCTTAACATTTTTCAGTGAATGTGACTACCCTTCTTTAACTTCGCCAAAATACTGTTCGACGATTATGAATTTGAACGTGTTTGGGCCTGACAACTACTTTAAGTCCAGATTGTTGGTCATGTTTCTTGAAATATTTCCTTCCCTTACCACTATGCATACTATTCTACACAGAAAAGAGTCAGTGAGATTCCACTATGATTTGTTGCACTGGTGGAAGTTGTGAGCTATATTTTCCACTAAATACCACTTAATCCATCCAAATCACTCTTTCAGGTTCTAGAGCCTATTTTCCTGCTTTTTTTTTTTTTTTTTTTTTGAGAAGGGTGTCTCGCTCTGTTGCCCAGGCTGGAGGGCAGTGGCATGATCTTGGCTCACTGCAAGCTCTGTCCCCCGGGTTCGTGCCATTCTCCTGCCTCAGCCTCCCGAGTAGCTGGGACTACAGGCGCCTGCCACCACGCCCGACCAATTTTTTGTATTTTTGGTAGATACTGGGTTCCACTGCGTTAGCCAGGATGGTCTCGATCTCCTGACCTCGTGATCCACCCGCCTCGGCCTCCCAAAGTGCTGGGATTATAGGCCTGAGCCACCGTGCCTGGCCTTTTCTTGCTTTTTAAAATATGAATTACACATGGACATTTTTACAAAGCATAAACTACTTTCCAGGTTGCATGTTACTGAAGAAATACAGATATTATTAGTCAAGATTTAGTTTTTTTGACTCTTTTCAATGAGACTATAACTTCTTAGTGCTTATGAAACAGTAATGCCAACAAATTACTAAATACAACTAGATTAACTAAAATAGCAATTATAAAATAAATGCCTATATATTGGTAACTCAGCTTATGAAATAAAACTTGTCCACTACCTTTAATGCTGTCTGCGAGTCCCCCTCATTCATAAGACTAGATATTTTGCCATTTACATTTTTGCAAGGCATTTTTTTCTTCCTCAAAAGTTTTAATTAGAATTTTTGCAGCAGAATTTATGACCTGAACATATGACCTGATGTGTTTCTCTTTCAATTTGCTGCTTTGATATTGTGCACATATAAATTTATTAAGATTATCCTCAGCAAAGAGGAATATAAACGACCTGATGAGGGAGATGTTGGAAACTGAAGACACAAGGCACATTTTCATTTGGGATATTCATTAGCTTTATGTGTAAAAAGAAAATAATATATTTGTATAGATTTTTAGTAACTACTAAATTTATATATATTATATTTTTTGACAAGTGTAGAGATAAGAAAATATGACAAAGAGGGATGATAAATTTCATTCTCCGCATTCAGACAGATCAGAGGCAAATAATAGCTATAGCACTTACTCTTTCACTGTGAGAATGTTAGACAGTGTGATAATTTCCCTATATTGAATTTAAAGATAATAATTATACTACGTCATGCAGCTGTTGTAAGATTTCAATTAGGTAGAGAATGTAAAATATTTAGCAGAGTAACTTGCATACAGCAAGATTTCAAAGAAATGGTAACTTATTTATTTATTTATTTTTTGCAGATTTCTATTCCTTATAACACTACTGAAAAAAGCAAATGGTGACATGGTGTATAACCAGAATTTGGTAACTATTCTCATTTCTCCTCAAACTCATGCTGTGGAATATAGTGCTAAATTTTAATTTTCTATGATATAAAATATTAAGTTCTGTTTTCCCAGAATCCTTGAGCCAGCTAAAAAATCAACTTTATTTTCTAGTAAAGCATTTCTTAAATTTGGCATATATGCATGTGTGATACACATGTGTGTGCATAGATATAATTATGTATGATTTCAACCAATGCCATTTATAATGCAAACAAATATTCTATTACATTATAACATTTGCCCTACTAATTAGTGTGTGAAGTTAATAACGAAGATTTCCATTCAGTGTTTTTCAGTACACCTTTGGAAGTTAAGGAGATTGTATACTTACTCAAAAGGACTGGTTTTAGATAATATCACACTGGCCAATATACATAGTGGTCAGATGGTAACCACTTCCTGGATTAACAGGACCCAAAAAAGAGCTTGACACACTCACTGCCAAAAAGCTTTCTAGCAAGAATGAAAGGATAAGCAAGTCTTGTTCTAGTTGAACGTAATATAAAGACCTTATTGAGGTGCAATGGTATGATTTTGGGCCAAGCCCAAACTGCTTTCCTAATACTACTAAGATGTCATTCACATTTTTTCTTTTATTATTATTATTTTTAATGTAGGGTTTAGTTTTCAACAGGCTGCATGATGTAGAATGTTATGTGAGATATACAACAATTCAATGCAGAAGCAGATGTAAGAATCCAGCATCTTCTATTAAGCCTAAAAATTAAAGGATTTGCAAAACGTAAACAATGTTTTACCTTTTATCTGTTTGAAAACATAGCTTTAAAAAGATAATATGCTATTTATGGCTCCATGTAATGGGTTTATTAGGGCTATTTTAACAAGTTAATAAATGCATATTTTAAAAATTTTGATTTCCATTTCTAATACTAAATATTAATAGATAGAGATACCCCTCTCCCCCACCAAACACAAAGTTCTTTAAGTTCTCAATATTTAAGTTTGTAAAGGGGTCCTGAGTCTCAAAAAGTTTGAGCAGTGGTGATCATTACTTCTCTCTTCATGAATGCATTGTGGTGAAGTATATTACAAACATTATTGACTCAGTGAAAGATTCTACACTACTCTAGACACGGTAAAGATCGGGAACATGTGCAGATTGTTGTTTTTTTTTTTTTTCCTTTTTCAAGCTCTGGTGAAGGCAGGCACAAGCGCTTAGTCTTTTTTTGGGTTGATTGTTAATCTAACAGAGTATAGTGACTCTAGAAGTTATCCGTAATTTGTTTGTTCCTTGAGAGCTTTCTTTCTGCTTTTTCTTTCTATACACAGAAAAGACATAAGCAAGAATTACTCCTGCAGTCTTACAAGACAGAAATATTTCCCAGAGGATTTTCTAATCAATATTGTACCCTTAAATACATGAAATGGACTGAGAAAAAAATGGATATAATGCACATTCTTATCTCAATCCTTTGGGAATGGGAACCACTCAAGAACAGTAGTGTATTGTGAAATATAGTTATACTACTTATTATATACAGTGGATATATACTATGTAATTTACACTAGCAATACAATTTGATTAATTTCTGATTATTGGATGCATGTTTATGTGCATCATAAAAAAGATTTTGTGATGTTTTTCTTCCTCTGACTTAATTGTCGTTAGTTTTGCATTCATATTATAGTCCATGAGAAGTAATAAGTGTATGATGTAGTGATTTGGTAGCCAAAGGTGTTTCAATAAATGATGGTGTTATACAAAATCCTTCATTTGTTAATATTATCCTTTTTACTTTCAAGTGACCCTAAAGGTATGCATATTTTTGAAATATAGAAGAAATCTCCCATCTTTAGATAAAGAATAATATAGGCAAGAATAGATTGTCTGCATTGCATTTCTCACTGAATAACTCAGCACGGATAGATTTTTGGTTCATGAATGTTCTCATTCACTATATCCTGACTTTGGAGATAAAACTGTCTTTGTACACAGAGCAAAATCATACCACTGCACCTCAATAAAGTCTTTATATTACGTTCAACTAGAACAAGACTTGCTTGTCCTTTCATTCTTGCTAGAAAGTTTTTTGGGAGTGAGTGTGTCAAGCTCTTTTTTGGGCCCTGTTAATCCAGGAAATGGGTACCATCTGACCACTATGTATATTGGCCGGAGTGATCTTACCTAAAACCAGTCGTTTTGAGTAAGTATACAATCTCCTTAACTTCCAAAGGTGTACTGAAAAACACCTAATGGAAATCTTCATTATTAACTTCACACACTAATTAGCAGGGCAAATGTTATAATGTAGTAGAATACTTGTTTGCATTATAAATGGCATTGGTTGAAATCATACATAATTATATCTATGCACACACATGTGTATCACACATGCATATATATAATTTAAGCCAATGTCATTATATACTTGTATGTACATGTGCACATATATAGATATCGCTACAAATGGATATCTCTTGCAAGATCACATTTTTGATTAAAAAATTGTAAAATAATTTAAAAAGCTTAGATTGACGTAAGTTTTTAGCAGACCTGTTAGTGAACTGGCCAGTAGAAATAACAACAGATTGATCGTGATTTAATTTAATTGCATCATGTACTAGCCATTAGAAAGCATAGTCTTTCCCTCCCGCCAATGCTATGACTAAATCTCATGTATTCAGAAGACTTATTCTGTGAAAAGTCTTTTTCCTTTTGTTTATTTTATATTATTACTTTTATAGGCCCTGTTATTTCTGAGACAGGATATTGCTCTGTCACTCGGTTTGGACAGTGGTGTGGGTGGCATAGAGGGCAGTGGAGTGATCACTGCAGCCTTGCGCTCCAGAGCTCAGGCGATCCTCCCACCTCAGTCTTCTGAGTAGCTGGGATTACAGGCATGAGCCATCACGCCTGGTTAATTTTTTTTAAAAATTTTTTGTAGAGACAGGTTTTTACTATGTTTCCTCGGCTGTTCTCAAACTCCTGGCCTCAAGCAATCCTCCCTCTTCGGACCCCCAAATTGCTAGGATTAAAGGTATCAGCCACCACATCCTGACCTTTTTCATTTTAAATATTATTTCAGTATTATTTTAAGGTAGTAATTAATTTATTTTTTTTTGTTTCCATAGGTTTTTTGGGAACAGGTGGTATTTGGTTATGAGTAAGTTCTTTAGTGGCGATTTGTAAGATTTTGGTGAACCCATCTCCCGAGCAGTATACACTAAACCCAGTTTGTAGTCTTTTATTCTTTTCTGTAAAAAAATAGTTATACCAGAGGTTTTTGAACCACACTTAGTAGCTGTATATTCTTCTGTATTTCCCAACCTCCCTGGCAGTGTACATTTTTTGTGGATAATGAAATTTTAAATAATTTTAGGCTGAAGAAGCTAAGCTGGGCTGTTTTTAAATCTGTTTTCCCCCAACTGGATGACATTGGAAACCTTGTATTACAGATTATGAAATCATGAAGTGTAATGTAGTATTAACTTTGTTGTATAATTTCACTACATTTCTATTTGTATTTTTTTTGGTTTGGTGTTAGTTAGCCCAACTAAATAGTGATTTATTTTAAATGTTTCTATAACATATTTTTGTGTGAATAGATACATAAATATTTAGAAAGAATAAAAAAGGCAATTTTCCTGAATATGAAACTTTTTTCTGCTTTTAAATTATTCAAATATCATATGAAGCTGGTGTTTCCCAAAGTATGTTATGCTCTACTCAATACTGATCCTGGAGATATTCATCAAAATAATTCATGTGCTAACAAATTTTAAAAATCCCATGTTATGTACTGACTCATCCTAAATCTCTCCTTGGAAATTAAAACTAGCATATGTAAAATTTATATAAATCCTTCAGTGAATCAAACAATTTAAATTAGTATAATTCATTGCCTATATAATCCAAAACATATATTATAAACTTTGACCTCATAACATAATCTAATTGCCTATGAAATAAACATTAGAAAATACTTTATTAAATTATATTTAATTATAGATATCATAAATATACTGAAAATGAAAACCAATCATACTGAATATTTTAATGTGTATGTGAAAATATATTAATGCATGTATATTTAAATGTATTATATCTATTATTTAATATATAGTAAAACTACTTTTTGGTAAGAATGGTTCAGGCTTGAACCTTCTAGATTAAAAGTTTCTTTAGAGCAGATATTAGATGTTATTCATCTATGAATTCCCAATGTTTTCAATGTGTTTTAATAGGCTCTTTAAAATATTTGTCAACAAATAAGTGAGATATTTCCTCTATTAATATTGTCATTTTATACTCCTGTAAAATATAAAGATGAGTAGAAAAGCTGAAAGTGGAGCCCAGAGAAGCAGAGGACATTGCATTCCAAGTTTATATATTGATGAGATTGGTAAGATAATACATATTAAATTCAGTTAAATTTATTTAGATTATAAACTCTTCACTAGATTCTGATGCTCATGTTTTAAAAAATAATTTTATAATTATTAATATAAAAATAACATAGGTTTAACATTTATAGATGAGTTAAATGGCATTATGAGAGAAATTATCATTTCAACTCTTTCCATTATTGGCCTTAAATGACCTACATTCTAAGGTTTTATAATTGGTTCTCTCTGAGATAGATTTTTCTTGGCTATGGTAAAGAGGTAAATATATAAATATAAAACACTGCTAGAATGAAAACAAAAGTGTATCTCAGAAATATGTAGCTCATATTTGTTTTATTCTAAATTGTAAAAATGGAGAGACAATTTCCTTAGAAAATTTAGTTACCTATAATTTTAATTATTTGTATGAAATACTTATACCCAATGATGGGGTTCAGTGATTCCTCAAGCCAGTCTATTTTCTCTGGTCACCATTATTACTATTAGTACATGCAATCATTTTTATTGCAATGCCTTGCCAATAATTGTGGCATTATGAAAATAACTTACAGATGTCTAAGAATCAAAATCAAATGTGCTGTCTTTAATCTATTTTTAAAATGTTTCCTATTACAAGAAACAACAAGTACTCTTATGATAACTGTATGGAGAAAAAAAGACTCTAATAATTTACCCAAAGACACACACTTGTTTTATGTGACTTAAAGTACCTGTAAAATGTACCATATATCTATTTTTGTCAAGCACATTTTATGTGTCAAATGAAATCGTGACGCATAAGAACATTATTCTTGATGGAGAATAATTACTGAGGGTATAAATTTCCAAAAACTAACAGAATACATTTTTAAATAGAAAATAATCTGGTTTTATATAATGAATTTCACGATGATTTTAATTAATCTGAAAGCTTCTATTCTATACTTTTGAGGGTAGCCTGGAGTATTGTTATTATTATGTATTTAAAAATTACTACAAACTAATAATGTTAATAATGTTCATGGTGGTTACCAAAGTTAATACACAAGAAAGAGTTGTTCCACATACTTTAAGTTGATTTACATAGCACAAATTTGTGAGGTGAGTGCCAACTCTATTTCAAATATTGTATTGGAAGCATCTGGCTTAGCAAGGTAAAATAACTCATCCAAATTTTCCCAGGAATTAACCATCAGAGCCAGATCTGTAGTACTTGGTTCAGACTCGTTAAGTGTTATTCCTTCCATTACAATGATAAAATAAAATCAATTTTTTCAAATGCTCAGAGAAATCTTGCCCAGAAAGAAGACAATATAACGAAATGTTGTTTAATAGATACTATCACACTTGTAATCCCATTACTTTGGGAGGCTGAGGCAGGCAGATCACCTGAGGTCAGGAGTTCGTGACCAGCCTGGCCAACATGGCGAAACCCTGTATCTACTAAAAATACAAAAATTAGCCAGGCGTGGTGGCCCACTCCTGTAACTGCAGCTAATTGGGAGGCTAAGGCAGGAGAATTGCTTGAACCCGGGAGGCAGAGGTTGCAGTGCACCGAGATTGCGCCTTTGAACTCCAGCCTCGGCAACAAAAGTGAAACTCCATCTCAAATAAACAAATATATAAATAAGTAAGTCCTGATACGTCAAGGCTACTTTCATTAATGAGTCAATTATGTACATTTAAAGGTGAAATATTTGAAATGGAATAAAAATAGAGGGTATAGTTATACCAGAACTTCTTTAATAAACCCAGGGTTTTAATGGAGCTCATACAAAAGATTTAAGGAGCAACGGGATCTAAGAGAGAGAGAAAAAAAAAATAAGTGGACTGCTTCATCCTTGAGCGCAGAACTGAGATGGCTAAATTCCAGAATTACTTGAGGCTTTGAGACTGGCTTTCACAGGGTACAGTGACTTGGGTTCCTACAGGAAGCTATAATCAGGGAAGAGAAATTTTGTCTAAGGTGGGTTGTGAAGACAATTTTTGGCCATTGATCACCAGGAGTGTAATGATGGCTTTTAGATATTTTTCTCTTAGGAATTTCATTTAACCACAATTGATGGACTATTTCAGTACCTGGGCAAACTCATTCTTCCCAGCCTTTGTGACTAAATGAGGAAAACCAGTAACAATTGCAATAATATATGAAAATGGATACTGTTTATTGAGTGCTGTTAATAACTAAAGAACTGAAAACAACCCTACTGAGTATTAACAACTACTATACTCCTTTTTGAGACAAGAAGATCGTGCAGGGTAACTTGCCCTATTGTTTGTTTGTAAACTTGAAGACTACATTTGAATCCAGGCCCTTCAAGTATGTAACTCAGGTTTTAATATAATTTATTATATCCCCTTGATAAGGCACAGTTTTTATAAATATTCTTACTCTGCATTAATCAGAGTTTATTATGTAAATTATGTTGAACTGAGATTGCTTTTATTTCTTTGATGTAATTTTATACTCTTAAAGTATTTCAATATATCACAATGACACTTTCTGGCTATGTATCAATATTTAATCAAGCTGATGAGAAGTGATAAATATGTGTAATGGTAGCAGGCTTACACAAAAATATTGAAATACCATCAATTAAAATATTGAATCAAAATGAAAAAGAAGGTAATTAATGATACAAAAGATAATCAACAAATCTAATAATAATCAAGCAAAATTGTCACAACATAAAAATAATTCAACTTAGTACCTTCTTCTCTCCATAATATGTTAGCTACTGCAGCATGTTGAAAGAAAAGAAAAAGAAAAATGAGTAAAAAGAGCTTTTGCTATACGGTAATATAAATATTATTAAAGATGTCAAATATCTGTGATAGAATGTGTATATAAACGTAGTGAAGTCAATTCAGTGAGCTACTTTAAATTAACAAAACAATAGCATGTTGGAATTAGCTAATAATGCTTTGTACATTTTTTGATATAGCCAATTCTTATTTGGAATACAGATTTTGTTATTAAACAAAGAACATTTTACTCTGCATTGAAAAGAATAGGAAGTTTAAGTTAGTTTAATTGAAATGTATTTTTAGAGCAAGCATTAGTAGTTAAAACTATTAGATTGACAGTTTAAGTTACTAATAGAAAAAGTTATATTCTTAAATTTTGCAATAATCACAATATATAATATTTTTACATAATATGAAATATTCCTGAACAAGAAGAGTGCTTGTAAATCCAAGATCTTGAACAACAAATTGGCCTATTTTGAAGGAGTATACGTTTTTACTGTTTTAAAACAGACAGAAAATAGATCTAAGTATACTTTGCTTCTTTTAGTACATACTGAATTGTTCTTGAACCACAGGTTTTAAAAATATTATATAGCGAGTTAATCAGTAAAGAGCTAATATATTAAGATAGAAATTAAGAAAAAAATCCAGTTGAAACTATTCCGAAGGAAATGCCTGCCTCTTTAATAATTCAAAGTTACAATAACACTATATGTTCTTAAAGCAAAATCATAAAAGTGTAACTAATAGAAAATCTCATACACAGCAGTTACTTCCAGTATTTTGACCATATTAAAACTTAATGACTTTTTTTTTCAACTGAACCCACATGTGTATGTTTTAGAGCCAAGAATGAAGTCTAGCACTTCTCACTTACGGCTTAAGGCCCAAGTCATGCAGTTTTCAGCATCTGCTGTATTTCTTTAAAAAATTAATTATTAGTGGTAAACATTTGCAATTTTTAGTTTTTTAATTCCTTAATGACATTTATTCAAACATAAATACATGATACGTGCATTCCTGTAGCACATTTTGTGCTGCTGTTCTTATGCCTGCAGTGCACTTCGAACAAATACAAAAAAAGTATAACTTTCCATTATGAGATGAATAAGTTCTGAACATGTAATGTACAATGTGGGTGGTGATGGATTTGTTAATGATTGTGATAATCATTACATAATATATACATCATCTTTTCATCTTAAACATATTCAATCTTTGTCAACTAAATATGTTATAAAATGATAAAAAGACAAATCTTATTCTCAAGGAGAGGTTATAGACATAGGAGAAAAGAGAACCTTGAAAACAAATTAAATACAAACATGTAATAAATGAGAGGGAAGAAGCAAATTTCAAATTCAGCAAATGTGGACAAGGCAGAATGATCATCTATGAGAAGAGGTTGGGTACTGGAGGGACAGCTTCATTGAGATGGTGCTGAACAAGAAATGTAATATTACCAAAACTTAGAAGAGTGCTGTGTGGTGTAGGGGGCTAGAGAGGTTATTCCACACATGAGGAAAAAAGAAAATATATTCAAGGTATACCAACTGGAAGCATCAGAACATACTGAAAGAATGTGTCAAGTAATTTGGTATATTCGGCGGGTAAGACTGGTTTAAAAAAATAAAGCTGGAGAACTTATTCATGATAAAATCAAGTAAGTCTGCACACACAATGCAAAAGAAGTGGATATTTCGTAGTTTTAAGAAAGGTTGAACTATGATTAGACTTATAATTCTTTCTCTGGCCTATAAAAAAATCACAAAGCATGTGTTTCCTTATATCTCCACCCACTCACTTGGTGAGTACCAATTGAGTACCTAGCATGTGTTAGATGTATTCAGCACTCACATACACAGGTTAGAACAGGCAATCTCTGTGCCCATAGAGCCTATATTCTAATTGGGGAGACAAAAGGTAATCAAATGATGACAGAAAAAAATTCAAAGTTATGAATTTAGTGTGTTATAGAAGAGAAAAACATAGCAATGTGAATGCATTTGTTGGGTGGATTAGACATTGTTAAACAGGGAGAACTTCTCTGATTATGATCAAGGTGAAGTCTGAGAAATGAGTAAGAATAAATGAAGTGAAGGGTATGATTCAATTTCCAGATAGAAAAAAAGCATGTGAAAAATTCTAGTGGCATATCAAAACACCATTATTTTAAAGGAGTAAGGACATTAGAACTAAGGACAGAGACATTTTTAAGATTGGCAGTCATTTAGGAATAAATACCAAAAAATACAGACTTTGTAATACTAATATCAGATAAGATAAAATTCAAGGCACTACATACTGAATTTAAAATTATATAAGATAAAACATAGTATTAAAATAGGAGACAGAAACTGTTAAGGTTGGATGTAAAATAAATAAATCCACAATCTCGGTCTGTTTCTTTAACATCTCACCCTCAATATTTGAAAAATGAAGAAAAATAAAGACAAAGTTTTAACAATACAATTATCAAGATTGAATTACTGTGTTTATAATGATTGTTTTACTACACAAACAGAAAG
This sequence comes from Nomascus leucogenys, assembly GCF_006542625.1. Lineage (NCBI taxonomy): Eukaryota > Metazoa > Chordata > Mammalia > Primates > Hylobatidae > Nomascus > Nomascus leucogenys. The sequence continues at coordinate 82,028,717 of NC_044387.1, forward strand.
CATTTTCCAATTTTATTGACAGATCTTCAAGGGTGGCCACAAAGTAAACTACAAAACAAAAAGCCTCGCTCTACTCTGTAAGTCTGTTCCAATAAGCAGAGATTGTTTCTGCATTTTCAGACAAGTAAACATGCAAATATACAAATCTTCACACCCCAAAATTCACCAATAAATTGAATATTTTTAAAAACCAAATATAACCACAATTTATATAAAACGTATCAAAAAAAAATTAACCATGTGGGCCCAAAGAGTTTTAGACAAACGATAATGCACGGACTGAACTGAAGCACTACTGAACCAAACAAGACAGAAAGAGAGGGAGAGGAGAGACAGAGAGAGACAGAGGAAGAGGAGAAGGAGGAGAAAGAGGGCCTTTTGATGGGTGGAAGGGAGTAGGGAGAGGATCAGGAAAAATAACTAATGGGTACTTGGCTTAATACCAGGGTGATTCCTCAAAGACCTAAAAAAAAAGAAATACCATTTGACACAGCAATCCCATTACTGGGTATATACCCAAATGTATATAAATGTATATAAATCATTCCATTATAAAGACACATGCACACATATATTCACTGCAGCACTATTCACAATAGCAAAGATAAGGAATCAACCTAAATGCCCATCAATGGTAGATTGGGTAAAGAAAATGTGGAATATATACACCATGGAATATTATGCAGCCATAAAAAAGAATGGGATCATGTCCTTTGCAGGAACTTGAAAGGAGCTAGAGGCCATTATCCTTAGCAAACTAATGCAGGAACAGAAAAAGAAACACCATATGTTCTCACTTATAAGTGGGAGCTAAATGGTGAGAACACATGGAAACATAAGAGAATACACTGAGGCCTGTTGGAGTGTGGTGGATAGGAGGAGGGAGAATATCAAGAAAAATAAGTAATGGGCACTAGGTTAGTACTTGCATAATGAAGTAATCTGTACCCTCATGACACACATTTACCCGTGTAACAAATCTCAACATGTACCCCGAACTTAAAATTTTAACAAAAAGAAATTAATTTAATACATGATATTAGTTTGTCAATTAAGGACCGTCAATATAATTTAACCAAACAAAAATGCAATCAGATAAAATACATAGCATATTACTAGGTATAATATAAATTATCTTAGTAAACTAATAAACTAGGAATAGAGGGTTATTTAAATTAATAAAAAACTAACATATACCAGAATAATAAATAAGTGACCATCAACAGATGATTGGATAAATAAAGTATTACACACACACACACACACACACACACATACACAGACACACACACCATGGAATACTACTCAGCCATAAAAAGAAATGAAATCTTGTCTTTTGCAGTAACATGGACGGAACCATAGGCCAGTATCCTAAATGAAATAACCCAGAAAGAGAAATTTAAATATTGAATGTTCTCACTTACAAGTGAGAGCTAGAAAATGGGTACACATGGACATAAAAAAGAAATAATAGACATTAGTGGGAGGGTTGGAAGTGGGTGAGGAATGAAAAATGACATATTGGGTTCAATGTTTACTATTCAGGTGATGGTTACACTAAAAGCCTAGACTTCACCACTAGGCAATAGATCCATGTAACCAAACTGCACTTGTACTCCCTAAATCTATAAAAGTGAATTCTTTAAATAGATAAATTAATAAATGGAGAATCAAAATATTGAATTGTGATTGCTATTTAAAATTAATTTTTGATAGGTTATCAATTCATTAATCTAAGAAACAAATATAAATTGTATAAATAGTATAAATAGAAGACAATCAAAATTTGAAGGTAAAATCAGTCACAAAAGATTAAAGTAAAAGTACAAATTAAGTTATAAGATCAATTATTTAGCAAGCTACAAGATAAATATCCAATCTCTATATTTTTCTTCTGTAAGAATAAGATGCAAAATAAAATTTTGTTTGCAATAGCTTCAAAGCATAATATATTGATGGTTTACTAGAATATAGAAAAGTGTAGCAAATTAAATGTAACAGCCACTAAAAATAAACTAGATGGGAATATAAACTATTCCTAGATGAAGGTAATGAATACTATGTAGATAAAATGTATTGCACAATTACTTAACTTAAAAATTACATATATTGTTATTATCTGTTTAAAATATATTCGATTTTATATACAAAGTTAGAATGTATATTAAATTAAAAAAACCCTCAAATTTAATTGCCCTTGTATAATAATACATTCTCTTTTTGTTTGTTTCTTTGTTTGTTTGGGGGTTGTTTTGTTTGTCTGTTGCCCAGGCTGGAGTGGAATGGTGAGATCTCAGCTCACTGCAACCTCCATGTACTGGGTTCAAGAGAGTCTCCTGCCTCAGCCTCCCGAGGAGCTGGGATTACAGGCTCCCACCACCACACCCAGCTATTTTGTTGTTGTTGTTATATTTTTAGTAGAGACGGGGTTTCATCATGTTGCTCAGGCTGGTCTCGAACTCCTGACCTCAGGTGATCCACCCACCTTGGCCTCCCAGAGTGCTGGGATTACAAGCATAGAATACAGTTTTTCATGTCTTTTCACTATTTTTCTGATTTTCATATAAATGCTTACATAATGGAAATGTGTCTGATAAAATATATAAATATATAATATATAAATATAATTTTGCATTCGTTTTATTCATTTGTTATAACATGCCTAATCCAGTCTTTATACATGGTTTCAAATACAGTTTCATCATATGAATTTCTGCCCTTTAAAAATATTATGATTTACTTCTTTACTAATTCTAACCTAGTACCAATATCAGAGGCTAGCATAAGTAATATAAGCTCAAAAAATATCATTGACCTTTATCAGTCATACAGGTGTGTGTGTGTGTGTGTGTGTGTGTGTGTGTGTGTGTGTGTGTGTGTATGTGATTACTGTGATGACCATCCCGCTAAGTAGTTATTTCCAGTAGTGTATGTTCCTGCAAGAGGTATGAGAGCCTTTAAAACATTTGATATATGCCAGGTTGATTTCCAAAAGATTGTTGCCAGCACCACCAGCAATCTGTGAAATTATTCATTTCAAACACTTCAGGTGAACTATTATTGTATGCATGTGTGTGTGTGCATGACCGTGTGAACAAGCTTTCTAAATGTGAATATATATATAATATATAAAAATTAAAAACATAATGTATTATATATTATATTCTCATATATATATATTAGTTTGGTTACCAGTGATATTGAATATATTTGGAAATATTTGGAGAAAACTTTTACCTTCTGCTTATGTCCTCAGCTCGTTATTTCTATTAGGGTATTGCCATATATATATTTTACATTTTTAACAGCTGCTTATATATTGGAATGGTTTTGTCTCACCACATTAATTTATCCTTCAGGCAATATAAACAGCTATATATAATAAATTCAGGCTTAAATATGCCACTACTGAGATATATACATGTGCGTGAATTTATTATACATAAATAAATATATATTTTTTACATATTTTTATCAATGTCCTTAGTATGTGTGTGTATATATACACACACTAAGTATACATGTATAGTGAATTTATACGTAATTTATTATATATTTACATATATACAAATATATTTACATATAATACATTATATATATTTTTCATATAATAAATTATATATTTTATATAATAAATTATATATATATACACTAAGTATATATGTATAGCGAATTTATTGTGTTTTTACATATATATATATATATATATACACACATACACAGACACACACACACACACACAATTTTTATTCCTCATGTCCTTAGTACACCACATAGGGGCTTCCATGATATGTCCCTTGTCATCCTCAACTCACATTCCAACCATCAAGACTTTTTGAATCTCTTTATTTTAAGGGATATCCTTCCCAGAAATCTCCACCTAGCTTTCTCTCTAGTAAGACCCACGCTCTGTCGCCCAGGCTGGAGTGCAGTGGTGTGATCTCTGCTCAATGCAACCTCCACCTTCCAAGTTCAAGCGATTCTTGTGCCTCAGCCTCCTGAGTAGCTGGGATTACAGGTGTGCGCCATCACACCTGGCTAATTTTTATATTTTTCATAGAGATAGGGTTTCACTGTGTTGGCCAGACTGGTCTCGAACTCTTGATCTCAGGTAATCTGCCTGCCTCGGCTTCCCAAAATGTTGGTATTACAGGCATGAGCCACCGAGCCTGGCCAACCCAGCTTAGTTTTTAAACTATAGTTAGTCTGTCTGGAGCCAAGACTATGGACTAAATAACTTTTCCTTTCACACATGGAGCCCTGTGAAACAACTAATGTACTCAATATACAATACAAATTATCTGCCTTGATATCTTTTATTCATAATTGAACAATAAAACCCTCAAAGTTATAAACCACTTAATTTAATATGTATTCACTACATAACTGAAATGTAAAGTTTTTTTCGAAGATAATATACACCTTATAATGAAAATGTGCTCAGTGGAATAGATGCCCGACAGGAGTGACTGAAACCTTTATTAGTGCTTTTTAGTAAATTGCCTTATTTCCTATGTTAGGATCTTACACTTATTTTCAGAGTGATAGATCTCATATTAAATATGCTACCTCTATAAAGAAACGTATGTGGAGAGTTGAATGATGTTATATAAGCAATAGCAATAAGGTAGTTACCTACATAACATCATTCTGTACTATTGCAGAGCTACTTTTCTTGGCTATTCATGTGTACATTGCCTGAATTTTATATTGAATAATTTTTTTTGCTCATCCTTCTCCTTGTCTGAAAGTTTCAGGTTTTCACCATTGCAAATCATTTTTTCATAAAGTGAATTTATATAATGATGACATTTAAATTAGAAGTCTTATTGACTGCTTTCTTTTTGGATTTAAGAAACTGACTTAACTTCAGCAGGTAAATAAAAAAGGGCAACCTTAAAATAAAAAATGTGGATAAAGTGTAATCTGTAAAAACGTATGGTTAGTTCTATGGTAGTTGAAATTTCTTTGAATATACATATGGAGAATGAACTAAGACATTTAACCTATGCTATTTTTAGGCTAGAAACAACATTTGATATGTCAAGTACATTGCTGGCCATATGCCAAATTTAAAGCCACTTTCAAATGAACCTGTCATTCTTTGGAAATTAATTGAAGATTGTTTCCTCCTGTGACCACACAGGGTTTTAACCTAATGTCTAACATAAGCTGATTAGGCTGCAGTGCCCAGCTTACATTAGGGCATGTAATACAGAAATTAGCCAGAAAACTGTGACCTTAATTTTGAAAAAGTGATGAGATGGGATAATCAGATTCTTTTGGGAGGTAACTGGAATCAAAAAATGACACTTGAAAAGCAGAGATCAGAGAGAACAGGAGTTTTAAGAATGCATAGCAAAAGGCACGATAGGGTGGTATAGTCAGGACTATGATAACTTGTGACTTAAGAAGGTATGACATGGAAGAAGAGTCCACGCCACCCAGGAGACAGGCAAGAAAAGTCAGAAGTTGTCTAACTATGTAATGCAGATTTCTGGGTTCTGAATGTGGATGCATCTCTGACTGCTTCACACTGCCAGTTTAAAGTTCACCTTAGTTTTCAAATAATCTATTACTTAATCAAACAATATAAGTCTACTCCTGACAATCAAATTAGTCTCATTGAATCCACGACAACGTAAGAATTGTTGCTAAGTCAAAGATTAAAGCCACCGCAAAAATAAAAAAAAGTAAAAACAACATCCATCTTTCCTTCAAACCAAGTAAACAAAGTATGCAGTGGTTATGTCATAGTGTGTAACAAATTGTCTCAAACTTAGTGGCTTAAAACAATAAACATTTATGGTCTTTGCGAATGTAGCTTGGCTGGGAGGGTTCTTGCTCAGGGTATTTCATGAGGTTACATTCATCTGAAGGCTTGTCCTGTGCTGGAAGATCCACTTCTTAAGGGGCTCATTTATATGGCTGGCAATTTGGTGCTGCTTGTTAGCAGGAGGCCTGTTTTTTTATTCCCTGGGCTTCTGCCCAAGGCTGCCTAAGTGTCCTCACATTGTGTCAATGGGTTTCTCCCAGAATGTGTGATCCAAAAAATCAAGGCAGAGGCCATAATGCCCTTTATGACCTGGCATTGGATGACAGTCACCTTCACCTCCACCCTGCTTTATGTGTGATAGAGACATTTACTGTTTCAATGTGGGAAGAGATTGCAAGGGTGTGTATTGCAGGAGATGACGGTAACTAGTTAATCTTGGACACCATAGTCTTAGAGTGGCGTGGTGGCTCACGCTTGTAATCCCAGCACTTTGGGAGGCCGAGGCGAACAGATCACGAGGTCAGGAGATCGAGACCATCCTGGCTAACCTGGTGAAACCCCATCTCTACTAAAAATACAAAAAATTAGCCAGGCGTGGTGGTGGGCACCTGTAGTCCCAGCTACTTGGGAGGCTGAGGCAGGAGAATGGCCTGAACCCAGGAGGTGGAGCTTGCAGTCAGCCGAGATCGCTCCACTGCACTCCAGCCTGGGCGACAGAGCGAGACTCCATCTCAAAAAAAAACAAAAACAAAAACAAAACCCGAAATTTCTAATAAGAAAACATAAAAACTTTTCTAGCTAACATCCTCCTAGCCAGATTGGCAACATGTAAGCTTCTAATTGTATATACATACTAAGCCCACCACTGTCAGAAAGTGACTTGATTTTGACAATTCTTCACACAAATGAGTGTGATTTTTTACACAATAAATGATAAACAATGACATAATAATTGTGAGTAATTAGCTACAGATAAATAGGGAAGAAACATTGCCTTCTGATCACTCACACTGTATCATTTTAAGTATGTGGCAAGCAAAGTTACTTCTTCTTTTGGTTTAACTTCCCGATTTAGAAAATATACCATACGGAGAAGACAAAAATAAAATGATTATAATATATATTAAGTGCCTGGCACATAATCAGTTGTTCAATAGATGTTGGTTTTGCAGCCATATATATCCTAGGTGGAACTCAAGATGATCATACACATAAAGTTAAATTAACAGAAAAGTATCCAAAATAAAACATTGCAAAAAAAGTATACCTTAACCTTTAGTTAGGGCTGTATGAGAACTCTCCTTATCATTGCAGAGAACAGAATCATTAGAGAAGTAGAAGACTACTTAGATATTAATTAGCATATGTTCAAGAAAAAAAGATGGTAAAGCTTTAAAGCTTTCTTTAAAGTTGCTGTAATATACCACAACATTTTTTAAAGGGCATTATTTCTAATAATTGTATTCCTACTACATATTCTGAGATCCTCACTGTTTAATATTTATTTAAGTGTATTTGAAATATATAATATATATAAGGTTAATATATAAATATAATTGTATTTATAATATAAAATAAAATAGCCCATATTTGAAGGAAATTGACTACTTTAAAACAATATTTATTATCAGGATAAAAATTGCTAGATATTTTGTGAGGGAAATTATAAATTATAACAAAAAACATCAAAGACATCGTATATGCTGCTGTATATAGGCATTCTGGGTAAATACATAGTTTATAAATCAACTAAATTGTCTTATCTTTAAAGACATATAGGAGCAAAGATATCCTATACTCTACCATAGCAACTAATTAGATGTGGTTGGAACAAAGGAAAAACTAACCCTAGAACTGAAGTTTTCTTTAAAACTATCTAAGTAGTCTTCTACTTCTCTAATGATTCTGTTCTCTGCAATGATAAGGAGAGTTCTCATACAGCCCTAACTAAAGGTTAAGGTATACTTTTTTGCAATGTTTTATTTTGGATACTTTTCTATTAATTTAACTTTATGTGTATGATCATCTTGAGTTCCACCTAGGATATATATGGCTGCGAAACCAACATCTATTGAACAACTGATTATGTGCCAGGCACTTAATATATATTATAATCATTTAAAGTACTTTAAATATATCTTAGTTCTTGAACAGGTTTGTGATAGAGCACCCAGAAATCTGAGTTACGCAGTAAGAATTTTGATATCAAAAATTGAAGAATTACAAAACAATAATTTCTTTCATAAACAAAGTTTAAGCATGGCAGAATTTAGGATCTTGAATTAAAATGTATCCTGGTGGTCCCAAGAAGATGGATTAATTGTAGAGTTAATTTGCTATTTTATTTATTTGTTAAGTCATCCTGTTGAATTGGAATATTTGGCACTGGCCAACTCATCTTTAGCCCGGGGTGTCTCTGAATCTTTTATCCTTGGATATTTTTTCCTTCTCTGTGATTTAATTTTGAATGTAGCACTTACTCAAAAAACATTAATCTCCTTGCTTTACTTGCATTAATAGGGAGGGATGGCAGCTTCTGCTTAAAATGACATAATAAGCTCTAGATGTTTTCATCCCAACTCTTCAGTGTTACCACTTACAGTATCTGTTCTCCTAAAACATTTGATGGATAGGCTTCTAGTTAGTATAATTTACCTATCTTGCTAGATGAATTAAGTGAAACTCATGGTGATTTGAATGTTACAAATCAGTTCAATATATTTAAAGAGAGAGGAAAATATTGAAATTATAAAAATGTCTCAAGTCGTCCACAGTGTTTTTTTTTCCTGTAATTACTCACATGCATCTTACATTAATATTAATACATTAAATCATCTGGTCATAATGCTCCCTGATTTTAAATCTCTATTCTGTGAGAAGCGTTAAGTCTTCTTTATATGTTTAAGTGCCTGTAAATCAGTTTGAGAACCACAATTTTTCTCCTTAGTTTAGAAGGAAAAATTAAAGCATAGACAAGTAACATCAATATCTAAGCCTGGTTAAAGAAAAACAGGTGGCCGGGCGCAGTGGCTCATGCCTGTAATCCCAGCACTTTGAGAAGCCGAGGCGGGCAGATCACAAGGTCAGGAGATCAAGACCATCCTGGCTAACATGGTGAAACTCCGTCTCTACTAAAAATACAAAAAAATTAGCCAGGCTTGGTGGCGGGTGCCTGTAGTCCCAGCTACTTGGGAGGCTGAGGCAGGAGAATGGCGTGAACCTGGAAGGCGGAGATTGCAGTGAGCCAAGATCGCGCCACTGCACTCCAGCCTGGGTGACAGAGCGAGACTCCATTTCAAAAAAAAAAAAAAAAGAAAAAGAAAAAAGAAAAGAAAAACAGGTTATGAATTTGGAGTTACTACCCACATTATTTTATCACTTCTTGTCTTCTTTCTTTGAAACATTATTGCTCCTACTAGGGGCTATCTCACTAACTCAAATTGTTACAATGGAGAAACACATGCTGGAATATGACAAATTTGCCTGTTCTCCCCTAGTCCTACATTCTCTCTCTCTCCCCTTCGTTTCAGTCCCCACCCCCATACAAGAAGGTTACTATATTAATAAGACAGAGCGATGCCAGCTGTTCTTCCTTCCATTGTCAACACTGAAACAAGGGCAGAACAAACAATAGATAGCAGCTGCAGTTATTGGCACAGAGAAAAAGAGAATGGGGTCAAAGATGCTCAGCAGAGAAGTGACAGAGATAGCAAGAAAATTAGGCCAAGTAGCAGCAGTGTAGCCAACTGTGGCTGTGGTAAGAATGAACGTAGGCACTGAAATGTTAGAGCATTTCCAGCTGACACCTTCTGATATCACATAGACTCCACACACATGTAAACTTTAATTACTGCTCACTCTTGAAAATAAAATGTGGTCAAGCAAGACTTTGAGAATAGGATATAGAAAGGCTTTTCCTCCTATATTATATAATGTTGATAAAATACATACATATTTACTAATAAAATATACATTTTACTAATAAAAATATATTTTGCTTATATATAACTAATAAAATATATATTACATACATATATAATTCTTTTACTAACATTTCCTGAAAATTTATCTTTCCCACACTTACCCTACAAGGCAGTCAGCAAAGAAAAATTAGCAGATTTTTATAAAATTATAGATATTATGTTCTTGGAGAATCTTTTTCAAACTGGAGGATGAAATGTTTCATGTGAATTTGACATTGTAAAATAATACCTAGATACAAGAATAAACAGTCAAATAGTCGATTGCCATACTGCTAATAAAAATATAAGTGATTCCTAAAATATTTGAAGTTTAAAATATTTTAACATTAAATATAAATAAAAAATATCTCATTTATTATATTTTATAAAAGAGTCCTATATCTATAATATTGTGCTATTATTTTTGCCCATTTGAATAACTTTTATCCACTATTTAATACACTTGAGAAAATTTTAAAGCTAATAATCATCAACCTGGAATAATAACAATAATGATAACTAGAAGAAACATTTATGGAGCCCTCATTATGTGTTAGACATTGCCAAGTGTTTTAGAACATTGGATCCACTAAAATTTCACTTTTATAAACGTCTCTAATGGAGTTAATTTCTATAATAGCTTAATATACAAAAGCAAAATAAAGCAAGCATGTGTTAAAAAATATAAGAGAGTAATCAAATAGGGTATAGTAAGATAATAATGTTCTATAAGTAAATTGACAAGCAGAACATCTACTTCTTTTAAGTACTACACAAAGTATTTTCAGCCAAAATTGTCTTTCTGGCCAAACCTGTACCAATCTTATGTATATATAGGCAGGAAGGAAATGATGTTCTGTGAACCACAAAGGCATGAAAAATGGACAGCAGATTGTCATCTGTCTATTATAATAAGTTATTTCCAGTGTCAGTTTTGCTCCAATTTAATGCTTATAATTTAATAGGCATAAGAGGCCTAAGGCATAATTTAGTCTTTATTTTGATATAATTATGTACTATGAAAAATAAGATTTTGTGAATGCACTGGTTTTATTCCTGGAAGTTCACATAGGCTGATAAGCCAAGTAACACTATCTTTTAGGAAATTCTATTATGCGAAATAATATTCAATAGATGGATAAAGGAGGATAATTGAAAACCTATGTTAACTGAGTTCCAGCAGCATGGTGTAATGAATTTCCACAATACATATTTCCCCTTAAGATTAAATAGTAAACTGCAAGACAATTTGTCTTATAAACTTGGCTGGGAATTGGAATTTGAATTAAACCTACCTTGGTAATAAATAAAATACTCAAATGCCTACTATATGTAAAAAATAAAATCCAGCATAAAATGATTATTGTGGTGTCTCCAGGATAAAAACTAAATAATGAATATGTAGAAAATAACTTTTACCTTTGAAGGGTAAACCAAAAATAAAATTCTAAGGTCCTCAATCATCTGAATAGACTTCCTCCTCAGCCAGGACTCTTAAAGTTTAACCTGAGAGGCTGTTTCAGGCCATGATGGGAAGTGGGGATGGAACATGCCTCATTATACCTCTCTGGCATTAATGTCAACACAGACTTTAAGTCTGGTAAGAAACATTTTACATCCTATTATTTCTGAAGCTTCCTAGCTTCAGAATAGAAACAGTCCTTTCTATTTATCCCAAGTCTTCAGACAAACTCAAGCAGAAAATGTTTAAATTTACCTATATATCCTGGAAGCCCACCCTCATCACCACAACTTTGAATTGTCCTGCTTTTCTGGACCAAATCAATGTATTTCTTGAATGTGTTCGATTGATGTCTCATGCCTCCCTAGAAGGTAAAAAACCAAGCTGTATCCTGGCCACTCAGGGCACATCTTCTCATGACCTCCTGAGGGTTGTGTCACAGCCATGGTCACTTATATTTAGATTAGAATAAATATCTACAAATATTTTAGAGTTTGACTCTTTTCGTTGACAGAAGAAATATAGCTTGTATGTCTTTTCTAATTTGTCTTTTTTTCATACATACACTTCAATGTCTTTCTTAATCAAATTCTATGTCACAATACATTCTTGTCTAGTATAGTAAATATTTTTTGTGATGATATATTACACAAAGTTAACCAGACCTAGCAGGTATTAATATTCCCTGGCCCGGGCACGGTGGCTCACGCCTGTAATCCCAGCACTTTGGGAGGCCGAGACGGGCGGATCACAAGGTCAGGAGATCGAGACCATCCTGGCTAACATGGTGAAACCCCATCTCTACTAAAAATACAAAAATTAGCCGGAGGTGGTGGCAGATGCCTGTAATACCAGCTACTCAGTAGGCTGAGGCAGGGAGAGGCAGGCTGAGGCAGGTTCAACCTCTTGAACCTGGGAGAGGGAGGTTGCAGTAAGCTGAGATCGTGCCACTGCACTCTAGCCTGGGCAACAGAAAGAGACTCCGTCTCAAAAAAAAAAAAAAAAATGACCTGGATCTTTCCTAGGTTTGATATTCTCTTAAATCTCCAGCTATGGAAGTGTCACTACAACCATCAAAGATCAGCTCTATGTTCATTACCTCAATAGAGACTACTTGTTCCTGTGTCTGCAGTCTCATCACGCTTCACTTATGTGCATATTAACAGCAATTATTTTATTCCTATATATTATTGTTACCCTTCATTCCTACCTGCACTCAACTTTCTTTCTGAAAGAAGGACTTCAACACTTTCTAAAAATAGAGAATTGATATATTCAGTGTTGACCACATGCTAGCAACATGTTTCTTTGTTCCTCAAGAAACACTTAAAAGGTGAAAGCATGAATGAACAAACCCATTGTTCTCTGAAGAACTTTTCTTCTCCTAACAATAAAAGTTCTTGTCACCTTCTAAACTATGTAAATGTCTTTTTTCTAATGTACAATTAAGAAATAGTTAAGTTAGGGGTAATACTCCTTTGGTGTTCACATACTTTGTACGGTAACTAGCTTCACACACATTTGAATTACAGAAGTCAAATTATAGCCATTTCAAAGTGTATGCGTGAAATTAAATCAGTTTGGTTCAATACAAACATTCAATTCAAATACGAAAAAATTAAAAAAATATTCCATCCATGGGAGGTTCTTCCTAAACAGTTTCTGGATGTATGGGAATTCAATGTGACTCTAATGGCTGGCTCTCAAGGCATAGGAAAAATTAACTCTAACAGATAATGCCAAAATGCTTTCCAAAGGGCAGTAAAACGAACACTACTGCTGGTAATGTATGACAATTCCTATTTTTTCATATCTCACCAAGTCTTGGTAATATGCAACTTTTTAACTTTTGGTATTATAGTGGATGTGAAATAGCATTCTCTATTATTTTAGGTATTTCTCTACTATTTCAAGGTATGTTTTCTTTATAATTAATGAGAATTAGCATCTTTACATAATTCATAGTGATACTTCATTTTTCCTTGTCTTTGAAATGCCTTCTTAAACCTATAGGCTAGTTTTGCGGGGGTTGACTTTATTTATTTATGATAATGAGTTTCTGTCAATTATTTGTGTTGACAATAACTTTAGGCAAATTTTTAGGATTACAACTTCTTAATCTTAATCATACAGGGTCCTCTGGTGTTTTATTCTGCTTTGTGAAACATAACTCTGAAATTACATTTTGACATTAATATTAGTATAATTATAATTTGTATGATAATGGCTGAACTATGTATATTATACACACACAGAATCCTTACTTTATAGCAAGAAATTATATTTATAAACACATTTTGACTTATTAGGGCATATTTGAGATAAAAGTAGAAATATTTTATTCATTAATAATCTGATTCTATTAAAATTACACTATTGTAGAATGTTTCCAAAGGATGTATTATTCTTTATACCAGAGTTGAGTATGACCATATGTATTAAACAGACAGTACATCAATTTAGGGGAAAGATATTCAAATGGGCATACCATTTTACTGCATGAGATAGAAAAGTATCTTTTAATAAATCTCATATTTAACAACATTTCATGTTTAACAAATATAAAATGCACATATAGTTGGGATATAAAGCAAAAAAGGAGGAAGAACAATAATCAAACTGTCTGATTTACTCTATCTGACTTATTCAGACACAGTCAGCCTTTACCAGAAATCAGGTACTTGAGTAAACAGAGGACAATAGGAAACACAGTTGTATAATCTGGGCTGTTGGCACACAGTTAATACAAATATATGGCATAAATTAGACTTCACAAAACTTTGAGAAAACACCCCACCTTACCCCAGAGTCTGGGCATTTCAAAGATATATTTGTTTTGCTAACTCTTTGCACATTTATGCCATTATCTGACCGAATTCCTGCAACAGAGAACACTAAGAGAATCATAAAGTGATGATAATTCTACTTTTGTTAAACTTAAGAACACAGTTATTTGGTAAAGGATTAACTATATTTGAAGCCTTAGGAATTATAAAACCTCAAAGAGAGTCCTAACATTTTCTCTTAAACACAAGCAATACAACGTTAGTATGTACATATTTTTAAGTTCAATAGAGATTGTATACTCAGCACTGTCACTATATGTAGGTGTATTCAGTCCACATGCCTAAAGTCATATAAATAAAATTTCATCATCATTGTCAACTTATCCTAAAATAAATTAGTCACATTGGCATTGTGTAATATGAGATAGGAGGTCCATTGAAGGTATATAATGCCTTGCAGAGAAAATTTAGGCAATAGATCAAAACAAGAAAGCATTACTTCTTATTTTGTTGTGTAGACAATAAAGATGCCCAGTAGTTTATGGTTGCTGAAAACCTGTCAATTTTAGTGACATTCAGATCACATAGTATCTTGTTAGATAACAAAGGTCTGCTTTTGTGCAAAAAGTGGCAACGTGTTAGAAACAGATCTATTTAATGATATTGAAGAGTATTATTTTAAAAATATAGTCTTCAGATATAGAAGTCACAAGACAGGTATTTTCAGTATGTTCTGGGTCAAAAGATGAAAAGACTTATAGAACAAGTTACCTCACAGGGTGTGACAATGACATTGGCCAAATTGAGAAGCATGAATATTGGAATTTACTATAAATAATGAAAGCTTATAAAATAATAAATGCTTATCAAGCATGGCTAACTTCGACATGACTCTTCATCTTAAGACATTTTATTTCATAATAACTTTATTGCTATATAAATGTTATATCAAATATTAAACAAGTAATTTGGGGCTTTTCAAAAAGAAATACAAATTGTTAATTTCTGCTTTAAGTTATAATTAGTATATATCCTCTATTGAATTATATTTAATAAAATATATGAAAATTAATATTTTTTATTCATTGCTTTATTTTTTCCATAAATATTTGTTTTTATTTGGTTCTATTTGACTCTAGCTCTTAGCTCATCACTATCAGGATAAAATCCTACCCGCTGTGATGTCTGCACTTTATCTTTATGAATTTTCCCTGTACGTTATTATTCTATCTATCTCACAGTTACTGAGTGTAAAAACAAAGCAATTATTAATCTGATTACTGCTGCACCTAATATCGGTTGAGTCTAGAAATAATTACTAATTGATGACTTTTGCATTTGGCTTCATTTATAGCTCTTTGTAGACTATATTATTCAACTGTTTATACTGTCTTCCTAGACTCCGTAGAGATTAAGAAGATCCTACATAAGTGATCTCATTAAATCTATGCAACCTGCCTTTTGAGGTATTTCCTCATTCTATAGAAATAGAAAGTAAATGAAGACTAAAGAGGTTAATTAATTTGTTTATGTTATCAGAATCTATTCTATTTCTAAAGTTTGTGATAGTCACATTCATACTATCTTTATAGGTAAAAAGACCACGTTTTAATCTATTTTAAGACCCTTTCTTCTACTTCTAAAATAGGAAGATACCTCATAACTATTCATATGTTTTTCAATTTTTTTTCAAGATAGTTGGAAACAAATGGCTGGATTTTACAATATTGCTAAATCTTAGTATTAGCAATTATGCTTATTTCATTTTAATAATAATTAACTTACATAAATAGTATATGTTTATATTTTATTTATTCAAATAATCTTGTAGACTTTAGCCATTTGAAATGTGTTTTTAAAAAATCTTCAAATTGTTTTATTTTATCATAAATTATGAACCATCAAAATATTAATTTTTTAGACATACAGCCAATTAATGTTAATTTATTGGAGCTAATTCTAAAGTAAGAATTATTGTAATAAGGTAATATTTCCAACTGCTTGTGACAATAATTTGAAAATGTTGTATCTAGCCTTATAGTATATGTATTATATTTAGACTATAAAATTCTATTATAGTATATTTAGACATACTCTGATACTCTCAAATAGCTGGATTAATCATATTCCTTACCAAAATCATAGCAAGATGTGAGTCAATCTGTTCTTAGCACTTAATGCAGCCTGTAGCTTAAAAGCTTCCTATAGAAGCTTATGTTCACATCACTTTTTATTTAACTTCATATTGAGGATGAATCTTTATTACCTGGGAATTGACTTCCCTTGGGAATGAAAATGTGTCAAGTGCTTATGCTATGTACAAGACGTTTTCAAATAAATAATGTGTTACCTCTATCTAAATCCCTTCACATAATTTATATCTTCTCCTACTCCCTGTTGTGAGCAACCACACAATCCCCTATGGTCCACTTCTACTGTTCTTTGCATTTAAATCCTCCCTGTATATCACTCTATTAAATCTTAGTTATGAAAACCTATCTCTAATGTAACTGTAGAGTATATTATTTTGAAGCACAATTTTTTTGTAGTTCAATTTCTCACATGAGAAAACTTCCAGTGATATTTGTTGACAAAGTTAGACACTGTAAATCAAAGTTTCCCACTTCAAAGATTAGGGTAGAAGCAAAACACAAACTCCTTGGCCATATGATGCTTTGCATGAATTGTTCTCTCAATAGTATCATATTTCCGGCAAATGTAGTGTAGGAAAAAATGTGATTGATACTACTATGAGCTCTCTATTATGTAGAAAATAGCTGGATGATTACTCCAAAGCTGTATCCAGACAAAGTAAGTCTTTGTTGTGTTACTTACCCCCAAAGTTACAAATCTTTCCCCATGTTTATTGCTGTCTACATGGGATTCAATACCTCTCTTCTCTGCATCTTTCAAAAACAGAAGAAAAGTGCATTACAGAATAATTCTCAAATATATAATAGAAGTATAAATTGACTCAATGTAAAGGGAGACTGAAGTGTAGCTTCTTTGATTGTGACAAAAGTGAACTCTAGAAAAAGATTTTGAAATTTATTTAAAGTATCTTAATATATACACTAAATAATAAAATGTATATTCAATCAGTGGAGTCCATTTTTTAAATGTTAAGAGAGATAATATTTAATATTTGAATGCATAAAAATGGATGCCCCTACATACTCATATCTGCCTATAGCTATGCTATCAATATTTATATGCATTATTATAAAACTCTGATTTCTAGCAATTATTGGGTTTTCTAGGCTTTTGAGAAATAGATTTTTGTCAATGTTTCTGGCAATAAGAAGTTATTTTTAGAAAACAAATGTGAGTCAGAGGAAGAGCTACTTTATGTCTTGCGCTCTGACAAGTGCTTTATATGTAATATCGAAACAGAAATCTCTCGATGTATTAGTATTTATTTCATATTAAAGATAAGAAAACTAAAACCCAGAGAGGTCATGTAGTACCCCCACATCAGAGAGGTGTTGTGTGATTCCAACCCACATTTTGCAAAATTTATACTCTTCTGTTACAACAATTTGCTTTTTCATTTAAAAATTATATCCTATCACTACTGAAAACAATTCCTGAAATTATTTTTGGTAGATTTATACAAGTCAATAATTTCCTAATATGTGCAAATAAGAAAAGTATATTTATTACTAATGGGTCTTTGATTGGTTCTTTTGGCATTTTTGAAAATATTTTTCCAGACACAAAATAATAGCGGGGGACTTCAACACTCCACTGACAACATTAGAAAGACCATTGCAGCAGAAAACTGAAAAAGAAATTATGGACTTAAAATTGACAGCTGACCAATGGGACCTAATACACAGCTACAGAATACTCCACCAAATCACCACAGAATATACATTCTTCTCTTTTGCCCATGGATTGCCCACATGCTTTGCCATAACACAAGTCTTAATAAATGCAAAAAAATCAAAATAATATCAAGCACTCTCTCAAACCACATTGCAAAGAAAATAGAAATCAATACCAAGAAGATCTCTCAAAACAACAGAAATACAGAGAAATTAAAAAACTTGCTTCTGAACAACTCTTGAGTGAACAATAAAATTAACGCAGAAATAAAAAAAATCTTTGAAATTAATGAAAATAGAGACACAATTTAAAATCTTTGGGATGCTGCTTAAGCAGTGTTAAGAGAAAAGTTCATAGTGGTAAATACCTGCATCAAGAGGTTAGAAAGACCTCAGGTTAGCAATCCAACATCAGATCTAGAACTAGGAAAAAAAAAAAAGCAATCCAATTCCAAACCTAATAGAAGAAAATAACTAGAATGAGAGAAGAACTGAACAAAATTGAGAACTAAAAGTCCTTACAAAAGATTAATGAAAGCAAGAGTTTGTTTTTTAAAAGAATAAAAAAGGTTGACCACTAGCTAGGTTAATGAAGGAAAAAAAAAAGAGAAGATCCAAGTGAGTGCAATCAGAAATGACAGAGACGACATTACAAATGATCCCTCAGAAATGCAAAAGATCCGCAGAGACTATTATGAACACCTCTATGCACACGAATTAGAAAATCAAGATGAAATGTATAAATTCCTGGAAACACATAACCCTTTAAGACTGAACAAGAAGGAAAGTGAAAACCTGACTAGAGCAGTAAGTTTGGAAATTGAATAAGTAAGTAATACAAAATGTACCAACCAAAAAGAGCCCCGGACCAGAAGAATGAACAGCCAAATTCTACCAGACATACAAAAAAGCGCTGATACCAATTCTACTGAAACTATTCAAAAAAATTGAGGAGGAGGGTTTCTCTCTAACTTATTCTATGTAGCCACCATCATCCTGATACCAAAATCTCACACAGACACAACAACAACAACAACAACAAAAAAGAAAACTTCAGGATAATATCCCTGATGAACACAAACCCAAAAATCCTCAATAAAGTACTAGAAAATTGAATCCAGTAGAACATCAAAAAGTTAATTCATCATGATCAAGTATGCTTTATTCCTGGATTCAAGGGTGGTTCAACATATGCAAATCAACAAATGTAATTCACCACATAAATATAATTAAAAACAAAGACCATATGATCCCTCATAGATGCAGAAAAAGCCTTTGATAAAATCCAATATTCATTCATGGTAAAACCTCAACAGAATAGGCATCAAAGGAACATACCTTAAAATAATAAGAATCACCTTCTGACAAACCCACAGCCAACATCATACTGAATGGGCACAAGCTGGAAGCATTTCTCTTGAGAACTGGGACAAGAAAAGAATGCCCACTCTCGCTACTCCTATTCGACATAGTACTGGAAGTCCTACCCAGAGCAACCAGGCAATAGAAAGAATTAAAGACATCTAAATAGGAAAAGAAGAAGTCAAAATATCTCTCTTTGCTGGGAATATGATCCTATATATAAAAAACCCTACTAATGCTGCAAAAAAGCTTCATGAAACTGACAAATTCCGTAAAGTTTCAGGATACAAAATCAATGTACAAAAACTAGCAACATTTCTATATACCAATACCATTGTAGTTGAGAACCAAATTGAAAACACAATTCCATTTATAATAGCTAAAAATATATGTAATACATAGGAATTTATTTAACCAATGATGTGAAAGATCTCTACAAGGATAACTACAAAACACTGCTGAAAGAAATCAGAGATGACACAAATGAATGGAAAAGTATTTCACGCTCATGTACTGGAAGAATCAATATTGTTAAAATGGCCATAGTATCCAAAGCAATTTACAGATTAAAAGATGTCCCTACCAAAATACCAATGTCATATCTCACAGTACTAGAAAAATCTATCCTCAAATTCATTTGGAACCAAAAGAGAGTATGAGTAGCCAAAGCAATCCTAAGCAAAAAGAACAAATCCATAGGCATCATACTATACTTCACACTATTCTACAGGGAGACAGTAACCAAAACAGCACGGCACTGGTATAAAAACAGACACATAGAGCAATGGAATGAAACAGATACCTCAGAAATAAACTCATACGCTTACAACCATCTTATCTTTGACAAAATAGACAAAAAAAGCAACAGGGAAAGGACTATCTATTCAATAAATGGCCCTGGGATAACTGGCTAGCCACATGCAGAAGAATGAAACTATACCACTACCTCTTACCATACATACAAATTAACTCAAGATAGGTTGAAGATTTCGGTGTAAGACCTTAAATTATAAAAATCCTAAAACTAAACGTGGGAAATACCCTTCTCGACATTGGTTTTGGCAGAAAATTTATGGCTAAGTCCCCAAAAGCAATCGCAACAGAATAATAATTGACATGAGTGCCTGATTAAACCAAAGAGCTTCTGTACAGCAAAAGAAATTACTAACAAAGTAAACAGACAGCCTACAGAATGGGAGAAAATATATGTAAACTACGCAAGCAGTAAGTCTAATATCCAGAATCTACAAGGACCTTAAATCAACAAGCAAAAATCAAATAATCCAGTTTAAAAATGGGCAAAGCATAAGAACAGACACTTATCAAAAGAAGCCATGCAAACGGTAAGCAAACATATGAAAAATGCTCCACGTCACCACTCTGATTTGCATCAGAGAAATGCAAATCAAAACTGCTATGAGATATCATCGCACACCACTCAGAATGGCTATTACTAAAAAGTCAAAAAACAGTAGATGCTGGCAAGGCTATGGAGAAAAGCGAATGCCTATATCCTGTTGGTGGGAGGGTAAACTTGTTTAGCCACTGTGGTTAGCAGTTTGGAGATTTCTCAAAGAACTTAAAACAGACATACTATTTGACCCAGCAATCCCATTACTGGGTTTAGATTCAAAATAAAATATATCATTCTACGGAAAAGACACATGCACTTGCATGTTTGTTGCAGCACTATTCACAATAGTAAAGACATGGAATCAATCTAGGTGCCTATCAATGGTGGGCTGGTTAAAGAAAATGTGGTACATATACATCATGGAATACTATGCGGCCATAAAGAAGAATGAAATCATAGTCTTTGAAACAAAATGAATGGAGCTGGAGGCCATTATCCTAAGTGAATTAATGCAAGAACAGAAAACCAAATACCACATGTTCTCACTTATAAGTAGGAGCTAAACATTGAATACACATAGACATAAAGACGGGAAAAACAGACACTGGGGACTACTAAAGGAGCGAAGTCTGAAAGGAGGCATGGGCTGAAAGACAATCTATTGGCTACTATGCTCACTACCTGGATGATGTGATCACTTGTACCCCAAACCCCAGCATCAAGCAATATACCCATGTAACACACCTGCACATGCACTCTTCATAATAAAATTTGAAATTATTGAAAAAATAAAAATCATAAATAAAGAAAATATCTAGCATTCCAAAATACAAATGTGCCATGTATATCTAATATTGGTCTTTTTCCATGAAGTTACTAGAAAAGAACCCAGATCCACAATCCTTAAGATGGGGGTTACAAAAGGTGGTAATTTTCACTAATATGAAATCCACCTGATTTTGGTTTCCTTTTGTTATACAGAATTCTGGCATTTAACTATTAGGAAGCATCCCAAGGGAAATTGTCTTCTATCAAGTAGACATTATTACGTTTTCTGTTTATACTTTTCTGTAGTTGCTAATATTCTACATGGTTTACTTATTTAGTATTGTCCTGATTTTAATTACGTGCATTATTATTTTTTAAATGGGCACTTTTACTTCAACAAGATTAAACATTGTTGAAAATTTAATCCTGTTAAATCTTCTCCTAAAATTTTCCTAGAATTCACACGCTAAAAGGATGTATGATTTGTTGACTAAGGGAGCTTTGGCTAGGTGTTTTACTGTTGTAACTGGGGAAATATATTAAAAAGTACATGACAAACATTAAAATAAAGTAAGAATATGGAGTCGATATTAAAATCTGTTTCACAAACATCATCATAAGGACAAAGAAAACAAACATTTTTAATTACTTGTCACTTCAAATTAATTTTTAACAGAAAGTGAATTACAAGTTAGTATTGGCTGTACCACATAAAAGGAGTAGAGTAAAGGAATTATGGTGGACCTTATGCAGGCCATTAAGTCCAGCTTTTTTTCTCTTTTTTCTACCTAAAGACTTTCCTTTTTAAATATTTCTTTGTAATGATGGTTGTTCTAACCAGACAAAATGAAGATAATGATATACTAGTAGTTGGGACCTGGGTAAGGTCCTTCTTTCTCAATGGATCCGCTCACGTCAATATGCACTAAGTGACTTAAGAAGGAATAGGAAGAATCCTGGCTGGGTCAATGCTTTAACCTTGTTCAAACACCGCATTCAGAAAAATAGGCCTGTTAAGTTGGAGGGTCCAATAATATCAGACTCTTGCAAAACATATATTAATAACAGCGTTAACAAGTCAGATTGAAGAGCAGAGAACAAGGGGAGCAGTCATTTCAAGAACATCCAGACCCTATCCCAAAACAGCCATACTGTGGCATGTGTGGACCAAGGGAAGAAACGGCTGTTTGTTTGCTTGCAAAGAATGCACTTGATAAATGCTATAATAGTAGTTTGAGTTCCAAACAATTCAGCTATCATAAAAAGCAATCCATCCTCAGCATCCCCACCCTATCTCTATCCCTTTTGCCAAGTAATGAAACAAAATAAAAGAGAACAAGACATTTTGGGTATAACACCAGGAGACAATCAGACAACATGAACCATGACGGAAAAGAATTTTTAGCACTAAACCAAGAACAGCAACAGTGTAGTTTTTGTGTCAGGGGCAGTGAGTGCCTTAGAGTGGCAGTTACCACTGGAACCTTCTGTAGAGAAGGATGCTGTACAGGTCTTAATCCAGTGACTGCAATGTAACTGACAGGAAAACAAATATAGTAATTTATTCTACCTAGAAGATACACGATGGATACATTTGGGGGCCTTGAATTCCCCACATTTAATTGAGGAGAGGGATTTTGCAAGAGATATAAATTCCTCCAAGAGCAAATGAGAAGACAGGACCTGAAACACCATATGTACAGTTGCAAAAAAATAAAATCTAGTGTTGTAATGAAAATTTCACAACTTTTTTTATCTTTAAATCTGCTTTTAGTATTTCAAGATTTCTATCCTTCCTACATATAAAATCTATTTGTTATAATGCATTGTGCAATTCACAGTTTTCTGGTGCCTTTACTTTTAAAAAAAAGCTGTAAAAATGTATGTTGAATATGGTGTGTGTGTGCTGTGGGGTGGTTCAATACATACGGGTCTTTCTAGCAGAGTCTTCCACAAAAAGAGAAGAGATGTCTTCATCCACTCCTGCTTCATTCTTTGCGATACAAGTGTATGCTCCAGTATCTTCATAGCGCACATTGCTTATGTGAACCTCACTGCCATTTGCTGAAAAAAGAAGGGAAATGCAACTTGTAAACTACAATTTCAGTTTTGGAACAGTGCTTTCTGATTACGCAGTCAAACAGTTCTCTTGGCTTGTCCTAATTAAACTGTCTCTCTTCCTACTTTCATACTTTGAAGGCATGCCAAATTATTCCAGAAGCATTCAAGTGTTCATAAACTGTGCTGTCATTCTATAAGAGAGCCCAAGACTCTATATCAAATGCATATTTTACGTTTTGTATCATTTCCTATATTCTACATTGTATATGAGGTATTTCATATTGATAAGTATAATTTCATTTATATATTTACTTATAATATTCAGAACCTACATTCCCCTAAGCTTTTTTCAGAAATCTAATAATAGCAATATGATTAGTTTGCAGGAAAATATATATGAAAGACGTTTCCATAGAGTAATTAATTGAGCTAAATCATGCAGGTATACTATTGCCATTCATCAAACATTATTATTATTATTGTGAGATAGAGTCTCACTCTGTCACCCATGCTGGAGTACAGTGGCACGATCTCAGCTCACTGCAACCTCTACCTCTCAGGTTCAAGCAATTCTCCTGCCTCAGCTTCCCGAGTAGCTGGGACTACAGGCCCACGCTGCCACCCCTGGCTAATTTTTTGTATCTTTAGTAGAGATGGGGTTTCACCATGCTTGCCAGGCTGGTCTTGAACTCCTGACCTCAGGTTATCTGCCTGCCTCGGCCTACCAAAGGGCTGGCATTACAGGTGTGAGCCACCGCACCCGGCAGTTGAGTGTTTGTTACAGTCATTTGTTTAAGTTTCTCTTTCTTTTCTTTTTCTTTGTTTTCCTTTTGTTTTCTTTCTGTGTGTTTGTGTGTGTGCATGCCTGTGTGTGTGCTGTGTGTGTGTTTGTGTACATATTTGTGTCTGTGTGTTCCATGTTGTTCAGTTATAAGAACCACACATGCAGTAGAATGGGACATGACTATCTGTGACAGGTAGAAGGCAACGTAATCAGTGTGGTTTGGGAAAACAAGGGTAGAAAGCCAATAAGAAAACAGCTTGATTGCCATCGCTAGGAGCCAGTAGCTCTCAAGGGATGTGAGATATGGAGAGGCAGTGGATGTGGATGTTTGAGAGACATAATCATTTGAATAACTTGAACTTGTTTCTTTATTTGCAAATGCTTACTACACACCCTCATTCCCTGCATCATGCATTGAGAATCACTATTCCAAAAAAGGGGTTGACAGGTTTTTATTTTGTTGCAACAGGCCAGGTGTAAATAATTTAGGTTTTGTGGGCCACACAATTTCTGTGGCAACTACTCACCTCTGCCATAGCAGCATTAAAGCAGCCAGGCAATATGTTTTGAAAAATGAGTGCAACTCTATTCTAAGCACAAACCAACAACAACGAAAAAAAAAAAGCAAAAACAAAAACAAAAAACCCCACCTTTATTTAAAAAAACAGACAGCTATCTAGATATGGTCTGTGGGTCTTAGTTTATAGGAACCTGCTCTAAATATAGGTAGTAAACAATGTATTTACATTTGCTTCACCTTGTTTTATATAAGATATGGCCTCCTCCAAAATCATACCTTTTTTTTTTTTTTTCAGGATCCACACACGTAACAGCCTAAATTCTCTGGGTTTTGTTTTGAAATACCAAATAAATTTCTTCCTTCTTTAAATGCTGTCTCCCAATATTTTTACATGTTCTCCTAACCTATATGATCCATTGTCTTTCCTTCTCTTCCTATGTAATCTAGCATTCTTAGACGTTACCACTCTATTGCCAGAACTACCAATGCCTTTATCTATTTAGCATCCTGACACATCTGCCTTCCTAACCTCTAGAACTAGAATAAGCTAACCCATCTCTGTATCTGGTGTCCCTGCACCTAGTTCTTTGAGTAAGTTATGAGACTATTGCATAAGTGAGTTTATAATTTTCAGATTCACAGTTTTCAATTCCTAGGACATTCAGAACTACTTGCTATTCATTTCACTTGACCTTTCCAGTTAGATGCCTTTCATATCCGCCTCTACTTTTACCTCAAATCTTTATATACTTTGTTTGATGTTTCCCATCATAATACTAACTTCACTCTCAGCAAGTGATCTTGCTCTTTCAATCCTGCGGTAAATAGAAGTGATCAGAAAGCAACCTCAAAACTTTCTGTTCCTAGTTTCACCTCGATTTACTTCTCACAGGAAATTTTCTGTTTCGTTCAAAGGCAAATCTCCCCTTATTTCTTATTGATTTCTATGACTCTTCCTGCAGCCTTCATCCTTCTCATTTCTCCCTGCTGATACTTTCTCAGATTGATGAATTATCCAAGAAATATCTCCATCAGTTCTAAGCCTCCCCACCAGGAGCTACTACCTTCTATTTTTTTTTTCCTTTCAGAATCTGGTCAAAAGAGATTTTTGTATTTCTTGTCTCCTTTTCGTTTCTAAACACCCTGAAAACTGATTGTTACTGATACTGTTTTTCTAAATGTCGCAAGAACATGCTCATCACCTGAAGTAAACACTTATCAATGCCTTTTATTGAACTTTCTATGCATTTGCCATTGTTGAACTCTTTATTTTTAACTTTCTCTTCTTCCATACTATCACCTAGTCTCCTGTCTCTTGATGAATTTTAGTCTCTTTCTATTATTTTCTTCACTTGCCTGTTAATAAAATATTTGTGCTTTCTTGGGATTTTACTCTCTCTAATTCACATATTATCCCAGCCATTGCCATAGATATTAAATTACTGTCTGGACTTGGACTTCACACACAAACACTAAACAAGCACCTCATGAATAAGGAGATAATTAAATAGTTATTAAGCCACATGGAGTTTTATACCCCTATGTGTGTAGAATTATCTCTTCTCTCCTTTTATTTTTTGTCATATTCTCTTAAAACTTCAACTATTTTTCCCTGTTGTAAAAATTTACAGTAATTTCTTTGCAAGCACCTCCTCTTTTTAAATGTTGAATCTGGAGTGTAACAACTTCAAAAATTTGTTGTCGTGTATATTCCTGAAAGCAAAATTTCGATATACTTTTATAATATGGTTTATTGCTATTAAATGGGCAAGAGACAAAGTCAGAACCTATTTAGACTTTTATTCATTTCATTTCTGTTAATAAGTCTTCTCCTCTCAGATTATAGACCCCTTGAGGTAATCACTAGATATGTGTGCAAATGTGTCTGACCTATGTATGCACATTAGTGATTTCTAGGATTAAAGTTTTTAAAGTTTAAGGACACGTTCACAGACATGTCTCTATTGACTTGTAAGAATAAGTAGAAGTTTTAAAAAGTTTTATTTAAAAATGTACAGTGATTATATATATATCCACTGTTAAAGTGGAATAATAATAGAACTCTATGTAATAAAGTGACAACATATGTTCATGTTTAATAGTATAAAGAAAATTAAATGGCCAGGCGCGGTGGCTCACGCTTGTAATCCCAGCACTTTGGGAGGCCGAGGCGGGTGGATCACGAGGTCAGGAGATCGAGACCACGGTGAAACCCCATCTCTACTAAAAATACAAAAAATTAGCTGGGCGTGGTGGCGGGCGCCTGTAGTCCCAGCTACTCGGAGAGGCTGAGGCAGGAGAATGGCGTGAACCCAGGAGATGGAGCTTGCAGTGAGCCAAGGTTGCACCACTGCACACCAGCCTGGGCAACAGAGCGAGAAAAAAAAAAAAAAATTAAAGTCATAAAATAAGAACTATAATGCCCATGAAGAAGATACTCCCGTAAAATGAGTGTTGTGTGTTACCCCTAACAATGAAAAAAAGGTTTGTGGTTTATTTTTAATGCTAGCATAATTAATATATTATATGCAACTGCTTTTGGACTATTTAAATTATTTGACCTTACAAATCTTGCCTGGTTTTGTTTATTTTCCACATATTTGGGATTATTATTATCTAATATATAGTAATTTATTCATGTCTACGTATTAGAATATTAGAATATGTACAATATTTTATATATTAGAATGTAATGCAAACTTTAAAAAATGTAAATGGAAAACATTTAGTAACTTTTTGATATTTTTCTCCCTTCATTTACAAAATATGCTAAAAAATCCACTAAAAATTCTGTATTGAAATCCTCCATAATACATA
Source organism: Nomascus leucogenys (assembly GCF_006542625.1). Lineage (NCBI taxonomy): Eukaryota > Metazoa > Chordata > Mammalia > Primates > Hylobatidae > Nomascus > Nomascus leucogenys. The sequence continues at coordinate 82,056,196 of NC_044387.1, forward strand.
TTCAAGGTATTATTTAAACATTTAAAAAGTAACTTCAGAAATGAATTTATATAAAAGAATCTAATTATTCTGCTCAGCATAACTGCTATAATTCACAGGACAAGTATTTTAAAGATACATAATTTAATATTTTACTTATCACCAAAATAATGACATAATTAATCATTATGACAAGACTATTATTAAAAACATTAAAATGTTAAAAGAATCTTTCCCATATAATTCCTTAGATATAAGCTTTTTTTCATATTCATGACATTCTGTTGCCACTAACATTCATTTTTCTTTTATTTTCCAAATAACATTATAAATTTTAGTATAAATTTTCAACATGGTCATTTAAGATAAAAAAATGCAAGTAAAAAGCACCTTGAAGCGTGAGTTGTTTGGACAGCTTTGGTGTAATATCAATTCCATTCTTCAACCAGCCAAGCTGAGGCTGTGGTATGCCCTCTGCATGGCACCTAAGACTGGCAGTTACCCCAGGCTCTCTAGCCTGACTCTCTGGATACACCCGGATGACTGGAGGAACTAAAGGAAAAAATGAAAGAGAAAGTGAATTAGTGATTCACATTTTCTATTTAATTTTCCTAACGAAACAAAAATTGCAATAAGATAAATAATAAATTATAGATTTTAATGATGCTATACATTTCTACAGATTGTAGTTTCCAAATAGCATTATCCACTGAAATGTACCAGTGTTACCTGTATAAAAACTATTCTGGGATTTTGCTAGGGAAAACATAAGATGAGCCTGGAATATCTGGTTTCAGAAATTAAAGAAGTCCTCAAAGAATGATGAGGCATACCAAAAACATACAGAAACCAGCTAAAAGAGACTCTGATTTGCTAAATATGGGACAATTTGAGCACTGAAATAATTAGTAATTACAAGAGAATATAAGGATTTAAATAAAACTATGAATTCAGTTACATAAATAAATGAATGAGTATATAATGGAAGGAAAATAAAATCTTTTTATTATAGCCTGTTAGAAAATTAATAATTCTATTTACAATAGTATCAAAAAATAAAATATTTAGAAATAAAGTTCACCAAAGAGATGCAAAACTTTCATACTAAATACTATGAAATTTTGTTGAAAGAATTTAAAGAAGACCTAAATAAATCTGAAGACACCTTGTATTCCTGGATTGAAAGAATTGATTGGTAACATGGTACAAACTGGTAAAGGCTATTGGTAAGGTGATCATACTCCCAAGTTGACAAAGACAAGTAAAAGAAAAACAAAGATACAGTGTAATCCTTATCAAAGTTCTAACTGCAATTTTTGAGAAATTAAAAAACTTATCCTCAGATAAATGTGAAATTACAGGAGACCCCCAAGTGGTGAAAAAAAAATCTTGAAAAAGTACAAAGCTGGAGGGCTCATACCTGCTTATTTCAAAACATACGATGAAGCTACAGTAATCAAAGCAATGGACACAAAGATGGAACAGACTTGAGAGTGCAGAAATAAACCTACATTTATGGTTATTTTTTTTTCAATCATTCTGCAACAATTGGAAAACCACATGCAAGAAAATAAGCCTGAACTCCTACCTCATACCATAAACAAAATTGAATTCAAAATAAATCAAAGACTTAAATGTAGGAGTTGAAACAATAAACTATCAGAAGAAAACATTGAGTAAATGTTTCTGATCTAGAAATGGACAATGGTTTCTTCTAGATATGACCCCAAAGCACAAGCAACAACAAAAACAAAATACATACGTTAGATTTTGTAGTGCATCAAATGACACTATAAAAAAAGTCTAAATACAACTCACAAAATAGGAAAAGATATTTGAAAATTCTGATAGTATCCAGAATATATAAAGAACTGTTACAAATCAGCAGCTAAAAAGCCAACAATGCAATTAAAATTTTGGACAAAAAAACTGAATAGTCATTTATCTACTGAAGATGTATAAATGGCTAATGAAGCACATGAAAAGATTAAAAAATTAAAAAAAATCAAAAAGAGGGAAATGCAAATCAAAACCACTACATGATACCACTTCACACCCTCTAGAATGGCTATTTAAACAGATAAACAAAAATCAAAAAATCACATGTTGTTGATTGAGTACATGGAGAAACTGTAACTCTTGCGCATTGCTGGTGGGAATATAAAATGATGCAGCCATGCAATATGTGGGGGAAAATACTAATGCATTCTACAACATGAATATTGGAGGTATTATGGTAAGTTAGAGGAATCTGACACAAATGTTTACACATTATATTAATCCATTTATAAAACGTTCACAATGGGCAAATCCATGGTGACAGAAAGCAGACTGGTTGTTGCTAGGGACTGAGGAAAGGGAGGAATGAGAAATGACTGCTTAATGGATATGAGGTTTATTTGAGGGTGACAAAAATGTTCTAGGCTTAGATAGTGGTGATGGTTACACAACATTGTAAATCTGTTATGAGCTGCTGTGTGGTACATTTTGACACAGTTAAATGGCATGTGGATTTTACCTGAATAAAAAAGAAAGGAAAGGCAAAGGAGGCTAATGAAGCACTCTAGACTAAAAAAGATGAGTTATAAGAAATAAATAAAACATGCAAATCAAGATTGGGTCCTGGACTCAGAAAAATAAGTTATAAAGTATATTACTAACAGAATTGACAAAATTTAAATATGGTCCCTGTATTAGATATTGAGATACTACTAATGTTACATTTCCTGATTTGATAATTGCACTTTGATTAGGTAAAATAATTTTCTTTATAAAAGTCACTCACTGAATTAACTAGTGATGAATACAATCTCAGAATTTTTTCAATTTTATATATATATAATCATTGATATTAAAATAAGATGTCTTAAATACAACATTGGGCATAATTATAGAAAGACTCAATAATTAAAAGTGAGATGTGGATTAATTGATAACTTTCTGTTTCTAGTAATGTTGAAAAAATGATAGATTGATTCTGATTATCTTCCTGACTAGAACTTAAAATCCTGGAAAATTTACAGAAAGCATTTTCAGAAATCATAAGTAACTTAGGGATATAATGAGGAATGGCAGAATCAGTACAGAAGAAACTTTAAGGCTCATGGAAGTGAGCTACAGCTGTTTCTCCCTCAAGAATAGTTCTCAAACCAGGTGAAGATTCTGAAGTCAGAGTTGATTACTAATCAAAGGTATTTTCTGTCTCTCTCTCCCATGTATATACACATATGCATGTGTGTGCACACGTAATTTAAAAAATAATAAGACAACTTGAGAGGTTTTGTATTTTTTTCTTTTAGCCATTAATTAATTCAGTGTGTATTTCTTTAAGATCTAGCGCTGTTGCTACATTGAATCAAATATAGTAATTTATCTCTTCTACCTTACCAGACTCCAAAACTTCTGGGAAGCCAGGATTATGTACTTATTTTTGGTTTACAAATACATGCCAATATCAGGGAATCAGCTGATTCTGGTAGGCAGCCTCAACTAAAGTAAATGGGCTTAATATTGTGGTCCCACAATAATTGTGGCTGGAGATTCTGGCACAGTAACTCTTTCTCTGTACTGGGTTACTAGTTGTATTGCATTTAAGTGGCCACAAAATGTCCAAAGATTTATTGCAGAATCTCTGGTACCCCCCAGTGCCTGACAGTCATAGATGGAATACCTCTCTTAAAGAACCTATTATCTTTATAATTAAAATAATTTTGAAAATGGTTTATGAAATCAAATTTGCTGAATGCAACAAAATATCTCAAGGTTTTCCTCAAGAAAATACAAACTTAACCAATGAAAATAAAAACAACAGTCAAGTTTTAAAAAGCCACAAAATTCTGGTAACTGGAGTTATTACTCGTCTATGCTTCCTGTGTTTAAAGAGTTGATAGCTAAACATAAAAATTTAGGAAGCTATAAAACATAATGTTGTAATTAAAATAAATCAACTAGAAATGCTATAATATTTTTAAATGACAAAAATTGAAATTATAAACTCAATCTTTGTATGTAACTCCAGATTAGATACAGCTGAAGAAGAAAGGAGATAATAGAAAGTTGTCAGAAAAAAATCATAACCACAATAAAGCACAGAGGTATAAAATATAGAAAATACAGATGAGAGAGTAAGTGAATATAGAATAGATTAAGAATACTATAAATATACATATACTATATATATGTATATATATAAAACTGAAGTAAGAGAGCAATATTTGAAGAGGTAACCATTGTGATATTCTCAGTTCTGTGTAAGACATCAAATCAGTGATTCCAATATGATGAACTTTCTTAAAAAAGGTGATACATAGACACTACAGTAAAACTATAGAATACCAAAGAAAAAAAGACAAATCATAAAAAGCAACCCCAAGAAACAAAATGGCATACCAAGAAAGTCAGAATGAGAGCTAAATTCTTACAGAAATGGTAAAAACTAAAGAGGACAAATTATAGACAGCTTATGCCAACACGTAACTTTAAATAAAATGAACAGATTTCTGGAAACGCAAGCATCTAGCAGAACCTACACAAAAAGTAGTACAAAATCTATAAAGTCTTATAACATTTAAATACATTTAATTTATTTAAAAATTTTAAATCAAAGAAAACTTTAGAACTTTTCCAAAATAAAGTAAAAATAACACCAATTTTATACAAGCTTTTCTAGAAAATAAAATGGGGCTGGAGGCATCTCTTTGGTAGTGTTAAAATATCTCTATCAATGTTGACACTCCTGTCTTCAAAAGGTAGAGACTAATTATTCTCACTTTACACATGGGACCTGTGGGCTGGATTTAATGATGTGCTGTTAATGAACAGAGCTGTGGCAAAGTAATGGTGCATAATATCCAGCATTTGGTCATAAAAGGTATTGCAATATTTTCATTGTTCTCTTGCTCTTGCAGAATTCAGCTGCCATGTCATACGATACTCAATCAGTCTTATGGGGATGCCTATATGCCAAGGGGGCAGATGCCCCATGACAACAGCCAGCAAAAAACTAAGGCCTCCTACCAATAGCCATGTGAGTGGGTAATCTTGGCAATAGCTATGCCAGCCCCAATCAAGCTTTCAGATGACTACAGCTCCGACCAATATGTTGATTGAAATCTCAGAAAAGAGAAAATCTCAGAAAAGAGATTGTGCCAGGATCACCTAGCTAAGCTGTTCTCAAATTATTTGATTATTTCATTTCTCTGTTTATTATTGCATATCTCGATTTTCCTATTATCTCAAAGAGCATAAATGTTTCTTGTTTTAGGCCACTAATATTTTAGATAATTTATTATGCAGCATAGATAACTAATAAAATCCCTAGCTTCTTTTTATGAAGTCAGCATAAACTTAATACCAAAATGTAACAAGGCATTAGAAGAAAGAATAATTAGTGGTCAGTGTCACTCATGAAAATAGATGAAAAATTCCCATATAAAATATTATCAAACAAAATTTATCAGAATACTAAAATGGTAATATACCATAATATATTGAGTTAATTATAGACATTCAAAAAAATCACTGAATGTAATTCATCATATTAACAGTTTAAAGAAGTAAAATTGTATGATATTTTCCAAAACTGCAGAAAAGTCATTTACCTTTAGAAAACAAAAAAAGAAAATATTTTCTTTAGTATGATAAGGGTTATCTTAAGCACTTGTAGATAACATAGAGTAAATTAAAATACAAAACATTCTTTAGATGAATTGTGATAATAAGTGAATTTGGTATGTTTGCATGATACAAGTTTGCATATTTGTAAATACCAGTAACAAAATATTTCAAATATTTTAAGATTAATAAAGCAACAAATATATTTATCTATAAATATATTTAACATATGCTCAAACCCTTCGTGAAACATTCTGAAACATTATTTAAAATGTTATTGATAAAAATGAAATAAGACTAAAATCAATGGAGTAATAAACCATGTTCATGGTACATTTAGTTATTATTGCCTCTAGTTACAATTATATTAATTTTAGCCATCAAATCTTTTTTCATTTGCATGCCCATTCCACAAAATTGGTAAAACCCATCTTTGTAGAAACAATCTAAATATGGTACCACTTACCAAAATGCTCACTTTTGTTCATTTAATTAGTCATATATTGATTACTTAATATCTGTGATAAACTGTAAACTGTTAGGTTGACACAGATGGGCAACATGTCTTGTACTCTCAAAGTATGTGCTTTTCAATAATGAAAACCAGGAAACAATAATTGTAACAGAACACTTTATGTCCTGTAATAGAGTTGAAAGAGGTGTGGTAGCTACAGAAAAATGGGAGTTATCAACACAAAGTTCTTTAAAGGAAAATGACCTGAATTTTGAAGTGTTTCAGCATATGCACAATGCTGAATTTTTTTGTATTTTTCCAATGAGTGTATACTTCTTGAACTTGAGTTATGTCATAGGTAGTTAGATATATGTCACATGCAATTGTATGGACAATTATCCAGTTTACCACCGAAAATGCTGTGAGAGAAATCCTGCATTCATTCAGTAAATATACATGTATCAATTATCTACAAGTTCCAGGCATTCCAAGAACATTATAATTGCCATTATAATGTACTAAGCTTTGTGGGAAATGATTCAGGAATTACGCAATGATGGACTATTAATTGTATAATTTTCAAGTGATCATGCTATGTAAATTTTTGAGGTTAGATGAGAATTTGACTATATTAGAACAAATGATATAGACATTTTAATTCCAATATCAAAAAGCATACTGTCCTTTCCAAGAAAAATTAACATGCTATCTTTAATATAAATATTAAATCTACTCACACTGAAAGCAAATAGCTCTGGACAGCTGAATTTTCTTAATTGTAGAGAGTGGTACATTTCCATACTTACTATTGAGAATCATATTGTTTTTATGAAAGTGTTTCTCAAGTGAATTCTAGACCTCAGATTTGGAAAATTCCCTGAAAATGAAAATATGTTTATTTGTTGTCATTTAGACATTCTGACTGAGACAAATGATGATTTTGGGTCTTCATTTTGCTACTTAATAGTGCTGTGATCTTGAGTTCGTTTTCAAACATTTTTGAGTCTTTGTTTTCTTATATGTAAGAACCTTAAAATCAAAAGAATTATAAAAATAAAGAGTTGTATATTGCAAAGCAATATATATTGTAAAACAATGTATATCATACAGCAATATATAATATGATATATGTGATTTATAATAGGCTCTTTGAGAGAAGAGGTTTTGCCTTATGTAATCATTAAATTCCCTGATGTAGCTGAGTGACTGGTGTAGTGAAGACCATGTGGAAGAGTTCCACAGGATGTATGTTACAGGCTTATCACACTAATTCTTATCTCACATTTACAATTTAGCATTTGCTACTTAAAATGGCCATGAGAGTATATGTAACATACGTTGTCCTTAATAAGAATATGACTTGGTAAATAAACAAGAGGACTCCAGTTCTCTGTCAAAGAAGTTTCTGCAGGAGATATCAAAAGACAAGAACAGGAAATAAAAGTTTTGTTCACCTGGACCATTTGCTCTCTGGTTAATGCATGTATTTTGAACTACCTGATATCCTTTTCTTTCAGCCATCAGAATGCCAATAAAAAACTTTAAGGTCCAAAACCAATCTGAGACTCTATTTGGTGATTAAAATACGTGCAAAGTTAATTTCACCACTCTTATTTTTTAGTGTCTGGAGGATCCATTGTATATATAAATTTCATTGACTATTGAATAAGTGTCAATCCTCCAGATTTACTAAAACTATAAAAGTAATGCAAACCAAGACTAGTTAAAGCCACCACATCAGGACTACAGCCAACCACCCTACTGGCCTTTTACTTCCCTTTCCCAGCTATACTCTGGGAATATTAAACTAGCTTCATATTAACTACACAGAGCAAAATGAGGCAGGGGAGGGTGTCTTCAGAAAGGCCCAGTAACCCTTAGTGTCCATAGTTGAGACTGTATCCTGTACATCGCCTTTAATATTTTTAGAAGCAGAAAAATAATAGACTTTCAAAGCTCTAAGTACAAAAAGAAATCTGCTGCACCCTTCCTGCCATTCCTCATTCAAAAGTATTACAACATACACAAGCTTGCACAGTGACAAGGAGTAAAACCAAGTTCTGATTTTATCCTTTTCCTTGAGGACTACTTAAATGAATTTTTTTGAAATACTAAATACACTTTCAAAAATGATTCTCCTAGTATATCTCCTGCTTTCCTGGTGACATAAAGCAGATGTTTAGGCTCTCCTGATGTATCTAGAACAGAGTAGTTATTGCAGCATTTTATTTTATTGAAGGTTAAAACAAATAGCTTTTTAAAGAGATATGTTAATGTACTTACGGCAAACCCACATCACTGTAAGGGGTGGAGTAAAAACACTCTTTAAAATATTTAGACTAATCTGACTAATCTCTAATCTCTTAACAACTAGAGTTAGGAGATGAGCTTTTTAAAAAAGACATACAGGGAATCAGAATAGATATTAATAACAACTCTCAATAAATATTTAATAAGACAAAGTTTATCTTGCCACAGGATTTGGAAGGATCAATTCTTGCAACAGTCTTTGGAGTAGCAAAAAATTGAGAGAGCCTAAATCTGAGAATTAGTTTGGAAGGAAGCACATCAATCACCTCAATAAGAGCAATAGATGACACATTATTCATACTGGAAAATATACATATTATATGGGCCATTTATATTGTCACTGATACTCCCCAAAGGAAACCTTTTTAGATGAGATGTTCAATTTCCTCCTGCATTCCAAGCTACTTCTACTTTATTGATGTACTTATGAAGGGACAGAAAGAAAACTAGTGAATAATAATTTTGGTCACATGAAATGTTAATTCTCATATAGTTTATATACATGAAAAAATAATACTTTCATGTAATTGGCATGTGTCTCACTTAGTTTATTAGTGATTTTCTGAAAAGTGTCTCTTAACTCACATAGAATTGAAGGATAAGTGATTGTCATAACAACTATTTAACCTCAGTGACAAGCTACACATTTAAAAGTAGCTTACTTTTCCCAGGATACATATTATGAAATATAAATGAGGATTGATGGCAGCCTGAATTAAAAAGTCAATAATCCTCCAGAGAACATTTCAAACCATTTGTTACAGTCATTTTTAGTTAGGAAGTGCAGTCTATAAACTTGTCTTTTTCTTTCTATTGGCAACACATGAAAAAAAGAAACTGATAAAGACTACCAAAGTATTGTCACATTGGATTTAGGATCCAATTTGCATGGACTACCATGAAAAGCTTTAAATAGGCTCCTAATATTTTATGAAAAAGGTGATATTTAAAGATAAGCTTGTATACACTAAATAATTCCATATGATATTTGATGTCTTGCTAATATAGCTCAGGAAATGCCTTCAACTTAAATAGTTTAAACTAATTGGGTTACTTTATATAATAATATCCAATACAATCATATAATATAAACATCAAATAATATAATATTATGTATAAATACAGAAACATCATAAAAAGTTGACATTACATTTTACAATTTATTCTACAAAAATATAATCAAATAAACTTCTATTACCTAAAATAGAAGGAGATACAAATGGATGTAAATATATATATTTTATTTAAAAATTAGGTAAAGTATAAAATTTGATTTGTTTATTTTTGAGTTTTAAGATAATAATATATAGCTATTCACTGAGCAACTCCTGAGCACAGTACATTGTGCTGGCAACTTTCTCCATCACTCACTTGCTCTCTTTTCTATATTACACATCCAATGAGTGATAGGTTCAAGTTGAAATTAGCCAAGTGCAGCATCGAAAAAAGAATACATTCTTAGCTTAAATTGTCTCATATGGTCTTAATAATATGTCTTTATAAAAGTATCTACTGGAATTTGACTACTTGGCATCCACATTAAATTATGAATTAGATTGTTAGCTATAACATATAAGGCATATTAGAGATCCTGGAAAAAATTTTATTTTAAAAGTAAAGGTCAAATAAATTAGTGCATTTATAGTATTTCAGAGCAGTATTAATAATGCATCTCAAATATATGTAACTTTTCAAGGAAACTGAACTATTGCTCAGTTTAAAAATGACATCACCATTTAAATAAATCAAACTAATAAAATTTTATTTAGTTCATCTGATGGTTCATAAAGTATCAAATGTAAATAATCAGATACTATATACACATGACCAATTGCTCTAAGAATATGTAAGACTGGTACATTTTAATGTTACACAAATTTAGAAATGAAGGTGAAGTTCTGATACTTAAAAAAATAGAAATGAAAAATGGAGGAAACTAAATAAAATAAAGTATATTTACATTTACACAGGTTTTTCTTTCTGGAAACTTTGGTGTTTATATGGAATCCTTCTAAACATTTATCATCCGAAAACCATGATGTGTTTTATGATGATAGTAGGAAAAAAAAAGGAAGGGTAGATAGATATATTTCTCAAAGGCCCATAGCAACTTAACTGCATTAGACTAGACCAGTACTTCTCTCTACAATAGGAAGGATCTAATAGAATTCATTTAATGTAATGATGCTTCTAATCCAATATTAGAAAGATTCTAATGTGAAAAAAAAATCTCTGTAAGGCTAAGTCTTACTTTTTTCTCATTCTTCATACTTTCATACACTGATCTTTCTTTAGAAGTTTCTGCATTATTGCCGCAGAGTATGGAGACAGCATAACCTGGCTGCTTTAGAAGCCTGAATTTAGTCAAGAGGCAGAGATCACTGACCCAATACAGTGACTTCATTCTAACTGAAAGCAAAAATGAATTTAAGGTGAATCGTCAGGTCAGTGGTAAGTAAACAACTAAGCACTGACTATTTTTTCCTTTTTCTTGATGCTATTATCTTGTATTCTTTTGAAGAATTCTATCATGGCTCTTCCACAAATTATTCACACAGCTGCAACTGTTAGAAAAGGTTCTAAGAAAGCTTGAGGGTAAGAATATAAATGTCTTTGAAGTAGTGCTGACTCACAGCGGCAGCTGGATTGTTCTGTTTGTATTATGACTTCCTTTGTCATTAAAGCAACTTTCCTATGAAAAATTACAGACTCGGTTTAATAAATATTTTAAATGCTACTGAGCTTGTCCAATACCTTTTGTCTCTGACATTATTAAAGCCATCAATTTCTCTTTAACTTTGTCCCAAAGCAGTCTTTTTATATTCATGACTTTCACAGTGCCTCTTGTCAATATTACAGAACTCTCTGATCACATTACTGCAGTCTTCATGAAAGTGTAGAGGATGCAACAAATGTTGGAGGCAAAATATAAATAAAGAGCAACATTCTTAGGGTCATAAACTTCGGTGAGTTTTTTTTATTGGGTCTTCCTATTTATCATATGACATTGTAAGAAATTACAATGCTTTAACCTATTTTGAAAGAGACAGTTCACCCTAGTTTAATCAACTTAGATGTAGCCTACTAATCTTTAAAGTTAGTGGCCTTTTTAATCCTCAATTTCAAAGTCTCGAAAGTCACCATTTTAAGAAATGCTCTCTGAAACACAAAAGAAAATATAACAAAAGCGTTTAAGATGATAATACATAAGATGTTGTTTCTCTAAACCTAAAGAAAAGAAAGAATAAATGAGAAAAAATCATAGCCTGGCACATGCTGGAGGCTGGTTTCTTTTTGACAGATTTTATTTAATTTTATTTAATGTATATCTAATTTAGAGATCAGGAGTTCTCAAAGTGATTATTTGAGGCAGGAGTTGTGTAGCTGATACGTTACAGTAACCTCCTCCTAAGCAGAAAATTTGAATGCATCTCTAATACTTTCTGCTATGCTGTAAGGGATAAAATATCCCATTTCTGAGTCTTGATTTCTCCATCTGTAAAATTTGAAACTCTTCTGAGGATTAAATGGATTAAAGGAAACACTCTCTGGTAAATTCCCAGCCCATTGCTAGGCACGAGTCAGCAAGCAAAGGTTTTTGTCCACTCACATTCACGTTTTGTTGTTTTTGAAAATATGAGGGTTTTTTTTGCTGGCTACACAGAGAATGTCTAAGACTTTTAATAAGAGGAACAGAAAATGTGTTTAATTTCACTTGTCAATACCAACTGATTAGTAGAAATGAACTTCTTAGAGATGGGAATCGAACCTGCCTAAGCCCATGAACTGGTTCAACACGCAAGAAAACTATAATTGATCAGCAATGTCTGTCAAGACTAGAGGGAGGGAAGTGGAAGCATGACGTATTCCAAACTGGGTTAATGTTCCAGATGTAAATGTAAACCCTATCTAAATACAATGTAGGAATAGATTTATTCAAAGCTGTATCTAAACATATTTTAAACAGATCGAACACCTTCTCAGCTCTTTTTTACTCACATTTGCACCTCAATAGCGTGTGTGTGTATATATATATATACCCTGTAAATAGGCAATTTTTGCAACTAGAAGGTAATGAAAGCATTGCATTAGGACTTAAACATAAAGAAAACATTTGTCTTTCAATATTATATTAAAATGTGTTGCAAAATATATATTATTCTGGGAGCTTTTGTTTATAACTTTTCTTACAGCTAGTTCTCTAGCTAGCCTTATCTTCTACCACCATTTGTGTAAGAAACAGAAGAATTTTAACAACATGTAAGACTATAAAATATAATATGCCTTGCATCAGACAGGATTACTCAAGAGGAAGATTTTGATTACAAGCTATAACTGACTAGCTATGTGATTTTGGGATACTCACTCCAAATCTATGAGTGCTTGTTTATTCATTTGTAAAATGAACATTATGAGGAAAGAATAAGACAACACTTTAAAATATAAAACACTATGCAGATAGAAATGAATTCATGACAATATTGTTGAAGATCTTTTCAACAGAGTAGATGATAAAAATTACTAATATTAGATAATTTTGCTCAGGAAGTTTTATTGCAAACTAATATATGTAAAAAAGCAAAAAAAAACCCACTAAGATTTAGCGGGTTATATTCATCCATATTTATACAAACTTAGTTCGTATTTCTCTGTAAGAGATTATATATACATATGTGTATATATATATATATATATATATTATCCTGGATTAAGTTCATTTTATCAAAATGAAGTAATTTCTTTAGAAACTACCTAATTTGTCTTAGAACAATTTTTATATAAACTGATAAACTGAGAGTTATAAATATAGTTTCCTAATTTCAGAATGAGCTTCTTAATGGGAATTGTAAATGAACTCTACTTGTATTTGGAAGTTCTCATGTAATACTGAGCTACAAAATTAATTTGATAAAGTCATGTGGATAATTAATTTTTGAAAAAGCATTCTTAACTAAAGCAATAGTACCCTTTTTTGAGTATCATCACTTTATACTTTAACCAACAACTTTCAAAAGAAATCTCTAAATTACAAAACTACAAATAAAAGAGCAGCCTTAAAAATTATGTATAAATCATAAGCCTAAAACTTACTAAACAAAGATAAAATATTTCTGCACCTTATTTACACAATTTATTATGTAATTTTTTCTCATTTTTTATTAGTAAGTATGCTAGAATTTTTAATCTTCAGTCTTCAAATCTATAAAAAATTTCATGACAAACATACTAAACTGTCTAACTCCAAAGACAGGAGAGTTATGCTGTTATTTTACACTTAGTAAAATTAAAAATGTTTAGAATATTCCCTAATTTGACAGGCATTAGCATAGATAATTTTGGGAGAATAAATTGCTACAAAATTTTAGCATAGCAATATAGCATTATCTACCCATTTTTAAATTCATGTGATTTTTAAAGTAATGATTCTTCTTTGATTAAGCTAATCTAAAAAAATTAAAGCACCAGTATGTAAGTACAAGGATGATTATGTACACACTTGCATATAACCAAACACCGCATGTTCTCACTCATAAGTGGGAACTGAACAATGAGAACACATGGACACAGGATGGGGAATATCACACACTGGGGCCTGTCATGGGGTTGGGGGAGGGGGGAGGGATAGCATTAGGAGATATACCTAATGTAAATGACGGGTTAATGGGTGCAGCACACCAACATGGCACATGTATACATATGTAACAAACCTGCATGTTGTGAACATGTACCCTAGAACATAAAGTATAATTTTAAAAATAAATAAATGCAAACAATAAAAAAAAGAGTAACTGGTGAAATCTGAGTGATCAATATTAAAACTGATTATCAGATTATATCATACTATCATACTGTGAAATTTTATTAAACAAAAAATGAGCTAAGTTACATATATTGCATATATTGCCCAAAAATAAATCTAAGATATCTTAAATGAGAAAAATCCTGAGGAACTTATAGAGAATAAGCCCATATTTGAGAAACTAACACGTGCATATGTGTTATATGTGCGCATATAAGTTATATAGACTGAACCTTAAGGTTCAGTCATGTGTTGCTTAAAGATGGTGATGTTTTCTGAGAATGTGTCCTTAGGAGATAAGCCCATATGTTCCTCTGCAAATAAACAAACTCTTTTACATACATACCATAGAATACTATACAGTAATAAAAGCTATGAACTGTGGATATTTGCAACAATGCAGATGGATATCCAGATAATTATGCTGAGTGAAAAACGTTTTATAAAACAATCCCAGAAGGATATACAGTGTATGACTCCATTTATATAATATTCTTGAAATAATAAACTATCGAAAGGAAGAACAGATTAGTGGTTGTCAGCAGTTAATGAGTTGGTGGGAGTAGGAGAGGGCTCAGTGTGGCTCCAAAAGGGTGTCACTAGGGCCTTTGTGGTGATGAAACTCTTCTGCAACTTGACTGTATCAATGTCAATATGTCGATCTAATGTGCTACAGTTTTACAGGATCTTTCTGCACTGTTACTTAAAATTATATAAGAATTTACAGTTATCTCAAAATTAAAAAGTGTAATTAAGTATTTTTGGTCTACTTTAAAGAAACATAATTTATATCAGTAGTAATGAGAAGTCCACACTGAGTAGCTCAAAGAAAAATGCCACCCCACTGGAACTCTCAAAATGTTACTCTAACTTTCTCACTCAATCCTCTGCTCCTGGTCCCTAGATATTCTCTGCGTCCACACCGCTCTGGTTCCCTCTGATTGTATTTAATATAGTTCACTGCTTTTCCACACTATTAGTGGAAAAGTGGCTGCTGGCACCAACAATTCATAGAGGTCATTTCTCAATATGCCACCTTCTAGTTAAAAATAGCATGCTTCCTTTAAGTTTATTTGAAAGCAATGAAGTCACTATCTAGCCCAATTAGAAAACTGGTAGCCCTCTGTGACTTTTCACTCTAACTCATTAGTAACTCTCCCAACGAACCCCAATCCAGTTATTTATGGCAACATATTTATTATCAATTTATTTCAGTTTTTTCACCTTTTTCTTCCTTCAGTTTAGGCCTTCACTATTTCTAGCCTCTGTGCAAAACTTGTGAACTGCTCTTCTTCTCAACAGCCCTGCACAAATCCATTCTTCATTCTTCATACTGCTGACAAAGTTATTTTAAAATTGAATGTATGATGTTGCAACTAATCTAATTAAAATCCTTTACTGCATTTCCCATTTTTCAGATTAATATGCAAACTACTCAACCTAAAATATCCTTCATTACCTGGTCTGTATTAGCCTCTCAAGATTTACATATGGTGAATCTCCTCATAAAAACCTGCATTGATGTTTCTAATCTATATCTTCTCCTTTTTTCTCTTCCTAATTAGACTCCACTTTCTAATAACTCTTAACTTTCTGATGACTCCTAAAATAACTCCTGTTTCCTTCTATTTCCTTCCATCCTCCTCCCTGTTCTTTCTTCTCCTTTGCTTTCTCCTTCTATTTCTTCTCTCTTTCCTTTTCTTCTTTTTTTCTTACTTTCCTTCATTGTCCTTTATCCCTTTATTCATCCTCTACTCTTTCCACTTTTTAAATGTACATTTTAGTTTTAAAATTGTCACTTCTAATTTCATTATTTTTGAACAGACAATGCATTCACATGGTTGAAAAGCTAAAACATACAAAAAGTACACTGTGAAAAGTCTCCCTTTCATTTCCATCTTCCTGTTTTCTACTTCTCTCTCTTCCTGTAAGCAAATTAACAACTGTTAATGGTTTCTCATGCATTTTGAAGGAGATTTTATGTATAAACTTATAAATACAATTATGCATAATAAATATATAATATGCATGTATAATGTAGTCATGCCTTACTTAATGAAGGTGATACGTTCTGAGAAATGTATTGGTAGGTGATGTCGTCACCATGGGAAGCTCATACTGTACTTACACAAACCTAGATGCTATAGCCTATTTACACACCTAAGCTATATGGTATAGCCTATTGCTCCCAGGCTACAAACCTGTACAGTATCTTACTGTACTGAATACTGTAGGCCAAGCTTGTCCAATCTGCAGCCCCCAGGCCACATGCGACCCAAGACAGCTTTCAATGCAGCCCAACACAGATTTGTAAACTTTCTTAAAACATTATGAGTTTTTTTCTGTGATTTTTTTTTTCTTTTAGCTCATCAGCCATCATTAGTGTTAATGTAGTTTACATGTAGCCCAAGACAATTCTTCTTCCATTGTGGCCCAAGGAAGCCAAAAGATTGGACACCCCTGCTGTAGGCAATTGTAACATGATGGTATTTATATATCTAAACATATAAAAGGTGAAGTAAAATTAAGATCTAATATAAAAGATGGTACTCCTGTATAGCGCACTTACCATGAATGAAGCTTATCAGATTAGATGTTGCTGAGTCAATGAGTATGTGGTGAGTGAATATAGAGGCCTAAGACATTATTATACACCACTGTACACTATAAACACTGAACACTCAGGCTATATTAGATTTATAAAAAAATTTTCTGGGCCGGGCGCGGTGGCTCACGCTTGTAATCCCAGCACTTTGGGAGGCCGAGGCGGGCGGATCACGAGGTCAGGAGATCGAGACCACGGTGAAACTCCGTCTCTACTAAAAATACAAAAAAATTAGCCGGGCGTAGTGGTGGGTGCCTGTAGTCCAGCTACCTCGGAGAGGCTGAGGCAGGAGAATGGCGTGAACCCGGGAGGCGGAGCTTGCAGTGAGTCGAGATTGCGCCACTTCACTCCAGCCTGGGCGACAGAGCAAGACTCTGTCTCAAAAAAAAAAAAAATATATTTTCTTTCTTCAATAATAAATTATCCTTAGCTTACTGTAACTTCGTTACTTTTTAAACTTTTTAATTTTTTCAACTTTTTGACTCTAATAACACTTAGCTTCAAATATACATTGTACAACTGTACGAATTTTTTATATTTTTATTTTATAAGATTTTTTCTGTTTATAGAATTTTTTTATTTTAATTTTTCCCTTTTAAACATTTTTTGTTAAAAATTAAGACACAAACCCACACATTAGTCTAGCCCTACACAGGGTCAGGGAACCTGTGTAGGTCCTGTCTTTATCTATATCACTGTCTTCCGCCTCCACATCTTGTCTCACTGGAAGGTCTTTCAGGGGCAATAACACACATGGAGTTGTCATCTGCTGTGACAACAATGCCTTCTTCTAGAATACCTACTGAACGACCTGCCTAAGGCTGTTTCACCGTTAACATTTTTTTAATTAATAGAGGAAGTACACTCTAAAATGACACTAAAATGTGTAGTAAACATATAAGCCAGTAACATAGTCATTTATTATTATTATTATCAAGTATTATGTAGTATACATAATTGTATATGCTATACATTTGTATTACTGGTAGCGCAGTAGAATTTTTACACCAGCATCAACACAGATGTGAGTAATGCATTGTATCGTGACATTACAATAGCTATGACATCCCTAGGGAATAGGAATATTTCAGCTCCATTATAAACTTATAAGACCACTATCTTACATGTGGTTCATCATTGACAGAAATGTTGTTTTGCAGTGCATGACTGTATTTTAGATGATAGATAGATAGATAGATGATAGATAGATGATAGATAGATAGATAGATGATAGATAGATAGATAGATAGATAGATAGATAGATAGATAGATGATAGACAGATAGATATTTGTTACAGGAATTTGACCTTACAGAATTCAACTGCAGGAGCTGGAAAAAGTATCTCATTGAGACTCTTATCTTCCTGTCTGATTTTGGAGCTTGAAGTTCACAGAACTGGCAGTCAAAATGGGAAGATAAATGGAAAGTGAGAGAATAGGTAAATCCACAGAAAGAGAGAGTAGATTTGTGATTTCCAGGAACTGCATGGTTTGAGATGAATGCCCCGTGGCTGTTAATTGGCTCAGCGTTATTTTTTGGGTTGGTGAAAATGTTATCGAGTTAAGATAGTGGTGAGGATTGTAAAACTCTGAGGATATTCCAAAAAAGACTAAATTGTGCACTTTAACAGGGAATTTAATGGGGTAAAAATTGTAGCTCAAAAAACTGAACAATAATAACAAGGCAAAAAAGAAGGAAGAAAAGTGTATACAGTATGTTTTCATTAGTGTGAAGAAAAAGCAAAAAATCATAGTAGCTTGTAAATGTCTCAACTTGGCTAGGCTGAACTATATTCCCCAGAATTATTTTTCTTCTACATTTCCAGTTAGGGTGGGTCATATTTAATTTTGTTCAAAGATTGGAGGGCAGAAGAAAAATTAAAGCCACTTTGAGTGCTGGGGCACAGTCACTCTGTAACCTGGTAGCCCACACACATTGTTGCAAAGCTAAGGCATGTGTTGTAGGTGTGGAACAATAGTCTGCAATTGTTCCACTTGCCCTCAGCTTGGCCAATTCCTGGGCATGGCATGCATCTGGTTCTGTCCAATGGGAGCCAGAATCTCAGGACACCCACCTTACTGAGAGTGGAGGCGATGAGAATGGACTTGGGTACTAAGCCAATCTCATGGACTCCAGTTCATGCTCATGGGTTTGCAATTTTTCTTGCTCTTCCCCACTGGATGTTCATTTTCCCTCCTCTAATTCTTTCAGTTTTGTTCTATTGATCTATGTCTATGCTGTGTCAGTATCACACCACTATCATTACTGTCACTTTGTAGGAAGTTTTGAAATTGGGAAGTGTGAGTTCCCCACGTTTGTTCTTCACATGCAGGATGATTTTGACCATTCCAGATCCTTTGAATTTCCTCATAAATTTTAGGATTAGCCTGTCAATTTCTGACAGCTGCAATTTTCATAGAAACTGCACGGAATGTGCCCATCAATTTGGGGAATATTGCCATCTTAATAAAACTAAGTATTGAAATTTATCAACATAGTATGTTTTTTCATTGATTTAGGCCTTCTATAATTTATTTCTATAATTCTTCTATAATTTATAATTTGTATGGCTTTCAGTATAAAAGTCTTCTGCTTATTTGGTTAAGTTTACTCTTAATTACCTATTTTTTGATACTAATATAAATGGATTTTTTTTCTTAATATTGTTTTTGGATTGGTCATTGCTAGTGTATGCAAATCTATTTGATTTTTTTTAACCTTGTTTATTGTGGCAAAGTACCCATAATATAAAATGTACCCTGTTACTGCTTTTAAGTATACAGTGCAGTGGTATTAAACACATTCGTAATGTGCAACCATCACTATCACCCATCTCCACAACTCTTGCTATTGAAATTCCATAAGTACTACACAATAACTACTTTTTGCCTCTATGATTTTAGACTCCTGAAAGTACCTCATATACATAGAATTATACAATATTTATCATTTTGTAGTTGGCTTATTTCACTTAGCATAATGTCCTCCAGGTTCATACATGTTGTAGCATATTGCATAATGGTCTTCCTTTTTAAGTCTGAAGGATGTAACAACAACATGAGCCCTAGATTAGCAGCAATATGTGTGGGCTACAAGGTCACATGGTGGCTGTGTCCCCACATTCAAAAGTGGCTTTTGATTTCTTTCTGCCCTCCAAACCGTGAACAATATTACATATGACTCACCCTAACTGGAAACATATTTTATGGACATACCACATTTTACTTCTCCGTTTATCTATCAACAAACACTTGGGTTGCTTCCATATTTTAGCTATTGTAAATAATACTCTTACGAATATGTGTGTAGACATATTACTTTGAGATCTTTTTTTGAAAACTTCTGGCTATATATCCAGAAGTGGAACTGCTTTATCGTATGGCAATTCTATTGCTATTTTTTTTTAGAAATGAACATACTGTTTTCTACAGAAGTGCTTATACTTTACATTCCCACTTACAGTGAATAAGGGCTCCAAATTCTCCACATTCTGACCATTTGTTATTTTCCCAGGCTTTGTTTGTTTGATAGTGGTCATTGTACTTCAAAGTTGGCTCTAATTCATGTCAGCCTCCATTTTTGTGCCTCACTATTTAGGCTGTGCTTCTTTATCATTATTTCTGCTTTTGTCAATCTTACTGCATCCTCCATGGTACCTATTAATGCTGTGGCATATACGTCCCTGCAACAAATAATCTAATCACACCGTAGAAGTCAATGGATATTACCACTGCTCTCTACTCCTATCTTTTCTGTAGTCTTATTTCTCCCCAACAATTTGGCCAGAAAGTGCACAGATTGTTCTTGTCAGTTATACTAAGGCAAATTTGGAAAAGTTATGGTATGATTTAGAATTATTGGGAATAACATTACTATAATCTAAATTGGTTAGAAGTGCCAACCTGTTTCAAAAGTTTTCTAAGTAGTAGCACATTACTATATGTAATTAAGCCAAAATGAAAAGAAAAAACAACACAAAAATTGTCATAGTAGGGTGCTAAAAAGAAGATATGCAAATGCTTAAGCGTTAAAAATTATCTGCATATTATAATAAAAGGAACAAAAATAAAACTATGTCCCTCATCCACCACAGTGATATTTATTGTCTAGACATTTTATAAACATTTGATATTAATTTTCTTCAGAGTGAAAAATATATTTGTATTCAAATTTACATTACTCAGATAAATCGCAGCCAGCCTAATTAATTCTACAACAATACTTGATGTGTATTATCAGAACCATCACATTATAAATTATATATGTGTATATATGCATGTACATATATATGTACACATGCATGTGCACACACAAACATTTTTAACACAGTTCCAGTATATGACCTGATCCTATAATAACATAATAATAATCATAACAATAAGGAATCAGTAGCTTTGGAATTGTATTCCTATACATATAAAAGTGTTAAGTTTTCTTAAGGAGAAACTGCAGTTTTTAGTTTTATCAATAGATGGCACTACTATTTACCATATCTTTTGCTAAAATATAACAATATTTGCTGAAATATATTAATTGATAACTAATATAATTTATTTAATTAACTCATAATTTATTAATTTTTATTCCTAAAAATTTGCTTTCAATAAACAATTTACTATTTCCTTGACATAGTAATGTATCACCTGTAAATATTCACTTTTGAAATGATACTTATAATCTTTAATCTTTTATTAATACATGATAATTACTGTTAAATGCATTTTTATTATTTATAAACTTTTAGATACTTCCTAAGACATATTATTATTATTATTTAATGCCGTCTAACTCAGAGTAGCATTTGTAGGGGAGATGCCTATTGCGGGTGTCAGGAGTGGTGTTATCACTAGGTGTTCTGCTTGCATATTATTTGTTTTTATTCTAAAAATTCACTGGTGTTAAATCAAAAAATGAGCTGGAGGAAACTTCCAATTCAATAGCATAAATTATCTATAATAGTGACAGAACACTGACAGTCACAAATGATATATTTTTCTATTGATAATATTTTATAAAACTATATGATGCACAAAATTATATGTATTTTGTTATAAAATACACTCCCAAATCGCTATCACAGAAGCCACAGAACAGGGAACCTTCTACTTATCCTCTGGCAAAGTTTACTTAAAATGATTTGTGTTAGCTGAAAATGTGGGGCCGAAAGCAAAGAATTCATAAGTGCCCCTCAGACCTCCTTATTAACAGCAAACTAATCAAAACCCTCCAATCTATACAGATTTCTGGGATTCATTTGACATATCTTGCGTCATCATCATTATACTTATTATAATTAGCCATAAGAACATATTTTTGCATTTGATTAATATGAAATTTTTGACTGGCCTTAAATTCTTAGAAGTAGGTTTGCTTAGTAAATGTCAAGTAAATGGAAATCCAAATAAACACTGTAATCTCAATAAATATATTGAAATAAATACATATATCTGTTTTTGAGGGAAAAAATGCTAGTTGCATTAACACATTTTTCTCTGTGATCCTCATATATAATTATTTATCTTACATGAGTGGCAGTCTTGATTATTAAAAGAAAATTTAAGCAGGCCAGAAATGAAATCTTGGTACCTTTTCGAGCTGTTTTCCTTTTGCAATATGCACACAGCTTGCTGTTTGCCCGCCACTTAAATTTCAAAAATCCCATGTGGGTCAGAATAATATCTTCGCTATGGCATGAAAACGCTTAATTGTTAACCTATTCTAAGATTAGCTTGAGTGCTGATTTCCTTCTTGTGAGGGTAACATAACTTGAGACATAAATGCAATGGTTTCATGTAGAATGGCCAAATTCCACCTATCCACAAACCATCTAATTAATCATTTCAGTATTTATATTTTTTAAATTCCAGTTTAATAAACAAAGGAGATCATTAAAAATTTGTTTACTGTCTACTATTCACAAAATCAAACCTATGAAATAAAACAAAAATTTCTGAGATATGGCTATTATTCATTGGAAATCTAATTATTAAGACTACATATACATTAAAAACCTGATAAAGGTGACATGATTATCAAATTAATTCTACTAATGGAAAAGTATCTAGTAATGCAAGATGTCTGAGGTGGAATAGATTACTGTGAACTGCAATGTTCATTGGTATCTTGAGGTAAAACATGGAACATAAATTGGGCCTTCAAAAATGACCTGACTTAGGCCAGAGAAAGTGAAACACACATGCCAATACTTGTTCCCTGATAACTTTAAGAACTAGTGTGCTATAATAGCAAAAGAAATAATTAATGTGGCACATAGACAACTTACAAAATGGGAGAAAGTATTCACAAACTAGACAACTGACGGAAGACTAATATTCAGAATTTACAAGAAACTCAAACCAATTGGCTAGAAAAAAAAATCATCCATTAAAAAGTGGACAAATTACATAAACAGACATTTTTTTAAAAGACATACAAATGGCCAACAAACATACACTTTAAAATGTTCATCATCAGGGAAATGGGAATTAAGACCACAATGAGACACTAACCCCAGTCAAAATGGCCATTATTAAAAAGTCCCCCAAAAAAAAAAAAACCAGTAGATGTTGGCACAAATGCAGTGAAAAGTGAACACTTATACACTGTTGGTAGGAATGTACATTAGTACAACCTCTATGGAAAACTGTGGCGATTTCTCAAAGAACTAAATGTAGATCTGTCATTCAACCCAGCGATCCTACTCCTAGATATATACCCAAAGAAAAACAGGTCATCCTATAAAAAAGACATCCACACACATATGTTCATCATAAGACAATTCACAATTGCAAAGATATGGAACCAATCTAAGTGTCCATCAACCAATGACGAGATAAAGAAAATATCATAATATATATAAAATAATATATATTATATATAATATATTAATATGATATATATTATATATAATTATATATTATATTTTCTTTATCTCTTTATTGGTTGATGGACACTTAGATTGGTTCCATATCTTTGCAATTGTGAATTGTGTTATATATATATATATAAAAAAATATACACATACACACTGTGGAATGCTCCTCAGCGATTAAAAAAAACACATAATAATGTCTTTTGCAGCAATTTGGATGAAACTGTAAGCAGTTATCCTAAGTGAAGTAACTCAGAAATGGAAAACAAATGCCACATGTTTTTACTTATAAGTGGAAGCTAAGCATAGCATTCTATGGCATATATGTACCACATCTTCTTTATCCAATACACAGTTGATGGGCACCTAGATTGATTCCACGTCTTTACTATTGTGAATAGTGCTGTAATGAACTTCGGGCTGCATATATCGTTTGACAGAACAATTTATTTTCTCTTGGGTGTATACCCAGTAATGGAATCTCTGGATTGAATGGTAGTTCAAGTTTTAGTTCTTTGAGAAATCGCCAAACTGGTCTCCACAGTGGCTGTACTAATTGACATTCCCACCAGCAGTGTGTTAAGTATTCCTGTCTCTGCAGCCTTGCCAGCATCTGTTGTTTTTAGACTTTTTAACAAAGGCCATTCTAACTAGTATGAGATGGTATCTCATTGTGGTTCTGATTTGCATTTCTCTGATGATTAGTGATGACGAACATATTTTCGTATCTCATGGAGGGAAGGAGGGAGTAGCAAAAATCAAGGAAATGAATTACAATAATTACTCATAAGTATAAGAAAGCATTAAAAGGTATTAATCTGGAGAACTCATAAAAGCCTAGGTATAGCATGTGGAAATGTATTCAATATATTCCCAGCGCACCTGAGGCAGAAAATTATTTTCTGAATTACTATTACATAAGATGATCTGTTTTACTGTTAATTTATAAAACATTCTTCCCATTTGGTCAAGTTTAAAAATGACACAGATGTCAATGAATGAAATCAGATTTACTATATATTACATGATACAATAAAGTATGCTAAATTACATAAAGATTAATTAGATAATTCCAGTCATAACTTGTGATCACTGCCTGAATCATCTGAAGCTATTGTTTTGAGCTTTAGAAATGTCATTGTACTATTTTAAATAGAACTACAATTTAAACATAATATGGAAGAAATAATCATAAATTATACATAATAAAGATCTGAGAAAGCATCTAGCAGAAAAACAACACAGAGAAAGAGATTAAATTCATTAATTTAAATAAAGTAAAATTTATTTTTAAAACATATGGATTAACAAGTACACATGCAAATTGCAAAAGGTGCTTAAAATCTAATTAAGCTATCTGGAGAGTGTCCTCATGTTAAATCTTTAAGCTCAAATAAGCCTCATTTTCACATTAACCTTCTTTCCACTCTCTTGTTATACAAGTGTCATTACATTAATTAGTCATTATACCGTTTTTTTAAGTGCTGGCCACCTCATGAGCGTTTTGTAACATTACCCAGTACTTGTATACACAGAAGTAATCTATGATATATCACTCCTAGTCCAGTAAACCATACCATGCTAATTTAAATATCTATGTGTAGATATAACCAGATTATAATTTTATGAAGAAAACAACTTTGTAATATCAAAAACAAGATGCAGTACATTCAACTACCTATGTAAAAGAATTCTAGCTGAATGAATTTAAGTCTAAGTCAATCATAGGTGAATACAAAATAATAGTATCTGAGAATGAGTCACCTATCTGAGATTTGCTCCTACAAACAAGTGAATCTATACATGTCTTTGATTCATGTAGAGGACTGTTTTTCCCTTCAACCCTTACAAATGATGTTCTGTTTTATTGCTAACTTAATTTCTAAAATGATCTTCCCATTTGGTCAAAGTAGGAAGAGGAAAGAATCATCAGCTTGGTGTGTTTTTAGAAAGATTGAGCACATGGAACTCATCCTTTCTCACGTGTTGGATCTGCCTGAAAAGAGGATGCATTCTATTCTGCTCTCTTGGTAATACGAGATCAGCAGGTTGGCTCTGTCCCCGTGTGCTGAAGTCTAGGGTTGCCCAGCAACGCCCATGACTTGGTAAATTTTGGAGTCCATATTTGACATATATCTCAACCACCTTCTCTAGGCAGCTTTGCCCACAATGCAGGTAATATTTTGTCCTTTATGTCATCAGTATTGCATCTTTCTCTTAATTGGTGCTGAAGACAAGGAACAGGAGGAAGAAGAGAGTGGTGTTCTTTACCATCTCCTATATGTGCAACATCTGATGCTTTGAGAACTCTCTAGAAACTTACAAAGAATAAAGCGCAGTTGACACAGTAACACCAGAAGGAATCAAAGCTTTTGAAATGGCTTCAGCGGGTAACTTAGCCCTGATGGTATATGCCTTAGAGCTGATCTTTTTGATAGTAGGGAAGTTAGCTTTTATATGCTGCAGCCTCCGCAGGTGGCTTTGGGTCTTAAGCTTTATTAAATATGGCATAATCTAGTGTTATCCTATTGGGTAACTTTTCCCCATAAATGAATAGCTGTGTTTAGGCAGGCAGAGTTATGTCTAACAAATACACACATTAGGAAGCAGGTCACCCTATGTGGGAGCTGTCGTTATTCAGCTTTGAATTGCACAGATCAAGTTTGGTCTGGTTTAAAAATCAAGGCTAAGGCAGAGATAAGTTATTTTATGTATCAGTAAATGGCTTTTGCTATGTTTCTTAACTAGGTCTGTAAGCAGTTTTGTTGTTGTTTACCTAATGCATAGGCAGCTAATTTCCATTAGTAATACAAAGCACAAATATAGGTTATTACTCTAAATTATTAATAGCAGCTATAGTTAAGCAGTACTAAACTGACTAACAAAATTACACGTACTGTCTTTACTTATATAGAAGGAATCTTGCAGGGTTAACTTTCTATAAAGAGAGGCTTGTTCAAAGGTAGCAAGTACCCCAGTTCTGTCATTTATGTATTTTCTTATCATGGCATTCTACAATGTGTCTTCACCCAAAGAAAGATTATATATTGTATTATATTTCATTACACTCTCAACCTCCTGGGCTCAAGCCTCCTTAGTATCTGGGACTACAGAAACATATGTGTGTGCATTACCATGCCTGGATAATTTTTGGTAGAGATGAGACTTCACTATGTCACTTAGGCTGGTATCAAACTAGCCTCAATGTTCCCTCCTCGGCCTCCCAAAGTGCTAGGATTACAAGCATGAGCAATTAATGAACAAATACAAAGTAAAAAGCCATGGCTGCCATAAACATTTCTTGGAATCCAAGATCTGGGCCCAAGGGTTATCTGTTTCAAATACCAGAATTACATCATGGAAGTTGTGAAGGCCACCATTAAGCCAAGGAATGTCTCAAACCATTACACCAAGAAAAAAGTGTCTTATTTTAGAGAAATCAATTTCAAGGGTGGGGTAGAAAAACAACTCAAAGGAGGTGTTGCCAATTTAAAGCCTAAGACAGCAATTACATTTCTGTTCCTCCACTGTCTCTGTCTCTGAGAATTGGGTTTGCTCAAGATACCAAGTAGCAACTGAAGTGATTTGAAAACATATACCTTTGATTTTCCATCACAACATAAATAGTAGAAAATGAAAGGAAAATACAGAAAGAAAGACTGATTACGCTGCATGAAGTTTATTTAAGAGGACATCTTGGAGGACATAGCAGCCAGATATGAAAAGGAAAATGAGATCTTTAAGTCCAACACACAAACACACACACACATATACACACACACACACACACACCACAGAGTGGCTCCAAGGACTAAATTATTTTAAGGACAGTATCCTTAGACAATGAGGAAATGTTTTAGTTGTCTAGTGAATAAACCTTAGCTGGGGCCTAGCAATCTAATAACAGAAGAACGTGAAAAACCTCAGGGAGTAGAAAGAATGGATACATCAAAGCTTTCCAGAACCAGGAGCTAATGAGAAATATCTATTCACCTACTCATGTGCATTTAGAAATGCTGCCTCTTTAATATATACCCTTGTTTTTTTGTAACAATACAGTGGAATGTATCCTTATTTCAAAGACATTAATACAGGAAGAAAAATAGTGTGTAAAGAGTATGTTAGGCTATGTGCAGTTTTGTAGAAGGTGAATAAACTGTGCTGTGGAAAAGACTGGGCAGGACAGTGAGTGAGTGAAGAGCCGGGTGGGGGCATAGTTAAAATTTTAAATGGTGTAGTCTGGGTAAGCTTCATTGAAAACGTGACATTTAAGCAGAGTTGAAAGAGTTTGAAACTGAGACTTAGGGAGATCTGGCGAAGAATCTTCTGGGCAGGGGAAATAGCCAAGTGTAAATGCTTGTTATGTATAAGGTCCAAAAGGAAGTGTACATTGAATGCAGCTGGATTATACTTTCTTTTCTGAAAAGGAAAGAGAAATAGGGTAGGAAGATACCACAAAAACTGAGAAATCAGAACATTTACGGTTATTTAGGGGATTCAAAGTCTGGCTTTTAATCTGAGAGATATTGGGAGCCAATGGGATTTTAAGTAGAGGAGGGATGTGACTTGACTTCATAAGCATGAAGTTGGGGACACATAAAAATAAAAATAATTAAGAAAAATTCCTAATAGTTCAGAGATCTTTATCAAGTGTTTACAAACATCGTGGATAAAATTGTGTAAGAAAGACAAAGAACACTAAAATTCTCATGGCATCTCTGAATGTATTTCAAAGCAGCAGTTATTGCAGGTGAGCCTGCAGCTATGCTCTGGACCTAAAGGCATATGACCAGGAAATCTACGGAGTTAAGACTCCAAGGGAGCCGGGTGCGGTGATTCATGCCTGTAATCCCAGCACTTTGGGAGGCTGAGGCGGACGGATCACGAGATCAAGAGATTGAGACCATCCTGGCCAACATGGTGCAACACCGTCTCTACTAAAAATACGAAAATTAGCCAGGCGTGGTGGTGGGCGCCTGTAGTCCCAGCTACCACTCGGGAGGCTGAGGCAGGAGAATCGCTTGAGGCGGAGGTTTCAGTGAGCGGAAATCGCGCCACTGCACTCTAGCCTGTGCGACAGAGCAAGACTCCGTTTCAAAAAAAAATAGACTCCAAGGGGAGACACAGCCAAGACGAAACATAGTAGAAAGGATCTGGGGAAGAAAGTAATGGATTATGTCAAGGCACAGGTTAGATGTTGCTCTAATGGGAGAAAAGCCCCTAGGTGGGATTTGCCAAATCACTAAGGAAAAGGTGGAAAATATTTGAATAGTGGATGGTTTTGGCAGACAGAGATCATGTTTTCATATCTCTCACTGTGACAAACCCCACAGAAAAATATAGAGGAGAATACATGAGAACAAAAATGTTCGGGCCAGAAAGGAGAGAGAAATAAAAAGGAAGGAAGACAAATTTCTAGCAGACCGCCCTCCCAAAGGAAAAAAAAGAAAAAAGTCCACATCAAAAAGAAGGCTAAACTGTTACAAAGTGACTGAATTCTCACAAAACAAAGAATGGAACAATTAAGAAAAATAGAGCATTAGAAGGAGGGGGAAAATGTAACAAAAAAACTGAATACTGTGCAAGATTGAGAACCTTTATAAATAGAGGAAATAATACATTATCGACCTCTTGGTGAGGTATATGTCAGCAGGATCCCCTGGAGGATACAGTCTTCAGAAACATTAATCTCAATTTTAGATTCAGAGTCAGCTAAAGAATATATGGCAACTGAAGCAATGTGGAGCCTTGGTGAGATCTCTGTGGAGTGCATTTCGTAAACACAGGTAATTCTGTTGTGGTGCTGGGTCCAAAATTGCCTGTTCCCAAGAGGCATCATGAGTGTCTTTTATGTTTTCTCAGAGAAGTGACTCTGTGCATAATTTTTCCTTCCTCCAAAAGGCTTCTGAGCATTGTGATCTTGTGACAAAATTAGGCTAGAGACACGATAAGCATATCTCCTCTTCTTTTTTAAATACACAACTAGCTCTCTTGCAGTAGAATGCACTGACTATGGGCCAGCCATGGTGGCTCGCACCTGTAATCCCAGCACTTTGTGAGGACGAGGCGGGTGGATCACCCGGGGTCAGGAGTTCAAGACCATCGAGACTAGCCTGGCCAATATGGTGAAACCTCGCCTCTACTAAAAATACAAAAATTATCCAGGCATGTTGGCAGGCACCTGTAATCCCAGCTACTTGGGAGGCTGAGGCAGGAGAATCGTTTGAACCTGGGAGTCGGAGGTTGCAGTGAGCCTGAGATTGTGCTACTGCACTCCAGCCTGGGTGATAGAGTGAGACTCCATCTCAAAAAAAAAAAAAAAAAAAAAAAAAAAAAAAAAGAAAAAAGAAAAGAAAAGAGAGAGAGAGAAAAAGAAAAAGAAGAAGAATGCACTGATTATGACCCCTGACAAGTAGGCAAAAGTGCTGTTGGCTGCCACAAGGCCTTCCTTATAAAACCTCGCACACCTTCCTTCACATGTTCTGGTGTCTTCCAAACAGACACAGAAGACTCACTGAAGGGCTCCAAGGCTTTAGGGAAGTGAGGCTAAAATGATTTGTGGTGGGAATCTTTTTCCCTCTAATTTTTATAGTTACCAGAAAATAAGATTACATACATAGATATCATAGCAATATAAACTTTCTAGAAATTTTTAAAGCTTATAATTTCTATACTTTATCTCATGTACAGGTAACAAGTAGTGCACAGACTGGAGCAAGAACATGGAATAGCATTGTCTTATGTGATACTGTGACCTCAAGAGAGAAGATGTCTGCATCACTGGGTGACTGAATGAAACAGAACTCTACCAACCCACAATCAGACTGTAAGAGAAGTGAGAAATAAACTTAACAAATAAAGGTAGGATATGGTTTAAACTGCTACAATAAAGTAAGAAAAAACATACAGCATTAAAAAGACATAAATCCTGATATTTAATCAAAAAGTGATACAGTGGCTTGATGATGCGGTTCTGGGATAAGCTATTATAACAAAGAGACCCTTAGAAGGGTGGCCTAAACAAGATGTAAGTAAACCAGCCCTTATAGACGGTCAAAGGACAGTTTAGTAATTAGATCTTATTGCATAACTTAGTGTATTTGTTTCCTAATGCTGCCTTAAGAAATATCACAAATTTGGTCAGGCGTGGTGGCCCACGCCTGTAATCCCAGCATTTTGGGAAGCTGAGTCAAGCGAATTGCTTGAGTCAAAGAGTTTCAGGCCAGCCTGGTGAACATGGCAAAAACCCATCTCTACTAAAAATACAAAAATTAGCCAAGTGTGCTAGCACATGCCTGTAGTCCCTGCTACCTGGGAGACTGAGGTGGGAGGATTGCTTGAGCTCAGAAGGTGGAGCTTGCAGTGAGCCTTGATTGCACAACTGTCCTTGATTCCAGCCTAGGTGACAGACTAAAACCGTGTCAAAAAAAAAAGAGAGAAAGAGAGAAAAGAAAATAAAGCCAGGCACGGTGGCTCACACCTATAATCCCAGCACTTTGGGAGGCCAAGGAGGGTGGATCACCTGAGGTCGGGAGTTCATGACCAGCCTGACCAACATGGAGAAACCCTGTCTCTATTAAAAGTACAAAATCAGCCAGGCATGGTGGCGCATGCCTGTAATCCCAGCTACTCCAGGGGAGGAAGCAGGAGAATCACTTGAACCTGGGAGGAGGAGGTTGCAGTGAGCCGAGATCGTGCCATTGCACTCCAGCCTGGGCAACAAGAGCAAAACTCCATCTCAAAAAAAAAAAAAAAAAGAAAGAAAGAAAATGAAAGAAAGACACATAGAAAAGAAGAAAAGGAAAGAAAGAAAACAAAAGGAAAAAAAGAAAAGACAGAAAAGAAAGGAATAAAAGACCACAAATTTAGTGGCTTAAGGCAACACAGACTTATTCTCTTACATTCTGGAGGCCAGAAGACCAAAATCAGTTTCACTGAACTAAAGTCAAGGTGTGGGTAGAGTCAGTTGGGTTTGGAGAGTCCAAGGGATAATCCATGTTCATGCATTTTCTGGCTTCTTGAAGATGTCTGCATTTATTGGCTGATGACTCATTCATCAAGTCACTCCAAACTTTTGCTCTGTTATCACATATCCTGCTTCCTTCTTTTACCTTCTTGCCTTTATCTGATGAGGACCCTTATAATTATATCTAGCACCAACCTGGATAACTTTCCTATCTCAAGATCCTTAAATGATATACATGTGCAAGCCCCTCCTTTGCCATGTAAGGTAATATTCACATATTCCAGAAATTAGGGTGTGGATATCTTTTGGAGAGACTATTCACCTGACCACACCCAGGCACCTTCTATCTTTTTCTTCTACTACAAAACATGACTTTCCTTTTTATTTTTTTTTTAAATTTATTTCTTTTTAATTTTATTTTAAGTTCTGGGATACATGTGCAGGACATGCAGGTTTGTTACATCGGTATACACGTGCCAGCGTGGTTTGCTGCACCTATCAACCTGTAATCTAGATTTTAAGCTGCATATGCATTAGGTATTTGTCATAATGCTCTTCCTCCCCTTGCCCCCAAGCCCTGACAGGTCCCAGTGTGTAATATTCCCCTCCCTGTGTCCATGTGTTCTCATTATTCAACTCCCAGTTATGAGTGAGAATATACGGTGTTTGGTTTTCTGTTCCTGTGTTAGTTTGCTAAGAATGATGGCTTCCAGCATCATCCATGTTCCTGCAAAAGACATGAACTCATCCTTTTATACGGCTGCATAGTATTCCATGGTGTGTATGTGCCACGTTTTTCATTGATGGGCATTTGGGTTGGTTGAAGTCTTTGCTATTGTAAATACTGCTCCAATACACAGACATGTGCATGTGCCTTTATAGTAAAATGATTTATAATCCTTTTGGTATATGCAGTAATGGGATCACTGGGTCAAACGGTATTTCCAGTTCTCGATCTTTGAGGAATTGCCACACTGTCTTCCACAATGGTTGAACAACTAATTTACACTCCTACCAACATGTAAAAGCATTTCTATTTCTCCACAGCCTTGCCAGCATCTGCTGTCTCCTGACTTTTTAATAATTGCCATTCTGACTGGCATGAGATGGTGTCTTGTTGTGGTTTTGATTTGTATTTCTCTAATGACCAGTGATGATGAGCTTTTTTCAAAAGTTTTTTGGCCACATAAATGCTTTGTTTTGTGAAGTGTCTGTTAATATACTTTGCCCACTTTTTGATGGGGTTTTTTTTTTCTTGTAAATTTTTTTAAATTCCTTGTAGATTCTGGGTATGAGACTTTTGTCAGGTAAGAAGATTGCAAAAATGTTCTCCCATTCTGTAGGTTGCCTGTTCACTTTGATGAGTTTATTTTGCTGTACATAAACTCTTCAGTTTAATTAGACCCCTATGTCAATTTTGGCTTTTTTTGCAATTACTTTTGGTGTTTTAGTTATGAAGTCTTTGCCCATGCCTATGTCTTGAATGGTATTGTCCAGGTTTTCTTTTTTTTCTTTTTTTTTTTTTTTTTGTGAGGCAGAGTCTCACTCTGTTGCCCAGGCTGGAGTGCAGTGGTGCATCTTGGTTCACTGAAACCTCTGCCCCACCTGGATTCAAACGAATCTCCTGCCTCAGCCTCCCAAGTAGCTGGGATTACAGGCACCTGCCACTGCGCCTGGCTAATTTTTGTATTTTTAGTAGAGACAGGGTTTCACCACCTTGGCCAGGCTGGTCATGAACTCCTGACCTTGTGATCAACCCACCTTGGTCTCCCGAAGTGCTGGGATTACAGGCATGAGCCACTGCACCCGGCCGCCGAGGTTTTCTTCCAGTGTTTTTATGGTTTTGGATTTCACATTTAAATCTTTAATCCATCTTGAGTTAATCAGGCAAGAGAAATAAATAAAGGGTATTCAAATAGGAAGAAAGGAAGTCAAATTGTCTCTGTTTGGAGATGATATGATTGTATATTTTGAAAACCCCATTGACTCAGCCCCAAAACTCCTTAAGCTGATAAGAAACTTCAGCAAAGTCTCAGAATACAAAATCAATGTGCAAAAATCACAACCATTCCTATATACCAACAACGGACAAATAGAGAGCCAAATCATGAGTGAAATCCCATTCACAATTACTACAAAGAGAATAAAATACCTAGGAATACAACATATAAGGGACGTGAACGACCTCCTCAAGGAGAACTACAAACCACTCCTCAAGGAAATGAGGACACAAACAAATGGAAAAACATTCCATGCTCATAGATAGGAAGAATCAATATCACGAAAATGGCCATACTGCCCAAAGTAATTGATAGATTCAATGCTATTCCCATCAAGTTACCATTGACTTTCTTCACAGAATTAGAAAAAACTACTTTAAATTTCATATGGAACCAAAAAAGAGCCCATATAGCCAAGACAATCTTAAGCAAAAAGAACAAAGCTGGAGGCATCATGCTATCTGACTTCAAACTACACTACAAGGCTACAGTAACCAAAACAGCATGGTACTGGTACCAAAACAAATATATAGACCAATGGAACAGAACAGAGACCTCAGAAATAACACCACACATCTACAACCATCTGATCTTCGACAAACCTGACAAAAACAAGCAATCGGGAAGTGATTCCCTATTTAATAAATGGTGCTGGGAAAACTGGCTAGCCATATGCAGAAAATAGAAACTGGATCCCTTTCTTAACACATTAGACTCTCCTTTTTCAAATTTAAAATAGCTCCTCCAACTATCACCATCACACTCAGTTTTCAACAAACAAAAAGAGAAATAGATGACATATATCTTTTCTATTATCATAATTGAGATATGAAAAATAATAGTTACCTTCTCACTCCATTGGCCAAAAATTTGTCACAGAAAAAAGTTTCAAGGAGGACTGAGGAAGGTAATCTTTAGGTAGGTGTCCATAGGCTGGCTAATATTGAGCTTCAATTACTGAGGAAAACTATCAAAATTTATGTGGTAAACCACAAATAGTCTTCTCTCCATACATAGTGACAAAATTAACATTTTTATGAGAAGTTATGATCCAGTCGTATAAGTTCTTTAAATTTGTGCAATTGTTATAGGAAATCTATATCTTAGGACAGCCAAAAATAATGCTTCTTTTTAGAACAGGGATTCATTCTCCTTTCTTGTTCTAGTGAGTATTTGCTATGGTTTTTTGGCAGAATTATGTACCAGACTCAGAGAACAAAATAGGTATTACTTAAAATTTCTAAATTTATTGTATGTAGAGCTGATGCTGTCAATATTAGTCATGTGTACTAACTTTCAGAACTTTTTACAAATGAGGGTCTTAAGAAAACTTTCCTCAAACCCATACAACTTCAAGGCCTTTAAGAAAAATGACATGATAGAGAAGGTTATGGTGGAAAACTTATAACTTAAAACTTGTAAGCCATCTGCTGTAGATAAACAGAACAAATATGAAATGAGTGTTATGAAACATTGGAAAACCAGCAGCAAAGGATGGCAATCCTTGAAAGAAGAGAAGAAAAAAGACAAAAAAAAATAAAAAAGATGAGGTGTATAATTGTTTTGGCTTTCTTCTTGGGGCATCCATTGACATTGATGCAGAAAGAGAGAACTGAAGGGTCTCACTGAACTAAGGATAAGAGAAGGTGGAATTCACAAAAAGTTGCCAGCTGGAATTTGTAGAGAAGAACAGCATAAAGTAGAGAACTCTGCAGAGATAGCTATGGGAATCTAAATACAGATATGCTGAGGCTTTGGCTTAATGCGAAGGATGAAGCTATTCAAAATCAGGGAAAATTTTATGACTAAGGAAACAACTACTATCAGGGAGCTTACACTTAAAATCTACAAGAGCTTACACAAAGATAGGTGTCATATGAGTTAGATTAACCAGAGTGGAGAGACTTAACTGAATAAAGCAGATTGGGGAGACTTCATAAAACACCCCATACGGCACATCAGAAGGACAGTGAAATAAATCCCACTGTAAAGGCTACTCTAGACAGACACAAATATAGTTTTTTTTTTCTTTTTTAAAGTCTCAAAAAGATTAAATTGATGCCTAAACAAAACTCAACGCTTTGGCAAATCTATCCTCTCAATAATGTTCAGCATTCAATAAAAAATTAACAGATGTGAGGAGTGGAAAATATGACTCATGCAGGAAAAATGTCGGTGAATAGGAAGAGACAATATATTTCAGACATGATAAAATTTGCAAGCAGAGACTTTAAGTAGCCAGTATAAATAGGTTTAAAGATTTAAAGGAAAACACAAATACAATGAAAGAATAAGTAAAAATTATTTTTTAAATAGAATTTATGTCATTGAAAAATATAATATCTAAAATAAATTTAAGAAAAAGAACTCTGGTAGAGAATAACAGCTGATTAGACATACAGATAAAAGAAAAAAAAATGTGACCTTAAAGCCAGAGCATAAAAACTATTGAAAGTGAAGTACAGTAAGTACAAATGTTGAAGAGACATAGAGAAAAAAAGGAACAGAACTCGGTGATTTATGGGAAAATATCAAGCAGACACACATACCTATATTTTGAGTCCAAATGGATGGAGAAAACAGAAATCTATTTGAAAAAATAATGGTCAAATATTTATTCAAAGGTTTTAAAAATATATATCCCAAAGTCCAAGTAGCTATCTCTAGCAGAAAAAAATCCAAGTAAAGAAAAGCTAACCAAGGCTTACCATATATAAATTGCTGATACCCAATGATAAAGAGAAACTCTTAAAAGCAGTCAGATAAATAAAAAAAAAGCCTAGAAATACTAGAAATATAGCAGATGTCCTGTTAGAAACCACGCAAGTGCAAGCCAGAAGACAATAGAACATCTATAAATTGCTGAAAGAAAAAAACAAAGACTGTCTACTTAGAATCTAATATCCAACAGAAATATTATTTAATTTAAAAAAAGTAAAAATACCTTCACACAAACAATGGCCAAGAAAATGTATCAGGAGCAGACTTGAACTTCAGATTATTAAAGCATGTTTATTAGGGTAAATGAAAATTCAGAAATTCAGTTTTACATGAAAGAATGAGGAGGATCAGAAATGCAAAGGTTTTGTTCTCTTGCCTAATTTTAAAAACCTCTTTGAAAGATATTTAACTTTTAAAGCAAAAATGGAACAATATACTGTGTGTTTTAGAACATATGTAGAAGTTAAATGTTTGATAATATTATTACAAAGGATGAAAATGGCAGAGATCAAGGCGTGCTGTTTTAAGGTTCTTTATACATGAAGTGGTAAAACACTATTTAAAAATACATGACAATATGTTAAGTTTCATATTGTATGTGTGGCTTATAGCAATATCTAACAAAATTTTTTAAAAAGATATAACTAATAAGTCAGTAGTAGAGATAAAATGGAATTCTAAATATTATGGAATACACAAGAAGTCAGTATAAAAGGAAAGAATCAATGAGGCTGGGCACGGTGGCTCACACTCGTAATCCCAGCACTTTGGGAAGCCGAAGTGGGCAGATCACCTGAGGTCAGGAGTTTGAGACCAACCTGGCCAACATGGTGAAACCCCCTCTCCATTAAAATACAAAAATTAGCTGGGCATGGTGGCAGGCACCTGTGATCGCAGCTACTTGGGAGGCTGAAACAGGAGAATTGCTTGAACATGGGAGGCAGAGATTGCAGTGAGCCAAGATTGTGCCCCTGCACTCCAGCCTGAGTGATGGCGCAAGACTGTGTCAAAAAAGAAAAGAAAAGAAAAGAAAGGAAGGAAGGAAGGAAGGAAGGAGGAAAGAAGGAAAGAAAGAAAGAAAGAAAGAAAAAAGAAAGAAAGAAGAAAGAAAGAAAGAAAGAAAGAAAGAAAGAAAGAAAGAAAGAAAGAAAAGAAAGAAAGAAAGAAAGAAAGAAAGAAAAGAAAGAAAGAAAGAAAGAAAAAAAAAACATGGATGTGATCATTTGAAATGAATTGTAAAACTCAGTGAGAATAAGCCCAGGATACAAATGTTTATGTTACCCCAAAGTCATACATTTTCAAGGACTTCTTTCCCTCAAAGTGACCATAATAAAGAATCAGGGAAAAACTTGGTTCTTTGGACTTTGCATGTAGTTTAAACTTTTGGACTTTCTTTGGACTTTAAATTATAAGGGCAGAATAATTTAATTTTGGATATTAATTACTTTGGACTAATTTTTTGGAACTTCAATCTCTTCAGTTTTATTTCTCTCTGGGAATTTAATAATTCGAACATTTATATATTAATTTTTGAACATGTCTATATTCTTGCTATTCAATAATTGAAGTATCTTGACGTCATGATTTAATTTAATCACAGAGCCTCTGAAGAACTCTATTGAACAGTGTAACTGAACATAATTTAACATGAGAAACAGTATATAGAGGGAATTTTGAGGCTTTGAAGTTAATGAATTAATGTACTGTTTTATTATAGTTCAAAGACTTCTGTAAACAAACATAGTACCCACTAGTAGATCTTAGGGGAAGCTACGATAGAGCAGCAATTTTTATTGTTAAGAACTTTAAATTTATTTAAAATATGAATATCTCCAAAAGCAGCTCTGAGAAAAGACCCTAGATTCAACAAGTTTTGATTTGAGAAGTGATCTCAGGAGGCACAAGTGTGAAAATGGGAAAAGTTAGACAATGGAAAGGAAAACTACAATAAAAGGTAGGAGAAGAAGGGGGACGCATTCATGAGATTCATAACTATGGAAAAAAAGGACTGGATTCTAGTGTGGACCCCTTGAACAATTTGAATGCCCCTCAGGAGCTTCCCATCGAGTGAGTGGGTAGCTGTGCTTCTTAACCACTGATCTGTGTCCCTTATTGGTTAATGATGATTCCCAAGGACATCAACTCCCTGGCATATTAGGGCTGCCTTAAGTGTAGTTGATAAAGATTCTTGTGCAGCTAGGTTGGGGCAAAAGTAATTGCAGTTTTGCCATTAAAAGTAAGTGCAAAAAAAAAGCAATTATTTTGCACTAACCTAACGA
Source organism: Nomascus leucogenys (assembly GCF_006542625.1). Taxonomy (NCBI): domain Eukaryota; kingdom Metazoa; phylum Chordata; class Mammalia; order Primates; family Hylobatidae; genus Nomascus; species Nomascus leucogenys. Next base: position 82,094,795 of record NC_044387.1, read on the forward strand.
ATAAGTAAAATCTTAAGGAACAGTGGCAGAGAGACAAGCTTTGGCAGTAAGTAGCTATCAAGGGATATTCACCATAGACGAGGAGGTCTGTGTGGGCTATGGTGCAAGACAGGAATACGGTCTGCTGTGGGGCCTCATGAGGCAAAAGCCTGAAATGATGCATGGCCAATATCACCCCCCAAGCAAGAGCCAATCTCCTAGATGACAATCAACTGAAAGTTTTAAATCGAAATTAAAAGAATAAAGAGCTGAAGAATATGAAGAAGGGAAACATATTCCCACCTGTCATCTTTTTAGGAGAGAAACTGTAGTTCTCAAAGTTTATCTTCAGAGTTACCAGGAAGGTTTGTTAGAACACACGTTGTTCTATGCCCTACTTAGAGCTTCCGATTTGTAGCCACAGATGAGACCTGACAATTTGCCTTTAAAACATGTTGCTGTTGCTCCTTGTGCATGAACCATAGTTTGACAATCACTGAGCTAGGGTAACCCTCTAGCTTCTCACTCTCTCTCTCATTTATTAACTCACAGTGGGAGGAGAAGAGAGGGTGAAGGAGACCTCTTCCTGCTTTGTAGATCTCACTGTCTCACTTTCTAGATCTCTCTGCAGTCTGGCCAAGTTTAGCTAGGAAGGTTTACCACACCCAGTGCAGAGATCCCAGTGTTCCCTATGACCAAATGAGGAAGCTGAATTATATGATGCAAGAAAGAAAGCTATTGTTGTCCCAGACTTAAGATGGGTTTTCTAAATAATAGCTTTGTCAGTAATGAAGGTCATGCTTTGTATCTGTATGTCTGGCTCTTGTGTCTTTCTTACAGATGTTTCCAAACTTTGAAGGACAAAAATTGGGGTGTTCTATGTAGACATCTTGTAAAACCAACAAACAACAACCATTTTATGCAGAAGTTTTCTTATTTCAATAGAAAACACATCCGCACAATATTATGTATGAGGGCTTAAATAATTTGAATGGGAGAGAAGTAACAGTGTACATACAGTTTTACTGTGAATATGGACAAGCTTTCTGCCCAGAAGGGAGTGTAAACAATGATGACTTTTAAAAATTTCAAATATTCTGTATCATAAGCTTAAGATCTAAAGACGATTTGCTTTATGTAAAAAGAGAAAGAAAAACGTGAAATGAAATCCACTGGTAGAGTCAAGCTACTTTGATTTATACATAATGTTTCTTCAGACAATGGCACAGAAGCACTTTCATATATCAATAATCTAATTTTGCATTGTTTGAAAAGGAACAGGGCTATAGATAGACTTTTATTTGGCTTACGCTCTAGGATATTTAAATAGACTTTGAACTTCAAAAAGACTCTTTTACAAATTCCAATAACTTGTGGTATTTTCTGGGCTTGTTATGGTAATCAATGACATATTTTGTTTTTATTACGAATTGACAAATTGTTAAGATAAATATTTTAAATTCTGAAAGCCTGATTTTCTAAAGGTCTTTTTAACCGTTTCTAAAAGTGAATGAAAAATATAAGATGAGTTAAACCAGTTTTAGAGATTTGTTGAATTCCATAAATGTGCTATTTGGTAGATAATTTGCATTTTCTTGCATTTTTGTTGTATTTTTATCCAGTATTATTCCTGTTTCCAACAACAACTACTGTTTGTTGTTGTTGACTTACAACACTTGAGTAATCCCAAGTTTGTTATACTTCTTGACATAAAAAACATGCATTTAAAGTTCTTATGCCAAATACAAAACACCATAAAACCAAAGGAGAGGAACATACCAAAAAAGAGACAGTACCAATTTTAGGGCTGTGGTTTTGTAACTGATCCCACCATTTCTAGATATGTTATTATAAAGTGTCATTATTCTATTTTTTGTTTGGCAAAATATTTTGATATATCAGAAACTTTGTAAATAAGGTGGCTAGTTACCTACTCGATATTTATTTTCCCCTTTCTTCTAGTTAACATAATCTTTACATTGTTGTGGGGGGCAATACATCACAGTCAGAGAAATATATTGTTCCATGTCTTTGCATTAATGGAGGATCAGTGGAAGTTATCACTGGTGCTTTCACTAAAACTTTTTTAAAAAGTTCTGTCTCAGCCGGGTGTGGTGGCTCATGCCTGTAATCCCAGCACTTTGGGAGGCTGAAGCGGGTGAATCACGAGGTCAGGAGTTCAAGACTAGCCTGGCTAAGATGGTGAAACCTGTCTCTACTAAAAATAAGAAATAAAAATTAATTAAAAAAAATAGCCAGGCATGGTGGTGGGCACCTGTAATCCCAGCTATTGGGGAGGCTGAGGCAGAGAGTTGCTTGAACCCGGGGGGCGGAGGTTGCAGGGAGCCAAGATGGCACCACTGCACTCCAGCCTGGGCAACAGAGAAAGACTCCATCTAAAAATAAATAAATAAATAAAAATTATTTCTCATGTGTCAGGTGTCATTTTCCCCTTCCCCCCTCTTCCTGTTTCCCTGTTGAAAGGTCTACAGAATTTCCACAGCCATTTTGAAGTCACAGGATGAGACTGAGGGTGGAACCTGTGTGCTAATCATAATAGAGGACGCTTATGATATTGATGACATTATAGATCTGCCATCCCCAAACCGCCCTATCTTGTCTTATTTTATGTGTTAGAAGAATACACTTGTATCTCCTTTGAGTCCCTGTCCTTTTGGGTCTATGTTATAGCAGTTAAAAGTTAATCCCTCACTGTTAAATATAAAATGAACTTTGAAACACACTTTTTGCCTTCCCATGTTGATATAAATGCAGCAGAACAAATTTTTGACCAATGATAGTTGAATTTGATAAATCAGTGTTATTTTATACCTTATTTCTCCTTGTGGTTAAGACTAGAACTGGCAAATTAGATTAGGGCATTTGGGCTGCTTAAAACCCTAGCAAACCTTAGTGGTCCACACAGTCCTTTATATAGACTTGACCTAACTAGAAACATTTTTTTAGAAACTGAAATTGCCAGCTGCTTTGAGAAAATGCTTTGAGGTATTGCATATCTTCCTCTCTAGTACCTCATTCTAGTAATATTTGATCCTTGGGAACACCAGTCAATTTTCATGTCACATTTATCATGTCCTTTCTTGTGTTAAACTTATTTAACTTCTTCTCTCCTAACTATTCCCCCACTTACTCACCTGACAAACAAAACACTCGCTAAATCAGAATCTTTTTTTCTCTCATGGCCACTTTACAGTCAACCACAACAGAAAGAAAACATACTTCATGAATACTCCAAGCTCTCCCCAACATACCAACTACATATTATTATTTCAATCACCCTCCTGCATTGCAAGACAATTTATTCCACATGTCTTCCCCTCCTCAAACCACTAAAGCTATTACAAACTCTTCACTTTCAACCAATGGTATTATTCATTTCCCTGAAGAAACTTTAGGTGATGCAAAAAGGACGTCATCATGCTCCTACACTGTGAATCTTTTCCCAGTCTGTCTTTCTCCCTGTTTCAACAGAGGAACTATTCATCTTCCAAAGATCAGTCTGTCCTTCTGTGAATTAGATCACATCAATTTTAAATTTAATTGATTTGTTACTATAATTATCCTTTTGGTCTTATAAACTATCTGCTTTTAATCTTTACTAGATTATTCCCATCAGCATAAAAGATGATCATATCTATAACTTTTATAAAATTCACTCCCTTGAATGCAGGCGCTTTGCAGCTACTGCAAAGTTCTCTCTTTACTTTCAGCAAATGTTCTCCTTTAAAAGAGCTAATGATAGAAGTGTTCTTGATTTTTTCACTTTCTTTCTCTCTTGAATTGACTATAATCATAGTTTTATCACCAATACTTGGCAAAACCCGCTCTTGGAAAGGTTATTAATTGCACACAAGTACCGAAATCTAGCGCTTAAATTATACTCCTCATCTTGTTTGCCTTCTCAGCAATGATCATATCATTGGTTTTCTCTCCAAACCCCATCCCTTTCTGAAAATCTTTATACCAAGAAAGTCAGAGCAATTTAAATGTTATGGGACGTAATGGAAAGAAACTGGTTTTGCTCTCTGGGAGATATTGGTTCAGGGACCCCTGTACCTCAAAAAGGAAAAGCATTGGAGTTCAGCACAAGCAATCACTGCTAATATTGAATTCCCCTTGATTAATTCATAATGCCAAGGCTGATGGGGAGCACTCTGTTTCTGAGACCTCATTATTTCTTTATTTCCATATTCCATCTTTAGAAAAACCCGAGATCAGAGAGTAAGCAGTTCATTCATGGGAGGGGATGAAACAGGGAAGCCGCCTTTCACCAGTGCTGCTCAATGCAACCTTGCAACATAAAGCACACAGTTTGGCTCAAAGTCTCCGTCGTGGGTTTCCCAGCTGGAGCATGGCAAATGAATAAGTTACGTAAGAAACCTACATCAGACATGAATGAAGAGCAGCAGCTCCTGAAGAGCAGCCGTTTAGAATAGTTGACACACTTTACCACGTATCACAATTTCCTGAGAAGCTTTTCAAAATGCAAATTTCAAGTCAGACTTCCTGACAGTGCTGGTGAAGTCCAGGGTTCTGCACCTGTGATCTTTTCTTTTATGTGATTCTGATGCAGGTGGGGAACATGCACCATACACTCTAAAAACTACTAAGAACTCTTACATGGAAGATCTAGGACTGGGAGTGAGGATAAGAGATAAAAGACAGAATTAATTGCTAGCCAAAAATGAAATTGGAGACTCTCTCTCCCTGATGCTAAAAAAAAAAAAAAAAAAAAAAAAAAAAAGAAAGGCAGGGCATTCATCTTGTTGAACAGGCAAACAGTCAGTAAGCAATAACCACAAAATAGAAGGTGAGGACCAGACGTGCAAGAACAATTTCCTCATGTATGTAGCATTTACATAGAGGGAGGAGCATCCTCAGCACAGACTTGTCCTACCCTCTCAAGATTGTGTATCATCAGGTACAATTACTTTTTATATGAAAGCCCATCTCCAAACATCTGAGGCCACTGGAAACACCATGAATCAACTTTGCATCTTGCCTGCTTTCTTCTCTGGTTTCATTGAAAGTTGGGTTCAAAGACTTGATTATGTCTAGATACAAACTGTATTTTCACCAGAAACCAAGAACTAGATCTGCTCCTCTGGAGTGTCAACAATAGTCAAATCAGATTACCCAATATTTTCAAACTTTTTGGCACATTTTATTAATTGATTGCCAGTACACATACTTCTCATCACAGGGTCCTCCTTCTCAGTCTTCACTTGTTAACCTCAGATCCAAGGCTCAATCCTCTGACTTCATATCCATTTATACTTATTTCTAAAGTGACCTAATTAAGCTCAGATTTATGACTTTCAATGCAATTTATACATATTGATATTATCTGAACATACAACTTTGGGCTTTCATGTTCCTCAATTGAATACTTGACATTTTCATCGATAATATAATTATATTTAAGTTAACATGCTAAAATTTAATCTCACCCAATCTCAAAATGTGTTCCTTCTTCAAAGTGGTAAACGGCACACCCATAGACTGTTTCCTTCAAATTTCTTAGCATCATTTTTTAACTCTCTCTCACACTCACATGCTGTTCGTCAGTGATACTGACAGAAGTACTTTTAAAATATATTCCAAATGTGACCACTTCTTTATAACTCCACCATTAAGACTATATTTTAAGCTACCACTATCTCTTACTTGGACACTAAAATAGTCTTTAAACTATTTATTTATTTTAAAACAAATCAGAATGTGCTACTCTATATACTAAACACTTCGATAGCTTCCCCTTACACTTAGAATGGAAATCCAAATATTTACCTAAGTCCACAGGGCTCCATGTGATCTGCCCCAAGGCTACCTCTGCAAGCTCATTATCTGCCATTCTCCTCTAAATTCATGCCCATCACACTAGCCATCTTGCTGTTCCTACAGAAAGCCATGTAAGTTTCTGCCTCCTTTTTATAAATCAGAGTATATTAACATATATATTACAATAAATTATGGAAATGAAATATTTACTAATAAGTCATATGTGCAATCCTGTGTTAATGCTAGTAAATAACTAAAATTTGCATTAAATCAGGAATAAAGAAAAGCTCTGATTGTAGGAGTGATATCAGCCCACCTGGTCAACATTCATAGATAGACATTAAATTAACCATCAAGAGTATAAAACTTGCCATACATGAATAACAGTAGTCTATATCATTAAAACAATCAATTAAATAGATGATCTGCTTAAAATTTTTGTTTCTAAAATTTATGCTTGCCTAATTGTTAATATTCTAAACTAAAAAATAATGTAAATGTCTTGTGTTTTAATTTTCCAGTTAAAATGATTTACTCTAATACTTTATGACAAAAATAGTACGAATTTATAGTGCTTATTCACTTGGAAATTTTGTGTGTTTTTTTTTTACTTAACTTTTACATTATCAGTTGAGCCTCAAAACTTGAAATATTATTAGTACCTTGTATAAACTCAAAAAATTGAAGGCTTCCCTTCCTAGCAAACTATGGTGTTCTTTGAATAGTTAGGGTAACAAAAATCACTTCTTACCATTCACTTGGAAGATGTGAGTCTGATAGACTTGTTCATAGCCATCTGCACAGCAGGTGTAATTGCCCATGTGAGTTGTGGTAACCTTAGTAATATACAAGGACCCATCATCTCCAAAGTCCTATTAAAAATAAAATGAAACAAGGTATTTGCATTTTGAATTAATTGTAACAATTTCAATTTTTAAAAGGTGTATTCAGGTACAAAACAAACAGACTCAAATATTGTCTTAAAATTATCAAAATGAGCATTGTTGGGTGTATAAGTGTAAAGGATCTGTAATTATAATTTTCTAACAATATGTTTTGTTTAAAAAGCATCATCTCACTCATAAACATAGCTTTTAAATATTTATTTGAAATGCATGTTTAATATATAAAGTAACTTAATTTCCACATACGTGTTCTAATTTAGTTCCCATTTTTAAGATTAGAACAGGCCAGGCACGGTGGCTCACGCCTGTAATCCCAGCACTTTGAGAGGCCAAGGCAGGTGGATCACTTGATGTCAGGAGTTCAAGACCAGCCTGGCCAACACGGTGAAGTCATGTCTCTACTAAAAATATGTAAATTAGCTGTGTGTGGTGGCACACACCTGTAGTCCCAGTTACTCGGGAGGCTGAGGTAGGAAAATTGCTTGAACCTGGGAGGCAGGGGTTGCAGTGACTTGAGAACGTGCCACTGCACTCCAGCCTGGGTGACAGAGTGAGACTCTGTCTCTAAATAAATAAATAATTACAAATTAAAAAATAAAAAAAGATTAGCACAGCTATAATGTGTTTTCTTCTTATTTATGGCTAAAACAAATAACTGCATTCTTCACACTGGTAGTTATCTACTACTTGTATATTATTTAATTATATATTTACCAATAAAAATAATTATTAAAGCAGTGTGATCTCAGTGATAACATTTATAGCCATAACATAGAATAGCATTTATTTTCCAAGCCCAGATACCATCAACACATTTGAATAAAATAACCATACCACTTCAAAATAGTGGAGATAAATGCATAACCATTTTGAAAAAAAAGAAAGGGAAAAAAAACTTGCACCATTAAAATCAAATCCATGAAGCACCTCCAGAACAGCAAAGACCAGAAAATTTTCTCTTCCATTATGGTAACGAAAATTCTGGCAAAAATTGCCAAAATCAATTTTTTTCAGAATTCTGGAAATAAAGAAAGGTTCACAATAGCCCACAGAGTATTTATTCAAAAAGTGGCTGACTCTTAGTAAGAACGGCAAAATTTATGTGGCATTTTAACTTTACTTCCTCAACACCTCTCCACAGCTGCATGGTGGCCTTGAACCAGCCTCTTTAAAACTATGCCAGCTATGAAAATCATCATCCTAAAAGACACTGGAAGGGAAAGAGCAGGTCTGAAGCTCCTCTAAGACCTTATCCTGAGAGAATTGTACCCGTTGGATAGATTAGCAGCTCCTCGAAAATGTACATTTTCATGACTTCTTTTTATTTGAGCTTTCAGCAACACTTAAAGCTCACTCTGTGTAAAGAGCCCTATCCCTAATGTCTTTTTTTTTCTTTTTTTTTTTTGAGACAGCGTTCCCAGGCTCTGGAGTGCAGTGGCATGATCTTGGCTCACTGCAATCTCTGCCTCCCAGGTTCAATCAATTCTCCTGCCTCAGCCACCTGAGACCACAGGAGCACTCCATCACACACGGTTAATTGCTGGTTTTTGTTTGTTTGTTTGTGTTTTGAGATGGAGTTTCACTCTTGTTGCCCAAGCTGGAGTGCAATGGCACAATCTCATCTCACTGCAACCTCTGCTTCCCGGGTTCCAGCGATTCTCCTGCCTCAGCCTCCTAAGTAGCTGGGATTACAGGTGCTACAGGCTTGTACCACCAAATGCAGCCAATTTTTTTGTATTTTTAGTAGAAACAGGGTTTTACCATGTTAGCCAGGCTGGTCTCGAACTCCTGACCTCAGGTGATCCGGCCGCCTCAGCCTCCCTCCCAAAGTGCTGAGATTACAGGCGTGAGCCACTGTGCCTAGATAATTTTTGTATTTTTAGCAGAGACAGGTTTTCACTATGTTGGCCGGGCTGGTCTCAAACTCCTGGCCTCAGGTGACCCTCTTGCCTCAGCCACCCGAAGTGCTGATTATAGGAATCAGCCACCACACCTGCCCCCTAAAGTCTTTATTGAAAGGAAAAAACAGCAGTTGTTTAACATTACAACTTTCTGCAACAGAGATACTAGTTGTAGATAACAATAGTTTGACTAAAAAACATTACAAGATAAACCTGAGGAATGGGCTCTCCGTAGAGGAGTTTGAAGAGTTTCACATATTCCTAGGAGTCTAGAAGGCCACACAAATGTGCAGGACTGTGTGCATGCTCAGCAGAGATGTGTGAATCCCTGTTCTCTCATCTCTAGCTGCACATAAGACTCTACACAAGCAGAAATTGAAGGCTAAGACAGAGTTGTGAACTATATAGGAACACTCATACTGTAACACAAAACAGAGATAGAAAACCTCAACAAAGCCTGGGAGACTTACTGATGCAAGGCACTTAATTAAATCCCTGTTCAATCATTAGCTCACCACTAAGAGTGAATCCCAACAGCCATGTACAACATACCAAAGAAAAATAGGTAAATTCAACTTCATAAAAATTAAAATCTTTTGCTGCTCAAAAGACATCAAGAAAGTAAAGAGATACCCTATAGAAGAGAGGAAATATCTGAAGAAAATTTATCTGATAAGGATCTTCTATTCAGAATATATAAAGAGTAATTACAATTCAACAATCAAAAAGCAAATAGGCTGGGCATGGTAGCTCACACCTGTAATCCCAACACTTTGGGGGCCAAGGTGGGCAGATCAAGAGTTCGAGACCAGCCCGGCCAACATGCGGAAACCCCGTCTCTACTAAAAATACAAAAATTAGCTGGGCATGGTAGCACATGCGTGTAATCCCAGCTACTCAGCAGGCTGAGGCATGAGAATTGCTTGAACCCAAGAGGTGGAGGTTGCAGTGAGCCGAAATCGTGCCACTGCACTCCAGCCTGGGTGACAGAGTGAGACTCCATCTCAAAACAAAACAAAACAAATAGTCTGATTAAAGTAATGGGTAGAGGATTCAAACGAGCATTTCTCAAAAGATTTACAAATGAACAACAAGCACATAAAAGCACATTCAGCATTACTAGTCACTAAGGATATGCAAATAAAAACCTCAGTGAGATATTACTTCATATGCTCTACATTGGTTAAAATAAAAAAGAGACAATTGCAAGTGTTGGAGAGGATGTGGAAAATTTGGAACCTTCACACATTGCTAGTGAGAATATTAAATGGTGCCTCTGCTTTGGATAACAGTTTGGCCACTCCTCAAAAAGCTAAACTAAGTTACTTAGGACTAGCAATTCATTCTTATGTACATACCCCAAAGAACTGAAAACATGTCTAATACGAACTGTATGCAAATGTGCATAGCTATATACTATTGTATGCAAATGTATGCAAATATGCATCGCTTTATTTATTACTCATAAAAGGCAAAAATTGAAAACAACCCAAATGTCTATCAATGGATGAATGGATAAATAAAATGTAGTATATATATACAATGGAGTATTATTTGACAATAAAAAGGAATAAAGTACTGATATACACTGCAACATGAATAAAACTTTCTTTTCAGCCTTAGGGCCTTTGCATGAATCTTGAAATTAATATGCTAAGTGAAAGAAGCCAGACACAAAAAGCCACAAATTGTACGAGTCTAATTATACGACATGTCCAGAATGACCATATCCATAGACATAGAAGACAGATTTGTGGTAACCAGGGACTGAGGGGATGCGGGAGTGGGAAATAACTGCTAATAAGTCTGAAGTCCTTTTTGGAGGGATGAAAATATTCTAAACTTCGACAGCCATGATGGCTGCACAATTTTGCTAATATACTAGAAAGCACTGAGTTGCACACTTTGAATGGGTTAATTTTATGGTTTGTGGAGATTATCAGAGTAAAGCTGTTGTTAAAATCCATATGGAATACTTAAATTCAAAAAAAAGCCATAATAAAACTATATATATTCTTCGTTAATGAAATCTTCACTGAGTATGAAAAAAATTAGAAATTAGAAATCAAAAAAGAAAGAATAATTGACATATTTATATGAAGAAGAAACACTCTTGCGTTCCATACCATTGCAATCAGTAACAGAAAGCTAACTAACCAGATTATCAAGACAAAACTCAATGCATTTAATCTTTATTTATAAAGCAATTATCTGTATGCCAGACACTACTGTAAACACTTCACAAAAATGGACACGTTTCATCTGTATATTAAACCTAAAAAACAAGATCTATTAATATTCTCTCACTTTATTTATTATTTATTTTTTATTATTATACTTTAGGTTTTAGGGTACATGTGCACAATGTGCAGGTTTGTTACATATGTATCCATGTGCCATGTTGTTTTGCTGCACCCATTAACTCGTCATTTAGCATTAGGTATATCTCCTAATGCTGTCCCTCCCTGCTCCCCCCACCCCACAACAGTGAGAGTGCATGTGCCATAGAAGAAATGCTGGGTAGATCCACTGAAGTTTGAGTCAAAAGAAAACATTGTAAAACATGTCAACCCCTGTATTTCTTCCTTTTCTCAGCTGCAGAGAATGAGGATATGAGGTGCTGGTACAGAAAAATCTTTTTATTACCATTAATATTATTATCATTGTTATACTTTAAGTTCTGGGGTACGTATGCAGAATGTACAGATTTGTTACAAAGGTATACACGTGCCATGGCGGTTTGCTGCACCCATCAACTCGTCATCTACATTAGGTATTTCTCCTAATGCTATCCCTCCCCTAGCCCCCTACCCCCTGACAGACCCCAATGTGTGACGTTCCCCGCCCTGTGTCCATGTGTTCTATTGTTCAACTCCCACTTATGAGTGAGAACATGCAGTGTTTAGTTTTCTGTTCTTGTGTTAGTTTGCTGAGAATGATGGTTTCCAGCTTCATCCATGTCCCTGCAAAGGACATGAACTCATCCTTTTTTATGGCTGCAAAGTATTCCATGGTGTATATGTGCCACATTTTCTTTATCCAGTCTATCATTGATGGGCATTTGGGTTGGTTCCAAGCCTTTGCTATTGTGAATACTGCTGCAATAAACATACGTGAGCATGTGTGTTTATGGTAGAATGATTTATAATCCTTTGGGTATAACCCAGTAATGGGATTGCTGGGTCAAATGCTATTTCTGGTTCTAGATCCTTGAGGAATCGCCACACTGTCTTCCACAATGGTTGAACTAATTTACACTCCCACCAACAGTGTAAAAGCATTCCTATTTCTCCATATCCTCTCCAGCTTTTTAAGTTGTAATTGGCAAATTTTGCATATACTTTACTATAAATAGTCTTAAAGATTTTTTCCCATATATTTACTCTGAGGATTTACCTTCTAAGAGTTTTTTGTTCATTGCCTCTTCCCAATTTTAATTTTGGGTTTAGAATTTTTCATGTTTATTTCTAAATTTTTAAAGTGTTGCTCAGTTTTTAATTTTATATACAATATTTATCAATAAAAAGCAAGCATTTATCTTCACTTCATTTTTGAAAAATGTAAATAATTGTGTCAGCATCTTTTGGTAAAGAAACTGTTTTCCCTCTGAATTGTGATTTTTAAAAAATATTTATATCTTTAAAATATGATAGTTTCCACTGACTTACCAACATTCACATAATAGTACTCCAAAAGCGTATCTTATATATTTCTGGCTTTACCTATATTTACGCTAGGTGAATTTCTGTTAAAAATAGCTTCCCTCAAACTGATATCCAGTACGGATTTATTGAAAACAAGAACGTGATTATGGAGCTATTGAATCTGACCTTGAAAATGATAAAAATCTTCTGACAGAGAAAAAAAGATCAGAGAAGAGAAAGAGAGAAAGAGATAAATGGGGGAAGAGGAGAAGGAGGAGGAGGAGTCAAGGAAGAAGGGATGAGGAGAGGGGAGGGAGAAGGGGAGGAAAGGGAGGGAAGGGGAAACGTACTGTACACTCTGGCTGTCATATGGTTTAACTGAACATTTCCTTAATAACTCTCAATAAAATAGAAATCCTCAATATCATTATATAAGATCAATCATACCACATTTCTACAGCTCCCAGAGGAAACTGTCATGGTGCCACTCTCACTGATTTAATGAGAGAAAGCCTTATGAGCTACACAATAGGAGAGGATTTGGAGCTTGAACCTCCACAAAAAGTAACTATTCATACAAACTCCATAATATAACTTCAGCCTTCACCACAGGCTACCATTAAAAACAGGGCTCATACAGACAGAACACTGTTAAGGAACTGAAATGCTAAATAAAAAGACAAAAGGCTGTACCCCACGTGAACAGTAAGCAGATATTTGACATGTTGTAGAGTATAATGGGGGGAAAGCCAAACTTTTGTAGAAATTCGTTGAGAAAGATTAGAGTTAAGAGTATTTTTAGAAAGATTTTGAGCAAAAAGTAATTACTGATGGCCAGAAAAATAACAGCAAGATATCTAGTCTGCTTAACATAGACATAAACGCAGGGCAAGAACGGGTAAAACTCATTACGGCCAGAAAACATCATGGAGATCAGATCACAACAAAGAATTCTTTCACTGGACAAGAATAATTAAAAACAATAGTGAAAATTCTGAATATATGTGAATGGCATTTGTGATTGTTTATATTCAAATATGCAAAACTGTATATTCATATTTTAATGTATATTTTCAGATAATTCTTTTAAAATTTCTTTAAAACCTGAAATAAACCTTTTCCATATGTTCTATGTAGCTACCTAGAGAATATAATCTTTCCCTTTCTAGTATAATCAAGATTCCTTCACCCAATGATGTAAAAATTATCCAAGACTACAACTTTTGAAGTGTTTTATTGAAATGTGTGTTATTCCATAACACCAAATCTCTTTTAGTTAGAATGCCCTTCCTTCTAAATTACCATATCTAAATTACCATTACCATTTCTAAGGTATATTTGTTGGTTCATGTTTTTATCTCTTTCCTCTAAATGGAATTAAAATATTCCAGCCAAAATTTTCTTTAATAAACAATTTTATAAACACCTTTTCAGGCAGCTTTTTGAATGAGCTAGACTTTAACTAATATCCTCTTATCATTTTGAACAAAGCATAGATGTTTTCAATATATTTAAAATAAAACAGCATATTTCAGTATATTTAAAATAAATAATAAATGTTTATTGAGCATGTAAATATGTCGAGTGCTATGCTGAACAATTTAAATGAAACATGACATTTTATCATTTAAACAACTTTGTAAAAAAGGTCCCATCATTAATCCCATTTTGCAGATAAGAAAACTAAAATATACCAATGTTGAGTAACTTGGTTGAGGTCACCAAACAAGGTGAGGGGTCTCAGATTAGCATCCAAATAGACTGCAGAATTCAGCTGTTCTTGTTATATAATTCTTAACATATTCTGTTTTTTTAGGGTTCTCCATTAATCTTAACCAAGCCTCAAAATTATGTTTTGAGTTTTGTTATATGTATAAAGACATATCAAACCTACTCTTTACCTTCATCCTGATACAGCATTTCTGATCTTTTATTTTCTCAGCAGTTTTCTAATCTTAAATAGATCAAAACAAATGTATGATGTTGAGGCTCAGCCATGGTTGAGAGTTATGGCCCTAGAACAGACACTCTGAATTCAGGGACAAAATCTTGCACTTATTCTGAACCCCTGTTACACCTTTATAATCTTACTGCCAATGGACACTCCATAAATATTTCCGCAGAGATTACATCTTTATGAGTCTCTACACCATTACAGAGTTGCCTTAAGGCATTGATGTCTGGAAAGAGTTGATAGGAAAAAACCACAAAATCATTTATTTTGTTGAGTTGATTGCTTATATATTTTTCAAAGTAGTGCAAATGGGAACTTTGGAAAAAAGAACATCTGTAGCACATATGTAAAATTGCGAAAATGTTTCTGGCAACTACCAATTGATTATAATCAATTACGTAAGAGTAACATAACATTTAACCACCTATAGATGACGAGCACTGATTAATCAGAATGTACAAGGCAGTAAAAACCAGGTATTGATTATATCAGCACATAACAGCTGAATTTCTGGCCTGTATTTAACCACAGGTTTTTAACCATATTGTTTAGATTGCTTCAATACACAAGATGTTTCATCTGTTATAAAGTAGTAAATTTTAAATGTTAGCCCACTTTCTTTTTCATATTATGTTCCTCCTAAATTGTATGGTACCAATATTATTTGCACTTTAAATATAGTTTTCTGTATAAAATATGTTTTGATATACACTGACATTAAAGTAACTTATTTTCAAATTCTGAGTTTTCCAGTATATGCATTTACTTTGCAATACTGTAAAAGCTATTTTCCTAGCTTTTTATGTATACAAATATATTTTCATAAAATAACAATAAAATAAATTTAAGCAAACTTCTACATATTGAGATTGACTAAAGCAATATTATCTCACAGTAGACAAGATTTTCTAGAAACGATGGATTTTTCTCAGTAGCCTATTTACTAACAAACTTAATATAGAATCAGTAAATAACACTGTGAAAATAATAAATTAAATAATATGTTTAATTTGGTAAATACATCATTTTAAAAACTGCTTTCCCTAAAGTAAATCGTTTTATGAATCAATTTAAAATTGATTTAAATATGCAATAGAAAAGAAATGTCAACTAACATAGATTGAAACCATTGTTTAAAATTATTAAGCAAACAAAAATAAAACAGCTGCATTCTCTGGTATGAAAGCAAAACCAAAATGATGAGAACTTTGTGTAAAAATATTATTAGATAATAAATGTAAAATAATTAAATTAATTATATTTTATTAAACTTTAGAAAATAATCCTGCAAAAAGGTTCTAATATCTTCAAATTAATTGATATGGTCTCTTCTTGACCACACTTCTCAGAATTCCTTATTGTTAGCTTAATAATTTAGGAATAACTACATCTCAGAATAATCAGGGAAAAGGGGAACATTAATGAAAATCCCTACAAGTTCTAAATGGTTGTTGAGGTTCACGAAGTTTTATAAATGTGGTTTGGAATACAATGTAATTCGTTAAAAGTAAAAGGGTCTTAGAAATATGGAAGTTTCTACAGTCACTCTTGAAAAAGTTTTGAATGGAGTAAAATGAACTGCAGGTATTTCTCCTGTTAGAATAAAAAGAAGACATATCCTTTGCCCACTTTTTGATGGGGTTGTTTGTTTTTTTCTTGTAAATTTGTTTGAGTTCTTTGTAGATTCTGGATATTAGCCCTTTGTCAGATGAGTAGGTTGCAAAAATTTTCTCCCATTCTGTAGGTTGCCTGTTCACTCTGACGGGAGTTTCTTTTGCTGTGCAGAAGCTCTTTAGTTTAATTAGATCCCATTTGTCAATTTTGGCTTTTGTTGCCATTGCTTTTGATGTTTTAGACATGAAGTCCTTGCCCATGCCTATGTCCTGAATGGTATTGCCTAGGTTTTCTTGTAGGGTTTTTATGGTTTTAGGTCTAACATGTAAGTCTTTAATCCATCTTAAATTAATCTTTGTATAAGGTGTAAGGAAGGGATCCAGTTTCACCTTTCTACATATGGCTAGCCAGTTTTCTCCAGAACCATTTGTTAAATAGGGAATCCTTTCCCCATTTCTTGTTTTTGTCAGGTTTGTCAAAGATCAGATAGTTGTAAGCTGGAAACCATCATTCTCAGCAAACTATCGCAAGGACAAAAAACTAAACACCGCATGTTCTCACTCATAGGTGGGAACTGAACAATGACAACACTTGGACACAGGAAGGGGAACATCACACACCTGGGCCTGTTGTGGGGTGGGAGGAGTGGGGAGGGATAGCATTAGGAGATATACCTAATGTAAATGATGAGTTAATGGGTGCAGCAGACCAACATGGCACATGTATACATATGTAACAAACCTGCACGTTGTGCACATGTACCCTAGAACTTAAAGTATAATAAAAAATATATATATAGAAAATAATAAATAAATAAATACAAAAAAAAGAATAAAAAGAAGACAAACAGAAGAAGCCCATGGCAGTTGCCTGAGTAGATACTTGCACAATATGTAGACCCAGTGCAATAGGTTATGGAGTGTTTATAGGTTATGAAAAGCTACACAAAAGGGGTAAGAGGTGTCCCTCAAATTCTAGTGTGGAGAAGGTAAAGGAAAGTAGATTAGGCAAAATGAGAGTAGTAGCATTTGTAACAATAGCTATAAGAGATCACAAAAAGATCACAAATACAACATACAACATGAACAATATTCATTGAGAACATGATAACAGTTTATTGAAAGGTATTAAAGAGTATCTTACTCAGTGGAAAAACATGAATAGAACTCAATATTTTAAAGGTATCAATTATTCCTAAATTAATCCAAAATCTCAACACAATTTAAATTAATAAAAATCAACTTGTTGGCTGGGCACAATAGCTCATGGCTGTAATCCCAGCACTTTGGGAGGTCGAGGCGGGTAGACCAACTGAGGTCAGGAGTTTGAGACCAGCCTGGCCAACATGGCAGAACTCCATCTCTACTAAACATACAAAAATTAGCTGGGTGTGGTGGCGTGCACCTGTAATCACAGCTATTTGGGAGGCTGAGACAGGAGAATAGCTTGAACCCAGAAGGCAGAGGTTGCAGTGAGCCAAAATTGCTCCACTACACTCCAGCCTCAGTGACAGAGTGAGACGCTGTCTGAAAACAAACAAACAAACAAACCAAAAAAAAACACATTTTTGAGGAAATTGAAAGTTGATTTAGATTTGTAAGACAGTGTAATAGAGCATGAAAAGCCAAGACAATCCTGAAATAGAGAAAACAAAGATGATTTCCCTCTACCATATATCAAGACTCATCTACAAGATTAAAACTAAGATGAAGTGGTGTACTAAGATAAAGTGTCTCTGGAAACAACCAATATTCTCAGCTCTCCCTTCTTTCTCTGTCCCAAGAAATAGATAAATGACAAGTATATATATGATAGCCATGTCACATTTATGATATGTGACAGACATAGCATGGCAAATTAGTAGAGAAAGATTGGTCTATTAAGTATACAGGGCTGAAGCAACCAGGTAAGTTTAGCCATATAGAAAATTCTAAACTGGACTTCTACCTCACAGAATACACAAAAATCAAGAGCAAAGGAAACAGTACATATATGTAAAGACAGAACTTTAAATATTTTCGTATAAAATGTAAGAAAATATCTTTATAATCTCAGATTATTTGGATATTGGATGACATTTTAAATTGAGGGACAAAATGAAGAAATCATTTTAAAAGTAATTTACAAATTAAACTATGTCAAAATTAAGAATTCTTATTTGTAAAAATACATTATCAAAACAATGAAACTACAAGCCATAATTGGACAAAGCAACCCATTATCTGTAACTGATAAATGGGAAAACAAAAGACTAACAATTCAATAGAAAAATGGAGATGTGAAAAGTCATGTCCTGAAAATGAAATCAGAAATATCACTTATGTTTGTAAAAAGATGTTCAATATCACTACTAATCATTAAAATTAAATTTACTGCAACAACGAAGACACCATTTAAACATCTATTAGATTTACAAAACTAAAATGCCTAATCCCCAGTGCTGACTGACATGCAGAGCAATGAAAAGTCTCATAAACTCAGTGAAATTGTAAATTGGCAAAACCAATCTGTAAAATATAAACTCAAATATGAGCATATTCTACAACTCAGACATATGCGTGTACACACATAAATTTGCTATAGTAATGTTTATAACATCATTTTTAATAATAAAAATCTGGAAATAACACCAAGTACAACAGATTAATCACACAACACAATCATGGTGAATAATAAAAACACTGCTTTTATAAAACCACTATTCCAAGTGTTTTAAATACATGCAGAAAACCACTATTCCAAGTGTTTTAAATATATGCAGAGTCAGATTTGCCATGAAGCTAATAACATCCAGGTTTATTAAGAGCTCCTCATTTGGACAAGCCCTTTGCAAAGATCTGATAGCAGCTTTGCAATGTGTGTATATGGCCATATATTTCTGTAAAATTTGCAAATATATTTAAGATTTGCTGTAATTTCTTTTCTCTTTGGAAATAAATATCCATTTACATAGCTAACTGTTATTTATAATTTGTATTCTTTCTCCAAAATGTAAGTGACATTGTGCACATGTACTCCAGAACTTAAAGTATAATAATATAAAAATAAAATAAAAATAAAATTCAAGATGACCCATATAACCTTGAATCATTCCTATCTATATTATTTACAAATTGACAATGCCATATTTTACACATAAAGAAACAAATTTCAGAAAGTTTAAGTAACTTCCCTATGAAGGTTATTAAGTTCACAGTACAAAATTCAAAACTAGGTCATCTAGCTCTACATTTGACGCTCTGAAATTCCATATTTACATAGCTACAGACATCAACATGAATGAATCCCCAAGCACAATGTCAATAAACACACACACACACACAGACACAGACACAAACAGTATGCCTCCATTTATGTAGCATCCAAAAACGGTCAAAAATAAGCTGTATGTCTTAGGGATGTATACATTTATGGTAAAAATATGAAGAGCAGCAAAAAAAGGGTTAACATATAATTCACAGTAGGAGTCATGCACAGGAGAAGAAGGAGAGTGTAATGAAGGGAAGCCTACAGGAGGCTTCAGATTCATTGGTAAGGGCATATTTTCTAAATGGTTGCAAAGTCTATATGTATCTTTTTTTCTTTTATTGTAAGTGACCTACATAAACCGTTGGGTTTGTACAATACTGAAATGCAATAAAAACTGAGTTAGTAAAAAAATCAAAGTAAGCTTTACATAAGTATCTCAAAGTAAATAGCTTCCCCTATGTATATGCAGAATATCCCAGTTTCTTGTTTCCTAAATCAACTCGGATTGTACTTCTTAAAAATTAATGCAAAAAAAATCTCATTTAGATTTTAAACTATATTAGTCATGTTTTGAAAGTGAATACAATTTTATTTTGGTTTCATCAAAAATATTCATAATCGAATGGCCCAAAAATCCTAAAATCCTGATAACTCTTGTATCATTAGTAAAGGAATACACATTCCAGACTTCTGGCCTTATCTTGGGATATAAATGGAAAGAGTTTCTATCCAAACAATGAGATGAAGCTAAATAATCTACACAATAATTTCTTTCTGGAATCCATCTGAGTGCTAACTTTGCAGATCAACTGACTATCCTCAAATCCCAGGAACCCTGGAGCCTCTAGAAAGAGACAAGACACTGGCAATTATTCACCTACACTAGGGCATTGGAAGAAAACAAGGCACCATACAAGTAGGTACAAAAAAAAATCAACTAATTTTTAAAAAATAGCTTAAAAGCTGAACTTGCACAAGTTGTGAGAGTATAAAACCCTGGGAGCACAGACATAGAGAACAGTCACTTTTGCAGCCTCTTCTTAATGGACTTCACAATTTGCTCTTCAGAAAGACTGGGGGCAGGAGAGGCATTCCTCATGATGCAGGCCTGGTGTTGAGTAACAGCTGATGCTGAGGTGAGAAACAAAAGAAAACAAAACAAAAAAACAATTCTTACCTGCATCCTTTCCCCCAGTGACATAAAGTCTTAAATTGCTGAAAAAAAAAATAGGCAGCCAATCCTGTCCCTTTCAAAACACAGGTGAAAACCCACTGAGTTTTTAAAAAAGAGAAAGACCCTCCTTGTTCCAGAAAATTTAAAAAACCCTTACCAATGTGAACAAGGTAGGAACACTGAGAAAATTCTGTTCAACAGGTTTAGAGGCATATAACTACCTAAGGTTGATACTGAGTGAAAAAATGTATAATACCCCCTTGTCCCGCACCACCCATTCTTGCAAAGAACCAACAAACAAGCAACAGCAAACTACCCGTGGTAGAGGGACAAGAGCATGAAAAACAACTTCTCTTGGGTGCAGGCTCACAGGGAACCCTTAAAACTGAGGATAGACCAGGCACAATCAAGAATTTTATCAATTAATACAGCTCCCACCACAAGCACAAAGTAACACTAAAGGAATATGTACATTGTAATCATAGTGGCTAAGAAAACCAAAACAAGCTTAACTTCTCCATAAAGATCTCCCAGAAAAAGAGGTATGCCTACTTCCAGGCGTAAACACTTTAAACTTCGTCTCCACTACCTTGCACAGAATATGTACATTTCAACTAAAAATTATGAGACACACAAAATAGAAAGAAAAAATCATAGGCTGTTAAGAGACAAAACCATCAATGGAACTAATCTCAAATATAATCCTATTGTTGAAAAAATTAGAAAGTGGATTTAAAATAACTAAGATTAATATGTTAATATTTCTAGTGGAAAGACCTGAAGAAATCCATGAATGGATGAGTAATGTTAGCAGAGAAATGGAAAACGCAAAAAAGTGTTGAAGGACATGCTATAAATAAATAAGACACACACAGAAAAAAACGAAAACAAAAAGCGTGTGCGTGTGCATGCACACAAACACAGAAAGAGAGAGAGAGTGAAAGAGAGAGAGAGAGAGAGGATTAATGCATTAATGCCCTTGGAAGACTTATCAGTAGTCCTTACACATTGAAGAAAAGACTCAGTGAACCTGAATATAGGTGAATGGACATTATTGAAACTGAAACACAAAGGGCAAATTAGTAGGAAAAAAATAGAACAGGGTATCCAAAAGAAATCAGTCAGTATCAGTCTAAAATATGTACAATGGGAATCACCAGAAGAGGGAAAATAGAGACTAGAATATTTGAGATTAGAGATTAGAAATTCTTAAATTCTTAAAAAATAATTAATATTTTTAAAAGCCAGAAATGTATTTATACTACAGGGGACCAAAGATAAAGAGAAATGTTTGATTTCCAGAAAAAAGACACACATTACACACAGAAGGGCAAGTGTAAAAATTACAACAGGCTTCTTATCAGAAGTTTTGAAAGTCATAAGACAATAAAAACTGACATCTTTAAACTGCTAGGGTATGGATGAAGCAGGGGGTGGGGAGAATTAAGGAACTGTCAGCCCAGAATGTCATATACAGCAAAAGTACCTTTGTAGTATGAGAGAAAATCAAATTTTGTTCAGCCAAAAACTGAGAATTCATTAACAGCAAATCTGCATTGTAAGAAATCCTACAGGAAACTCTTCAGGAAGAAGGAATGTAATACCAGAAAGAAAGTTGGATGTGTACAAATAAATAACGACTTCACTTTTTGGTATATTTATAATTTACTATATTAAACAAAAAAGGTAATTGTGTACCTACATCAATGTGAAAGTAAAATGCATAACAACAACAGGAAAAAAGATGAGAGGAAGTATTTGAGGGTACAGAGCTCTAAGGAGCTGACATGTCACTTCATGTGCAACAGTATATGAAAATAAATAGTAATTATACACACACACATTGGCGTACCTTGGAGTTATTGCAGGTGCAGTTTCAGACCATTGCAATCAAGTGAATATGGCAATAAAGAGACCCACACAACTTTTTTTTTGGTTTCCCAGTGCATATAAAAAGTTACGTTTGCACTATATTATAGTTTATTAAGTGTGCAATAGCATTACGTTTAAAAATAAGGATGGAGTCCCAATTGGATAGGATTGGTAGTGGCTTTATAACAAGAGGAAGAGTTCTCTCTTTCTGTATTTTTCTCTACTTGCAAACAGCAAGGAAAGGCCATGTGCAAACACAAAGAAAACGTGGCTTTCTGCCATCCAGGAAAAGAACCCTCCCCAGAATCTTGATATGATAGCACCCTAATCTGAGATTTCCAGCCTACAGAACTGAGAGAAAATAAAGTTCTGTTATTAAAGCCACCAAGTCTGTGTTATTTTGTTATGCAGCTCAAGCTAAGATAATACATTTGTTTTTTAAAATATGTTTCAGTGTAGGGAAGAATGAGAGAATTGCACTTAAATTGGGTAATACACACAACATGGATAACAGCGGAGAATCCAGAATCATATTCAAGAGATAGAACATCTCCGAGACAATAACCAAAGTGTCAACATACCTGAAAAATAACCAAAGTGTCAACATACCTGAAAAGGTGTCAACATAACTGAAAAATATTGCTTATAATTTAGAAGAAGCAATGATATGCCCCAAAGATTAAGAAAAATCAGGATGTGGGGCAACAATGTCAGTTCCCCAGTACAATGCATTTTTTACCTGGCTAAGGGAAATTGGATCACTCGGTCATCTACAGCCTTTGTAAAAACTAATCAATCAATTAATCAATTGTACAGAAATAGATCAATAACAAATAAATTCAATTTTAAAAATAATCAGATTCTGATGTCATTATACCTTCAAATCATAAAACTAACCAACTGGTGATATTTGTGCTCCAATAATTTAATTTCTCATTATTTTCTCTATAGTATTTGCTTCTTACTTTCAATGTTCATTTTGATAATCATCTTTTCAACATGTTATTGAGTTGATTTTAATACTCAGTTCTCTTAATAGATATTTTAAGGGTCATGGAATAAATTATAAATACATTATTATGCAAAAAACTACTCTTAGCACTGTTATCATGGATCATCAGTTTTGAATCAGAAGAACTCTGGGGTCCTGAATAAAGCAAGCACATTATTTAGGAACCAATCAACCAGAAGATAAAAACCACACAGTAACTTGAACATAAACATTTTAAATAAAAATAAATTATTAACTATAACAAAGAGTTGGAATGATGGAAAACTATCTACTAAAGAGTGAAGGATACTCTAAAAAATATAAAAATAACAGATATACAGCAAACCACCATCCCTTGGAATGACATAGTACTCCCAAGGAACAGGCTCTTCTCTAGCACTATTGAGATCCAGACTTCTTTGATGAGAGTGGGCATATCTATGACTCACTGGGTAGAAGAGAAAGTCACTGGGGTTACAAAACCACCCAAGGTGGTACAGGAGGACATTTTTAACGGGAGATGCCCTGTTGGAAACCCTTCAATGAGAAGCCACTCATCGTGTTACTGGGAAAATCTGCCCATGGGGACTGCTGTGAGCTCCTTCTTATCAAGCACTGTTGGAGTCTAGGGACTGCCTAGGTTTCATGTTCTGCTAGAGCCTGAGCATTGAGGAAGTTGCACACAGTGTGGGAGCCTGCCTAAAAGAACACAGCAGAACCCGAAAAAGAAACTCCTTTCCTCATCCATGGTTAAATAGGTGAAATATTTACAGAATCTATGCTTACATATTATTGTATAGGAGTTATTTCAAGGTGATTTAGAGGATAGAGGCAATGCATTATAACCAGTACCTAAATTTTCAATATATGGCAGGGAAAATGCCAAGCTAAGAAAACAAATGGTCAACTATGTGGTTTACTGCAGGCCACACGTTTTGCTCTGTACTCATTTTATATCTTACTGACCCACCAATAAGAAGGGGACAGAAAAGGGATTAGCATACAGACAATAAATTCAGAAGTATGCCAGAGCTGGTTACAGGAGTGTTGTCGATTTGTGAAAATGTATTTATTCACATGACTGTATTATTTTTATACTTAAATAAAAACTTGTAAAGTACAACATGCCATAGCACATAGCCTTCCACAGTATCCATGAACTGAGCCATATTGATACACTTATTTCTTTATAGTGTAATTGCCTATTTAATTGCAATGATTTAATTACATATAATTTTATTTATAGGCCCTAAAGATATGTAGATCTTAAATACATGTTTGTTAAAAAAAAATTGAAGAGCATATCTATTGTGGAAGTTAACACTTGCAAGCTTTCAAAATACCTTTTTTTTCCCAAAAACATCTTAGAGTTTCTCAGTTTGCCTGTAAATGAACACAATTGCCATAATAACTGCTATGAGGAAACTGCCTCCATGATTATTAATTATTTTATGGTAAAAACAAATAACCTCTATTTCACTACTAAGTTCTTGTCCTTGCATGAAAGTTACTCGTTGGAGATCCAACTCTTCCCCAAATGACTGAAAATTGAAATGTGTTCACCCTTCGGTGGAGAATCGTTTTCTGTCTTCGAAGATAAGTCTTTTCAACAGCGTTGTGAACAAATGAATTACCTTTTGTGGTAGACTGATTTCATTGATGCTTTTAATTGCTTTTCTAAACCATGTCATTTGTTCTGTAACTTTCTGGTCTTCTTTTTTTTTGACGATGTGCTGCACTGTGTTAATTTATCTGGCTAAAGAGGTATTAGCAAATTTAATGCAAGCAGAGACTTGGAAAAAGAAAAGTGTGCATTTCTCCTTGTTCTATTGTTGCATGACATGGCCTGCTCTCTCTTGGATGATTGCCATCAACATGAAGATCAATTCAGACTAGCTTACTGGGAGATGAGACACCACGTGGAGTACAGCGAAGGTATCTCGGCTGAGGTCATCCAAGACTAGCTGGCTCATAGATTACCCATCAGTTTAGGAATGAGTAAATGAGTAAACCCGGCCAAGATCAGTGAAGTTCAATCCAGATCAGCAGAACCTCTAAGCTGACCCCCAAATTTTCCAGAAGTAATGATTATCTGTGATTTTTTTTTTTTTTTTTTTTTTTTTTTTGATAGAGTCTCACTCTGTTGCCAGGCTGGAGTGCAGTGGCGCGATCCCGGCTCACTGCAACCTCCGCCTGCCGGTTTAGGTGATTCCCCTGCTTCAGCCTCCCGAGTAGCTGGGACTACAGGCATAATTTTTTTTTTGTATTTTAGTACGGATGGGGTTTCACCATGTTGGCCAGGATGGTCTCAGTCCCCTGACCTCGTGATCAGCCCGCCTCAGCCTCCCAAAGGGCTGGGATTTCAGGCATGAGTCACCGCGCCGGGCCCGATTATCTGTGATTTTAAGTCACTAAATTTTGAAGTAATGTGTCATGTATGTAGCAAAAACTAGCGTACATTTTTTACCTTGAGCTGAGTTTTCTTTCTCACTTGATCACTTTTTAAAAGTTAATTTTGTATTAAATTTTGTTTTGTTTTCTTGAGAAATAATGTTCAGAGCAATTCACAGGAGTCATTTCATTGGAAAATGGAATTAAGAACCAAAACCTAAGATTCTGAGATGGTCAATTGGATTTCTGAATATCTGGAGACCATTTTTCTTCATACCAGCAATGGGAGACTGTGAATCTAAATTGCATTACAAGCAAAATACAGAACATGATGTACCATAAACTCTTAGGATTATATGGGAAGAGATAAAAATTTAAATTTAAAACTTTATAAATGTTGAGTCCACCAAATGACATAATTGGTTAAAAAATAAGAGTTAAGGAAGTACTACTAGTTATTCAATCTCCTCATTAGGAGAGGTAGCAAGGGTTAAATGAAATGATTTGAAGATTATTCAGAAATGTTTTACAACAAAAAAAGGTGATAACTCAATAATGTATACATACTGACAGTTGATTTCACAAACAGTGCGCTGACCCACAAGTTATTAGTAATATAATGAGTCTGAAGACTGTCAATTAGGTAATAATGATAAACAGCTGCAAAAAACTACTGTCCATGTTCTCCATTATTATGAAAATGTAGAGAAAAAAATCTTAAGACTTGATGATTAGTCCATAAATGTGTTATATATAAGGAATATATTGCTAAATTTTATAATTCTTTTTTTCTGTGTGCAGCTAGATGACACTGCTGTTGTTGACCCAGCTGCCTTTTTTAAGTCAAGAGAGAATTGGGAGTTTTGCTGTGCTAATTGCAACACATGACAGCTGAAATATATATCATACTATAAAACCATGACTTCTTTTCATATTTATGTTATCTGCCTGTTTCTGATATAAAAATAGCTAAAAGTTAAAAAAATGTAGAGTATTAAAAACTTTCTCTAAGACAATTTGCTTTTTGTCAGAAAACATTTATTGAGCACCTGTTCTTTACTGGTCACTAATAAAGACTGCATGGCTGTATTTTCAGATATCCTATGGGAACGGATAATTTTCTTTTAACTAATCACAGACAGAAAGATAGAATTGGTTTCGAGAACCTGAATAAAGCCAGCTGGTTCTTGTGCCGCTTCTGATCTTAAATCAGTCAACTCACCAGTTCAATCTATGCTTATGTCAAACAAAAGTTATCTATAGTATTCACTGGATGCAGAATATTTGTCATCGTTAAATGTTTATTTTCCTATTCTTTCTTTATGTTTCCTTAAGCTATAGTGGATGAAATTCTATAACCACATGTGCATAACGTTTTTTCCATCAATACTGTGCTTCTTAAAGAAGTGTTGTTGTTGCTTTTGTTACCTTTATAACAATTTAAATGCAAGTACTTAAGTTATCAAGTATTTGAAAATAAATACTTGGATCTGAAACTCAGCTTTGATACTGACTTATTTTAAGAAATTGGAGAAATTTGTTCTCTTTTTCTAAGCTTCAATTTCCAAATATGCCCAATGGGAATTAAAACATCTGCTCACTCTACCTCACAAGTAGATATCAGGAGCAAATTAAATGATATTTTGGAAAATGCTTTGTAAATTACAATAAAATGTGAAGCAGAAGACTCTTAATCATAAGCAATATATAACTTGTATATCAGCACATCTAATTTTACATATATTAAAAATTTTTAAATGCGAATAAACTTTTTAAAGTAACAAGGGGTACCGTTTTATGATTGCTTCTAACAGTTCACCTTAGTACCAATGATCAACATGTTTTCTTTAATGTGACTGGTAAATTTAAGACGTTCTGGAGTTCTTTTATAAGTGAAAGTTGATATTCTTGCTTGCACATGAAAGGACTATTTCTTTAATTGTCTTTTTTTGGGGGAAATGGGCTCAGAAACCTTCTTTGTTAAGAAAAATGTGTAAAAAGAGTAATTGCAAATAAGTTATATTTCATAATTTGGAAATTTTCTACACATTTCTAAAATTACAAAAAATGATAAAGAAAAATTATGACTATAAATCTTTACAAAATAATATAATAGGTTTCTAGAGTAAATGCAGTATAATTTACAATAATGTAAATATCTATAAAAATATTTTACACCTCAGCTTAACATTTGAAGGAGAAAAGAGGATATATGGTGTAATAACAGAAATGTCATATAAGAATTTTTAATTTCACATTAAAAAACCTATCCGATGACTCCCTAGACTTCTCTCCTGCAAGTAGAATCCACCCAAAGTGGTCTCTGTCAAATCTCTCAACTCGCCACAATCTTTTCCAAATTGGAGTTTTCATACCCGTTGCCTGGTATATACATTCCAGAATATCTTCTATGTCCTTGTGATATTACATTAAATCTCCTGTTGCATAACATAAATTAGGTCCCTTTTGTGTATTTTATCATATTAACCTATAATTTTATTCTATTTTTAATATAATAATATTAACTTTTACATTTTGTGTGATTATTTGTTAATTGTCTCGAAGGCCTTATACATGAAGGTAGGTGCTGTTTAGTTCACTGTGTTATTCTCAGCATGCAGCACAATGCCTGGAACATACACAGTGTTCAGTGGGCATTTGAATGAATTAATGAATACATTAATTATAATGTCTTATTGTTTTAGCTCACAGGGATTTATTTGGAAAAAGCATTCTTTAAAAACATTTAAAAATACATAATGCTGAAAACAAGCCTATTTTTATCTTTGACTAGATTTATTACTAAGTGATATATCGATAAGTTTTACAATTTAAATTTATCAGACTTCCTTGGATAACACCTCCATAGATGTGTGTGATTATTTGTATTATTATGTAATATTATGCTGTAGCATTCCAATTTCCAAACCAACAAATACATGTAAACACTTAAATTATTTATTTCATTGGATTATGTAGCAAAAATTTTATTTAGAGATGATTATCAAATTAAATTTGATTTTAATATCTCACACTGTTAATTTTCAGATTAAATCAGTTCAAATTGTCAAGAACTATGAATGGTCTAATTTTTTTTTTTTTTTTTTTTTACTTTTAAGCTAATAATTTATCCTGACACAGTTTCATGAATACTGGAAGAAGACATGAGATTCATGGATCAGAGACAAGGTATAGCAAGCAGCATGAGCTTCATACTTGTATCATTCTTTTTGTCCCCTAAGTCCCTTTAGGGCAACGCAAAGCAGCTCAGGTGAATGCTGCCAACAGTAAACAAACCTGTCCTCTGTTCCACAGGGAGATACTATTTCTGTTTTCAGAGACTGTTTGCTACACATATTCTCATAAATATGGTTCAGAACTAAAACTGTCACTGCTCTGCTCAAGAGACATGCAGAAACATGAGGGACTCAGGGAAATTTGTCTCCTAATGTACTCTTCTGACATTAATGTAAATTTTGTAGTTTATACTTTGGAATAATCACTTTATTCATTTTATCTGAGTAGTAAGTGTATGTGTCAATTAAAATTTTTTAATTTCAATAGAGTAAATTTGAACCTGCTAAATACTGTACTACAGAAATTTTATACTGGATTATTGAAACTCTTCTTGCTACTAAAAAAAAGGATAACAATATGAGGTTTAAAAAAATTGAATGTTGGCTTTACTTCTTTCAGATTATATTTCTACAATCATGTTGCACACATTTGTAAAGTGCCCTGTTGTATGTGTAAAAATTAAGCATCCTGTAAATCACAAAACTGTAGTCTTTATTATAGAATCTTTAAGCTAGCAACAGTGATAAAGATGACTTAGTCAAAAATGGCACACCATGTACAGCAATGAAAATCAATTACATCGCTTTTTCATTCCCAGCAGGTGTTGACGGCCTAAGAAGGAAACTGACTCTATCCCTTTGCTATAGCAAAGTTATAGCTTAACTTCGCTTTAAATTTGAGAAACCTGTGGTGATTGCATGACCAAGGCCAATATATAAAACCCAGGTTTCTAAGACCTAATGCAAGACTGAGCTGAACAAGAAAGTGGGGAGCATCATTTCAGCACAGGCAACACTTTCCTTCTCTTGTGGAAACCTAAATTAGAAATCAAATGGAGAGATGTTGAAATTGAAAACTAGGACTCTGCTGCAAATTTCTTTCTTCAAATGATAAAGGGAGCCTGCTGACACATTGATATGAAATTGTTAACATACTTAAATCGATTTCCTCTGTAATTTTTTTTTATATTTTGGTTGTAGATGAAGTTTTTCTGTGGAGATTTTATGTGCTGTAATTTATATCTGGTAATTTCAGGTGCAGATACAACAAAAAATCAACTATGCTAGATCTAGATTCCCAAAGCTATTATATCTAATTTTCACAGACCCTTTTCTCACTCATTAGGCAAAATGGCCACCACAATTAAATCTTAAGCTTATAGAAGATGGATATATAATTAATGGCAACGTTACTCAATTCAGCATTCTTCATTTTATCAGAGAATAAACTGAGACACAGATGATCTGCATAATTTGCCCAAGGTCTCAGAGGAAGTGAGGACAAGAAAAGAAAAGATACATACATATATATATATGTAACTTCCCGAATCAGTAGATTATGTCATTTATTACATAAAGGACTCTTTTTACCTGCAATTTTACATTAATTTATCAAGAAAATCGAGATATTTTTATTTTTTTTCATGTCTTCATTCATCTATTATGTACACACCTAACAAATATTAATTTATAAACTTCTACATGCACTCTTATAGTAAAGCCTTATCACTAAATAGCTAAAATTTAGCAATGTGTTATATGTTTTCATTTATGCATGAAGTTTTAACATCAATTCCTAAATATTTATATAATATATAATACCTATTTGGGAATAAACACTATTCAAGGCACTGTATATAGAAGTGAACCAACTAACCAATGAGTTGCCTCCATCAGGAAGCATATTCCAGGGAGGAGCATCATACAGTGAACACATAGAAATGCTAATTTTGTAGTGTAACAATTATGGTAGGAAAAAATAGGGTAGGAATGTTACCTTAGATGCAATGGTGATAAAAGGTCTCTCTATCAGGAGGTAACTTTCTAACAGAAATATAAATGTTGAAAAGAAAACAGCCATGGGAGGAGTCAGAAAGCAAAGACCTGGGGAAGGCCCTCCAAATTCTAAGCCCCAAAAGGAGCAAATGAAAAGGTCAGAGCTGCTGTAGTTAAAACTGCAGATGTCATGTGCACTTAATTCAGGGCTGGATGAGTTCATCTGAGGAAGTGAAGAGGAGTAAGGCCAAAGCCTCCAAAACCCAGTGGTTGTTACTGGAGGATCTACTGGCAAAAGCCAGAGAGCAGAAATTACAGCAGCCATGTGTGGGAAGCCAAGAGAGAAAAGAGTTTCTTTACATTGTGTTCTTTATAATAATTAACAACTTATATTGCAGAATTTCAACTAATTGCAAAACAAGTGAAGAAAATAGTCATTCAAAGAACAAAGTTGAATTTTAACATTACTTTAGAATAAAGAGAAAGCAATAAGATAAAACATAGAGGAAATGAATTTTGCATTAATGAATGGAAGTATTGTACTCATATGAATAAATAAAAATTTATTCCTACTAATGTAGTTTAATAGCAAAGTAATAAAATAACAAAGGTTTATTTCAAACAGATTATCCATTGTTGTGTTGTTCACTCAAGGAAAATAAAGTTAGTGGCAGTTTAGAGGTCTAGAAAAGTCAGATTTCTGTGTTCTGGCATTTCAACACAACTATTACAACTATTCTGTGACAAGAATAAGTTAATTTGGTGCTTCAAATCCACACTATTAAATTCAACTATTGTGCTCTGACATTCGTTAGCCTCCATTAACACGTTAAAATAGACTTGTGATATAATTTTCTAAATTATTTTAACAGAGACAAAAAGTCACGTAATTCACTTGGGGATGAGAAGTATTAAGGACCAAGTTCCTTCATTAGTGTATTACTTCAGTGAGGCCATGTGACGCTATAAAACATCAGAAGAAATTTCTTTTGTGGACTGAGAAGGTGGTTAACATGAAGTTTAGGGATTGGGAGTTGTAGGGAACAGTATTGAAGTGGGATACACAATAGAAACAGTGCTCTTTTTTTACTAGTTTAACAGTTGTATCTTAAGGTAGGTCGAATACTGGAATTCAAACAAGCTTGGAACTAAATTAGATAGTAACAGATCTTTTAGCCACCTCAGAGGGTGGCTAATATGTAATGAACCCCAAAGATAATCACAGCATTTCTTGGAATCTAGGACTAATACATGATAATTCACGAATGCGGCACCTCACATAATGCTTCCAACATTTAACAATGATAGCGGCTAGGCGCAGTGGTTCACGCCTGTAATCCCAGCAATTTGAGAGGCTGAGGCGGGTGAATCACGAGGTCAAGAGATCGAGACCATCCTGGCCAACATGGTGAAGCCTTATCTCCACTAAAAATACAAAAATTAGCTGGGCATGGTGGCGTGCGCCTGTAGTCACAGCTCTCGGGAGGCTGATGCAGAATTGCTTGAACCCAGGAGGCGGAGGTTGCAGGGAGCCAAGATGGTGCCACTGCACTCCAGCCTGGCGACAGAGCGAGTCTCCATTTCAAAAAAAAATAATAATAATTGTCTAATCATTTAATAAGTACTCAATAGTTGGTAAGGCTGATGATGGTTAGAGAAAGGCAGGAAGAGGGCGATCAGATAGTGTAGGATGGGAGTGCAGGACCAGGAGACAGGGAGACAGAAGAAAAAAATCTCCAATGACTTCTTCAAATATCATCCACCATAAGAAAATACTTGAGTGAACCCAAACAAAAAAGTCTCGTTTCATTTCAAATCTATTCACCTGATCTTTTCCTTAAGGACCACTTTCCCTCAGCATCTTTTAAATTATGAATTACACATTGTGTAAAATTAATGTAACAAATTTGGTTTGTGACTGACTAAATTTATAATTATATGAAAGCAAAAAAAAGTACCTAAATCTAAAAGTCATGTTTGACATTTATTTTCTGCTAAACACTTTGAAACAAACTATGCAAAATGAATTTCTAATATGGTTTAATTATATACATCATTGATGAAATCATGTTATGTTTATTTTATTTTGAATCACTATATATTACATTTCCAAATACTTTTTACGTTTGAAGATATACAATTTCTGAGGGTTTAAATAACAAAAACAATAAGCTTAGAATAGATTATTTCTATTTAAAATACTTTCTTTTACAATTTATTTAATCTCCCTAAAGTAGGGGGTTCATAGTGCAGTTTTATCTTGGACAGTTCTAAACTCTTCTGTCATATTTTGAAACTCTTGTTTAATAATTATTGTATTTCAGAATTACAAAAAACAAACTGATATAATTGGTATGAATGCTAAAGCTTATGTTTCTGTATGAATTCGGATAAAATTTTCAATGTTGTTCTAGTATGAACCAAATACCTGATGTTTAACAATTGAATGATTCTGAGAAGATAAGTTGAGCTCCTTGAATCTGTTTCCTTATTTTCAAAATAAGGTTAATAAAACTTCCTTCATTTTAAATAAATAAGTTGCAGTCAGTAAATCTTCTAATATACTGCCTGTCACAAAACAGGCCTTCATTAGATCAGAAGTATGAAAAGTAATTTAGCAGAGTGGCAAAAGAAGCAACGATTCTGAAATCAGAACAACCTTAGAAAGAACTGGAATTCATATACATGTACTTACTGTGTATGTTTCAAAAATTAATTGACTTCATTGATTATTAAGAGGAAAAATGCTTATGTTGCATGATACATGCACATGAGGTCTCCAGTACATTGCAAGTAATCACTATAATTTACAATTTGCAATTACATAATTTACAATTATATTCCAACTATCTATGCTCATTAATATATTTTCTATCTATACTCTTACAGCAACTTATTACTATATTCCAAACACTATACAAAGCATTGTAATTAAAATAATTTTATTCTCAAGGATTAAGTGTTCACAATTAAAAAATAATAAACAACTTTTTGAAAAGGAGAATTTCAATTTAATATATGAATGCTTAATTATCTATTGCTATCTCTTATGGAACCTCAAATAGAAAAATTCATTGAGATGATAGAAACTGTAATCAAGCAACAAAGATGAAGTGATCAGGCAGAACATGTAAAGAAATAAAAGCCTTTGGCTGGGCGCGGTGGCTCATGCCTGTAATCCCAGCACTTTGGGAGGCCAAAGCGGGCAGATCACGAGGTTAGGAGATCCAGACCATCCTGGCTAACACGGTGAAACCCAGTCTCTACTAAAAATACAAAAACTTAGCAGGGCGTGGTGGCAGGCACCTGTAGTCCCAGCTACTCGGGAGTACAAGGCAGAAGAATGGCGTGAACCCAGGAGGCAGAGCTTGCAGTGAGCAGAGATTGCCCCACTGCACTCCAGCCTGGGCGACAGAGGGAGACTCTGTCTCAAAAAAAAAAAAAAAAAAAAAGAAAGAAAAAGAAATACAGGCCTTCTAAATAAGTATGTACCTTCTTCCTCCAGATTTATGTACAACTCTACAAATACACACACATGCGTGTACGCACACACACACAAACTGCAT
The DNA here is from genome assembly GCF_006542625.1 of Nomascus leucogenys. Classification (NCBI taxonomy): domain Eukaryota; kingdom Metazoa; phylum Chordata; class Mammalia; order Primates; family Hylobatidae; genus Nomascus; species Nomascus leucogenys. The sequence goes on from NC_044387.1 coordinate 82,128,909, forward strand.
TTATCAAATGGTATAACTGTATCTAGGGTGAAAAAATTATAACTTTTTTCTCCTTAAATATTAAAATGTTTAAACATGAAAAATATTTAAAGAGTTTTATTTCCCACAAAAACATGAATTGTTTAATTGTGGGCGTATCACCCTCTGCAGCATGGTATGAAATGTGAAAGTTAAATGTTAAATGCTAAAATGACAATGAGATTGAATTCTCCTCACTAGATAAAATAAACATTAGAACCTATGCACAAGTATTCTTCATTATTCACAGGGTTGTTATATTTACACTATTATTATATTTCTGACACTATCAATATTTTCTATAAAATATAAAACCCTAATAGGCTAATGTAACAATCTATTTTTAAAGTGTAACACAATTCATTTTTCTTCTGCCAAAAGTTATTTTATTATGTCACACCCTTTAAAATTACTTGGATTCCACTTGCTACTCAGCAACACATTCTTTAATTTTTCCTAGCAAAATGATTTACAAAAGAGCAACACTTGCTCTTTCTTTTCTGAGTGTTTTTTTTTCTTTTTCTTTCTTTTTTTTTCTTTTTTTGAGATGGAGTTTTGCTCTTGTCACCCAGGTTGTAGTGCGATGGCACGATCTCCACTCACTGCAATCTCTGCCTCCTGGGTTCAAGCGATTCTCCTGCCTCAGCCTCCCAAGTAGCTGGGAATTCAGGCCCTCGCCAACACGCCCAGCTAATCTTTTTGTATTTTTAGAGATGGGGTTTCACCATGTTGGCCAGGCTGGTCTCAAACTCCTCACCTCAGGTGATCCACCCGCCTTGGCCTCCCAAAGTGCTGAGGAACGTGGAAACACTGGATTGGCTTAGTCTTCCAGCCTACATCTTTCTCTCGTTTTGGATGCTTCCTGCCTTTGAACACCAGACTCCAGGTTCTTCAGCTTTTGGATTCTTGCACCTTCGGCTGCACTGTCAGCTTCTCTGCTTTTGAGGTTTTGGGACTCGGACTGGCTTCCTTGCTCCTCAGCTAGCAGACAGCCCATTATGGGACTTCACCTTGTGATTGTGTGAGTCAATACTTCTGAATAAACTCCTCTTTGTATATGCATCAATCCTATTATCCCTGTCCCTCTAGAGAATCCTGACTAATACAGAAGGGAATAACACAGATTGCGGCCTATTGGGGGTGGGGGTGGGGTGGAGTGGGGTGAAGAGGACCAGGATAAATAGGTAGCATGCAGAGCTTAATACATCGATGACGAGTGGATAGGTGCAGCAAACCACCCTGACACATGTTTACCTATGTAACAAACCTGCACATCCTGCACAGGTACCCCGGAACTTAACATTAAATTAAATTTAAAAAAAAAAGAAACCAGAGTAACTTTAATGTATAGTTCTTATTGTCTAGTATCCAATTACAAATCAATCAGACATGCAAACAGGAAAATGTGTGCAAACTCAGGAGAAAAAGAACAAAATATCTGTCAATAAAAACTTAACTTTTGATGATTTAGCTATTGCAATAAGTACCAAAAGACTTTAAATAAAGTATTACAAATAGGTTCAAGGACTTAAAGGAAATATAGTCATAAAGAACAGATGGATGATTCAGCTGAAAAATAAATAATAAATAAATAAATATAAACTCACATTTATATAAATTCATATATATAAACTCATATATAGCTAGATAAATTCTGGAGCTTAAAAGTCAATTAGGGAACTTAAATATCCTTGGACGTATTTAGCGTGATTGATGATGTCACCAAGATATGTCAGTAAACATCAAGGTAGATAAATAGAAATTATGCCACAAATAAATTATTCTTACAAAGAGAAAAAGTACTAAAGAAAAGTTAATGGGGTGCTGGAGACCAGAGGAAAAATATAAAGTGACAAAACTTATGCAGTTATAATACCAAAGGAGAAAAAGATAAAATAGAGATAGAAAAATCATTCTTGGTCTCAAGTTTGAAGGAAGACATCAACTTATAGACCCAAGAAGCTGAAGGAAATTGAAACTGGATAAACAGTAAGAAAATCATACCTAGGCACATCATAATCAAACTACTGAAATTAAAGGATGAGGAGAAAATATTTAAAACAGCCAGAAGGAAATAAAAATGACACATTGCATATAGTGAACAATAATGAGATTGACCACCACATTCCCATTAGGGAGAAACAAAAAAGAGCCAAGAATGATGAAATGACATCTTTAAGTCATGCATAGAAAGGAAAGAAAAACTGCAATTATAGAATTATATATCCAGTGAAAATATTTGTTGCAGATGAAGGTAAAATAAAGACATGTTTAGATAAAACAGAATTTACTGTCAGCTGGCCTGCACTTTAAGAAATGCTACCAGAGGCCAGGCGCAGTGGCTTACATCTGTAATCCCAGCACTGTGGGAGGCCAAGATGGGCAGGTCACCTGAGGTCGGGATTTCGAAACCAACCTGACCACTATGGAGAAACCTCATTTCTACTAAAAATGCAAAAAATTAGCCGGGCGCGGTGGCGGGCGCCTGTAATCCCAACTACTCGTGAAGCTGAGGTAGGACAATCGCTTGAACGCGGTGGGTGGAGGTTGAGATGAGCAGAGATCACGCCATTGCACTCCAGCCTAGGCAACAAGAGTGAAACTCCGTCTCAAAAAAAAAAAAAAAAAAAAGTGCTAACAGAGTTCTTCAGGATGAAAGCAAATGGCACCAAGTGATAATTTAGATATACAGAAATGAATAAAGACACTCAAAATGATAAATATGTAGGTAAATATAAATTATAAATATTAAAATGATGAATATAACAGAAAGATCTAATGATTTAAAATTACAAATATATGAAAACCTTTAATAATAGAGATTCAAGATATATGAAGCAAAAACTGACAGAACCTCAGGGAGAAATAGATTCATAACCATAATCAATAATTGGTATCACTCCTCCCTCTAGAATAACACAAGTAATAGAGGAAAAGATAAAAGAAACACAGTAGGAATATAACATATCAGAATGACACTCTCAACCAGTTTGACCAGTATACCCCAAAACTGGAGAAAACATACTCTTCCAAGGTCACATGGGACATTCACAAGATGTACCATGTGAAGGCCATAAAATAATTCCAGTGCATTAATGAAATTAAATCTTGCAAAGGGTATTTTCTGATCACTGAAGAATTCAATGAAAAGTTATTTCCAGAAAACTATCTGAAAAGTCTCTAAATATTAGGGATATGGGGATGTAAAGACAACACACACACACACACACACACACACACAAACACAAAATTTGCCCAAAGAAGAAATCAATTACAAGTGAAGTTAGAAAATATGTCAAACTAAATAATCACTGAAATATAAGATTTCAAAATATTTAAGCAGCAGCTAATACGGTACATACAAATTTAAAAGGTTACGGGAAAGCAAGAGAAATTTAACCTAAACTAGCTAAGATCTCCTCTCAACAAAGTTTTAGAACAAATCAGCAAGTTAAACCCATGATAAATAGAAGAAGAAATAACAATGACAATAGAAGAAACCAACAAAATAGAATAAAGACAGAAAAATTAACAAAGCAAAATTTATTTACTTGAAAAGGTTGTTAAAATTGATAAACTCCCCTAAGATTCATAAAGGAAACATTAAGACAATTGGAATTATCAATATCAAGCGAGGCGCAATGGCTCACACCTGTAATCCCAGCACTTTGGGAGGCCAAGGCAGGTGGATCACCTGAGGTCAGGAGTTAGAGAACAGCCTGACCAACATGGTGAGACCCTGTCTCTTCTAAAAAAAAAAAAAAAAAATGCTGGTTGTGGTGGTGCATGTCAGTATTCCCAGCTACTCAGGAGGCTGAGTCAGGAGAATCCTTGAACCCAGGAGGTGGAGGTTTCAGTGAGCCAAGATCACACCACTGCACTCCAGCCTGGTGACAAGCACGAAGCTCCCTCTCAAAAAAATAAAATAAAATAAAAATACTAGTATTAGAATTGAGATAGGTGTGATTACTACATATGCTAAAAACATTAGAAGTTGATAATGAATTCATGGTATAAACACTCACAACAATACATTTGTAAACAGGAATTTAGAAAAATGGACAAATTGTTTGAAAAGTTCAAGTTAAACCAATAAACATGAGATTAAATACAAAATCTTAACAGCCTTTTATCTCTTAAATAAATTGTATTTTTATCAAAATATTTCCCCACAAAAATTTCAGAGGTTTACACTGGTGAATCCTGGAAAGGTTAAGAAATTAATTCATACCAGTGTTACACAACTTTTTTTTGCAAAACAGAGGAAGAAGGGCCACCTCCGAACGTATGTTATGAAGCCAGTGAAACCTTGATATAAAAACATAACAAACACATTACTACAATAGAAAATTATTCTATTCTTCATGAATAACTCTCCTGAATACAGAAAAAAAGTCATTAATATAATACTAACAATTGAAAGCACCAAAAGATGAAAGTAAATAAATATATTTATTTATTTACATATTTTATATATATATATAATGACCAAGTGGAGTTACCGTTGGGGTGGAAAGTTAGTTTAATCCTTGAAAATTGTACAATTTAACCTTCTAAGTTAAGAGAATGATTTAACTACACTAGCAGATGAAGGCAAACAATTTGATAATGGTGTTTCATTGATATAATCTGTTGTGTAATTCAATATATTATAAAAACAAAAAGCTGGCCAAAAAGTTTAGAAAATTTTTATTTAAGAATCAGTTCCAGGTATACTCCACATTACTTAAACCTGAGTATACATGTGTGTATTCAAGTAGTATAATTGGTACTCCCCACCCCTCACATTGTGATGCTTGACATTTCTGTGAAGGACATCAGAATAATCTATAAATACAAAGCTGGGAAGAGACGTGAGCCTTTCTTATTTTTATCCAGGAAACCAAGGTTGCCTTGTATTATAAAAATAATCAACTACAGTGAAAGACAAGAAAAGTCATAAACTATCTCAATAACTGCTGAAAAAATTACACTTTTGATAGAAAAGAATCATTGATGATAACATTCTAGCACACCCGGAATAAAATAAACATCTTTTATCTGCCAACAAGTATATTCAAAACATCTAAAGCATACATCATACTTCAGGGACAAACTCTGAAAGCTTACTTTTGAGATATGTAAGAAAAGAAAAGTTTCCATTAACATCACTTTCATTCAATATTGTACTGGATTTTCCAGGTGGTACAATAACTCAAGGAAAATAAATAAAAGTATGGAGACAGGCAAGAAACAACCATATTAGTATTGGCAGATGTTATCACTAGTTAAAAACACATGTTCACTGCAATTTTTATTTCAAAATTTATGTTGAATTAGATTAAATACATTTTCCTATATTTTAATTTTTTAAATGGAATATTTGTACTATAAAATATTTTATGATTATTGCCAATATTATTTATAATTTTCATATTGGTTAAACAATTTTCCTATTTGTTAGAATTTTATTATACAATGAAGTGATGTATTTTCAATGGAGTCAGTCCCTATGTAATTTTTGATAACATTTTACTCTAGATTAATTTTAGGTTTAGATTTTATCAGTGATTTTTTTTCCTGTGACACATTGCTTATGAAAGAAAAAATTAAATTATGGTGTTGTATTTACTATCTAAAACTATTTCTGGCATGATATGATACTTCAAATCAGTGATAAATATCTATTTATTTCTACTTAAAAAGCCTACCACTTTTTCATTAAGTAGCATCCATACTTTAGAGAAGAGTTGTGCGAAATATCTTGCATTTTTTATTCAAAATATTTTAATTTAACATACTTGAAATATTTGACATAGTAAAACTTCCAGGACTTGCTTATAAATTTGATAATTTATTAATTCTTTTTAAAGAAATGTATATAGTTCTTAGCAGTTAAATTTACAAGGCAAACTTTAGAACACCACATTAATGAATGTATGAAAGTAAAAATTTCCAATACTGTTTATATACTGTTTTTCATAAGACAAAGACAATGGAGAAAAATGCCTCCACATAAGAGAAAAGATAGCTATAACCAATTAAGAAATTACATTTGAAGCAATTAGTAAAGAATAACAGCAGCCACTTTATTTTTAGTCTGAATTTTTCTTGCCTACCAAATTGAAGTGTGGACCTCTACACTGTTCTGCCCTAACATTCCTTTATTATTACGATTTCTTATATCATAGAAATACATGCCAAATTTGAAAACCTAAGTGACTTCTGATTCCAAAGACCAAACAGGATGACTTTTTCTTGACATTTTAATTTTTCCCTTTATGTATGTAACCATAGATAATAATTTAATTTGATTTTAAGAATTAGAGTTTAGGATATCTTCTGAATAATAATTCAGGGAATAATTTGAGAACACACAAAATTACGTAAACTTAAAATTTGACAATTTCGATTAAATGTATATTTATCATTCATAATATAAATTTATTAAAAGTTCCTTTCTATTATAGAGCTACACATTATAGGTGTATTTTTTAATTATGATACTAAAAACTATTATACATCATTGTAAATTTATTATGTTTGTATGCTCCTTATATTAAAAACCTTAAAATACTCCATTTCAAAATAGAAAACCTTATACTGTTTGAGAAAAAAAAATATTATCTACCACTCTGCAATAAGTTAAGCATCTAGAATGAGGAAGAACGATACTATTCCAAGATTAAAATAAGTATTATATTTACTAATATATTTTTGCATTTTAGTGCATATATTTTGATCTTTATCAATCAGTATATGTTTTGTAGATACTGTTGAATTTAGTTTCAGATTCTATGCAGAAGTCCTACCGGAAGCAGCAGAGAAGCCAGTGTTACGGTGAACAATATGTAAACCCTTTTTGGGGGACCATTTTGTCCAGCATCAACAGCAACTGAACTAGATGTTGTATTAGGAAATACCAGTTTGCCATTCTAGGATTCTATAATGGTTAATAGCATACAGTATTTGTCACTAATAGGATAACAGAACAAAATATCTAACATATGGAACAATAGCACTCAAAAAGTTCGTTTTAATCACATGCAAATTTATAGTCAATAAACTAACGATGTTTCTATAGGTACTAGTTTAATATCAGTATTTCACTGTAAAAGCTTACTTTGCTTTATTATACTTTACAGATATTGCAATTTTTACAAACAAAAAGGTTCTGGTAACTCAGCCTTGAGCAAGTTTATAGGCACCATTTTTCCTACAGTGTGTGTCACATTTTGGTAAGTCTCACGATATTTCAAACTTTTTTGTTATTATTATATTATGGTGATTGTGATCAGTTATCTTTGATGTTAATATTGTCATTGTTTTTGGTTGCCACGAACTACACGCCTAAAAGGTGGCAAACAATTGATAAAAATTGTGTGTGTGTGTTCTTAATTGATAAATGTGTGCTTCACCGACCGGCCAATACTTCATCTCTCTCACTATCCTCAGGCCTCCCTATTCCCTAAGACACAACAATTTTAAAACTAGGCCAACAATAGCCTTACAATGGCCTCTAAGTGTTTAAGTGAAAGGAAGAGTCACACACCTCTCATTTTAAATCAAAAACTAGAAATGATGAAGGTAAGTGGGAGAGGCATGTTGAAAGGCGAAACAGGTCAAAAGCTAGGGTTCTTGTGCCCAAAACATCCAAGTTTTAAATGCAAAGGAAAAGTTCTTGAAGGAAATTAAAAGTGCAATTTCAATAAACACACCAAAAATAACAAAGCGAAACAGGTTTATTGATGATATAGAGAAAGTTTGAGTGGTCTGGATAGAAGATCAAACCACCCACAACATTCCCTTAAGACAAGACTAATCCAGAGAAAGGCTCTAAATCTCTTCAATTTTATGGAGGCTGAGACATAAGAAAGCACAGAGAAAATTTGGACGCTTTTCTTCTGTAAGAAAGAGGTTAGTTCATGCAGTTTAAGGAAAAAAGCCACCTCCATAATGTAAAAGTGCATGGTGACGCAAATGCTGATGTAGAAGCTGCAGCAAGTTATCCAGAAGAGCTAGCTAAGATCATTGATGAAGTTGGCTACACTACACAAAATATTTTTAATGTAGACAAAACAGTCTTATGTTGGACGAAAATACCATTTAGGACTTGTAGTTAGAGAGAAGACAATGTCTGTCTTTAAAGCTTTAAAAAACATGCCGATTCTCTTGTTAAGGGCTAATGCACTCAGTGACTTTGAATTGAAGCCAATGCTTATTTATCATTCTGAAAATCCTAAGGCCCTAAGAATTATTCTAAATTTACTCTGCCTGTGCTTCTTAAATGGAGCAACAGCCTGGATCATAGCACATCTGTTTAAAGCATGGCTTACTGAATATTTTAAGCCCACTATTGAGACATACTGCTCATAAAAACAAACAAACAAACAAACTATTCCTTCCAAAATATTACTGCTCATTGACAATGCTCCTAGTCATCCAGGAGCTCTGATGGGGATGTGCAAGGATATGAATCTTGCTTTTATGATTATGATCACCACATTCATTCTGCAACACATGGATCAACAATAATTTTTCATTTCTAGTCTTATTATTTAAGAAACAAATTTTGTATGGCTACAGCTGCCACAGGAACATCTGGGCATGATAAATTGAAAATCTCTTGGAAAGGATTCACCATTCTTGATGCTGTTAAGAACATTCATGAGTTATGCCAGGAGGTCAAATATTTATATTAACAGGAGTTTGGAAGAAGTTGAATCCAATCCTCATGGATGGCTTCAAAGGGTTCAGGACTTACAGATGTGATGCAAATAGCAAAACTAGAATGAGAAGTGGAGCCTGAAGATGTGAATGAGTTGCTACAGTTGCACTATAAAAGTTGAACAGATTAATTGCTTTTTACGGATGAGCAAACAAAGAGGTTTCCTGAGATGCAACCTACTGGGGAAGATGCATGAAAATTGTTTAAATGACAAAAAATGATTTAGAAGATTATGTAAACTTAGTTGATAAAGGGTTTAAGATAATTGACTTCAATTGTGAAAGAAATTCTACTGTGTGTAAAATACTATGAAACAATATCATATGCTGCAGAGAAATCTTTCAAAAAGAGTCGATTGCTGCAGCAAACTTCATTGTCGTCTTATTTTACGAAATTGCCACAGCCGCCCCCATTTTCAGCTTCTACCACTCTGCTCAGTCAGCAGCCTTCAACACTGAGGCAAGAGCCTCCACTAGCATAAAGAGTGTGATTTGTGGAGCTCGGATGATTGTCAGCCACTTTAGAAATCACAGACTTTTAATTCAGGCATTTACATTTATATTTTATACATAACGCCATCATACTTAATACACTTAATAGAATACATTATAGTATAAATATAACTTTTATATGCACTGGGACACCAAAATAATTTGTGTGACTCTCTTTATTGCAATATTTGCTTTAATGTGATGGTCTATAACCAAACCTTCAAGATCTCCAAGGTATGCCTGAAAGTCCAGAAAATGTGTTTTTGTTAGATACCTTTTTGCAAAAGTACAGAAGTTCAAAAATCTTAACGGTTTATTACAGAATATTAACTTCTAATAATTCACCATATATTTATACCCATTACTACATTGCATAAGTCAAAAGTAGTGTACAACCAGATAATTTTCCATATGATAATTTTGAATATCATGAAATATTTTTCTGGAATATTAAAGTGAAAGTTGACTAAAATAAAAGCATTTTAGTCTATATATTAAAAAATCATATAATTTTACATCTGATATAAAATTATTAAGAAGAATTTTGATTTATACTGTCACGGTCATACAGACATAGACTTTGGAATAATTTTATGATAGTAACATATGCCAATATAACTCATTTTTCGTTTAAATCCAATACACATAAAAGAATTAGCCATGAATGGAAACATTCCCACACAGACAAAATAGTACAATTTCGGAACCAAAAAATCTAGCTTTTAATTCTTGCTTTACCTCTTGCTTTCCTTTTGGTTAAATAAGTCCCTGAGCCTCAGTTTTCTCAGATACAAATGGGGAAAGATGCCCCTTTCCATACAATATTTGTATGATAATTAAATGAACAAATTAATATAGCACACATTCACACTGTGTCTGGCATGTGATAGGCACTCAAAAATGTTAATTCTCTTCCCTATAAGTTTCTAATATTTTTATACAGACTTAATTGAAAAATCTATAATCTCTATATTTTTACTTGTGTAGATTATTCTAGTTAATTATTCTAGTTAATTATTCTAGAATAATTCTAGAAAATTATTCTAAAAAGCAAGAAAAAATTGAAATTAAAGTGTCAGTGGGGTCCTGATTAGTCTAAAGGTCTTAGATGGATATGTTACACTCCAACCAGAAATATGACAGCCTTGATAAAAACTGCTTAAAGGAAACACACAAATTGCAGCTCCACTTTTAAAATTATGTCTAAAATTTAATATAAAAATTAATATATAAAACATAATATCGGAGTATAATTATTTTACTTTCTCAGATTAACCAAAGATGAATGATAGTCATATTACTTTTAATGTGCAGAGAGATGCCAAAAAGGACATCTGAGATCACTTTAGCCCGTTAAGTGTAACATTAAATCCCAATGAAATTTAGGTTTGAATTTTACAATGCATCTCAATCTGAAACCTCCATTACTAATTGGTAATTTATTCCTTTTAACTTCCTATCAGCTTGGCCCTGCCAATCTTATTCCCTTGATCACAATTTTTCACTTGCTCATTTCTAACGTCAAGATTCAGACTACTAATGGACAGCCATGAAATTCTGCTGCCTGCTGTACTTTGAAAGTCACTGATCTCCAGGAATAATAAAGGTCTGTATATTTTATTAACTGGCTAGCATATTAAACTCAATAATATTTATTAAAAACTTTCTATACACTTATAATTTTGGTATTTATTATAGGGTTATAATTTCTCAAAGAGCCTGAGATTTAGTGGAGGAGCTAAAACAGCACATCTATAGGTATGTATTAGACAAAGTAGAAAGAAATGACATCAATTATTACTTAAAACTAAGTTTGCTTTGTCCCTGAAGAGCAGTGATTTTCATGGTACACACAGGCAGCAGAACCCTGTGGCTGTCCAACATAAGTCTCATCACAAGCTGTTTCTGCTTCCTTCATGTTTTGACTGACCTACTACTACATACCACTCTAACTCCAGCTCTGTTTTCTGTTCCAAGTTACAATGAACATTTCCAAACATAATTTTACTAGTAAGGAAGAGTAAAAACACAAGAGACAAAATGAAAATCAATGAAGTTATAGTAAATTAAATATATATATTTTTTTTTTGAGAAGGAGTTTTGCTCTTGTCACCCTGGCTGGAGTGTGATGGTGTGATCTTGGTTCACTGCAACCTCTGCCTCCTGGGTTCAAGCAATTCTCCTGTCTCAGCCTCCCTAGTAGCTGGGATTACAGGCGCCTGCCACCATACCTAGCTAAGTTTTTGCATTTTTTAGTACAGACAGAGTTTCACCATGTTGGCCAAGCTGGTCCTGAACTCCTGACCTCAGGTAATCCACCCGCCTCGGCCTCTGAAAGTGCTGGGATTACAAGTGTGAGCCACCGCGCCTGGCCCATAAAATGTTTTTAATGAAAGAAGCATCTTGAAGGGAAGAAAATGGGATTTTTTTCTCCCCAAGCCATATCTATATATGTTTTTGGCCCAGTCAGTTCAGCCCAAAATTATTGGGCACCTGGCCAAATACTCATGTGTGAATCTTTAGGCCTGACTGTGGGAAATTACAAAGGCTTTACCTGGCAGGTCTCAGAGGGGAAAACTATCCTTGAACAACAGAGTTGGTGCACAGCCAGTGCGAAGCCGTCTATGATGGGACTTGCAGTCAGAGGCTCAAGACCTCCTGGCCGGCCATTCTCTTATGCATACTTCATTCCTAGCCCAGGGGCCTATGGTGGAGTCTTTCCTCAGACACCGCAGCCGAGGTGTCTTAATGGGGGAATCAGGGAGAACTAGGAGACACTTTCCTCCACTAGGTTTCAGTAGTTTTTCTTTCCTAGCCCTTACTCCTTCTTCCTCTCCCCTTCCCGCCCCTCCGCTCCAGGTCCATAAAACTGCGGGGCCTTTCTGGCCTTTCTGGTCAACTTCACTGTGCAGTGAGGTGACTAACCATGTTTGTGCTAATCCAGCTCACCCTTTACTGGTGCTGTTTCATGTGGCAAAACAGTGGGGTGAGTTACTGCCAGCTCTCATTTAGCCTCTGGCTCATATTTTCGTACTAAGTGATCACAGTCTTGACTGTTGCTTTCGTTTTGGTTTGTGTTTTCTATCAGCTACTATGGCACCTGGCAGTACAGCTCTCTCCAGGTCAGCTCAAGCCCTTGAAATTATGTGCTTTTATGAGCCTTTCTTGTTTGTGAAGCAGAGACAGCAATAACTTTCTCATTATAACAAATGATATACGTGGATTTCCTAAGATAAAACTGGCACTGTAATTTCAAAACCACAATTGTAACTGGAAATTTGAAGGATCAGAAAAAGAGTTAATGACAGTGATTGGCTATATCAATAACTTTAAATATTGGTTAAGTATGTCTCCACAAAGATGAATAATAAATATTATGACTTCAAACTCAATTGCCTCAAAGTCAACATATGTGTAGGAAAACTATATTACGATTCCAACAGAAAACAAATTAACAAAATTATTCTATTTCTACCAATGGTGCTATCATTCTTTAAGTCACATGGCCCCAAAATATTTACTTGTATTTTGTGCCTGCTTTTGTCCTCATCTGTTGACAGAACTTTGCTTTATATGAACTTGTCATAGAAACAAATTCTTTCTTATAACTTTTATCTGTTTTCTTAACAGGAATCTGACACAAATGCTCTTCTGCGTTTTTCCAATATTCTCATAATGTAATTGTTCAATAATAAATAATCAAGCAAAATATAAGCAAATTAATTCATTATATGCCATGTTAATTGATTCAATGTACCTGGCATTTTTTTGTATTGATTTAGGTTCAAGAAAATTTATTCTTCACTGGTGCCTTATACCAAGATCCACTACAGCAATGTAATTGTTGATTCTATGCCCTGAGAATAATATTTGCCCATTTCCACCTTCATAACAAAGTCCCTAAAATTAGAGTTTTCTCATATTCCTTTAGAATTATTCTACCTCTTCTTGTCTTTCAAGAATAAAGTTTGAATTTCTTCAATAAATTAACAAAATGTGGCACATATACACCATGGAATATTATGCAGCCATAAAAAATGATGAGTTCATGTCCTTTGTAGGGACATGGATGAAACTGGAAAACATCATTTTCAGTAAACTATCGCAAGGACAAAAAACCAAACACCGCATGTTCTCACTCACAGGTGGGAATTGAACAATGAGAACACATGGGCACAGGAAGGGGAACATCACACTCTGGGGACTGTTGTGGGGTGGGGGAGGGGGGAGGGACAGCATGAGGAGATATACCTAATGCTAAATGACGAGTTAATGGATGCAGCACACCAACATGGCACATGGATACATATATAACAAACCTGCACATTGTGCGCATGTACCCTAAAACTTAAAAGTATAATAATAATAAAAAAAATTGTTTAGTCCCCAGTTCATAATCTGTTCTTCTATTAATAATTCATGTGGCCGGGCACGATCATGCCTGTAATCCTAGCATTTTGGGAGGCCAAGGCACATGGATCACCTGGGGTCACAAGTTCGAGAGCGGCCTGGCCAACATGGCAAAAACCCGTTTCTACTAAAAATACAAAAATTAGCCAGGAATGGTGGCAGGCACCTGTAATTCCAGCTACTTAGGAGGGTGAGGCAAGAGAGTCACTTGAACCCAGGGGGCAGAGGTTGCAGTGAGCCTAGATCGCACCATTTCACTCCAGACTAGGAGAGATAGACTCTGTCTCTAAATAAATAAATAAATAATTCAGATGTCACATAACACTAATTTGGCACTTGATGCTATATTATTAAATTCATTTATATGACTAGTATTCAGGGTGCCATGGAACTTCTTTTGACACACAAATTACTACAAAATTTTGACTGGACAACACTAATAAACGAAAAGGTTTAAACTACATTTTTATTATTCATTTAAGAAAAATAGTTTCAAATTTGCACAAGTACTTAAATAGAGTTGGTAATTAAGGACATTTTACAAGAAATTCTAGTATATTATTTATGTGGGAACTCAGGTAAAGCATTTTCCTACCATTTCTCATTTAAAGTTCCTTCAATTTAGAAGTACACTGAAGCTATATTTGGTTCATGTAAAATTTATCTTAGCATATAGAAAGATCAACTCCAAATTTAACAATTATTTTCAATTGAGTGACTTTTCCACTGCACAGAAGTAATTTTTTAAGAGAAAAATAGATTCAGCCAGGCACGGTGGCTTATACCTGTAATCCCAGCACTTTGGGACGCTGAGGCAGGCGAATCACGAGGTCAGGAGTTCAAGACCAGCCTGACCAACACGGTGAAACCCCGTCTCTACTATAAATACAAAAAATTAGTTGGGCGTGGTGGCGGGTACCTCTAATCCCATCTACTTGGGAGGCTGAGGCAGGAGAATCTCTTGAACCCTGGTGGCAGAGGTTACAATGAGCAGAGATCACGCCACTGTGTTCCAGCCCTGGCGACAGACTGAGACTCTGCCCCAAAAATCAAAACAAAACAAAACAAAAAGAGAAAAATAGATTCAAGTTAACATGGGGGCAATAATACTTTTAGACATTGGTGTGTAGTTTTTTAAAGTCCTAAAAATATGTATCATTTAATGGCCAATAACATGGCTAAGTAAATAACCTGGCCACATACAACTTTCTGTAATTGCAATTATATTCTATTGACTATTCTACAATTATAGCTTGTGCATTTAACTCTGTGAATTTATGTCAAGAAAACATATATTCTCTAAAACTAATAGTCTGAGTTAAAAGAAAGAGTTTTTTATTGACTTCTGTGTTTTTTAGAAGGTGAATATTACATATTCCTATGAAACATGTATTGGAGTTATATACACTATTTCTAATTTGCTTACAAGTTGATTTGTTAGTATTTTCATTAATAAAATATTCAAATAAAATAGGTTAAACTCTTAGAAAATAAACAAGGGAATTTAAACGAGGACCAAAGAAATAGAGTAAAAGTTCTTATGAGGGACAGAAAACTAAATCTTATTAAATTTTCACTATCTACCTAGTTTTATTCTAAAGATGTATGCTTCATTTAATATATTTTTTGTTCACAAATCTCTAAGGCAAGTGGCTAGAATGAATTTTGTTTTCCTTATAAGTAAGAAGGTTGTTATTTAGAATGATTGTTTCTTTTGCCAACATCCTGTTACCTAACAAATGATAGCACAATGTTTCTAAAATAGGTATTTCATAGGTGCATATCTCTTTTAGGCCTGGGATCACCTTGAAGTCTCTAAATTTATTAAAATAGCAAAAATATTTAGCATCCCTCAAAACTATTCCCAATACTTAATTTTATTACTAAATTATATAGCTTCTCCCCCACTTTATTTGTTTTTGTTTTTCCTGTGTCTTTAATGCTTTTTATTATTATTATTATTATTATCATTATCATTATTATTATTATACTTTACATTTTAGGGTACATGTGCGCAACAAGACCGAGTCACACTCTGTCCTCTGTCACCAGCTTGGAGTGCGGTGGCGCGATCTCGGCTCACGGCAACCTCTGCCTCCCGGGTTCAAGTGATTCTCCTGCCTCAGCCTCCCGAGTAGCTGAGACTACAGGCACACACCACCACCCCCAGCTAATTTTTGTATTTTTAGTAGAGACAGGGTTTCACCGTGTTGGCCAGGATGGTCTCGATCTCTTGACCTCGTGATCTGCCTGCCTTGGCCTCCCAAAGTGCTGGGATTACAGATGTGAGCCACCGTGCCCAGCCTAGCTTCCCCTTTTATTCAGTTAAATTACAGGAAGCATAAAGTATATCTTTCTAAAATATCATGCTAGAGTGTTTAGTAACTAGATGTATGGAGCTGAAAACATTGTTGAAATTAAATTTTAAAACAGTAAAAACACAAACGCAAAGCAAATATTAAATGAGCATGAGACAACAGTTTATTTAATTCATTAATCAGAACACTAGCAAGATAATAAAGCTAGTTCAAAGTCTTTCTGAGGAGCAGAGATGTATGTAATTTGAAAAAGATATGCTAAAATAAGTTTGTTATGTTAAACACAAAGTTGGTTAAGGTCCTACAGGGCAATGTAACAATTATTTTGGAGTTACCTTTCTATAGAATAGGATCATTTAAATCTCCGTTGGACAACGTATACACAAATCAACATTCTTATTCACAGAATCTGTTCCCTAATCAAAAGTTAATTTCCAAACAAAGCTATATCCCTGGACAACTAAATAATTTCTGGATGGGAATGTTAGACCATGCTCCAATATGACTTTGAAAGCTTTGTCACCCATTTGTTCATTTCCAAGTGGTGATGTTTTCTTAGTAACATTTGCAGGTGAACAGGAGAGATAATAATACAAAACCTTCAAGTATCAAGACCTCCTTTCCTAAAGAAAGGGAGAGACATTATTTAGAGTTGTTGACTTTAAGGCATTAGCCAAAAGACAGCCCTCTATTTGCTCTAACCTAAGCTATAAATCAATCATCCAGCAACCTCAGTACTGAATTTGTATCCAAAGGAAGTGAAATCAGTATCTTGACAAGATATCTGCACCCTCAATGTTTATTACAGCATTAGTCACAATAGCCAAGGTATGGAAACCAACAAAATATCCATCAACCGACAAATGGATAAAGAAAATATAGTATAAATATTAAATGATAGGTTATCCAATCTTAAAAAACAGGAACACCTCCTGTTTGTGACAATATCCATGAACCTGGAAGACATTATGCTAAGAGAAATACGTCAGATACAAAAAGACAAGTGCGCCATGATTTTACGTATATGTGGAATGTAAAAAAGCTGAACCAATAATGAGAGAGAGTAGAATGGTGGTTGTCAGGAACTGGGGATGAGAAAAATGGGAAGACATTGTTCAAAGGGTATAAAGTTTCTATTACACAGGATGATTGAATTATTGAGATCCAATGAACAGATTGGTGACTATAGGTAATGTTTTATTGTATACTTGAAATTGTTAAGAGAATATGCTAATTATCATCATCACACACACAAAATGGTAACTCTGTGAGGTAATGGATATGTTAATTAGCTTGATTGTGGTAATTCTTTCACAATACATATGTGTATCAAAATATCACATTGTATGTCATAAATGTATACTACAATTTTTATTTGTCAATTATACCTCAATAAAGCTGAAAAAAAAATCTTGTCATTGAAACTATGTTTGTCTCAGTTTGTTTTTCTCCTAAAAATCGTATCTACCGGCCGGGTGCAGCGGCTCACCCCTGTAATTCCAGCAATTTGGGAGGCCGAGGCAGGCGGATCACAAGGTCAGGAGTTCAAGACCAGCCTGGCCAAGATGGTGAAACCCTATCTCTATTAAAAATACAAAAAAAATTATCCAGGCATGGTGGCAGGCGCCTGTAATCCCAGCTACTCAGGAGGCTGAGGCAGAGAATTGCTTTAACCTGGGAGGCGGAGGTTGCAGTGAGCCAAGATGGCATCACTGCACTCCAGCCTGGGCGATAGAGTGAGACTCTGTCTCAAAGCAAACAAACAAACAAAATTTTATCTGCCTGCTACACAAAATGTCAATCCACTGAAAATTAGCTTCATTTTTGTTGTTGGAGTTGTTTCTTGTTATAAATTTAACAGAAAATCCATCTAGCAAATCTAACATCATATAATACAAAATATTTCCCACACCATAAACTTATACATATCTGTTGACTCTTTGTAAATACTCATTGATAAAGTTGTTTAAAACATCCATTCAAGTTAACTCATTGGAATTAACTACAGCATGGTAGAATAGAAATAAGTAAAAGAGGGATGGCTATCTTTCTTATGAACAACTAATGATTCATTATGTTTAGACAAAAGTTGTAACAAAATCATATTGCATTTTCTCCATTGAAAGAAATGTTATGCATCATGAAAATATCAGTATAAAGATGCTTGAATATTGGCTATAATTTGGGAACATTTACTAGATATATCCACTGTAAATACAATTCATATTCAGGAGTGAAAAGCAGTAATTTGTAAACAGTTGCCAACAAACATGTTTCTAATACAACTTTGATTTCACATACCTCTGCATCAACAAATTCCTTAACTGGGAAAAACAATCCTTTTTTCTGTTAATTGTGTTTTTGTTCCCTTGTGTAATTTTAGTAGCATATGTAGTTAGGGAGAAAAGATATGATAGTATCCAATGTCTTCCAAAAGTCTGGTAATTGACAGCAAAAAAAAAACCCACAAAAAAACAAAATCCTTGAAGGAAAGGTAAAATTGGATGTCATTATATAACTTATTTTTTCTTCTGATTAATCACTTCTAATAGTTTTAAATTTCTGTCTCAAAGCATCAAAACACTCAGAATTATCCTATTAATGGTGTATATGGATACTATTAAAGAACACAAAAATCTATGAAACTGTTTCTTTGTCAAACCATACCCAAAGGAGCAACATAAGGCAAATAAGAATCAAATATAACTGTTAGTAATTAGGTGTCTTTCTATATTAAATATTATCCATAATCTCTTGCCCTTTCGATCATGTAAGAAGATTTTGACTTTTTGAATTCTGGCAGTTGTTAAGCAATTAAACCACTATAATTTTCCTCTTAGTCCTGAAAAAAAAAAAATTTGGAGCAGATACATCTCTTCCAATCTAGATACTATTAAAAATGTGAGGCAGAAAGCTAACTGTAATTAAAGGGTAATGAAAAGTCTATTGTGAAATGGTTATTATGAACTTGATGGGATTGGCAAGATCACTTTGCATAAGCTACCTATCCTTCCCATGGTGCTTGCTGTTCTGTGCTATGGAACCGAAAAGTTGCTTAAAACGTTATAGGTATATTATTTAAATAAATAATTACATTTTCATCTAAATATATGACCCAAGTGTCTAGAGGAAGATAAGCTATAAAAACATAAATTATTATTGCAATTATACAGTTAAAAATCAATTTAAATGGATTTTGAGAAGACAGTGGAGTACAAAGCACCAGGAACCTGTCTCTACACCTAGACAATAATTGCACTGGCAGCCTCTGTCTGATGTAACTGTTTTTAAATTCTAGAGTCTATAGAAGGCTTGGAAAGCAATTTGAGATGAATTTCAGTCAATTTCAGCTATTATTGTCATAGCAGCCACCCATTCCCTGGCAGGCAGCTGAACATTTCTACTAGCAGCAGCTTGCACACAGCTTGCAGGAGCCATGGCTGGGAAAGGGGATCCTGTCATTGAAATATTGGGGATTTGTACTCTGATTGGTGCTTCTGATCCCACAGGTTCAGATGAAGAAGTAGATGGCCACTGCTCCCTCCATGTTGCAAGCTCCTCCTTCCTCAGCTAAAGTGACTTGCAGAGAATTTAAAGGGTCAGTGCCCTTTCCCTCCCTGCTTCCTTCATTTTTTTCTTTTTTACCTTTGTGGAACAAGACTTTAAAGAATTTTCAAAGGAAATTTACATACAGAGAAAACTAGAAAGTGACTGGATGTGCCTAGGAGAATGCACAAGCTCAGAAAAATTCTTAGAAAATCTTAAATTTATATTTCAGACAGATCTTTGGCACACAGATAGCCTACAACAATAAATAAATCTAAAACAATAAATACATCAAAAAGAAGAAAATTCTGGGGAAGAAAGAGAATCTGATTTTGAGTTACAGTATTAGATTTAACTATCTAGTTTCCTATAAAAATTTAACGTGTATATGAAGAAATGGGAAAGCCTGGTTCATTCAAAGGAAAAGAGTAAATCAACAGAAACTGTCCCTGAAGAAGACCTGATATAAGATCTATTCAACAAAGATTTTAGACGATTGTTTTCTAATTTCTCAAAGAACTAAGAAAGATGTGAAGAACGTGAAGAAACAAACATCCATAAAGAATTAGGAAGCCTAAATAGAAACCAGAAAAAAATTCTGGAGCTGAAAATACAGCAACTAAAATGAAAAGTTCACTAGTGGGATTCAAATGCAGATTTTAACAGGAAGAAAAAAGAATCAGTGAACTTGAACCTAAGATAGTAGTAAATCATGAAGCCTCAGGAACACAAAGAAACATGATTGAACAAAATTGAACCGAGTCTACGTGATTTGTAGAATACCATCAAGAGTTCCAACATATGCATTGTGGGATCTCCAGAAGGAGAAGAAGAAGCAGAGAAAATATTTGAAAAAATAATGGCTGAAAACTCTCCCAATCTAATAAAAGACATGAATCTGAACATGCAAGAGTCTCCACAAACTCCAAGTAAGATGAGCTCAAAGAGACACATACCTAGACACATTACAATCAAACCTTTAAGAGCCAAAGAAAGAGAGAATTTTGAAAACAGCAAGAGAGCAGCAATGAATCACATACAAGAGATCCTTAGTACAATTGTTTTCAGCGATTTTTATCAGGAACATTGGAGGCCAGAAAGTGGTAGGCTAATATATTCAAAGTGCTAAAAGAAATAAGCTGCCAACCAGTAATCCTATATCTGGCTTAGCTCCTTCAAACTAAGGGAGAATTAAGGCATTCTCGCATAAACAAAATCTGTGGGAATTTGACACCTGTCCACCTGCCCTACTAGAAATACCTAAGGGAGCTCTGCAGGGTGAAAAAAGGTTACTAGACACTAACTGAAAGCTATATAAAGAAATAAGAATCTCAATAAAGGTAAATGCAAGGACATTCTACATGATAAAAGCTAAATTATCATAACTCCACATTTCGTTTTCCATACAACTTACCGAGACTACTTCATGTGAACTAAATATGAGTTTGTATTTTGGGGTACGGAATGTAAAACGATGCAATTTTATGACATCAACAACCAAAAGTGTAGGTGGAGCTGTCAAAGGAGCAGAATTTTGTATGTTATTGAAGTTGGTAGATATCCAAATTAGAGGGGTTTTTTTGTTTTGTGTGTGTGTGTGTGTGTGTGAGTGTGTGTGTGTATGTGTGTGTTTTGAGACGGAGTCTCACTCTGTTGCCAGCCTGGAGTGCAGTGGTACAATCTCGGCTGACTGTAACCTCCGCCTCCCAGGTTCAAGCGGTTCTCCTGCCTCAGCCTCCCAAGTAGCTGGGAATACAGGCATATGCCCCCACGCCCAGTTAATTTTTGTGATTTTAGTAGAGACATGGCTTCACCGTGTTAGCCAGGATGGTCTCGATCTCCTGACCTCGTGATCTGCCCGCCTTGGTCTCCCAAAGTGCTGGGATTACAGGCGTGAGCCACTGCGCCTGGCCCAAATTAGAGACTTTTAAGTTGAAGATGTTAAATGGAATTCCTACGGTATCGACAAGGAAATACTATTGAATATATATATAAGAAAATGAAAAAATAATTTAAACTTTTCACTACAAAATATCAACTACCCACAAAAAAGATGGTAATGCAAGAAATGACAGACAAAAAAGCTCTAAGGCATATAGAAAACAAATAGCAAAATGAAAGAAATATAGTTTCTCCTTACTAGTAATTTTTTTCAACTTTACAAAGATATAGTTAAAAATAAAAAAAATTTATATATTTAAGAGATGCAGCTTGATGATTTGATATATGTATACATTGTGAAATATTGCCACAATCAAGTTAACTAACATATCCATTACCTCACATGGTTACTATTTTTTTGTGTGTCTGTAGTGAGATCACATAAAGCCTCTTAAATTTTGCCAAGACACTCTTAGCAAATTTTAAGTATACAATACAATATTGTTAACTATAAGAATATTGTTCTGGCAATATACAAAAATGATTTCCAGAACTTATCTTGCGTAAGTAAAATTTTGTACCCCTTTACTATGTAAGTATTACTTTAAACGGAAATGAATTAAATTTCCAATCAAAAGACAAATATTGGCAAAAGTACAAAATCATGATAACTATATGCCTTCTATAAGAGACTCACTTTAGAAAGACACAAATACATTGAAATGAAAATATGAAAGAAGATATGCTAATAGTAACCAAAATACAGCAAGATGGATATGCTAATGTTAGACAAAACAGACATTAAATTTATAAAGGTTATGATATCTAAGGAAGAAAATTATATTTTAGTAAAAGTTTCAATACAATAAGGAGATATAATTAAATACTTACATTTTTATAAGACAGGGATGAATCTTGAGGATATTATGCTAAGTGAAATAAGTACCCAAAGAGAAATACTGTATAATTTTACTCATATGAACTACTCAGAGTATGCAAAATCAGACAGAAAGCAGCATGGTGGTTGACAGGAGTGGAGAGGAAGATAGAATGGGGCATTCGTGTTTCATGGGTATAAAGCTTCAGTTTTACAAGATGGAAAGAATTATGGAGATGAATGCTGGAGATGGTTGTGTAACATTATGAATGTATTTAACAACACTGTCCTCTATAGTTAAAATGATGAAGTGGTAGATTTTATGCTATGTGTATTCAACCACAATTTAAAAATTGGAAAAAATCAATTTAAAGCTCATCTTGTGTATGGGTATAAACATGTTGGTTTATGTAAGTCTTGTTTTGCTAAGTACATGAGTTAATATTTTTTTAAATGGCAATTTACAATGTTTGAAAAGCATTAAGTATTCATTAAGTGCTATTATTGTGTTATAAGTTTTAAATATAAATGTATAGTTTAATACTCAGATGCAAAAATGAGTTTATTTCTCATATTCAAGCCCATTCTTGTTCCACTATCTTAGCTTATTCTTAGACATAAGAAGGGACTTTGAACTTCACTGAATGTACCTTTCTCTCTCAAGTCTGTGGTTCCCTTTACCGGGAACACTCTTTCACCTGGCTGTCACCTAAACTGAAAGACCAGTGTGTTCTTAGAAGTGTCCTGTGGCCTTCAGCATTTATATTTGACTTCCCTTTCTGATTATTTCATAGTGTATATGTTTCTGAAATTATTTTATATTGCATTATTAAATGTAACGGAGTTTTTTTTTTTTCGCTTTTCAGTCAGTAAGATTTTAAAGACTGGAATATTATCTCTTACAGTTGTATCTTTAGTATTTAGCTGAATGCCCAGAAAAACATAGCAGTTAAATCAATATTTGTTAAATGCATGAAGATTAAACAATGATCATGTATGTACTTCCCCTCATCTTTTTCTTGCCTACTCTGTTGCATATGATGGGAGATTAAATTGAAAGTGTAGTAAAAAATCAATACGCTTAATGAAAACTGTTATTAAAGAAATTGAATCTAGAAATTTTTGAGCTGTGCTAGGTTTAAGTGATTGATTGCCAATAAACATCAGTTGATTGATAATTCTGCATGTGGCTACTGTAAGAAAATAAATTCTTCAGCAAAATTTTAAATAAGATAGTCCACAAAAATTCAACAATGCATAATTGCAAATATAAGAACCACCATTACGTGACTTGTTATTTGCACATTTAAAAAATATTGAGTACCTACTATGTGTCAGTACAGTGCAAACATCATAACACAAAGTTGAATTGGTAAAGGTCCTTTGCACAGAGTTTGTAGTCCAGAGAAGAAAAGTGAGAACAGTAATAGTTTTATTCGGATGCAACAAGTACTCTAGTTTTTAGATGAAGAACTTTAAAAAGAAAACGAGCAACTTCAGGCACAAGAGGCGTTTGTTTACTTTTGAAGGACACACTGGATTTAGGTAGATAAAAATGACAAGAGAAGGTTTTTCAGTAGAGAAGGAGAGAAGAATGTATTCAAGAACAGTAGTAATGGCTGGGTACGGTGGCTCAAACCTGTAATCCCAGCACTTTGGGAGGCCAAGGAGGGCAGATCAGATGAGGTCAGGAGTTCAAGGCCAGCCTGGCCAATGTGGTGAAACTCTATCTCTACTAAAAATACAAAATTAGCTGAGTGTGGTGGCCCATGTCTGTAATCCTAGCTACTCTGGAGGCTGAGGCAGGAGAATCGCTTGAACTCGGGAGGTGGAAGTTGTAGTGAGCCGAGGCTGTACCATTGCACTCCGGCCAGGGCAACAAGAATGAAACTCTGTCACAAAAAAAATAAATAAATAAAAAAGAAAAAGAAAAAAAGAACAGTAGTAATAAAACAATGGAATCAGAGAACAGCTTGTGTTATGGAGAACTTGTAGTAAAGTGTGAACATGGGAGAACAGTAGGAAGAATTAATAGAGAAATAAGTTTTCTAGAATAAGCTAAAGACTTTATTTTTTTCTCAGAAAGCTAGAAGAAGCCATTAAGGGATTTTAAAGGGAAAGTGAAACGGTTACATGTAAATTTTATGAAGACCTCTCTGGTTATAATATGAAGTGCAGGTTGAAAGTGAAGGAGCAGTCTCAATGGGCAAGGATAAAGTTTGAAGGTGAGAAATGACAGGCCTTAAACTAAGGCAGCTACAGTGGAAATAAGAGGACATAATGAATTTGAGATAAATGAAAAAGTTAAATTCACAAGGTTTTGTGACAGATTAGATTTGAGGAAAAAATGACGGTTAAAACTTAGCCAGACTTGGTTTTCTACCTACGTTAACTAAGAAACACTGCAAGTACATAGGTTTTAAGATAAAAATATTTCTAGTAATTTTGCATATTCAAATAAAAAAATTTGAGACTCAAAAGGCAAATTGCAAGTAGAAAAACTTAACTTTGGAATTTCTCAGGGTAAACATAGCAGTTGCAGCCATGAGCTTAGAAAGATAATGCCAAAAAAAAATTAAAAATGCATGCTTTATACATTTAAAAATAAATATGAATAGAAGTTTAGCCATTATTTAAAGAAAGTCATGGTAAAATTATGTTTCTATGTTAATATTCCTTATGAACATGTAAATAATATTTAAAAAATAATTTTAGAAACTAAACTTAAAATTACCAGTTACACAGGCTTCTTTGTAAATATTTCTGCCACTCACTCACACGTGGACATTGTATTTTTATATGTTGTTATCTTCACCAATAAGTTCCAAAATAATATGAATAAGACCTTTAAAAATACGTTTTAAATTACTGATTTTAAGACTTGTTTGTGAAGTGAATTGCAATATGCAGTACTCTAATAAATCAGCAGTAAAAAGTTATTTAGAAAGAATATTCATTTTAAAACAGTGCACTGTTCGACAATACTTATGATTACATGCCATGTCTCTAATTTAATAATTACTATTGAACCTACATGACCTGCGTTAATTTTTTGTATTTAGGCAGAAAATTAATGCACGTTCCATGTTTTATATTTGTGAAAGAAATCCAACTTCCTCAGCTATGCCAATGCTCCCTGCTTTATTTGGCTTAGAAGCTTTTGAATCATAAATATTCTCTGATTCCACTTGGATTTTAAGAGCCACAATGTCCTCAGGCCTATATGAAAAATGAATCAGTGATAAAAATTATGCAGTGAATGATGTATTCTATTAAAAATATTAAATTTCTAAGTTTTTAGTTGAAGTGGAATAAGAAGTGCATTATTAATAGTCTGGAGAAGAAAAAAGTCAATAGCTGTATTTTTAAATATCTGAGTTTGATGGTATCCTCTAATGCACACTATATTAAAAAATAACACTTTAGCTTTCTAAAATGTTAAAAAACAATTTTGCAGATTAAATTATTTTTATCAATGATATAAAATTTGGGTTCTGTTAGCAATGAATAGCCTAAAGGGCAAAAACCCTTTCTCATATATATATATAAAATATAGATATAAAATATATCATATATAATGTATATCATATATAATATATATCATGTATAATATATATCTCATATATTATATATATTTTTTCTAGCACTCTCTATATCTCATATACTATATATATTTATGCATGTGTATACACTTTATACTTTTAAGTAGAAAAGTTGTATTTTCTCACTGCTTTAAATATTAAAAATTCAGCAGTTTAGTTAGAAGCCTCAACTATTAAAATCTCTCAGTCTCTGAAATCTAGACACGATTTGAGTATATTACTTATACTTTTGAAGTATAGTACATATTCTGAAACCTTTTTTATAAGTTATAATATTCTCTAGTAAGAATGTAATGATATCTAAAATCCAGACATATTATGAAAATTGTATTATGTTTTGATATATTTTCTCCCATTGCTAATTTTGCTAGCTAGGCACTGCAGAAAATCTTTTTACAAACAAACAAAAAAATAATATGGCAAGATGCCACACCTGCAATTGAATTCTGGTTGAATTAAAATTATAATTTCATTTGTTTATTATCTGTCTGTGTTTTTCTTTTCAAGAGAATACTTTCCTTTAAATAGAGATCAACTGTATATGCTATGAGCCACTCCACGTAAGTTGCAGAAAGAGAATTACCATACAAATGATGATCTTTTAATCAGGTTAGTATTGTTTTTATTATTACTATTTTTATTTATTTTTGCAATTGAGTTGTATAAGTTCTTTATTTTAATAGTAACCTTTTATTAGATATAGAGTTTGCAAATATTTTCTCTACTTCCATACATTGCCTTTCTACTTTATTGATTGTTTCCTTTGTTATGCAGAAACTAGTTTGATGTATTCCCATTTACCTATTTTTGCTTTTGTTGCCTGTGCTTTTGGTGTCATATTCAAGAAATCACTGCCAAGACCAATGCCATGAGGCTTTTCCCCTATGTTTTCATTTAGGAATTTTACAGTGACAGGTCTTTATTTAGTATTTATTTCATTTTGAGTTGACTTTTGTATCAGGTGTAAGACAAAAGTCCAACCTGATTCTTTTGCATGTGAATATCCAGTCCTCTCAACAAGATTTGTTGAAGAGATGATACTTTCTCCACTGTGTATTTTTGGTACCTTTCTAGAAGATCAATTGAACATCTATGCACAGACCCTGTATATTGTTCCATAGGTCAATATATCTGTCTTTATGCTGGTGCCATGCTGTTTTAATTAATGTAGCTTAGTAGTAAGTTTTGAAATAAGGAAATGAAATACTTTAGTTTTGTTTCTTCTTTTTCAGTGTTACTTTGGCTATTCAGGGTTCTTGTGGTTCCATATAAATTTCAGGATTGTTGTTTTTATTTCTGTAAAAAAAAATGCCAAGATTTTGGTAAGGATTAAACTGGTTCTGTACATTGCTTTGGATAATGTGGATTAATTTCTTTTTAGATAATTGATAATGAATAGATTCGCTCAAATCAGCAACTGATATATGTTGATTTGGTATCTTTCAACTAGACTGAATTCATTTGTTACCTCTAATGTGTTGGGGGATGTGATGCGGGTGTAGTTTTTAGGGTTTTCTACACATATGATCACGTCTTCTGCAAACACACATATTTTACTTTTTCCTTTATAATTTGGATGCCTTTTAATTCTTTTACTTGCCTAATTGATCTGGCTAAGACTTCCAGTACTATGTGGAATAGAAATGTTGAGAGTTGCATTCTTACCCTGTTCCTACTCATAGAAAAATAGCTTTACTTTTCAATACTGAGTATGATGTTAGGGGTGGGATTTTTATATGTGACTTCATTGTGTTAATTCCCTCTATACCTAGTTTGTTGAGAGTTTTTATGGTGAAAGAGCACTGCATTCTGTCAAGTGCCTTTTCTGTATGTCAACAACAGCCACAAACACACACACACAAAAACAATTAAAAAGGAGTAAAATAATTGAATAGACATTTCTCTAAAAAAGACATACAAATGTCCAACAGGTGTATGAAAAAATGTTCAACATCACTAATCATCAGCAGAACTCAAGTTCCAGGCACAGTGCGATATCACCTCACATGTTAGAATGGATATCTATCTGCCTATCTATCTATCTATCTATCTATCTATCTATCTATCTATCACACTTGTTATCACGTGCGTGTGTGTGTGCATGTATGTGTGTTTTCAAGGATATGCACACTGTTGGGAATGTAAAATTGTGCATCCACTATAGAAAACAGTATGGTGGTTCCACAAAAAATTAAAAGTGGAACTACAATATGATCCAACAATCCCACTTCCAGCATATCTAAAATAATTGAAATCATTATCTCAAAGAGATACCTGCACACACGTGTTATTGTAGCATTATTCACCATAGTCAACAAAGGAGATAACATAAATGTCCATCAACAGATGAATGGATATATATATATATATAAAATATATTATATGTAATAAAATAATTCAGTCTGAAAAAATAAGAGAATATCTTGCCATAATTGACAATATGGATGAACATAGAGGATATAATGCTGAGGGTAATCAGCCAGTTATAGAATATAAATTCCATTTATACGAGAAATCTAAAAAAATTAAAGTCATAGAGAGTAGAATGGTGGTTTCCAGGGGCTGCGGGAAGGGAAAACGGGGAGTTGTTCTTAACGGGTATAAAGTTTCAGTGATGCAAGATAAATAAGTTTTAGAGATCTGCTATAAAACATCATGCTGATAGTTGACATATTGTATTGTGCACTTCAAAATGTGTTAAAGATACGGGAGTGATGGGAAGGGAAAAGCATGGTCCCTTTAAATGATGCGGAAAGGGGGAAGGGAAGCGCTGGGTAGAGGAAGGTATGGTCCCTGGCTAGGGCTCCACTCCTATGGACCTAGATGAGGACAGGCATTTTTGTTTTCCTGCCCGAATGTAGTATTTCCCAAAACCACCTGGCTTGCTACGCCCCCATCCTGTACCTATAAAAACCCCCTAGATTCCAGCAGGCAGACACACAGGCAGCTGGACGCAGAGAGGAACACGCTGACAGGCACCAGCATGCTAGCAGCCACCGACTGGCAGAAGGACACGGAGTTTGGCTGAGGCAATTGGAGGAGAGCCCGGGCCGCCAAATGACCGACTCCAGGGGAAAACCATCTCCCTTCTGGCTCCCCCATCTGCTGAGAGCTGCTTCCACTCAATAAAACTTTGCACTCATTCTCCAAGCCCATGTGTGAGCCTATTCTTCCGGTACACCAAGGCAAGAATCTCAGGATACAGAAAGCTCTCTGTCCTTGCAACAAGGTAAAGGGTCTAATTAAGCTGGTTAACACAAGCCGCCTATAGACTGCAAAATGAAAGAGCAAAACTAAAAGAGCACCCTGTAACACATGCCTACTGGGGATTCAGCTGT
The DNA here is from genome assembly GCF_006542625.1 of Nomascus leucogenys. NCBI lineage: Eukaryota > Metazoa > Chordata > Mammalia > Primates > Hylobatidae > Nomascus > Nomascus leucogenys. Next base: position 82,158,097 of record NC_044387.1, read on the forward strand.
AAACATTCACCCCTAGACACTGCCAGGGGATTGGAGCCCCACAGCCTGCCCATCTGTATGCTCCCGTAGAGGTTTGAGCAGCGGGGCATGAAGAAGTGAGCCACAGCCCCGTCGCACACCCTGTTAAGTGGACAAGGGAATTTCTCCCGTTTCATGAGAGGACAGAAATTATGTTAAGTATTCTTATCTCAATTTTTAAAAAAGAAAGAAGAAGTGAATCGGGGAGACAAATATCTCTTCAGCACTTCTTTCATGAATTTACTGATTCTCATGGTTCTAAAAATGGCACCTAGTACACAATAACTTTCTGTAAGACAGGAATAAATCCAAGATTTGTCAGGTCTACTGTTTACACAATTTGGGTTTGGTCCTCTTTAAGAAAAATAATGCAAAACTATGAATACAAAATTGCTAGTGCCCCTCCTGTGACATGTACAATCTATGCACTGAAGGGCCCTAAATCTAGGTTCTATTAGCAATATTAAAAAGCTGCCTGTCTTATGGTATTAGAGACATGATTTCTTGGAAAGTGAGGGTCTAAATTCACACATGCCACATCTTTTTCAGATACTAATTGGCTCCTTAATGTGTACATAACAGTACATTTTATGGACAAAAACTAAGAAGAACATGTTCTTCGGGCAATGGTTCAGATCTTCTATAACTTATGGAAAATTTCAATAAGCACAGAGAAATCAACAGGTGCAGGCTGGTGAGCACAGGTAAAATATAGCTACTAGTGTCAGATATGCAAATAACAAAATTTCTAATGCAAACTATATTGACCTGTTAACAGCAGAGAACTACGCAACTGAACACCTGAACCAGATGTTCAGATTACTAGAGGCAAAAATTTGGTCTAATTCAAACCCTTAAAACCTATATAATGAGAAAGATAATTCAGGATCTTGTAATTTACGTGTGGACCCAGCATTTCAATTTTAAATTAGTATGCCTGCAAATTTCCTTTTCTCAAACTGTTTATGAAACTGATGTTTATACTTCTTTTTAAGACGGTTGAAGTTCTTATGAAACCTGTTTTATTTTTCTTCCTTGACAGCAGAATTAAACTCAATCCTTACAAAAAGAAATGTTCAGCATAAAAACACATCAATCTGAATGTCAATAAACAAATAAATAAAGCATAATTAAGAAAAGGCCTATAAAAGCAAAACAAACAACAGACAAACTGAAGGCTGCTTCAGTTTACCACAGGTATAAAAATGATAAGCAGAGTTAGTTAAATTTGAAATACAATAGATAATCATATCTAATCAATTCAGCAAAACAATAAAAAAGAAATTTTATACTCTCTTAGATGACCTTATATAGAGTAGTAAACATTGCTTGTTGTCACCAAATAGTCATTCTTCTGTTCTTCCTTTGTAACAGAATGCTGAGTAGTGTGCCTACCTAAATGATTATATTTACTAGCCTCCCTGCTATGATTTTTGTAGTTATTGCATGCCAGAGATCTACAAATGGTTGTGGGATATCCAGGAAGACTCTTTACAAGAGCAGCAATAAATGTCGTGTATCTTTCACCTGCTTTATACTGCTATGGAACTGGAATACAGATTTATGGAATATAGTTTGATGGCTGGAGCTCCAGCAGCCTGCTTGAACCCTGAGATTACCTTGTGTATGGAAGCCATGGTCTTGGAATGCTAGAGAAAAACATAAGCGATTGAGATCCATGTGCTTTATGGAGCAAAAATAATGAAAGCTGTATACAGTATATTTTACAAAACAGTAAAGTCTTAGAACTTTTACTTATTTTCTCCCAATCTATTCTACTCTGTGCTGGAAGCTAATAGTAACACAGTTTAGATAGATGGAGAGAAGAAAATACTAAGTGGAACAGTGAGAAAACAATAGAAATGTACAAACATAATAGATAAAATTCACATGGTATCTTCACAGTTCAAACATTTGATCCCAGTAGTATAAGCCACATTATCATCTGTAGGAAAGTCACTTAAAATACACAGTATTCAAACCATTGAGTTTCATGTAAATAAAGTGCCAAACTTACCAAATATAGCATTAGAAAAATTCAATTAATGTTGAATTTCAGATCAACAAAGTGATTTTTGTAAAAGTGTATAATACAATAAAAATATTTATAGTATATCTGAAATTCAAATTTACCTGGGAGTTCTGTATTTTGTCTAGCAACCCTACCTGTAAAGTGGTTGAGTTATAATAATATAAATTACACAATGCTTTCTTCAAAGAAATAATATTTTGGGGAGCTTTACATTTGGTATCAAACATGATCAACAATGCCATATTGAATAGAATAAATGACATGTATTTCATTGAACACACGGTATACCACTGAATTTTATGACAACCTCCTTATTACAAATGAAGAAACTAAAGTTTAAATTTATTTTATAAATCCATTGTAGGCATGTAGCTAAGAAGTGGCAAAACTAATATTGAAATCTAGTTTAATATGACATAATTTGACTTAGGTGTTGAATTTAGACTGGACTATATATAAGTTACTGAATGGTGAGCAACTCTAGATATTATAAATATAATGTGGACAATAATGTCTAAAATGTTTCGACCTAGTTTCTCTCAAGTAAAAACAAACAAAGCAAAACCAATTCTGCTGTGCAACTCCTTCCTGACAACTTTCTCGGTCACGTTAACACATCCAAAACAGTTCCACATTTCAACTTCTCTTTTTCTTTCACCTCTGACTGCTAATCCTGACAACCAATTCTATTTTATTTCCTCTCCAGGTTTCTCTCAATACTCTATATTTGTCTTTATGCCCGCCTCAGCTTGCTTAATTCAGTTTCCTTTACCAAAGGAACTCACAAACCAGGAACCAAATCAAAATAAGGCATTTAGCTTTTTCAGAAATGTGGGCATACAGAGGATCCAGGACACAGATACAGGCAGATTCATCCAGCTGAGTGAATATAATGGCAGATTTTTTAGAACAGGGATTAATAAAAGATTGCTAATCAAGAGAAAAGATAGCATGATTCCTAAACCTTCCTTGAAATGAAAAAAAAAAAAGAAATTCTTCCATTTCTCCATTTACAGTGGCTATTATAACTAGATAAAATTTGTTTCCAGCGTTTCCTGTGAATTCCCAATCTTTCTTGGTACTATATGTAACCTAATAGTAAATTCCTATTTTTTTAGGTAGGTTCAGGGTATATGTACTCCTTGAAACATATATAAGGATGAAGAGAAGAAAGGGGAAGGGAGGGGAAGAAAGGGAAAGAAAGAGAAGAGAAAATGCAGATGTCGTTTCATAGAAAACTAGCAATGTGCCTCATAAGGTGTTAACAGATTTAAAGTGTTTTTTCTCATTAATTCTCACCAAAAAATATGAGTTAATGTTACTGTTATCTTCATTTTACAGATAAGGTGCTGAGGCACAGAGGGTTTAAATAATTTTCTTGATATCACATCGTTCTTATGTGACTGAAGATTAACTGGAATCCAGACAGTTTGAATCCACAGCCCATGTTGCAAACCAGTGTCATAATGGCTCCTGTAGTTTGGTGGTATGCTTTTACTCATTTGATGCAAAATATAAAACAGACAAAACGAAAATCTTCAAACATCAATTGAATATCAATTAGTCCCACACATATTAGCACAGTATAGCAAATCTAGGTGTAACATATAAGGGTTAGAATTATTTGGGACGTATTTTCCAAAGAGCACCGGAAAACTGGATTACCTCACTTGCACACAGTGGTTAAACTCCTGCTCTTGAGGCGATCAGGCTATGTAAAAATCCCAGCACTTGATACCACTTAGTTCAGTGACCGTGGGTAAACAGTTAAGTATCTCTTTTATTATCAGTTTTCAGTGGGTCATGCCTGTAAACCCAGAGCTTTGAGGCCAAAGCAGGAGGATCACTTGAGGCTAGGATTCTGAGACCAGCCTGGCCAGCCCAGAAACCCCATCTCTACAAAAAATTTAAAAAATAGTTAGGTGCAGTGGCTCACATCTGTAGTCCTAGCTACTTGGGAGGTTGAGGTGGGAGGATCACTTGAGCCCAGGAGTTCAAGGCTACAGTGAGCTGTGATTCTACTACTGCACACCAGCCTGGACAACGAGCCAGACCATCTATAGGACAAACAAACAAGCAAACAAAAATTCACCCACGTAAATGGGCATAAGATTCTCTCCTTCATAGAGTTGTTGTTCTTAGGGCTAGTGAGATAATGAGTTAATGAGATCATGAGGTAATATTAACCCATCCTATTAAAGAAATAAAATTATATATGCAATGCATGAAAAGAGTACATGTATACACACGGGATTTCTTCTGCACTCAAGAATTAAATAAAAATATATTTTAATTAAATACAGCGAATATAAAAATGAGGGGATATAAGAAATGAAGGGCAGTTATGTTTTTAAAATACATCTATATTATTTTAATTGTTTGCAATTAAAATGCATTTATGTGTTGTCTAGGTGACTATACATTTAATCCTACCTAATATACATATTCAAAAGTCAGAGAGGATATTGCAAATTGTCACTGCTTTCCTTTGACATGAAAGGCACTTATTAATTTAACTTTATATAATTTGATGGGAATTAAATTCATTTTTGTAAAAATAGATAATGTACTTATAGGGTATATACACTGACTCACATATGACCTTTTTGAAAGTCTTTCAACACATCAGAAATCCATATTTAACAATGAAGAACTCATCTTATGCAAATAGAATTATAGATATTTCTAAATGTAATTAAACCCCAAAATGAATTAGACAACATTCTTAGTGGCAAACAACAGAACCCATTCCAGGTAGTTTTAAGCAGGCAAAAAATTTAATAAAGACTATTAGGAAGCTTGTAGAACATTTAAGAGAGCAGAGTATCACGCTTGGGGTCTAAAATGCCAGCAAAGATGCCCAAGGCACATACTGAAATAGGCCTATTTTAGACCCCATCGTAGCTGAACACTGAAAAACTCCAGAGCTTTTGTCACCATTGTCCTTGAAAATAGTGTCCTCTGTCACAGGAAGAATGGTGGAGAGAATAAATTTTGTAGAACACCTGCATTTTCCTGTTCTTATTCATGAAATGGAATCTTGTTCATTGGTTTCTGTGTTACAGCCTTATTTACATATCTGCTCCCTAACTACAAGGAGGGCTAAACAAATAAGATTTTTTATTTCCAACTTAGCCAGCAAAAATAATAGGGTAAGAATTGCCAAAACATTGAAGGGCTATTCAAAAGGTGTTGGGTAACCAGAAAACACATCAGATATCCATTAGACAGTGCTGAAAAATGAATAAATAAATACATATATGTTGTTTATTTACACAGTGAAGTTCTTATTAGCAAATTTTAAGCATAAATAAGTATCAAATGAAAGACAGTTTAACGGATATTTTACATTTGTCACATTACTGGTTATATTGATAAATGCATCAAAATGTATTTTCATAATTTGACTGTTGAAACTATAGTACTTAAACAAAAACACCAAGAATATATTGGAAATTTGAATAAATATTCCTCTTTGAAAGATATCTTTGCACGCTGCTGTTTTAATTTTGAGAAGCTGATAGTTCTATGTACACTATAGATTAGGAATGTTTGTTCAGCTTAACTAAATATGGCTCAAAATGAAACTGAAACTTTCTAAATATTGAAAACATTTTTAAAATTCTCAAAATGTATCTGTTCTATAAAATTTATACAAAATAACTTTATCCAATAAAATGTATTTGTGCAAGAACTTATCTAATATTTATGTATATTTTAGAGACCTGACATTTCCAGTGATCATTTTTCCAAAAATTTTGAATTTCTGAAACAGAGTGAAGTATTAGGATGGAAACAAAAGAATTTCTCAGATCCATGTACAAGAATGTGTCCACTTTTGCAAGTTGTCCAGAGAATATCAATCATAGCATATACTTTCAAATTATTCTTGAAATAATTTAAATGAGTTTAAAATTATGGTTTTCAGACCACAGCACCCTCAAATACACTGGGCCTATTAAAAACAATAGTGGAAAGCTTAAGAGTATGGATGGCAGTAAAAAAAAGAAAAGATAAAGGGTAGAAATGACAACCCATAAAGCAAATCCACAATGATGCTGTCAAGGGCTTTGTCTCTCAAAGTATCTTAAATGCACCTGAGATACGTGCTCAATGTTCTTGGCATCTTAGAGAATTAAGCATTATTCTCCAGATAGTCTTTAAGAAAAGTTTACACATATATGCAAACTTAGAAAAGCTCCATCAAAATAAAAAATGATAAAAATTGAAGAAACTCTGTGTTTTTGATATATTCTAGGACATTAAACAAAAACATTAGGAAAATGTAACCAATAGGAGTTTGGGCTTGCATCTCAGGCCTGTGTTTTAGAGGTTCTTTATGAAGTAGCCAAGAATAAGAGGAAAGGTGATGGCTTTCTTGAATGAGGATAAAAAATATGAAAGAGAACACAAAACTTCAAAATCACTAAAGCAAGGGATTGCCCCATCTCATTTCCACAGATACCCCATAAGCACACAATTTTTACTTTTCATCTTGTAGGATAATGTTCACTTTTTGATGCTCACTCTAAACAGATAGCATGGAAGGAACAGGTGATTGCCCTTGAGTTTGTTTCTGTTTTGGTTGCACTTTTGAAGCTGTACTTTCTTGAATTAAGTTTAAATTCTGAATTTCTAAAAATGAACCTGAGTAGAAAAACATGTTCTTTCATGTTAGGAAAATATTTTTTTGCTTTGATTAATATTTCTTCTTTCAAATACATTATGACATGTTGAAAGCAGAAAGTGTCTTTATTGTCTTTTGATTTTTCACAAGCTATAGGCTGCTTCTCAACCATGAGAACATTAAATAGATATATTGATAATTATAGATATTCTGACAGTCAGATTTTGACATGCAAATATTATTTTCAGAGATGAATAACTAAGAGTAGTAGAGTACAAAGGCTTCTGAGAGCTTTTTTTTTTCTTGGCCTACTCATTTATTGAGAAACTATCCAGCTCTTACTCAATAATAGCATAGATGACTTCATGGGAGTTGGTATAGTCCCTACTGGCCCAGTGAACACACGACCCCAGATTGACCAATCAGAGTATTACATTCCTGTACTTACCGTAATTATTTCAGTGAAAGCCACGTGATGCCAGTCATACAAATCTGTGATCTTTCTAGAATGTGTTTCATAGGTATTGGAACATTATTAGTAAGTAACCATGTGAAGTATTAGTTTTTAAAATCCTTTCTTATTGAAAATTAATATATGCACATGATAGAAATGCAAAAAGTAAAAAAGAATATCTATTAGAATAAGTCTAATTCTATCCTGATCCTATCCTTATCCTTAGAACCAACACTGTGAATTATTTCATATAGTTTTAGAAATTTTCTATAAATTAACAACATACATTTTTAGATGCATAGAAGTGTTCTGTAAGATAATAGGATATTTTAACATAAACACATAAATATTATATTTTCATGTTAGCACATATAAATCCCCCTCACTGATTTCTAATGGCCGTAGATTCCTATTACATACAAACAAACATACACACATCCATACAATCACATTTCCTATTGATGGCATTTTAGTTTTTCCTTTTACAAAATTGTGAAGGTGAACAATTTCATACATATGTACTTGAACACACATACAGGTATATTAATAGGAATAAATCCTATATGTGGATTTATAGAATAAAAATATTTACATATTAAAACTTAATAGATATTTCCTGTAAAGATTTTGTACCAATTTATTTTCTCACCAATACATTGCCACAAAACCATTTTACTATACCAATACAAATGATTTGGATAATTCCAAAGGACCTATAGTGCACCTCTCATCCAGTAGATTAGATATAGCAATGTTCCAATAATTCTCTTTTACTCTACATCCAATATTCATTAAGCTCCCCTGACATCACGAAGTCTAGAGTATATCGCATGAAATATATATATTATAAAGCAACTCTATTTATGTACTCACATTGATGTCTTCCAAATCTAAATTATTTAGAATAATATTGTTCCTTTTCCAGATAATGGGAGGTCTCAGGGTTCCTTGAATGGCACAGCTCAGAACAGCACTTTGTCCCACAGTTGCTGCAGTGATGCTTAGTTTCTGATCTTCTGGCAGACTCAACTGGATCACTTCTGTAAAGACGAAGTGTCAGTAATGTTGATGAGCATGTAGTTTTGTAAGGTTAATAGTATAAAGTTTCTGAATACTAGTAATTAAGGTTTTTAATTTGAATAAAAGGGAAAAAAGCTTGTGATGAAATGAAAAAAGAGAAAATTGTTTCCAATAAAAGGTCAGAATGACATTTCAATTTAATTGATTGGCAAGCATCCTCATGAGGCACAGAACTATTAAGCATGAAATGAATATCAGAAGTAGAGTTATAATAAGCCTGGCAGATTGCACCCAAAAGAGAGATAAATTATTTAACTGCCAAATCGACATGTAGTGTGTCATCAGCATTGAATAAAAATGCTGCTGTTTATTCACTGATAGATTTATATTGTAGGTTAGGTGAGATCACTGCTGGCTGCAGTAGACAGTAAAATGCATCCTTTTGCTGGGAAACCTATTGACTCTGAAGGTGTAAGATTTGTTTGGGAAGTTGAAGAAGTAAAAATCTGAAGTTCACTGACCAAACAGCAATTAAGTAAAATTCCATCAGCTGTCTTTACCAGGTCGCATTGGTATTGCTAGTTATTTCATGATTCTTAAAGATAAATATCATATTTTAACTAACCAGTGTGCACATTTCTGCTGATAATTTCTTCCAAAGTGCACATTTCTGTCTATTGCTGGACAACATTATTTGAAATCTGGATCCGGCTGTCCTTTTTGGTTTTCAGATAATCCTTACCAATTAGGAGAATTGTCAACTGTATCATTGTCAATTTTCATGAGAGATGACTAAGATAATGTCTGCCAATTCTGCATCCACGTAAAAACTGCCCTTTTGTTTCCTGCTGACATTCACAGACATGAAGTTTTCTACATTATGATTTGAGTCTTGTATTTTGACTTTGCTCACAGTCTTGACCACGTTAGAAATACCACAAATGAAACACCACAAATTCTGACTTAAATGTCAATGTAGAGGAGTGAAATAATTGTCCTTTGTTCCCTTGTTAAAGTTGTGATATTTGTCACTGGGATTGAGTGAGGAAAGTGGTGTCCTAACTTGTAATAAATATGATCATGTGCAATGGCTGCATTCTTCTTGAGAAAGTCCCCCACCTCCCTCTCAGCATTCTACCACTTTGTCTTTATTTCTTAATCCTGTCTTCCCCTTGAGATGCTAAACAAGTGAGTTTTATAGAACGCAAATATCCAATAAAGAGTTATTTGGTTTTTGGTATCATCACAAATTGCAATGTCAAACATGGCATATGTGTTTGGATTAAGGCCTGGATTAAACATATAATCCACCACCCGCTCAACACACACACACGTTAAATGTTGAGTGATCTGTGGTGTTTTCACCACTGGCTGACACCTAATTATCTGATAAAATGAAACAGAAATATACTCACACTCCTATTCTGTTATATAGCATCTAATCTCTAAACCTAAAGTCACTCTTATTTAAGTTATCATTGTTTTGTGTTGTCAAAGTGAACAGGAATGCTCTTGAAATTGGAAAATCCTAGTAGAGAAAGCCTCAGCCCAAACTCATTGTTTGGTTTGTTACATCACCCAAAATAGAGACAATAACCCGATAGAAATGGATAGCAAACATCTTGTCCATTTCTTTGTGTGAAGAGTCTAGCCTTGAATCAGATTTATCCATATTCCCATTTATTTCAATGCTTCCTGAATAATAAGAACATAGGGAAGGCCAGGCACGGTGGCTCACGACTATAATTTCAGCATCTTGGGAGGCAGAGGCAGGCGGATCACTTGAAGTGAGGAGTTCGAGCCTGGCCAACATGATGAAACCCCGTCTCTACTAAAAATAGAAAAAAAAGCCAGGCATTGTGGCTCACGCCTGTAGTCCCAGCTACTTGGGAGGCTGAGGCAGGAGAATCTCTTGAACCCGGGAGGCAGAGGTTGCAGTAAGCCAAGATCATGCCACTGTACTCCAGCCTGTGCGTCGCAGTGAGAATTAGTCTCAAAAAAAAAAAAGGGAATATTTTCAGTCTGTTTTAGATTAATATATATTCTGTCATATACATATGACATGTCTGTTATATATCACATATGTGTACACATATAAAACCACACCTACACACACAGAAACATAAACACACACATACACTCATAAGGAGACATATATATGCATAAATAAGTTTAAAATTATTCAATTAATTCGAAACACTAAAAGTTGAAATCTGCAGACACAGTGTTTATGTCTTTGTTTAATGTTACAAACTTACAGAAAGTGAGAACATTATAAAAGTAATGGCATCATGTACAGTATCCTGTAAGAATTATTAATAATTTCCCGTTTACATTCCTGAATTTCAGCTTCTGGTTCCTCATTAAATTACAGAGGAGATAATGGGACATCTGGTTCTAAAAACAGCATGTAAACATTGGCTATTCTGCCACTTAGAAATACAATTGCTACTAAGTTACCCTGGAATCTCTTCACTAACCCTTCTGCATCTGTTATTAGGTCCCAGGCCATTTGAATTAGTTGTGCTTTTTATAGTTATATATTACAATGGTAATTAGATAATATAATCATCTTAGAATAAATGCTGAGATTTGGCATAACATTATGTGGGCAATCTTTCTAAAATGTATTTTTTTAGAAGATGTGTAATTAGAATAAAGAATTACTATTCACTAGGAATATTAACATGCACAGAAAAACTTACTTTTTAATTTTATGCCTACATTTTAAAATAACTTCAAATATATTTCTTGGTAATACTTATTATTAAATAACTATATATTTGATAATTTCTTAGATTTGTTTTCTGCATATTTCATGCTGTATGTTTCAGCTCTTCCCTACTATGTTGTATAGAAAAAATACACCAAGACAATTATGTTCACTGGTTACATCTCAAAATCAAATGGCCTTTTCCTGAAATAAATTTAGCAGCACAATTTATTTTAGCTACAGAATTGCCATGCCCATCTTTATTTGTCTTGTGATAGTTATTAAGAAGCACAGATTAGCACAGATTTAATATTGTGAGTTAAAAATGTTAAACATTTTTATTCTTAAATTATATCAAGAATGTTTCAATGTTGAGTGAAATGCTTATAAAATGCCAAAATTATAAGTTTTGTAGATACATGATCATTATTTCTAGAAATGCATTACTATGTAAAACAACAGCTATGAATCAAGCTGTAATCCAATTTAAAAACGATTTTTATATCTATTATTGTAAATTGCCTCTGAGTGTGTGTGTACATTTTAGTGACTACAGTTGCTACTTCAAAAACAAGAATTTTGAAACAAAATTTGAAAACAATCTTTTATTAACTATGGTTAATTCATGTTTTCTTGGATATACATTAATAATGACTTGTTTCATTTTATAGCATTCTATATGCAAACAGCTTATGCTGGTTATGTACAGAAACTATCTTTGCAACAAATGGCACCAATCATTTTTTACCCCTCTGCATCCTTTCTGCTCTAATAACCTCAACATGTATCATGTGTCCAGAGTCACCTGGTGCCCTAGCAAAAGGTAAAAACATATAGGCTAAGTATAACATATGGTACTGAGTGTTTTGACACACTTCAGCACTTCTTTCATCTATAAACTCTGCCTCCTCTTGGAAGCCCTCTCAAGTATTTAAGGCAAAATTTTAATGATTTTTTTTCTGCTCTCACATTATGAGGACTATTACTACTTTTTTAATTCAGCTTTTGTTTTTGATTACTTAGGGAAGTTAAGAGGCAAGTAAAATACTTTCACACTGTGAATCCTTCTCTATGCTTTCTCATTTTTACAACTTGGCTTAGAGAAAAACTAAGAGCTTGTTTTAAAGGAATGAAATATTTGAAGTGTCTGCTAGAAGAATCTGAAGCCAAAGACACAAGTATAGTTTAGCACAACTTGCAGCATGATTAGTGGGTATTTATGAGGCATTGATTTCAATAGCAACTAGGTCCTACCAGTAATAATATAAATTTGGGTAAAAATATGTCATATTTTTTAAGTTTTATTTTAAGTTCAGGGATACATGTATGGGTTTGTTACATAGGTCAGTGTGTGTCATGGGGAATTGTTGTACAGATTATTTCATTACCTAGGTATTAAGCTAAGTACTCATTAGTTATTTTTCCTGAACCTCTCCTTCCTCCCACCCTCCATGCTCTAATAGGCCCCAGTGTGTGTTGTTCCCATCTATGTGTCCATGTGTTCTCATCATTTAGCTCCCACTTATAAGTGAGAATATGTGGTATTTGGTTTTCTGTTCCTGCATTAATTCACTAAGGATTATGGTCTCCAGCTCCATTCATGTCCTGGCAAAGAACATGATCTTGTTCTTTTTTTATGGCTTCATAGTATCCCATACTGTATATGTACCACATTTTCTTTATCCAGTGTATCATTAATGGGGATTTAGGCTGATTCCATGTCTTTGCTATTATGAATAGTGCTGCAATGAACTTCAATTCGTGTGCATGTGTCTTTGTAATAGGATAATTAATATTGTATTGTAATAGGATAATTAATATTGTAATGGGATTGCTGGGTCAGTGGGAGTGTAAATTAGTTGAATCATTGTGGAAGACAGTACGGCAATTCCTCAAAGACCTAATATTATGTGATTTTAACACATATAGAAAAAAATGAAATATTATGAATATTTGTGAAACACTAGTTTAAAAAGGATGATTTTAGGAACCTTGACTAAAGATATCTTTTAAAGTCGTAAGAAGAGCAAGCTTTCCATAACCAAGATTCTGCTTTTCTAAATATCGACATCTTTGATTTCCCTAACTATAGACTTAGGTTAAATATTTCACTAAATCTGTTTAAACACTAGACTCAAAATCTTATTATCCTCATCATGCCTATAATTTCTATTATAGGAATGAAGCCTGGAATAAATTTTGTCAGTAATGTTTCCTAATAACGGGTACTTTACCTCTCTCTATGTCAGTAAAGAAATTGCTAATTAAATGCAGATAGTAATACAATATTAAGCTGGAAATAGATCAAAAAAGAAAATCACTTAGAAACTGTAAATGGAATAAATTAGTTATTCTCATAATAAGATAACCACAATTACTTAATAACAAGGTTTTTAACAACAAGGAAATTCTGATGGCATATTTTGTCAGGAAATAGGTGATTTCAAAATAAATGGTAATGCTTACATAATTTAGACATGCCAAGATATTCACACATTTATTATGATGAAATGCTTAGAATCTTCGAGACTAAATGTCTACCTGTTAAATATTATATGCTTTTATTATAATTGGTCTTATAAAATTAAAACAAAACAAAATTTAAAAGATCTAGAAACTTCGTTTTGGTAACAACGGACTGGATAAATTAGACTAATACATTCACAGAAGTTACACCACAGCAAACAAACACATAAACAGCATGAACTAAATACAAATAATTTATTCTTAAAAGCATTAGAGAAATATCAGAATAGTGAGGAACTGCTCAGTCTATATTCTGAAGAGAACTGTAACTCAGAGATGAGATTACACCTGGAATTGCACATTCTGTTGAGGATTTTTTTCATTTTGAAGAGATAACAGCAATACTTAGATGTTCTTATGTGGCTTATTGTCTTCCAGGCATAACGGATAGGGAAAATAATGGAGAGTGTCCATCTCTGTGCTAAGACTTTAAGGTGCCACCATCTGAAACTGAATATATGGACTGCAGCATGCTGTTACCTAGACATCTTACACAAAATCTCTCTGGAGTAAGTTAATATCATTATAGTCATCCAATCCTTGTTATAAACAATTTTGTATTTACAATACCCAGAAAACTATAACTATAATATGGCCCACCAAAAGAGAAGACAGCATGATGAGAAGGAGCAGAAACAATACATAACACTAAAAATAATCCAATAAGATTGTAAGATGTATTATGTTTATGAAAATAAAATTCCAGGTTAGAAATTTTTACCATTAAAAATAGAACTATAAACATTACAAGTTTGTGAAAAATCAAGTAGAAATTATAAAAGTAAAAGCTATCCTATCTGAAATTAATAATTAAATGTATGTACTTAAGGTCAGATTAGACACAGCAAAAAAGAGAAATAGTAAGCTAGAAAAGAGATTAAATGAAACTTTACTGAATAAAAAGCAAAAACCAGATAAGGTTAATGAAACCAGGGTTCTTTTGAATCCCAGAATGAGAAAATAGAAAAAAATGGAGGAGAAGTAATATTTGAACAAATAGCAGCTGACAGTTTTCCATAAATGTAAAAGACACCAATCAATAGATGGAAGAAGCACATCAAATTTCAAGCAAAGCGAACAAAATACTAGGCTAATTCACACTGAGTCACTGTATTAGTCCATTTTCACGCTGATGATAAAGACATACCTGAGACTGGGAAGAAAAAGAGGCTTAACTGGACTTACAGTTCCACAGATTCTGAGGCTAGGGAGGCCTCAGAAACATGGCAGGAGGTGAAGGGCACTTCTTACATGGCAGCGGAAGGAGAAAAATGAGGAAGAAGCAAAGCGGCCGCTCCTGATAAACCCATTAGATCTCTTGAGACTTACTCACTATCAAGAGAATAGCACAGGAAAGATCGGCCCCCATGATTCAGTTACCTTCCCCTGGGTCCCTCCTACAACACATGAGAATTCTGGGAAATAGAATTCAAGATGAGATTTGGGTAGGGACACAGCCAAATCATATCATTCCTCCTCTGGACCCTCCAATCTCATGTCCTCACATTTCAAAACCAATCATGCCTTCCCAACAGTCCCCCAAAGTCTTATTTCAGTATTAACCAAAAGTCCACAGTCCAAAGTCTCATCTGAGACAAGGCAAGTCCCTTTCTCCTATGAGCCTTTAAAATCAAAACAAGCTAGTTACTTCCTAGATACAATGTGGACGCAGGTACTGGGTAAATGGAGCCATTCCAAATGGGAGATATTGGCCAAAACAAAGGGGTTACATGGCCCATACAAGTCCAAAATCCAGGGGGGCAGTCACATTTTAAAGCTCCAAAATGATCTCCTTTGACTCCAGGTCTCACTTCCAGGTCATCTGATGCAAGAAGTGGGTTCCCATGGTCTTGGTCAGCTCAGCCCCTGTGGCTTTGCAGGGTACAGCCTCCCTCCCAGCTGCTTTCACAGGCTGGCATTGAATGTCTGTGGCTTTTCTAGGTGCATGTTGCAAGCTGTCAGTGGAGCTACCATTCTGAGGTCTGGAAGACAGTGACTCTCCTCCTACAGCTCCACTAGGCAGTGGCCCAGTAGGGACTCTGTGTGGGGGCTCCAACCCCACATTTTTCCTTCCACACTGCTCTAGCAGAAGTTCTCCATGAGGGCCCTGCCCCTGCAGCAAACTTATGCCTGGGCATCCGGGCATTTCCACACAGCCTTTAAAATCTAGGCAGAGGTTCCCCAATCCCAAATTCCTGACTTCTGTGCACCCGCAGGCTCAACACCATGTGGAAACTGCCAAGGCTTGTGGCTTCCACTCTCTGAATCCACAGCCCAAGCTGTACCTTGGCCCCTTTCAGCCACGGCTGGAGGGGGTGAGACGCAGGGCATCAAGTCCCTAGGCTGCTCAAAGCACAGAGTCCCAGGGCTTGGCCCAGGAAACCACATGTTCCTCCTGGGCCTCTGGCTCTGTTACGGGAGGGGCTGCAGTGAAGGTCTCTGGCATGGCCTGGAGACATTTTCCCAATTTTCTTGGGGAAAAACATCATGCTCCTTGCTACTTATGCAAATTTCTGCAGCTGGCTTGAATTTCTCCCCAGAAAATGTATTTTTCTTTTCTATCGCATAGTCAGGCTGCAAATTTTCCAAACTGTATGCTCTGTTTCCCTTTTAAAATGGAATATTTTAATAGCACCCAAGACACCTTTTGAACGTTTTGCTGCTTAGAAATTTCTTCTGCCAGATTGTCTAAATCATCTCTCCCAAGTTCAAAGTTTCACAAATCTCTAGGGCAGGGTCAAAATGCTGCCAGTCTCTTTGCTAAAACATAACAAGAGTCACCTTTTTTCCAGCTCCCAGCAAGTTCCTCATCTCCATCTGAGACCACCTCAGCCTGGATATTATTGTTCATATCACCATCAGCATTTTTGTCAAAGCTATTCAACAAGTCTCTAGGAGGTTCCGAACTTTCTCACATTTTCCTGTCTTTTTCTGAGCCCTCCAAACTGTTCTAACGTCTGCCTGATACCCAGTGCCAGTCACTTCCACATTTTCAGGTATCTTTTCAGCAATGCCCCATTCTACTGGTACCAATTTACCTTATTAGTTAGTTTTCATGCTGTTGATAAAGACGGAACTAAGACTGGGAATAAAAAGAAGTTTAATTGGACTTACAATTCCAGATGCCTGGGGAGGTCTCAGAATCATTGTGGGAGGTGAAAGGCACTTCTTACATGGCAGCGCAAGAGAAAAAGAGGAAGAAGCAAAAGCGGAAACTCCTGATAAACCCATCAGATCTAATGAGACTTATTCATTATCACAAGAATAACAGGGGTAAGACCGGCCCCCATGATTCAATTACCTCCCCCTGGGTCCCTCCCACAACACATGGGAATTCTGGGAGATACAATTAAAGTTGAGATTTGGGTGCAGACACAGCTAAACCATGTCAGTCACTTAACAATGAAATTAAAGGAGATTAGGAACACTCAATTTACCAATGTAACAAACCTGCACACGTACCCCTGAACCTGAACCTAAAGTAAAAGTTTTTTTTTTTTTTTTTTTTTAAGACTATCAAAGACAGAGAGAAATCTTTTCTGTTGTTGTTTTGCTCTGAGATAGTCTCACTCCTTCACCCAGGCTGGAGTGCAGTGGCATGACCTCCACTCACTGCAAGCTCTGCCTCCCAGGTTCACGCCATTCTCTTCCCTCAGCCTCCGGAGTAGCTGGGACTACAGGCGCCTGCTACCACGCCTGGCTAATTTTTTGTATTTTTAGTAAAGATGGGGTTTCACCGTGTTAGCCAGGATGGTCTCAATCTCCTGACCTTGTGATCCGCCAGCCTCGGCCTCCCAAAGTGCTGGGATTACAGGCGTGAACCACTGCGCCCGGCCCAGAGAGAAATCTTGAAATTTTGTGAATTAAAAGATACGGCCTGCCTATATGGTAAGGAGAGTTAGACACATAACTGATTTCATCAGCAAAAGTAGAAACAAGAAAGCAGTAGGATGATATATTGGAAATTATGCAACAAAATAAAAACTGATCTTAGAATTTTATAGAAATATACAAATATTATAATAAAATTAACATATTTACAAAAAATAGAAGAATGAACATGCATGTCTAGGAAACTTGCCTTAAAGTAAATTCTAAATATGTTTTTCAGACAGAAGAAAAATGATTCTAGATGAACACTCATAGATGCAAGGAGTGGACAGCAAAAAAATAAAATAAAATAAAAAAGAAGATGAAGAAGAAGAAAAAGCATTTAAATATGAATGTTAAAGTTTAACAGTAAACTTTGATAGTTCAAGAAAGCCAGATAATATAAAATAATATTTCCATAACATTGGGTAGAGAAAGATTTTGTTAACAAGACACAAAAGAATTCACCATAAAGAAAATGACTTATAACTTTGACTACATTATAATTTAAAATATCTATTCCTCAAAAGATATTATTAAAAGACCAAAAACACAAGTCACCAAGTGGAAGATAATTGCCACCCACAAAACTGACAAAAATCTTATATTTCAAATAAATTATTCTACACATCACTAAGAAAAATTTAAACAACTCATTAACAAAACAATCAAGAAATCAATAAAAGACTTGAAAAAGTGCTTTATGAATTAGTCTATATGGCTAAGAAAAATCTGAAAATTGCTGAACTATCTATGCAATTAGGAAGATGAAAATTTAAGCCTAAACCCTTCAGATTGGCTTGAATTTAAAAGTCTAATGAGAATAACTGTTGAGAAAAATACAAAGCAACATAAATTCTTATATACCATAAACAAGAGCATAAATGTATACATAAACTTGCTCCTGTAGTAAAGGAAGCCTCATCTAGCAAACTTTTCTGGCCGACCCATTTCCAAGGACCAAGTTAGCCATATCCCATGCAGAAGCTTAGAGTTATGACATAGAAAAGGCAGAGAGTTTAGCTGTTATAAAGAGATAACAGAAGTATGAACACATAATTTTTTAAGACACCTTTAATATACAGGACAGAGAAGAAAAGAGAAGACCTTTATATGGGGAGAGAACAGTATGATAACAAATAGGATAAAAGAATCTGGAGTTTATTCTAAGGAAAAGGGGCCAGTAGAAAGAAAAGTTCTGAATATAAAATTGAGAATATAATTATTTCTGCCAAAAGTTCTGAAAGTAATTGGGGGAACTTATAATCACAAATATAAATAAAAGCAAAGCATTTAGCTACTAGGGCAAAATGGTAGTTTCTTCCTATGCTATTAGTGAGATTGAGAAATTATAGAAATATATGAATAAAAGACTTTTCAATGAAAGCTTTTCTGTAAAACAACGCAGAAAAAATTCTTGTGCAGAATTCAAATTTTGTTTTTTATTCTCATATTCTTTTTCTATAATAAGGACAGTACAATACTACAGACAAAACTATATTTTGATATTAATTCAAGCAGTGTTACATATTGACAATAGTGAATCTCATTTTCTTTTTTAATTCATGACTTTGACATTCTTTTAGTGGTCTTATAAATGTACAATTATCTTTCAAGGGTTCTATTAACTTTAATTTCTCTCCTTCAAATGAATTATATAAAGTTGAATTTTAAACTAAAATAATAAAGGTTGAGTCTATTTATTCAGTGATATGTGTGACATACACAACTTGGAAAACAATTCTTTTTTATGCAGAATAGTTTCCATGTGAAGCCTGACCTAACAAAAACTGTACTAACAGAAAGAATTGGGTGGCCACTCAAAGTAGTCAAGTTAATTTTAACTTTATGACTTTGAAAAATTCAAGGATGCAGATAACAGAATGACTTTAACATTCTAAGTACATTCTAAGTACACTGTAGGTAACATTATAAGGTTGGAATAGTAAAGTATTGACATTGCAAGATTTGTTATATTAAGTTTAAAATCTCATTACAAGTGAGTTACTCCTTGTAGGACATATGTAAAAGAAAATAATTGTGAGTATTAACTGAATACATATCATTTGCTAAGCATTTTTCAAAGTATTTGATTCATTTAATTTTCCTACCTGCCCTGTGAAGTACATACTGATTCTGATTTTTATTTTTATTTTTCTACCTGTTTATTTCTCTCATGTGAGGAAGAGATAATTAAAGCTTTATTAGCCATCTTGTGATCATGAATGGGAACATTCTCAACACATTAGAGATGAAAAATGCAAAGATGGAGGGACTTCAAGTCCTTCATTACAATAGGTGAGAAGGAAGAAAACAATCATTTTAAAAAGATTCAGGCACTGAATACATATATTAACAAAGATGAAAGATTTGGAAATCAATCATCTAATCTTTCACTTTAGGAAATTAAATAAAAAGAGGAAATTAAATCCAAAGTATGCAGGGTAAAAGAAAGAATGAAAATTAGAACATGAAAAAAATAAAATTGAAAACGAAAAATCAATACAGAAAATCAATGAAAACAAAAGTTGGTTATTTGAAAGGTAAAACCAATAAGCCTCAAACCAGAGTAACTCAGAAAAAAGAAACTAGGCAAAATTACCAACATCAGAAATAAAATACAGTATTATTACAGATCCCATAGACATTTAAAGGATAATAAAAGTTACACAAAAAATTCTGTGCCCACAAATTTGATAACCTAGATTAAACAGACCAATTCTTTGTAAGTTACAATCTGCTAAAACTCGTTTAAGTAGAAACAGGCAATCTGAATAGGTTTATACCTATGAAAGAAATCACATTACTTATTAATCACCTTCCCAAGCAGAACGTATCAGGCCCAGATGGATTCACTGATGAATTCTACCACACATTTAAGGGAGAAATTGTATCAGTCCTCTACAATCTCTTTCACAAGACAGCAGAAGAAATACTTTCTAACTCATTCTCTGAGACCATTATTACCCTAATACCAAAACCAGACAATAGCATTACAAGAAAAGAAAGCTGCATAAAAATATCTCTTCTAGGCATAGATGCAAAAATTCTCAACAAAATATTAGCTAATAGAATCCAACAACATACGAAAATGATTATACACTATGAGACATTGGTGTTTGTCTCAGGTATGCAAGAATGGGTCAACATTTAAAAATCAATTAAATGTACTCATCACATCAACAAGCTAAAGAGGAAAACAAAACATGTACAAGATTTATATAAAAAATTTTAAAGCTTGGATGAATTTATTAAAGAAGTAAATAAAGAGGCTGAGTGCAGTGGCTCACGCCTGTAATCCCAGCACTTTGGGAGGCTGAGGTGGGTGGATCACCTGAGGTCAGGAGTTCGAGACCAGCCTGACCAACATGGTGAAACCCCGTCTCTACTAAAAATACAAAAGTTAGCCAGGTGTGGTGGTGCGCGCCTGTAATCCCAGCTACTCAGGAGGCTGAGGCAGAAGAATTGCTTGAATCTGGGAGGCAGAGGTTTCAGTGAGCTGAGATTATGCCATGGCACTCCAGCCTAGGTGACAGAGCGAGACTCTGTCTCAAAACAAAAAAAAAGAAAAAAGAAACAAATGAAGAGACAATCCATGCTCATGAAAACAAAAACTAAGTATTATCAAGATGTCAGTTTTTCTCCGCTTCATCTATAAATTTAATGCAATCCCAGTCAAAATTCCAGCAAGTCATTTTGTGGATATCAACAAACGAATCCTGAGGTGTCTAGAGAGGCGAAAGATCAAGATGAACCAATGTTGAAGGAGAAAAACAGTAGTAGAAGACTGATACTACCTGACTTCAAGAGTTGCTATAAAGCTACAATAATCAAGACAGTGTGTCACTGGTGAAAGAATAGACAAATAGATCAATGGGGCAGAACAGAGAGGCCAGAAATAGACCCAAATAAATGTAGTGAACTGATCTCTGACAAAGAGAAATGACAATGCAAGGTAGAAAAGTAAAATTTTAAACAAATTGTTCTGAAACAAATGGACATTCACATTTAAAAAAAAAAATGACACTAGACAAAAGCCCTACACATTCAGAGAAACTAACTAAAACTACATCACAGACTTAAATATAAAACAAAAAACTATAAAAATCCTAGATGATAACTGGAGAAAACTAAATGACCTTAGGTTTGGTGATGACCATATTTTACATACACAAAATAATATTGGTTTATTTTTCATAGATACAATACATAGATACAATAACAAGAGGAAAACCAAGACCATTTATAAACCTTAGGTAAGATAAATCATAAGGTGTTTATACTTTGGTTATATTATTACATGTAAATTAAGTGTCCTTAAGGTTGTGTATAAATACATGTACACAAGAAAAAAAGACATCAAACATAATGATGAGCACTCTTTTACTTACAAAAATATCAACTAAATGTTAAAAAAGTCAGGTATTTTTTCCTCTATGATTTATTGGTGTAAATACTATGTTTGACTTGAAAAAAAAACATTATATTCTAAATTTGTGAAATATTGAATGCATGAAATACAGAATTAACTTACCATCTTTAATACATTTTTAAAGTTTTGGTATTTTCACCTACTAATGAAATTCAATGTGGTAGATTGGGAAGAGAAATTGCATATACATATGAAGGAAGGTATCTAATCAGAAGAGTTCACAGTGAATTTTCATTTGTCAGTCAGGATAAAGCAATTAGTTAATCAATACCCATTTCCTATATGTTAACAAATGTGTTCAGTGCCATGTTGAAAAGCTATTACAGATATAAGAGAAGAATATTAACCTGTGTGCATTTCTTCAACTTATCTCAAGGAAACTCCAGGACATTAATGTTGGAGTCAATCAAATGACACATTATTTGCTCTGTCTTTAATAAACTGAACATTTTTCATGATGTTTTAGATTACAGTCAGTCAGAGCTAAATTAATGAACTAATCTCTCCCTGTGGTGTAATAGAATTTGGGCCTTATAGACTAAAAAAGACTTTAATATTGTTTGCCTAATTAAAACAATTCAGCTAAAAGAGACTGCTATTTGCCTAATAACACACTGCTACTACTGATAAAACTGAAACTAGGATCCAGAGAATTTGCCTTCACTATGAAGTTTTACAGTGAGTGTCCCTTTAGCAGGTTACAGCAAACAGATGTAAAATATAGGGAACTGAACACTGGCTGTTCATTTTGGCAATTCTTCACAGGGTCCAAAGACTGGGCCTTAGCTATGCAAATCTAGAAACAAATTTAACAATTCATCCAGAATTAATTAGGCTACTGGGGATTAACTCAGCTAATCAAAATCACAGGATATCTTTGTTTATAATGGAATATCAATTTATTCATTTACAATGGGAAAAGCATCAGGTTTAGTAACGAATGTCAGCTGTGAGCCTGGGAATCTTCTTTCTAATGCACAGGTCAAAAGCTTCACAAGATAGATGAACAGAAAATTACAAAAAAGAGAGTCGGCTATTCTCAAGGCAGTCAAGCTCTAATCAGCTAATGAATTGCCCTTTTCAACTCTAAAGACATTTCTGCCTAGAGAGCCTTTCTTTTCTTGTCACTTTCAAGTTTATTGACAAATTCTTAGCTCCTTTTTCTACATTGTGCGTATCACCGTATGTGTGCAACTAGAGCACTAACTCAGGTAGATTGGAGAAGAGTTAAGTATATTAGAACCTTCTTTACATCAGTAAATGTTCCCATGGACCTAGGCTTGACAAACTATGCCCGTGGACCAAATCTGTTCTGCCACCTGTTTTTGAAAATAAAGTTGTATTGGAACACAGCCATACCCACTTCTTACTGTATTGCCTCTGTTGCTGTCTACAACTACGTTCAGCTCTACATATGCGGAGCTGAGCAGTTGCTGCTAAGACCTATGGTATGCAAAGCCTAAAATATTTACTCTCTGAGTTTTTACGAAAAGTTGCCTATTCACTGAAACATTACTTTGCTGCTTTTACGTTCCTTAGACACATGCAAGTTTTAAACATATGATCTGCTTATTTCTGCTCATTCTCTTGGTTCAGAACATTAAACCTAAGATAATTACATAGAGAGTGCATGAAAATCGCTCTCATTTAGACATGAGTGAGTTCATAAACTACTCCACCACTTAAAAAAAAAAAAAAAAATCTTTGAGCCGTCTGCAAATAATGACACAGGATGAATTTCTACAACTATAACAGTTGCTATACCCAGAATCCAAAACAACACGTAAAAGTAAGTCCTGTTTGTCTCGTCTAAGTGGAATTTCTAGTCCGTGACAGTAGCCTCCTACCAGGTCTGACTTCCTAAGTCTGGCATGTAGAAGAATTATCATTCCTTCTCTCTTCTTAACATCCAATCAAAATATGAATTCCCAGGGCACATTCTCAGCCAGAAGGAAAGCAATCTGATTATCCCATGTAAATCATTCACAGTACTAATCTGTGAACAAGTTTGATTCTCCAAGAGAGTATTTACATTTTAATAGGGAACATTTTAATTCAAATGTATCTTTAACCAGTAAACTGCTTACACAGAAATGCTTTTGAGAAGGAAACCTACCAAGTAATTATTGTCAACTCTTTGCCACTACTTTCTCTCCAAGAAACCAGAGGGACCTAGATCTGACCAAGACTGCCTAAATGTCTCCCTCTGCCTGACTCAACTTCAGAGAGGTTTGCTCCTCTGACCTCCCAGAGTATTTAGTTTACAAAATTTGTAATTATAAAAACTTTCTGTGCCCCTTTAACATATAAATCTTCACCCAGCCTCTTGACAGTTTACGACCCAAGAATATCTTTCTCAAAGTGCTGGGAGTCAGCAAAGAAAACAACGCCCCATCTCAGCCTCTGTGAGAGCACAGGAGCCTAACTTCAGTAAGTGCCAGTTAACAAACACAATTAGAAATGAGCTTTTTGCTTTTGTTTTTTTGCAGGAAGAATGGCCAAATTTTGCATTTCTCCAACATTCATTTAATTCATGCTTAAGAAAGAGTTTACAAAGTATTAATGAGACGACCGGTAACATTTACTTATGATTTATAATTCTAGAGATACGTAGAATTGAAGAAAAATACAAATTATCCTCTCTTTATTTTCACCTGTCCCAAAGTAAAAAGCCATAAACATAAAATTTTCTCTCGATTTTATCTAAGAAATTAAAAAAACCCAAAAAGCTAAAAAAAGAAAAAGTAAGGTGTTGATTGATTTAATGTAATTTTTTAATTAAAAACTGAACATTTCTTAAGCCTACAATTGTTGCCATACAGTGATCATTTTATATCACTTATAAGGCCAGGAATGCATCTTTTCTGCAAATGAATAGACTTTTAATTACTCTAAATATGTACTTCTCTTACCATCATCTAGACATAATTTTTAAAAAATATCACTGCCTTGAAACTGCAGGTCTTTAAAAATCCTATGTAATACAGTACAGTTGGAAGATTTCCATGAAATTAAATGCTATACAAATGCCTGAGAACTCAGGTTTTGGGCAATTTATCTTTATCATTAAAACAAGGAAGACATGTGAACAGTTATACAGTTAACTCAGTGGGAAAAATGCTCTGTACGTTTATTGCTAAAAATAATGTACTGATTTAAATTACATGGATTGAAAATATATTTATATAAACTATAATGCACATGATTCTGCCTGTACCTATTTCAGATTTTCTATGGGACATTTGATTATTTAGAAGAGGAGTTCAGTACAATAAATTTGGGCATCGCCATTTTGTGGCTTTTTTTCACATGTAAAAGTTTTCAGACTTTTATGTTAATTCAATAGCTGTAGTAAGTTACTCAATTTTGTAAGTATTTTCCTATGGTAATCTATCCTGCTCATTTGAAGTAATTTTGTGAACTGTATTTATTAGAAAAATTAAATACCTTTCTTCCTTAAATAAGCTACTGAGACAAATCCAAAATGATTTTAGTAATCCTTGAGTAACAAAAATCTAAACTAATTATAGCATCTTGTAAAAAACATATCAAACAGTTATTTTCGGTTAAGTAGGCAAAAGAATGAGTACAACTCACATGCAGATCCATTCTAGCCTCTGACAGTATATTAATTTCTTTTTGTAATAAATAAATGTTAACAAAGTATAGTTCTAGTGTCAAATGTCACTATTTGTATATTTAAGCCTGAGTTTGTATTATTAATTTTGTGATATGAAGTACATAATTTATTTTACCAGACAGAATTTGTTTACATTTTTAAATGATTATTTTTAAGGATACATTTTTATATTCATATTAAATTATTAGTATTACAAATGCTTAAAATTTGTTTTAAATGTTACAGTGCATGTAGAATTAACAGGATATTTCAATATAAATTCATAAAATGTCAATAAAAAAGCCTTCAAAACTTTGTAATCTGTCTCGTTTAAAATTAAGGCCATTTTAAGACACAATCAAACACTGTATTACATATAAAATTGTTAATAAGAGTGACTTTATTTGGGCTAGGTACTATTCAGTATACCATTAAAGGAAACAGAGGGGTTACTGCAAAATAAAAACAATACAGATTTTCACTATTAATAGAGGTGTTTTTAAAAACATTTTGATAATATACTTAAAAAAGTATTTTAGTAAGAAGCTTTAAAAGCACAGATATATAGATGTATAAACATATTAAAAGCACAAATATATACACATATGTGTAAGAAGCTAAAATTTAATGTTTTAAAGCATTTACATTGTAATGAAAAGAAAATATTTGCCAAGAAAGCCTAAGTGGGAAAGAATAGAAATGAGGGGGAAAAAAAGGGAAGATTTGATACAGCAGATTCAATGCAAGTTATGTACAGAATAAAAGACAGAAAAATGTCTTGTGGAGAATCACATCACCCATTGGTTTCTTTTCCCCATTGCTGCCCTGGTCTTTGATGTAAAACATACTAAAAATAATACATTGTCTGCATCACTTTTACATTTACATCCCTTCTTGGCAGAAAAGAAGAAAAACACTCCAAGACTCAACAGTCAGAACTGCAGAGTCTATCAACATATTTTGGATGTTCTGCAGTCCCACTGGGGCATGACGCTGCAGTCATATGGCTATGTCACACTGCAAAGTGTCTCCCTCATGGGCTTGTTTGATTGGGACATTGCACATTTAAGAGGTACATAGTGACTATGCTAGGAGTTAAGGTCTGTAACTTAACATTTTATCAGGAAAAATGTAACAAAGGCTGTCAATGTGCAGTAGGCACAAAGAGAAATGAAGAAGATGCTTTTCAGTCAAGACATACCCTACTCTGTTTAGCAGAGAGTTGCATCTAAATTCTGTACCCTGAAGAACTCTCCTGGGCTTTCATGTGCAGTGTTGCCACACTTCTGGGGCTCCACTGGGGATGGAGACCCTCTCTTCCACACAGAGGTCTTATGGATCAGTATCTGAGATTGGCTTTATAATCTGGATTGACTCAGTTGAGATATCAGTTACAAAACTAATAGCATACCAATAGACATAAAGGCAAAAAACAAGAATATAGATAAAGCAGGATACTTCATAAGCATTTCAATTCACCAGATAGGTATGACTCTAATAGGAATCCTTTGAATCACGTCAATAAAAACTAAAAAACATAACAATGATCAGTGATTATTTAACTACTCATTCTCATTAAGAAATATCACACAAAATTATGTGAGAACATATTTCACTAGTGTTATTCTTTCTATAAAAATGATAAATACATGTCCTTTGTAGGGACATGGATGAAACTGGAAAACATCATTCTCAGTAAAGTATCGCAAGGACAAAAAACCAAACACCGCATGTTCTCACTCATAGGTGGGAATTGAACAATGAGAACTCATGGACACAAGAAGGGGAACATCACACTCCAGGGACTGTTGTGGGGTGGGAGGAGCGGGGAGGGACAGCATTAGGAGATAAACCTAATGCTAAATGACGAGTTAATGGGTGCAGCAAACCAACATGGCACATGGATACACATATGTAACAAACCTGCACATTGTGCACATGTACCCTAAAACCTAAAGTGTAATAATAACAAATAAAAAAAAGGAATATTATTCAGCCTTAAAAAAAAAGATAAACACATACATTTGTTATTTTATCTTTGAATTTGGGCTATAAAAAGTGTAACATCATATTTTCTACTAATAAATGTATATCAGCTTATATTCTATTTATTTTCAAAGTCATAATACAAATGAACACACCTAACACAATATTTATCTAAAATTGCTTAATTATCAATTTAATATTATATAACTCATATATTAAGTTCACCATTTTGTTAATATAAAAACCTAAGAACATACTGAGTTCAGAGAAATTATCTTTATATAATTCATTTTTTTATTTATCAAAATTCTCATTTAGTAGTTTTAAAAAACAGAGAATTACTGTATTATCATGAAATCATAAATTTGGATGCATTAATTTCCTCAGGAGTTCAAATTTTAAAACTCTAGTTAGACAAGAAACTATATTTTTCTCCTGAAGGCATGCTTTATAATTAGATTTTAATACATTACTAAGAAATACTTCTGTAATGTGCTTTAAAGGAAAATTTTTATTTTACTTAAACCTGGAACCATAATATAATTTATGCTAATGAATGCTATCTGATAGTAATTTTCTAAAAATTGTTAATGTATATCTTATATGCATAATAAAAGTCATATTTTTGTAGAAAAAGAAATATTACAAATGATGTACTAGATTTTAACTGCATGAATTATTATTATAAATGAGATATTACCTTGCAATGTGGCATATTACCCAATATAAACTAATTTGAATGATAGAATTGTAGGAAACTAATCACATCAGATAAGTGCAAGCTGGCTTCTAGTATAATTCTGAATTTGTATTCTATCACTTGCTAGCTACAGAATGTTAGTTTCATCATCTGGAAAGTAAAGGTAATGGTAATAGCTATATCATAGAAACCTTGATTAAGTAACATAAAATGTTTAGTAAGTATTCCACAAATGAAAGTTATGAATATGATTAAACTACTGAACATTACCAATCCAAGTAATTCCAATCTTATGGTATGATATCTTATTTGCTTAAAACAAACTTAAATGCCCATCAATGATAGACTGGATAGAGAAAACGTGGCACATATACACCATGAAATACTATGCAGTCATCAAAAAGGATGAGTTCATGTTCTTTGCAGGGACATGGATGAAGCCAGAAGCCATCATTCTCAGCAAACTGACAAAAGAGCAGAAAATCAAACACCACATGT
The DNA here is from genome assembly GCF_006542625.1 of Nomascus leucogenys. NCBI lineage: Eukaryota > Metazoa > Chordata > Mammalia > Primates > Hylobatidae > Nomascus > Nomascus leucogenys. The sequence goes on from NC_044387.1 coordinate 82,186,592, forward strand.
TCTCACTCATAAGTGAGAGTTGAACAATGAGAACACATGGACACAGGGAGGGGAACATCACACACCAGGGCCTGTCGGGAGGTGAGGGGCTAGGGGAGGGATAGCATTAGGAGAAATACCTAATGTGGATGATGGGTTGATGGGTGCAGCAAACCACCATGGCACGTGTATACCTGTGTAACAGACCTGCACGTTCTGCATATGTATCCCAGAACTTAAAGTATAATAAAATTTTTAAAAATAATAAAATAAATAAATAAATAAGTCTCCTAAAAAAACAAACTTACAGTTATTCACTTCACTATTTGGGAAATACATACACATACGCACACACACATAAACACAGAGTAATATACAAAAATAATTGCTTTCCTTGAGATCAATATAGTTTTTAAGGTTATTTTCAGGTTTTCCAAGAATATCAATAACCATACATCAATGCATTCACCTTTTATTCCACATATTAATTTCAACATTAAACATTTAAAATACTTTTTAATATTTAAACTATATTAAGTTAGCCATATTTTAAAACATTTAAAATAAACTGTTAAAAATAACAATATATTTTTAGTGAATGAATCTATATGTACAATTCCCCTTTCTTCATGTACAATGCAATTTTATAAATGTTAAAACATCCCTTAAATTAAAATAAACGATTGACCCCAATTTAGGGAATTTATATGTAACTGACATTGCATTTTGATCATAAAATTACAAAATGCTCTTTTGAAACTACAGAATTTTTTTTCTGAGAAATGTTTGGTCATTTATAGCATTTAATTTGCATATATTTCCAAATAAAGAAAGAATACAATGAGACAGAAAGAGTGCCCGAGAGAGAGAGAGAGGGTATGAATCAGAGAGAGGCAGATAGAAACAAAGAGAAAGAAGTTAGAAGAGTAAAACAAAACAAGAATAAATAAAGCATGGCATCTCAGGGAAAAATGCATAATCTAAGATTGAAATCAATAGGTACTGCTTTATAATATGTTGTTTTTATTCCTTTTTAATGGCCATAATTTAATTAACAAGTATTGAGTGTCTGCCTGTTTGTGTGTGTCACACATTTGGAAATCTTACTCCTTCTCTTCATGATCGTATTAGTAGTATTGGAAAATCACAGCACACACAAAAATTTAACTACAAAGTTTCAAGGATATCAATACTAAACTCTGGCCCATGTTGCTTCTGTGTGAGAACTGAAAGGGTGTTCCCCTTCTCTAAAGAGCTGACATTACAATTTGCACTTTAGTTTTCTCAACACTAAGAAGACTGCAATTAAAATGTACTCTTTAGGAATTTTCAGGTATATAATCTATTGTTATTAACTACAATTATGTTGTAAAATAAATAGATCAAACTTATTTCACTAACTAAAATTGTGTATTTTTTGACCAACACCTCTCCAGTCTCACCACAAAAAATGTGAATTAATGCATATATCTATTAGCTTCATTTTGCCATTCCACACTGTATACATAGTCTAAATATTATGCCACACACCATAGATATATACATATTTTATTTGTCAATTATAACATATGAATTAATTAAAAATATTAACCCCTCAAAAGAAAACTGCAATGGAATGATGAAAAAATAATAAACCAAAACTTCATTTTTCATAAGCAGGTTGGTAAATATAAATATCTGTGATGAATGCAATAATATATTATACATATAAATATGTATATTCTATGATATATTTTATGTAGCATCTATGATATTTATATAATATATAAATGTACAAACACATATGTGTGTATGTGTATATATACAGCCCACACACTTGGAAATAAACCCCAGTGATCAAGCTCACAGAGTCCACACTTATAGAAAACAATTAAATTAATTAAGGGTGTGCTTTTTCCCTCATCAGGAAAAACAGAATAGTGTCAAATTTTTTTTTGACATTTTTGCTTAGAGAAATGAGACAAAAGAAGAGTGAAATAATCTTTTTGGTTTTTAAGGCCCACATTCTTTCAAGTTTTGTTTTCAGCATTACTACTGCTGTTGATAACAGAACCTACACAAATAAATTACTGAAAATATAGAAAGTGAATATTACAATTAAAAGAGTCAAGTTGGATTTCAGATGCAGCTCTATCATCACTTTTGATCAACAGAAAGAAGAGCATGCATTTATCGCAGCTGCAGATATATTTTCAAAATAAACTGCAAACTCAGTGAAGGTGGAAAAAGTTTCAGCATGATGAAAAGTGAGAAATGGGAAAGCAGCAATACAGGATGAGATTTAATTTAGATAAATGTAGGGCAATACACAGAAGGAATGCCAAAAGAAAGAAACAAGTTGAAGAGTATTCTTAAGAGAACATCATTTGGCGATTTACTGTAGATTATTTTGGGAGAGAATTTTGATACCTGAGAATGAAGTAAATGCTAAATAAAACATTAGTTCTAGCACATGAAGGGGTATTAATATCTTTTTATCTATATACCTATGGTCCATTTTTATCAAACGACAATATCATTAAAAACAAACAATAGTAATTATAATAGCAAAAATGTATTAAACACTATGTATGTGCTAGATATATTAAATTTTTTATCTTAGTATTGAACACTTTAGTAAATATTGAAGCAAGTAGTCTTATTATCCCTATTTTATTGATGGAGAATTAGATTTTAAAGATCTTAAGTAATTTTTCAAGGTTGTATAATTATAAAGAGGGGATCATGGATGATGCAAAATTGGAAAACTTATAGGGTAAAACTTAAAGAAAAAATATAAAATAAATATTGCAAAAGCATTGGAAATTAATACACAGGAATAAATAGTTTCATTGAAACATAATGTTCACAAGTGACAATGATAGCTAACATGCATTGAGTATCTACTATAAGCTACATACTGTTTTTTCATGCTTTGCAGGTTTTGACTTATTTGATAATCAAAAATGATATGAATTAAGATTATTATTCTACTTTAATATTAGGGAATCTGAAGCAGGAAAAAAAAGTACGTAACTTACCTAAGGTCACATAACTATTAAGTGGTAAAGCTGGGATTCAAATTCCACACTTGCCACTCCAGCCGTATGAATATGTGCTAGTTATTCCTATACTATGTTGGCTCTTGTATTGGAAAAAAGGAAGAAATATGGCAGAATACAAGTATAGAAATAATACAAAAATAGAATTATTGAAAATATGTGCTTGGTACACAGTATAATTGTTAATAGGCATTTATTGAATACATAGAAAATAACTTATGTGAATTAGGTAAAATTTGAGATAAACATCTCATTGAGAGACTAAAACTAATAGCCAGTATGATCTCTTTCTTCATTCAGTTGACAATATTAATTGATCACATACTATGTGCTAGGTACTCTTCTGACGTGTGTAATCAATTTTTGAAACAATGAAGGGTCATGCCCTCACAGAGCTTATATTCCAAAAAGTACAAAACAATATTAAATTGAGTCTCGAACATTTGCACCTTTATTCTTAATTGTATTCTTCCACTTATTTTTAAATCAAAACATAATTTCATGATGTAAAGTCAAAGCCATTATTATGCCAAAGATAATTAAAAGATGCAATTTTATCTTTAAATGAGTTTGTTTACATAATTATTTGTTTATAGAAGAAAATCATATGCTAAAAATGAATATAACCCAAGCCTCATTTTAAGTACCTAGTGCTTTTAAATTGAAATTAATTTGACTTAACAGGACACAAAGTGCTATGTCATATATTTTGCTTGTTACATTGCATCCTGAGCTCTGAATCTACTTACGGAGATCAGTGTTGGGTTCACCTAATCATCTTGTCTCAATCTAAGCTATTCTTTATTGCTTCCCTTATGCATTTCCTCACTCCTACAACCTTTCCATCTCCCTGTTCAGCTTTAGGTCCACTAACGTTAGATTGACTTATTATTTAATATGTTTAATAAAGGGTTATCCCAAAGCACTTGAGATAAAGTGACAACAACTTTAACTTTTCTCTTTTTTGTTCGTTTTTGTCTTTCTCCCACTGCTAGTTTTCTTTGGAAGAACAAGGATGTGGTATACACTTTCATTTCCCGAATGATATGATTTATGCCACCTTTCTTAAGAGATTAGAGTTTGCTCTTATGTTGTGGTTTTTTTAAATTTCTATTACATAAGGAATAATTTAGGGAAATAATTATAGTAAAATATATTTTTTCATATGCCCTTCTAAATTTTCCCTGTGAGAAAATATCTGGAAAACATTTTGTCAAGTAACAAATTTATGAAAGATTAAGTAAACATTTCAGAACACACAATAACAGTAGCATTATGGAGGCTTAAAAATATATGGCACATTAAAAGACTGAAACTAGCAAGATTTAAATGAATTCCATGTTTTCTATTCTTTACTGTTTGTAGGTTCCTTTTTGGCATTAAAGGAAAACATAATAAATCATTCAGTTCAGTGAAGTGTAACACTGCAAATGGTAATGATGGGAAGATGCAGTCTAGAAATCAAACTGAATTACAGAGTCAAAGCAAAAGTTCCATTACATGAGAGGGTAGGTATGGAAATCAATTAATGAAGCAGATAAATTTAATCCTGGGTCATGTGAATTCAGAAAAATAGCCTCTGAGTGTGCATGTGAGTGTGTGATTTGAATATAATCTTATAAAACAGAAATTATTAAACTAAATATGTTTAAATACTGTGACTGAAAACAGACATCTTAGATCACCATTGGTTTTTGTTTTGCTTTGTTTTCTCTGTTATAAAAGGGAAATCAAAACAAAAAACTACATCACTGAAAAATTGAGAAATATAAAATCTAATTAGGAAACAAGTTAGCAGGCATAACTAGCATTTTGTCAATTTTTTTCTAGCTATTTTTTAACGGGATGGATGTTTGTAGGTCTCAAATATGTTTGTGATTATTTTCCATGATTGTAATTAGGGGTATACTAAACATATATATGGCATTGACACTGACCAATAACAAGAGGCAGTACAAGGGATATTCCAAGGTCTGCCCATGCCAGTTTCCTAATAGCCCTGGCAATAACCAGGATTTACATAAACTTTGAAATCCTATTCATAATCATCATTAAAAAATATCTGTAACATATTGTAAGGAATATATATAGTTTATTTAAATATTTATCTTTAAGAGTAATAAATATAATCCAATAGGGTATATGCTTATCACTATATTTTCCCCTCATATTATCTCACCTAAATTTAATTTAATAAAATAGATAAATTGAAAGGTTAAATTTTAGAATATTTTAAGACTTCGTATATGTTGTCAAGTTGCTTTACAAAAGAAAAATCATTGCGGGAAGGTGTTATGTTTAGTCATGTATCACTTAATGACAGCGATACTTTCTTAGAAATGCAACATTAGGTAATTTCATCTTTGTGTGAACATCACAGAGTATACAACCTAGATGGTACAGACTACTATACACCTACAGTAGATGGTATAGTCAATTGCTACTAAGCTACAAACCGGTATAGCATGTTACAGTAATGAGTAGTATTGTGGGCAATTGTAACACAATGGACAGCATTTGTGTATCTAAATATTTCTAAACACAGAAAAGGTGTGATACAAATATGGCTTAAAATATTAAAAAATGGTTCACTTGTATGGGAAAATTACCATGAAAGGAGCTTGCCCGATAGAAAGTTGCTCTGGGTAAGTTAGTGAGTGGTGAGTGTAGGTGAAGGCCTAGGACATTCCTGTATGCTACCGTAGATTTTATAACCACCATACACTTAGGTTACACAAAGTTAATTAAAACTTTCTTTCTTCAATAATAAATTAAGCTTATCTCACTGTAACTTTTTACTTTGTGAACTTTTAAATTTTTTAAAACTTTTTGCCTCTTTTGTAATAACACAACTTAAAAGACAAACACATTGTACAGCCGCACAACCATATCTTCTTTCTTTATGTCTTTTACCTATAAGCATTTTTCTAATTTTAAAATGTTTTATTATTATTTTTTAAATTCAGAAAAATTTTTGTTAAAAAAGAAGAAACAAACACACACATTAGCCTTGGTCTACATAGGAACAGGAACATTATCACCATCTTCCCACCTTCCATGTTCACATGTTGTCCCACTGGAAGCTCTTCAAGGGCAAAAACTCGTATACAGCTGTCATCTCCTATGAGAACAATGCCTTCTTTGACCTAAAAGACCTGGATGAGGCTGTTTTACATTAACTTTTCTTTTTCTTTTTTTTTTGTTTTTTGTTTTTTGTTTTTTTAGATGGAGTATCGCTTTGTTGCCCAGGCTGGGGTGCAATTGCATGATCTCAGCTCACTGCAACCTCCTCCTCCCGGGTTCAAGTGATTCTTCTGCTTTAGCTTCCCAAGTAGCTAGGATTACAGGCATGGGCCACCATGCTTGGCTAATTTTTGTATTTTTAGTAGAGATGGGGATTCACCATATTGGCCAGGCTGTTCTCAAACTCATGACCTCGTGATCCACCCACCTCCGCCTCCCAGTGTGCTGGGATTACAGGCGTGAGCCACCGTGCCCGGCCAACTTTTCTTTTTTAATAAGTAGAAGAAGTACACTCTAAAATAAAAATGAAAAGTATAGTAAATACACAAATCAGTAATATAGTTATTTATTATCTTTATCAAGGGTTATGTACTGTACATAACTATATGTGCTATATTTTTCTATGATGGTCAGCACAGTAGATTTATTTACATCAATGTCACCACAAACACATGAGTAATGTGTTGTGATGCACAACAAGGGGCTAGAAATTTTTTGGCTCCATGGTAATCTTAAGGAACCACCTGTGTCCATGCAGTCCATCATTTACCAAAACACTGTTATGTGGTGCATGATTGGATATTAACATATATAAAATACATAATACATAATATATCATTATATATGTGATTTTGGAGTTGGTATTATTTATTTTTCCCTAGGAAGGACAGTATTAATCAAATTTATTACTTTTTTCACATTAGCATTTTAATAATTTTATAAATTACTGTATATAACTTTTATAATACTTGAGAAAAAAACAGAACTATATTTAAAAATCCTCTATGTAAAAGTCCACAACCCTCTACCAAAATATTTTGATATATATGTATAATAATTATATGAAAGAATCTAAATTTTGCTAAATGTATGTGCGTGAGTATAAATCATTGTATCATTACATGCATGCATATAATATAAAACTTACATGAGTAAAATTTTATCTACAGGTTAGTAACTTTTTAAAATTAATTATATTTTTTCCATAGGTTATTGGGGAACAGGTGGTGTTTGGTTACATGAGTAAGTTCTTTAGCGGTGATTTGTGAGATTTTTGTGCAGCCATCACACAAGCAGAGTACACTGCACCCAATTTGTGGTCTTTTATCCCTCACCTCCTTCCCAGCCTTTCCCCCTGAGTCCCTAAAGTCCATTGTGTCTTTCTTATGCCTTTGCATCCTCATAGCTTAGCTCCCACTTATGAGTGAAAACATACGATGTTTGGCTTTTCATTCCGGAGTTACTTCACTTGCAATAATAGTCTCCAATCTCATCCAGGTTGCTGTGAATGCCATTAATTCATTCCTTACTGTGGCTGAGTAGTATACATGTACACGTGGTATACAGTAGTATTGCATGGTATACTACAATTTCTTTATCCACTCATTGATTGATGGGCATTTAGGTTGGTTCCATGTTTTTGCAATTGCAAATTGTTCTGCTATAAACATGTGTGTGCAAGTATCTTTTTGTATAATGACTTCTTTTGATCTGGGTAGATACCCAGTAGTGGGATTGCTGGATCAAATGGTAGTTCTACTTTTATATCTTTAAGGAATTTCCACACTGTTTTCCATAGTGATTGTACTAATTTACATTCCCCCCCCAGCAGTTTAGAAGTATTCCGTGTTCACTACATTCATGCCAACATCTATTATTTTTTGATTACGGTCAGGTCATTCTTGCCGGAGTTAGGTTGAATAGCATTGTGGTTTTAATTTGCATTTCCCTGATCATTAGTGATGTTGAGCATTTTTTCATATGTTTGTTGTCCATTTGCATAACTTCTTTTGAGAACCCCTATTCATGTCCTTAGCCCACTTTTTGATGTGATTATTTTTTTGTGTTGATTTGTTTGAGTTCCTTGTAGATTCTGGATATTAGACCTTTGTCGGATGCATAGTTTGCAAAGATTTTCTCCCACTCTGTGGGTTGTCTGTTTACTCTGTTGGCTGTTCCTTTTGCCTTGCAAAAGCTCTTTCGTATAATTAGGTCCCAGCAATCATATTTGTTTTTATTGCATTTGCTTGGTCATGAAATCCTTGCCTAAGCCAATGTCTAGAAGGGTTTTTCCAATGTTATCTTGTAGAATTTTTATAGTTTCAGGTCTTAGATTTAAGTCCTTGATCCATCTTGAGTTGATTTTTGTATAAGGTGAGAGATGAAGATCCAGTTTCATTCTCCTACATGTGGCTGGACAATTATCCCAGCACCATTTGTTGAATAGGTCTTTTCCCTTTTTTATTTTTTTGTTTGCTTTGTCAAAGATCAGTTGGCTGTAAGTATTTGGGTTGATTACTGGGTTATTTATTCTGTTCCATTGGTCTTTATGCCTATTTTTATACCAGTAACATGCTGTTTTGATGACTATGGCCTAACAGTATAGTCTGAAATCAGGTAATGTGGTGTCTCCAGATATGTTCTTTTTGTTTAGTCTTGCTTTGTTTATGCAGGCACTTTTTTGGTTCCATATGAATGTTAGGATTGTTTTTTCTAGTTCTGTGAAGAATGATGGTGGTATTTTGATGTGAATTGCATTGAATTTGTAGATTGCTATTGGCAGTATGGTCATTTTCACAATATTGATTCTACCCATCCATGAGCATGGGATGTGTTTTGATTTGTTTGTGTCATCCGTGATTTCTTTCAGTGGTGTTTTGTAGTTTTCCTTGAAGATGTCTTTCACTTTCTCGGTTAGGTATATTCCTGAGTGTTTTATTTATTTTATTTTTTATTTTATGCAGCTATTGTAAAAGGTGTTGAGTTCTTGTTTTGATTCTCAGCTTGGTCGCTATTGGTATATAGAAGAGATACTGATTAGCATACATTAATTTTGTATCCGGACACTTGGCTGAATTCTTTTGTCAGTTCTAGAAGCTTTTTGGAGGAGCCTTTAGAGTTTTCTAGGTAAACAATCATATCATTAGCAAACAATGACTGTTTGACTTCCTCTTTACCAATTTGGATCCCTTTTATTTCTTTCTCTTATCTGATTGCTTTGCCTTGGAATTCTAGTACTATGTTGAAGAGGAGTGGTGAGAGTGGGCATCCTTGTGTTGTTCCAGTACTCAGAATGCTTTCAACCTTTCCCCATTTGGCTGTGGGTTTGTCATAGTTGGCTTTTATTACATTGAGGTGTGTCCCTTGTATGCCCATTTTGCTGACAGTTTTAATCATAAAGAAATGCTAGATTTTGTCAAATGGTTTTTCTGCAGCTATTGAGATGGTCATGTAATTTTTGTTTTTAATCTGTTTATGTGTTTTATCACATTTATTGACTTGTGTATGTGAAACCATTCCTGTATCCCTGGTATGAAACCCACTTGATCATGATGGATTAACTTTTTGATATGTTTTTGGATTTGGTTAGCTATATTTTGTTAAAAATTTTAGCATCTATGTTCATCAGGGATATTGGTCTGTAGTTTTCTTTTTGGTTGTCTTCTCCTGGTTTTGGTATTAGGGTGATACTGGCTTCATAGAATGATTTAGAAGGGGTTCCCTCTTTCTCCTTTGACATATATTTGTATCATTGTCAATAGTTCTTTGTCCTCTTTTGATAACTGCATTGTATTACCTTCTGTAGAGGTGAAATATTTATAATTTATTTAGTCAGTATCATATTTTTGGTATTTTTCTCATTTCCATCTCTATTAGATTTTATTCTAACTAAATTGTAACTTATGTGCAATAGGCACACTTTTAAAATAAAATTATTTTATAGATTAAATTCCTAAAAATAGAATATGTGAAACAAATTTTGTGTCAAATTTAATAATTTAATTTATATTTGAAATGTGACCTGTTAAAATGAATTTAAAATTTTAATTTAACAAACTGGACAATGATCCTATGTTTCTCTGGCTCCTGCCAACATTGTGTATTATCATGAAACAACAAACACACCACACACACACACACACACACACACACAATTTTGACAATTAAATAAGTGAAAAATTGTGCCTTATTGTTTTAAATTGCATTTTCATTACTATTTAAAATAAAAGATTTGAAACAAACTAAATATACAATGATATAATAATGGTTAAATAATTTATGTTACATTCATGATGATTTAAGAACGATGTCTAGTGACATTTATTTATGTGCCCTAAAAGTCACAAATAATTTTGTCATTCATTTATACTATGCAGCCATATTTAATAAAATGCAATTCACTTAACATATGTGTTTCAGGATACAGTCCATTGGTGCTCTTCTCATATAAGGCCCATCTTTATAATATTTCTTTAATTACTTTATTCTCCTGTTCAATATTTTTATTATCCATATGTGTATATTTTCATACCTTTATTTTTTAATTGACAAAAAATGTATCTTTTTAAATTTATTATGTTTTTTGCATAACAAACTACCTTAAAACTTGTGACTTATGGAGACAGATATATCCACTCATGAATGTCTAGGTCAGTATTTCAGCCTCACTTCAACTAGACAATTATTTCACTTTAAACTTTTTCACTTTGTAGCATTTTGTTGGTAAATGCACTAGGCTGGAAGGTCTAGGAAAGCCTCACTCACATCTTAATGGGGGCCCATGTGTCACCTCAGTGCTCTTCCAATGAGCTATTCTCTCTCTACCTTGGGCCTCCTCACAACAGAGTGATCTTTCAGTATTTGGACTTCTTACACCTTGCTTATTGTGCAAGATGAATATCAACAGAGGGAAAATGTTATGGTTAGAATGTGTTCCCCAAAACTCACATGTTGGAAACCTAATCCACGATGCAACAGTGCTGGAAGGTGGGGCCTAATGGGAGGTGGCTCAGTCATGAGGGCAGAGACCTCATGAATGAATTAATGCTGGTATAAAATGGCTTACGGAAGTGAGTTCCTTCTTTTCTGCTCTTCTGCCACATGTAGACACAGTAAAATGCCGTAAAGAGAGACTGGCACCTTGATCTTTTGCAGCGTCCTAAACTGTGAGAAATAAATTACTGTTCTTTATAAATCACCCAATCTGTGACTTTTGTTTTTGTTTTGTTTTGTTTTAAGAGACAGAGTCTCCCTCTGTCACTCAGGGTGGAATGCAGAGGAGTGATCACTCCTCACTGCAACCTATAGCTCCTGTGCTCAAGTGATCCTGCCACCTCAGCCTCTGTGGTAGCTGGGACTACAGGTGAGCGCCACCACACTCAGCTACTACATTTAATTTTTATAGAGATGGAATCTTGCCTTGTTGCCCAGGCTGGTCTCAGGCTCCTGTCTTTAAGTGATCCTCCTGCCTTGGCCTTTCAAAGTGCTGGTATTACAGGCATGAGCCACCTTGCCTCCTGGCCCAGTCCATGATACTCTGTTATAACAGCACAAAATAGATAAAAACAAAATTGCAGTTCTCTAAAGGCTTGGCATTAGTAGCTATACAGAATCATTTCTACCACATTTTGTGGGTCAGAGCCAGTCACAGAGCCAGCCCTTATTCAATGGAAAAAGAAATAAACTACACCTCTGGAAAGGAAGGTTGGCAAAGAGATTAGGGCCATTTATATTTCACCATATCTTTAAAAAGTGTGTTATGGTTTCTCATTTATAGAAATATTACTACATGCTTACAATTCCACAGAATTTTAAATTTCCTATTATAGTTAATATGTTTTTATGGATAAGTTAATAGAAAATATTTAATTATATTCTTTATATAATGAATGGCATCTTTCATTATGTTTTTTAATGTTTATTGCCAGAATCAGGACTACTACTGCTTGTTTATTCCCTTGAAACCAACAGCCTTCTCAATAATAATCCTTTTTAATTGGAATTTTAGGTTCTCAAAATATGCAATTACATCATTTGCAAATAATAATTGACTTTTTCTGCCCTTGTTTTTTCCTGATTTTATTAGCCCTATTATGGTTAGTTAATTTCAAAATAAACAAATTACTTGAAGTCATGAATTACTTCATTTCATGCAGCACTAAGTTTTGTTGGGAAGCATTTATGTTGCTATACACAGCTGTACATATTCTGCTCATACAACATCCTTTTTGGTATTTTGTAAGTGAAGACTATGGAAAGAGGGAGGTACTATTTTATGTAGGAAAAAGAAATGTTTGCTTAAGAAAGCCCTCTTCACTTTCCTGGGATAGAAGGACAGATTATTCTTTTTCCATGTTTAATAAACTCTATACAGAACAAACTCTATAAGAGAAAGCATTTTTTTCTTTATAAGGAGATGACTTTTGCTCAGTTCTATAGAAAGGGCTTTTAGTTTCTATTGCTGCGTAATCCAGGACAGTAGGCAATAGTCATATGTGGTCATTGAGCACTTGAAATGTGGTTGGTTTGAATTGTGATGTGCTGTGAGCATATAATAAATACTTAACTTTATAGACAATATAAAAATCTTATTTAAATTATTATACTAATCATATACTAAGTCATTTTTGATATGTGGGATTCGTAAAATGCATTTTAAATTTAATCTCATACATTCTGTTTTACCTTTTTAATATGGCTATTAGAAAATCAAAAATTACACTTGCGGATTTCAGTATAGTTTTATTTGACAGCACTATTTTAGAGGACCTTTTTTTACTGAGATTAAATTCAGATAACATACAATTTATGACCTTAACATGTACAACTTAGTGCATTAAGTATATTCACAACGCTGTGAAACCACCACCTTACTCTGGTTTCAAAAATTCTGTATAACTTTAGAAGAACACCTTGTATCCATTAAGCAACTACTTGCTATTTTCCAATTCCCTCATCAACTGACAACTACTAATCAGCTTTACGTCACTATTGATTTACCTATTATGGATATTCCATATAAAAGAAATCATCCAATATATGACCTTTTTGTCCTTGTTGTTTCACTTATCATACTTTCAAGATTCATCCAAGTTGTAATATGTATTCGTATTTCATTTGTTTTCATGGCTGGATAATATTCCACTCTGTGTATATAAGACAATTCCTTTTTCCATTTATTGATGGGTGGAAATTTGGGTTACATCCAGATTTGGCTGGAACATACATAAACAAGTATTTACTTGAGTTCCTGTTTTTAATTCTTTGGAGTAGAAGCCAAATGCTGGGGCATATGGTAAATCTCTGTTTAACAAACTACCAAACTTCTTTCTACAGTGGCTGCAACATTTTACTCTACCAACAGCAGTAGGGTTCCAATTTTCTACTTCCTTGTCTGTACCTGTTATGTTCTGTTTTCTTCTTGTATTTAACTTGTTAGATAATATTTTATTTTATTTTTATTGAGGTAAAATATACATATAAAATTGACCATCTTGTGAAGTTGTGCATTATTTTGGTTTTGAGTTGAACTTTAATAGCAAATAATGCTCAGCATATTTTTATATGCTTGTTGACTATTTGCATGTCTTCTTTAGGTAAATTTCTATTCAACTATTCAAGTCACTTGCCCATGTTTTCACTGAATTGGTTGTCTTTCTGTTGTTGAGCTGCAAGAATTCTTTGTATACTCTAGACACAAAACTCTTATCAGACATATGATTTGTAAATATTTTTTCCCTTTCTGTAGGTTGTCTTAATAACATTGGATCATTAAAGGATTTTTAGGTTTTTATAACTTTTATTTTAAGTTCAGGGGTACAAGTGCAGGTTTGTTACATAAGTAAAGTTGTGTCATTGGGGGTTGTCGTACAGATTATTTCATTGCCCTCGTGTTTAACCTAGTACCCATTAGTTATTTTTCCTGACCATCTCCCTCCTCTCACCCTCCACCCTATGAAAAGCCCCAGTGTGTTATTCCTTCTATGTTTCCGTGTATTCTAATTATTAGCTCCCACTTATAAATGAGAACATGGAGTATTTGGTTTTCTGTTCCTGCATCAGTTTGCTAAGAATAGTGGCCTCTAGCTACATCCATGTCCCTGCAAAGCACATGATTTCATTCTTTTATATGGCTGCATAGTATTCCGTGGTGTTTATGTACCACATTTTCTTTACCCAGTCTATCAAATTCCAATTTATCTATTTTTTTATTTTATCGCTCATGCTTTTTATGTAAAATCATATAGTACATTGTGAAATTTAAGGTCAGGAATATTTTCCCCTATGTTTTCTTCTAAAAATTCTATAGATTTAACTTTATTATTCAGTTCTTTCACTCATTTTGAGTCAAATTTTGAATAGGTAGGGTATTCAACTTCATTCTTCCACATGTGCCTATCCAGTTGTCCCAGAAATATTTATTGAGACCATTATTTCTCTTATTGAATACTCTTGGCTTACATGTTCAAAATCAATTGGCCATAGATATTTCAGTTCATTCTAAACTTTTAGTTCTATTGCATTGTTCTACATGCCTATCTTTCTACCTGCGCCACACTCGATTGTTATATTTTTGCAGTTTTGAAATTGAGGCATGTGAATCTTCCCAATTTGTTTTTCTTTTCAACATTATTTTGGTTATTGCTGGAATGTTGACATTCCATATGAATTTGAATAATTTTCTAGAAAAAAGGGCATTGAGATTTTGATAGGAATTCCACCTTCTGCAGATTAGTTTGGGCACTATTGCCATCTTAACAATATTGAAGTCTTCCAATTTATAAACAGCGGATGTCGTTTCCATTTACTTACATCTTTAATTTATTTTGGCAGTGTTTTGTAGTTCTAAGCATACAAGCCTTTTAGCTCCTTGTATAAAATTATTTCCTAGATATTTTATTCTTTTAGATACTATCATAAATGGAATTCTCTTATTTCCTTTGAGGACTGCTCACTGGTGGTGTATAGAAGCACCACTAATTTTTGTGTGTTGATCTTTTATCCTGCATCTATGCTGATTTTTTTAGTATCTCTAGCAGTTGTGTGTGTGTGTGTGTGTGAGTGTGCATTCTTTAAACTATATATATGTACACATATATGTATATACACAATATGTATACTCAAAATAAATATATACATGTACATACAAAAATACATATATATAATGAAAACACTAAAAATTAGAGAAACAGTTATTTCCTTTGGTGTGTTTTTTTTTTCTTGACTAACTGTTTTCATGTATGACTTGCAGTATAATGTTGACTAGCAGTGGTGAAAGTAGGCATAATTGTCTCTTTTCTGATGTTAGGAAAAAAGCTTTCAATCTTTTACAATTGAGTATGATGTTAACTGTGGGATTTTCATAAATATTCTTTATCACATTAAGGAAGCTATCATTCATTCTTATTTTGCTGGGTATTTTTCTCATAAAAGTGTGTTGAATTTTATCAAATGTTTTTCCAAGTCTACTGAGATATGGAGATCGTGTGTGTGTGTGTGTGTGTGTGTGTGTGTGTGTGTGTTTTCCCTTAATTCTACTAGTGTAATGTGTGACATTGATTTATTCTTTTACTTGTATTGCCTTTCATGGGTTAAATTATCTCCCCTCAAAATTCATAGGTTTGGGCCCTAACCCTTAGTGCCTTTACAAAAGGTGTTTTTACAAAAGTAAGTTAAAATTAAGTTATTAGAATGTGCCCTAATCTAATCTGATTGGTGTCCTTATAAAAGAGGATACTAGGACACACAAAAAGATACTCTGGGTGGATGTTTCCAGGGGGACAACTCTATGAGGAGGTATCAAGAGGGCAGTCACCTGTACATGAAGTACAGGGACCTCAGGGGAAATCAACACTGTTTGTTTCTTTTTATTATTTATTTATTTATTTATTTTTGTGACAGAGTCTTGCTCTGTCTCCAGGGTGGAGTGCAGTGGTGCTATCTCGGCTCACTGCAACCTCCAACTCCCTAGTTCAAGTGATTCTCCTGCCTCAGCCTTACAAGTAGCTAGGATTACAGACATGCACCACCGCACCTGGCTAATTTTTGTAGTTTTGGTAGAGAAGGGGTTTCACCATGTTGGCCAGGAAGGTCTCGATCTCCTGACCTTGTGATCTGCCTGCCTTGTCCTCCCAAAGTGCTGGGATTACAGGTGTGAGCCACTACGCCCAGCCACTTGTATCTTAATATTAGACATCTGGCCTCCAGAATTGTGACACAATTTTTGTTTATTTTTTTTATCATCCAGTGTATGGTATTTTGTCATGGCAGCTCTAACAAGCCTTGACCACCTCTGGATTCATGTAATAAATCTCACTTGTTCATGGTGTACAAACATGCTGTTGAATTTGGTTAGCTACCATTTTCTTAAAGACTTCCGTGCCTACATTCATAAGGAATATTAAATTGTAGTTGTCTTTTCTTTTATATCTTTATCTGGCTTTTTTATCAGAATAATTCTAGTCTTATAGAAAATATTGTGATGTGTTTCCTCTTATATTTTTGTAAGATTTTGAGTAGCTTTGGTGATAATTTTTCTTTTAAGATTGGGGAGAATTTTTCTTTTAAAGTTTGGGAGAATCCAACAATGAAAGCATCTGGTGTTGGCATTTCTTTGTTGGTAGATTTATGATAACTGACTCAATATATTTTCTTGTTACAGATCTATTACAATTTTGTCTCCTCTTGAGTCAGTTTTAGTAATTTGTGTGTTTCTAGAAATTTGTTCATTTCATCTAGATCGTCTATTTTGTTGATAAAGAAATGTTGATAGTATTTTCTTGTAAATCTTCTTTTTTTTTTTTTTTTATTTTTTTTGTGAGACAGAGTCTTACTCTTTCGCCCAGGCCGGAGTGCAGTGTCGCGATCTCAGCTCACTGCAAGCTCCGCCTGCCGGCTTCACGCCATTCTCCTGCCTCAGTCTCCGGAGTAGCTGGGACTACAGGCGCCCGCCACCACGCCCGGCTACTTTTCTGTATTTTTAGTAGAGACGGGTTTTCACCGTGTTAGCCAGGATGGTCTCCTGACCTCGTGATCCGCCCGCCTCGGGCTCCCAAAGTGCTGGGATTACGGGCGTGAGCCACCGTGCCCAGCCTTCTTGTAATTCTTTTATCCAGTCTATCGTTGTTGGACATTTGGGTTGGTTCCAACTCTTTGCTATTGTGAATAGTGCCGCAATAAACATACGTGTGCATGTGTCTTTATAGCAACATGATTTATAGTCCTTTGGGTATATACCCAGTAATGGGATGGCTGGGTCAAATGGTATTTCTAGTTCGAGATCCCTGAGGAATCGCCACACTGACTTCCACAATGGTTGAACTAGTTTACAGTCCCACCAACAGTGTAAAAGTGTTCCTATTTCTCCACATCCTCTCCAGCACCTGTTGTTTCCTGATTTTTTAATGATGGCCATTCTAACTGGTGTGAGATGGTATCTCACTGTGGTTTTGATTTGCATTTCTCTGATGGCCAGTGATGATGAGCATTTCTTCATGTGTTTTCTGGCTGCATAAATGTCTTCTTTTGAGAAGTGTTTGTTCATGTCCTCTGCCCACTTTTTGATGGGGTTGTTTGTTTTTTTCTTGTAAATTTGTTTGAGTTCATTGTAGATTCTGGATATTAGCCCTTTGTCAGATGAGTAGGTTGCAAAAATTTTCTCCCATTCTGTAGGTTGCCTGTTCATTCTGATGATAGTTTCTTTTGCTGTGCAGAAGCTCTTTAGTTTAATGAGATCCCATTTGTCGATTTTGGCTTTTGTTGCCATTGCTTTTGGTGTTTTAGACATGAAGTCCTTGCCCACGCCTATGTCCTGAATGGTATTGCCTAGGTTTTCTTGTAGGATTTTAATGGTTTTAGGTCTAACATATAAGTCTTGTAATTCTTTTAATCTGTGTAAAGGTTTGGTGGTAATATCTCCATTTTTATTTATTTTAGTTATTTGCTTCTTTCTTTTTCTTCTTAATCTAACTAAAAGTTTATCAGATTTATTAATCTTTACAAAGAATCAACTTTTACGTTTATCTGTTCTCTCTATTGCTTTGCTGTTCTCTATTTCATTTATCTGTTCTCTAATCTTAATTATTCTCTTGCTTCTTTTCCACTTGCTTAAGGTGTAAAGTTAAGTAATTGAGAATTTTCTTTTTAAATGTAGGTATTTAGAACTATACAGAGAAAGAAATAATGTTTTCTGCCCCTTTATCTTTTCTTCTCTTTCTGCAATTCCTATAAATCTTACTTTAATATATCTGATGGTAGGTACCTTAGGCTTGGTTATTTTCTGTTTCCCAGTGAATGTTGTATTTTTTTTCTGCCTGCTCAAATCTGCTATTAAAGCACTCATAAATTTTTCTTTTCAGGCATTGTATTTTGAACTATAGAATTTTTTTTTTTTTTTTTTTTTTTTTTTTTTTTTTTTTTTTTTTTTGAGACAGAGTCTCGCTCTCTCACCCAGGCTGGAGTGCAGTGGCGCGATCTCGGCTCACTGCAAGCTCCGCCTCCCGGGTTCACGCCATTCTCCTGCCTCAGCCTCTCCGAGTAGCTGGGACTACAGGCGCCCGCCACCACGCCCGGCTAATTTTTTGTATTTTTAGTAGAGACGGGGTTTCACCGTGGTCTCGATCTCCTGACCTCGTGATCCACCCGCCTCGGCCTCCCAAAGTGCTGGGATTACAAGCGTGAGCCACCGCGCCCGGCCAGAATTTGTTTTTTTTTATAATTTCTGTTTGTTATTGATATTCTCTACTTATTCTTACATCATACACTGCTTTTCATTATTTATATATCCATAATTTTCTTAAGCTCTTTGAAAATATTTATTCATGGTTACCTTTAGAATAGTTAAGAATGTTAAAGTCTTCATCTAATAAATTCAATACCTAGGCTTTCTCAAAGATGATTTTTGTTATTTTTTCCCTGTGAATGGGCATTAATTTTATGTTTCTTTTATGTTTTACAATTTTTTAAACAACAGAACATCTTTAATTTTGCAATGTGGTATCTCTGGAAATCAGATTTTTCTCTTTTCCCAGGGATTGCTGGTGTTATTGTTAATGGGTGCAGTTGTTCATTTGCTTAGTGTTTGTTTTCTAAATGCTTTTTTTTTTTTTTTTTGCAAAAAGGTGTAGTATTCCTTGTCACATGTAATCACTGAAGTCTTTATTCAATTATCACTCCAGTCAATGGGTGAACCTGACAAAGATTTTCTTAAATGCATGGCTCCTATTAAAAAATAGAAAAGAAATGTGTTTTCTCCCTTTAAATTCTTTTTTTAAATTTAATCATCTATTTTTATTTTTATTTTTATTTTATTTTTCTTTTTTTGTATTTCCGTAGGCTATCGGGGAATAGATGGTGTTTGGTTACATGAGTAAGTTCTTTAGTAGTAATCTGTGAGATTTTGGTGTGCCCATCACCCAAGCAGCATACACTACACCGTATTTGTTGTCTTTTATCCCACACTCCCTTCCCAGCCTTTCCCCCGAGTCTCAGAAGTCCATTGTGTCATTCTTATGCCTTTGCATCCTCATAGCTTAGCTCCCACTTATGAGTAAGAACATACAATGTTTGGTTTTCTATTCCTGAGTTACTTCACTTAGAATAATAGTCTTCAATCTCATCCAGGTAGCTGTGAATGCCATTAATTCATTCATTTTTATGGCTGAGTAGTATTCCATGGTGTATATGTATATATATATATATATATATCTCACATATAGATATATATATCTCTCTCTCTCACAGTTTCTTTATCCACTTGTTGATTGATGGGCATTTGGGTTGGTTCCATGTTTTTGCAACTGCAAATTGTGCTGCTATAAATATGCATGTGCAAGTATCTTTTTCGTATAATGACTTTGCCAACATCCCTTGTTTTTTGATTTTTTTATTATGGCCATTCTTGCAGGAGTTAGGTGGTATTGCAAGGTAGTTTTGATTTATTTGCATTTCCCTGATCATTAGTGATGTTGAGCATTTTTTCATATGTTTGTTGGCCATTTGCAGGTCTTCTTTTGAGAATTGTCTCTTCACGTCCTTAGCCCACTTTTCGATGGGATTTTTTTTTCTTGTTGATTTGTTTGAGTTCCTTATAGATTCTGAATATTAGTCCTTTGTTTGATGTATATATTGAGAAGACTTTTTCCATCCTGTGAATTGTCTGTTTACTCTGCCAACTGTTCCTTTTGCCATGCAAAAACTCTTTGGTTTAATTAAGTCCAAGCAATTTATCTTTGTTTTATTGTATTTGCTTTTGGATTCTTCATCATGAAAATATTGCCTGAGCCAATGTCTAGAAGGGTTTTTCCAATGTTATCTTGTAGAATTTTTATAGTTTCAGGTCTTAGGTTTAAGTCACTAATTCATCTTGAGTTGATTTTTGTATAAGGTGAATGACGAGGATCCAGTTTCATTCTCCCACATGTGGCCTGCCAATTAACTCAACACCATTTGTTGAATAGGGTGTAGTTTCCTCACTTTATATTTTTGTTTGCTTTATTGAAGATCAGTTGGCTGTAAGTATTTGAGTTCATTACTGGGTTCTCTATTCTGTTCCATCGGTCTTTATGACTATTTTTATAACAGTAACCTGCTGTTTTGGTGACTATGGCCTTATAGTATAGTTTGAAATCAGGTAATGTGGTGCTTCCATATTTGTTCTTTTTGCTTAGTCTTGCTTTGTTTATGCAGGTGCTTTTCGGTTCCATATGAATTTTAGGATTGTTTTTTCCAATTCTGTGAAGAATGATGGGGTATTTTGATGGGAATTGCATTAATTTGTAGATTGCTATTGACAGTATGGTCATTTTCACAATATTGATTCTACCCATCCATGTGCATGGAATGTGATTCCATTTGTTTGTGTCATCTATGATTTCTCTCAGCAGTGTTTTGTAATTTCCCTTGTAGAGGTCTTTCTCCTCCTTGGTTAGGTATATTCCTAAGTATTTTATATTTTTTGCAGCTATTGTAAAAGGGGGTTGAGCTCTTGATTTGATTCTCGGCTTGGTTGCTGTTGGTGTATAGAAGCACTACTGATTTGTGTACATTAATTTTGTATCCTGAAACATTGCTGAATTCTTTTATTAATTGTAGGAGCTTTCTGGAGGAGTCTTTAGGGTTTTTAGGTAAACGATCCTCTCATCAGCAAACAACAACCGTTTGACTTTTTATTTAACGATTAGGATGCCCTTTGTTTCTTTCTCTTGTCTGATTTTTCTGGCTAGGACTTCCAGTACTATGTTGAAGAGGAGTGGTGAGAGTGGATATCCTAAATTCTTTCTTACAAATGCTGCCTAGGAAGCCATTAAGTCAGCCTCTGCAAGAGCAAACAAACATCCCTGTCAACACACAACTCAGATCTCCATAACACAAAGTGCTGTTGCCCACCTAGGCACCTGTGAGTCACACCAGGAATATGCAATGCCATCCTCAAGGTTGCCTGCCATGGGACTGAGGAATGGGGATGGGAACTGCTATAGGAAATACCAAAATTCCTCAAATTTACCAGACGTTTTTTGTCAAGCCCTGTCCTGATCTCTACAATTGTCTGACTAGACTCTGGAGTTGTGAGATAGATGATTCTGACAATTCTTGTCAGCTCAATATCTGTTTCTGGGAAAAAAATATTTCCTGGAGATTTGTACTTCACCATCTTCTGTGACATTTTAGTGGGCATTTATTTTTCCAAACTTATTTATTTATTTTTAAATTGACAAACACAATTGTGTATATTTATTGTGTGCAACATAAAGTTTTGAAGTATATATGCATTGTGGAATAACATATCAAAGAGATGTCTGCATTCCCATGTTTACTGTAGCACTAATCACAATAGGTAAGTTATAGAATCCACATAAGTGCCTGCCAATGGATGAATTAATAAAGAAATTGTGGTATCAATACAATGGAATACTATACATCCATAAAAAGAATGAAATCCTGTCATTCGCTGTAATGTATATGAACTTAGAGGGCATCATGTTAAGTAAAATAAGCCAGACTCAGAAAGACAAATACCACATGTTCTCACTCATATGTGGAAGTCAAAAAAGTTGATCTCTTCTGATGAAACAAATCTCTAGAGCCTATTTAGAGTTCCCTTGGTTTGAAGTTTATTATTGCCCCCCCAACCCCTGCTGCCATAATTTATCAAGAATGAGGACACTGTCCATTCAGTTACAAAATATAGGAAGGTGTGTGTGTGTTGTGTGTGTTATGGAGTGATTGTGTTCTCCCAAAATTCATATGTTGAAATCCTAACCCCCAATGTGATGGCATTAGGAGATGAGGGCTTTGGTAAGTGATTAGGTCGTAAGGACAGAGCCCTCATGAATGAGATTAGTGCCCTTATAAAAGACACCCTGGAGAGCTCCCTCATCCCTTCTGCCTTCTGCCATGTGAGGACACAGCAAGAAGATGGCCATTTGTGAAACAAGTGGGCCCTCACCAGACACTGAATCTGCTGGCACCTCAATCTAGGACTTCCATCCTCCAGAAATGTGAGAAATAAATGTTTGTTGTTTAAGCCAAAAACAAACAAACAAAAAGTTGATCTCATAGAAATTCAGAGCAGAATGGTGATTATTAGAGACTGAAGTGGCTGGCAGGTGGGTTGGGGAGATGTTGATTAAATGATGCAAAATTACAGTTAGATAGGAGGAATAAGTTCAAGAGAGCTATTACATAGACTTGTGACTGTAGTCAATGATGAGGTATTGTATTCTTGAAAAACGCTGAGTGAGTTGATGTGACGGGGCTGTTTTGAAATTAGCGTGGAGAAACAACAGCTGATAGCTAAACCTAAAAATTGAAATTCACAGCATTAATGAAAGTTTTGGAGAAGGTGGAGGGTAAGAGAGAGTGAATCCAAAGAAGAGGAGAAGGCCAGGTGCAGTGGCTCACGCCTGTAATGCCAGCAGTTTGGGAAGCCGAGGCGGGTGATCACCTGATGTCAGGAATTCAAGACCAGCGTGGCCAACATGGTGAAACCTGTCTCTACTAAAAATACAAAAACAAACAAACAAACGAACAAATAAAACTTAGCAGGGCCTGGTGGTATGTGCCTGTAATTCCAGCTACTCAGGAGGCTGAGGCAGGAGAATTGCTTGAACCCGGGAGGCGGAGGTTGCTGTGAGCTGAGATCATGCCACTGCACTCCAGCCTGGGCGACAGAGTAAGACTTTCAAAACAAAACAAAACAAAACAAAATAGGAGAAATAATTTGATGAATAATTTAATTAATTACCAGCAATAAAAATGTGAAAAGCATGAGGCATAGAAAAATGAAAGGGAAACATAATTTCAATTCCTGGGCCTGCAATTAACCAGCTGGGTGACTTCGACTTATCATTTAATATTTGAAAACGTTGTTTCCTTATTTTTAGAATAAGGGAATTATGATTTCTATGATTCTTTTTACCTCTAAAATTTTGAAATTTATGGTCATAAAACCAAAAGTATTATTTTTTAAAACTTTTCATATTAAATCATGCCTTTTTGTAAACCTATGATGTATACATCAAAAGATTTCATGCAAATGGCTATAGAAATATTTTCACTATCAATTATATAATATTCAACATTTGCTGAACATTGAACATGTGTTATTTTTCACTAGTCACATGGGTTCATAGTCTTCTCAGCCCAAAGACAAGACAAACTCAGCCTGTGTTCAGATTCCAGCGACTTCCATTCCTTGCATTTTCTAGAGACCACTGTGTTTAAGAAGTAGCAGCCTGTACAATACCTTGGAAATTGTATGAATTGCAGGCTATTTTCAGGAATAGCTTTTCATTATTTCATAGAAAATTAAACTATAAGACACACATTAATTAACTTTCATTTAAGAATTACAATGAGAATGTAATTTTTGCCATTTTCTAATTGGGCATAAAATACAAATTTTTAAATGTTAGGACAATATTAGTTTTGCATTATTCACCCCAGACTACGTATCCTGAGAGCATTGCCATGGTGTTACCACATATTGTTTTTGTGGGACTTGGGGCCTGTATCTGATGCCAGAGTTGATGGGGGCAAAGAATGATTTAGAACCTGGAATAGGAAATGAAACAGTAACCAAGATCCTCTATTACTCTTTTTTATGTTCCATGTTGTTTTTAAAATGTCAAAATCTACCAACATTCACAATGCTTAGTAGAATCATTACCGCTGGATTTCTGTTATCTGTTTAAGTGTTCCAGTTCTTAAATTATTTTTCTTGTTTCCAACAGCAGAGTCATTATCTTTATGGCACTTTATGGAATTTTTCATAAACATTGACAACATAGTTCTTGTTGCATGGAGCAAAAAGTATTAATAGCTCATGAGTACATATTGCTTACCATATGCTTACTATTTTAATATGTATAAAAATCAATATATCTAATGCTTAAAATGATGCTGACAAGGTGGTCTATACTTATACTCATTCTACCATAAAGCAACTATGGCACAGAGAGGTAAAGTATCTTGCCTAGAGTCACACACATCTAATATATGCTGAAGCCATAATTCAATTCCAGGTAGTCCAATTCCTGAGTCTGTGCTCATCATCACTATGCTATAATTCCTCTCTTCCTATAAATGATAAGAATAACATAAAATGAAGTGTTAAAAAAGAATTATATGCCTACTTGTCAAATATCTTCATTTTTCTGGGGGGAGAATGAGAGTATTTTTTCTTTTTTCTTTTTTTAATTAAAAAAAAAATTATTATCGATTTATTTATTTTGAGATAGGGTTATGAAACTGGCTAATTTTTGTATATTTGGTAGACATGAGGTTTTGCTATGTTTGCCCAGAGTGGTCTCGAATTCCTAGGTTCAAGCAATCCACCCGCCTGGGCCTCCCAAAGTGCTGGGATTACAGGCATGAGCCACTGTGCCTGGGCCGAGAGTAAAATTTTCTTATCTGCAGCAGAAACTAAGACAATCTACTAAGAATTCGGAACGATTAACTCCAAAAATTATACTGAATTTCAGTAGAGAAAAATAATATACATTTATTTTAATTGGTACATTTATATGTCTGTATTTTTATAATGCATACAGCATTTACAAATTACAAAATCATTAAGACAGAAAGATTTTTACTCAAAATATGTTTCAATTACATATTTTCATAACAATAATGTAGTTTGGAGCTTCTCATTTTTCTTCAAATTCTGCCTCATGGTTTTCCAAAAAATGATGCTAAAATTCTAAACTAATGAGTCTAAACTAATAATAACTATGGAGGCATATTCTTTATATCTGAAATTAAAACTGAATTAAGCTTTCATTCTTTTTGTCTCTTTAGAATAGAAATTAAAACTGAATTAAGCTTTTATTCTTTTTGTCTCTTTTGAATATAATTTTAAAGCAATCAGCATTTAAACCCACACAAAACATCCTTCAGTCTACAGCCTATGTTTCACATTTAATGAGTGTTTCATCCTATGCCTATGCATAATTTGATGCATTTGGATGCATTCAAGTATCAAGAAAGAAAAAAATAATAGTATGTACTTTAAGGGATAATATTTGTTCTCAATGGCTTCACTTTCATTCATGTGGGTGACAAAGATACTTGATACTGACTGAAATTAATATTTTGCATTCTCTAAAATGTTATTCTCACTTAGAAAAAAATAGTAGATATAGGTTAAAACATCTTCCCAAAGTAACTTTCACAAGTAAAACTAAGGAGGCTGTTTTTCCCTAAAAAGAAACAGAACTATCTTAATATCTGGTTATAAGAATTGAAAAGAAACTAGTTAATTACATTTTTATAATCTAGTATAAAGTCAGAACAAGTTTTAGATAAAATGAAGTGTGACTTTTATGACCAATTTATTAAATAATATCTGTATTTATGTAGTGACCATTCATCCTGACCAATGGTAATGTAATGTCCTAAGCAAATGCTCCTTATTATTCAAAATATGTTGAAGATTTTGTCAAAAGTACATGTAGTTAGAGGACTACTGATTTGACTTACATATTTGTTAAGTGGTTTATTCAGATGTTACATTCAAACTAGGTTTGATTGTGTATTCAAAAACAAAAGGTCATGAAACAGTTCAAAAATGGTTTTACTTATGTTTTGATTCTAGATATAGTCCGTTGCAATGGTGTGTTATTAGATTTATATTGTTCCATGTATTACCTACATACAAATATGTTAATTTACTTCATTACAATGATATACTTTTTATAAAATTATGTGGTTTATTCATATTATATCTTATTATGTACTTATTTAGTACACATTTAAACCCATTTCAAAGGGATATAAATATGTTCTGACATGGGCACCATTAATGGGACCTTAAAAATCTAACCATAGCATTCTCCTACTTAAAACTATTAAGGTTTTTTACTTGATTTACAACATGAAATACAAGCTACTTTATGTTATTGAAACTGATTGTTTAGGGAAACTCAAGTTGTAAGTAAAACCACATTAAAATTTAAAAAATCTTTTAAATCAAATGAAAGTTAAGGTCTGCATGAAGATGATGAGAAGGGTCAATGGAACATTGCATTTTGATAACGACGTTTTAAAATTATTACCAGGTCAATTTAGTTCATTCGAAATCTCTTTGAAGATATGTCTTATAACTCTAATTTCTCTGCCTTAAGCATATCTACGGAGACTTTTAGGAGGTTTCCATAGATAATGGCACATTAATAGCCATTTATCTATTAGCAGCCATACAGTCATCCTCCAAAAGGGGGTGCCATACCAGGGTATCACTTTAGAGTAAACGCAGAATGTTTTTACCACCTGCCCTTCATCAGACTGTGATTATTGTGATAAAAACAGAGATGGCTAACTCCAAAGCTAACATATACACACTTTTCCCCCAGGTTGCCACAGCTATAGAATGCTTTTATAAGCGTCTACCTTCTATTGAGTGATTTCTCGTGTCATAGCACTCATATCCCCAGATGCACTTTAGTGTTCTGGTTTTCCTTAAAAGATTATTGACTTCACTCATTGCTGAGCCTCCCTTCCTTTATGACAGCAACTAGTACAAAGCTGAGCTCCACTTCCCCTCTCCCCACTCAAAAAACAACTGATAGTGAGTGCTATGGATTGAATTGTGTCCCCTACAAAATTTATATGTTAAGGTCCTAATCCCCACTACCCATGAATGAGGCTGTATTTGGACAAAGGCTTTGAAAGAGGGTAATTAAGTAGAAATGAGACATTGGGGTGGGCTCTAATCCATCTAGTTGATATCCTTGTAAAAGGAGGAGATTATGACATAACAAAAGACAACAGAGACATGCACACGTAAAGAAAAGACTGTTTGACGACGCAGAGAGAGAGGGCCATCTACAAGCAAAGGAGAGAGGCCTCAGGAGAAACCAAACCTACTGACACCTTGATCTTGGACTTCTAGCCTCCAGAGCTGTGAGAAAAATACATATCTCTTATTTTAACCACCCAGTCTGTGGCATTTTGTTACAACAGCACTAGCAAACTTGCAATACTTGATCCCTGCCTCTCCCAAGCCTGTTCTCAGAATCTTTCAACCTAAGTCCCAACTTCATCACTCATGCCTCTCTCCCTTTAACTTAGATGCTACGTAGTTCTCCTTCTATGTTCTTCCTTGTTGCACTAAGTTAATAAACTTAAATTTGTTTGACCCAAGATTTGTTCCTGGTGGTCTTTAAGTGATGAGCTTTCTCATCCAATTCCTGAGATTCAAAATTACCCTTGAACTCAGGTAAATCCTCTTGAAGCAAAAAGCTTACACTCTCTCTCCCTTTCCATTGATGTAGTTTTGTTTCCTCCATATGTGTAGACCTTTACAATAACAGCGTTTCTATGAATTGCCTTATGGGACAATGACTCACTTTGGCAATTACTCTGTTTTCCAACCATGAAATTGATTCTGAAAATCTCAGACCCAATGTGGCTGAACAACATATAGGAGAAGTGATACACAACTTTTAATATTTCATTGAAGAGTCTATAGAATAGACAGTCATAAAATTTCTTTATTTTTCAGTTACCTGCTATAATATTGGGACTTATGATATATACCATAATCTAACTCTACCTTTATTCCATTTGTATTTCATCTTTTTCTTTGAACATGGAAATGTAGTATTAGCTTTGTACATTAAAAACACAAATAAAGTGTCATAGAAAATAAACTTTGTTTTATCCAACATATAATTTTTAAGCATATTCAACCATAAAGACCCCTTCTCTACATATTACTTATTAACAACCTCTTGTGAAATAAAAATAAATCTTGGGTCCCCCAAACCACTAAGCTAAAGGGAAAAGTCAGCCTGAGAACTGCTAGGGCCAACCTGTCTCCCATTCTATTCAAAGTCACCCCTCTGCTCACTGAGATAAATGCATATCTAATTGCCTTCTTTGGAGAGGCTAATCAGAAACTCACAAAAAGGCCAACATTTGTCTCTTATCTTCCTATGACCCAGAAACCCCCTCCCTGCTTCGAGTCTTCCTGCCTTTGTTTCGAGTTGTCCTGCCTTTCCAGATAGAACCAATGTTCATCTTGCATATGTTGGTTGATTTCTCATGTCTCCTTAAAATGTGTAAAAGCAAACTGTGCTCCGACCACCTTGGGCACATATCCGCAGGACCTCCTGAGGCTGTATCACAGGTTTGTGTTCACAACCTTGAAAATACACTTTCTAAATTAACTGAGACCTGGCTCAGATGTTCAAGGTTCTCACTCTTAAAACACACTATGAGAATGTTAAATTCTTAGAGGAATTAATTACTAGTTCTTGTCAAAGTTTGATCACAAACTTGCAACAAGGGACCACCTTCCAAGAAAGGTCAAATTTTTTCTGGTAAAGAATTTTTCATAATTCTTTATCACTGGCAAAGTAGCACACACGAAAAATAGCACCTAGTTAAGAGTATTAAGCTCATTACAGATTGACGGTTACCTAAGCAGTTTAAAGATTAAGTCCATTCACTCTATTTTCAGAAATGCTACCTACTTCCTAGAAGGGACTGTTAATACTGAGACAACAGAGGTCCACTCCACATTATCTTTCTCAGGTTTGAGACCATCTTCTTTCTCATTATGAGCTACTACAGGTGCATTCCTCTGTGTTTTGCTCACATTATTCCCTCTGGCACTTTTCTTCTCTGCCTTACTCGTTGTTATTCCTAAAATTCAGATACGATTTATTTTTCAAACCCTGACATCTGTTACTTAAAAAAGCCTCCTGTGGATTCCAAATTGGGTATATACATCTGTATTCTTTAATAGCATTATATTTATGTCTCTATTTATAATAATTAAAATATTGTGTTTTGTTCTAAAATTATATTATTTTGAAATAATTTTCCAAATAGTTTATATACTCAAATACAAGAATAACATCTTATTCATATTTGCAATACTATGTTTATAAATGTACATATACATTTATGTATTTATATTTATATTGGCAACTACATCAACACAAAGTAGTCTATTTTAAGTAGACATTAAATAAACGTTAAAATGGACTAAACCTGTTATGACAACTGATTAGAGAAGATGACATATTTATTTTAGTGAGGAGATTTGGGAAATATTTTTCCCAAAAAAAAAGTCAACAAAAGCTAACAGTAGCATTGATTTTTGAATTTAAAAGAAATGAGAAGTCTCTTAGGAAATCAAAGGAAAAATATGTCCTTAGTGCTTTCTAAGAAATATCTGTGTTTTAAAGTGGCCTCAGTTCAAATTGGAAAGGAGAATAAGCACAATATTAGAAAACCATTAAGGAAATTTCTTTTTTTCTTTTTTGCTTAAATACAAAGGATCTTGGTCTGAATTCCGGGTCAACTGCCTACTGTCTGTGCTACTCTGTACTTTGTGATTTGATCAAATTCTCCTTTTTCAATTTCAGTTTGCTCACCTAAAAATTATTAAGATAAGACCTGGTTCACCAATCTTCCCTACAGAGTTATTGTGAATGCCAAAAGTTAAAAGGTACAGAAAAGAGTTCATCATTATAAAATATTTTAAAATAGTTACTATAATGATAATTTTATTGTAATATAGGTAAACTTGGGAGGATCACTTGAGCCCGGGAAGGTCAAGACTGTATGCCAATGCACTCCAGCCTGGGTGACAAAGTGAGATCTTATCTCCAAAAGAAAAATATATATGTGTATATATATATATGTATATATACATATATATACATACGTATATATATATACATATATATACGTATATATATGTATATATATATACACACACCCACACATACACACACACACACACAGACTATACCTTTTTACTTTTTAATAGTAAGTTTACAGAGGTATCTAGCATACACCACTGACTTTATGCCAGTAAAGTTGAGTTTAATTTGGATTCAAACAAGGAAACAATGAAGAACAAGTAAAAAAAATATATCTCATGTCACTGGTGCCTTTTGAGACTTAACTGCATTATCTATCAAATCATTTGGCAAATATGTTAGTGTTAGAACTTATCTATTAGCTTGTAGTAAGTAGGAGGAAGCCACTGTCTGTATGCTTTAAACAGGAAAGCAGTTGATAATAATTTCCTTTTATAGGTAGAAAGGAGGGAAATGTCATGATTTTTAAGTCATTTATTATTTAACAAATTATTTAACTTTAGATGTAGAAATAATTTATCCTCAATATTTTAATTCTTATTGAGAATAGATTTTATATACAAAAATGTTATTGAATTATCCACTCATACAGAATTAATAAGTGCTAGAAAGAAGACTGGAAACTAAATGCCCAATTGCCTATCGAATGCTTTTTTCATTAGGATAACTCTCAACAATCCGGAAAGGAAAATTAGTGAAAGCTGTTACAGGGTATTTGTTAATACTGAGGTGTCGTCTTCTTTTATTCTTCCTTTAAATGTATGTCATTTGAATATGTTTGTAGATCAAAAGCAGTTTATAAATATTTATTATTTTCTAACAAAATTGATTTTTAGAGTTAAATAAGAAAACGTACACAGCGACCTTTTAGAAGATCACAGTTATTACTACTTAAAAGAGAAATCTGAATGAACTAGATTGTTGAAATTGATTAGTTAATATCATATTTCAGAGTAATCCAGTTCTAGATTCTAAATTATGCTCTCAAAAGTAGTCTTTGTTGATTGGGATCATTTCATTAACAACATAACCCAACTAATAGGACAATATTTCATTGAAAAGTGCCATGAAATAACAGCAAAATATTTACATATGTAGAACTATTTGCTAACTCTTCTTAAATTACCATTACTTTTATTCAGACTGTAGTTAGTGTTACAATATAATTTATTTTACTGTGTACCTGTTGTAATGCACTTATTTCAGAAAAAATATCTAAACCAAACATAAATTTTTTTCTATAAATTAATGTTTTCAGAGAAAAACATCTTTCTAGAAATACAAATTGTTTATAATTTGTATAAACAATTGCATTAAGAGTTACATGGTAGCATTCACTTTTAAAACAAAATATTTAATTTTCACGGATCAGGAGAACATTGTTTGAAATGCAATTTAAATATAGTTTCTTGGACAAATTCCTATTATAGAAACAAGACATGCACTATTGAGAAACTATGTTGATGCAATTAATGCCTATTTTGTTATTTAAAAAATGTAAAAATTAGCATGATGCTTTTATTAGAAAACAAATATGTTGAAAAGAGAAAGTATGATAAAACTTTGAACTCATACATCATTTATTATGCTACAAATGTCTTTATGCCATAAAATTTGTTATGGCATAAAGACAGAGGATGCACTGTATATAGTACTTCTATATAAATTAACAAAGCTTACTAATGAAAATGAAGGCATTTAACATGTCTATTCTAACATTTTTCTTCTAATTTTTACCACAAAATCTTGCTATTTTAGTATTATTCTGCCAAATGTATTGATATACACAAATACTTAATTTGCTAGGACATTTGCCTCTTATTTTGTAATTTAATTTTTGTTACATAATGGTAAACAATCATAACTAATCATCTTTTAATGGTGATACACAATACAGGATATATAATGAATAGAGAAGACAACAAAACTAACAGAATTTGGTCTCTGGATAATGTGTTCATTTCATTCATATTTAGGATTTAAATCTGATAATATTAAAACAGACAAACCAACCAAAAAAGGAGCAAAGCATTAGAAATTAACAGATACTCATTTTCCCCCACAAAATACCTCCCACATTTTATAAAGGCATTGCTTATCAGTTAATAGAAAATGAATGACTGCCCGCAAAGTTACAGATTGTAGAACATTCTAGTGAGTGCATGCATTACAATATGGAATTTTATATGCAATGTGGAAAGCTGGATGTTTCTTTACTCTACTAAAATTTAGGCACAGAAGGTACCCGGTGGCCTGTCCCTAAATAAGAGGCAAATAAAACATTGTAAATCTTGTCTCCTTGTAGGATGTCCAAGAACTCTTCTCTATTATGCTTTTTTCACCTTCGTTTGTTTCAGGCTGAAAACCACGGATCTCTTTACTTTTAAGCTTTTATAAAATAAATTATTCCGCTGCCCTGTCTCACTTCTTTACTTACATTTTACCTAAAATGAGAGGCACTTACAGTTTACATTTTTACACTCAATATTTTCTAAGATAACATCAGTATATTTTCTGTAATGCATAGCTATACTTTAATCAAATACTTTAATCAATAAAAAAATCAAAAATAAAAATCCACAAAAACTTGAACAAGTGTGAAACCTGCACTGTGAGTCAGGGGAAAACAGTTCTATTTTTAGATGTTCCCCTTAAAGCATGTTTAGTGCCTTCAGTCTTTACTTACGCTAAATTAAAGTCGTTTATATAAATTATTTTAAAAATTTTCCAAATTAAAAAAATACTTTCATTTTATCTTTCCCTCCTTTCCATGACTGCGACTTTGTTGCATGATGTTTTTACCCACTTCTAGTGAATATACATTGTTTTAGTAATTCAAGCTACAAAGATGAATTATGTATTAGAAAACAATGGTTTATCTTACTGTTTGCCTGCCAGGCACAAATGTGATGCCAGTTCTAGATCTATGAAAATATATGTTTGGGGTATTTATTCTAAAAACATTTTTCATATGAGGCATTTACAAAACAGTCCAATAATATACAAAATATTTGGGAAATGTCAAATAAAATGTCACTAATTTGATACTTTTCTGCTTTAGTGTTTTATATCATAACTGTTATAATACCATTTAAATTTATGCAAAATCTAATAGATACCGATTGTTTAAAATCTAAAGTAACACAAAAGTTGTGATTATTTTGCCTCTAACATAGCTTGAATAATTTTAGTGGTCCTAAATGGACCTAATATAGCGGACTTATATTAGTGGTGCTATTTTTATTACATAGCTGGAACAGTTTTAGTGGACTGGAGGCAACTTTTATTTTGTAAATAAAAAACTGTTTTCCAAAAGTTGGATTCATAATTTCAAAGTTTTAGTGGACTGGAGGCAACTTTTATTTTGTAAATAAAAAACTATTTTCCAAAAGTTTGATTCACAATTTCAAAGGCATAAATGAATATAAATTTGGAGAATTGTATTGGATATATTCTTTTTCTAATATAATCTTATTGATTTATAAAATGAATTATTAAAGCTATATAAGCTTTCATTTGTTTAAAGGTCTTCTCATGGAGTATTCATTCAGAAGAGGTAAAAAATCAAGTGAGAGATACAATAAATTCCCAAATAGATATGATTGAAATGATGATTATCTTGAATAAGAAGTTTAAAAGTTGGCTGGCGCAGTGGCTCACAACTATAATCTCAGCATTTTGGGAAGCCGAGGCAGGATGATTGCTTAAATGCAGGAGTTCAAGACTACCTTGGGCAACACAGTGACACCTCATCTCTACAAAAACAAAAAATTAGCTAGTCATGGTGGCACACACCCATGGTCCCAGCTACTCAGGAGAGTGAAGTGGGAGGATCACTTGAGCCCAGGAGGTTGAGGCTTCAGTGAGCCATGATCACATCAGTGCACTCCAGCATGAACACAGCAAGACCCTGATTAAAAAAATGAATTAAATAAAAAAATAAAAAAGTTTAAAAATTAGTATTTTATTGATTTACTTTTTTGAACCTCTAGAGTGGAACAAAAATAAAAAAGAATATTAATATTTAAATGGGAATTTTGGTGGCAGTAACAGCAAAGACCATTTTAGTATTCCATGTTTGAAAAACTTACATTTTTCTGGTGGTAGTTGTTTTTTGAGACAGGATCTCCCTCTGTCACCCAGGGTGGAGTGTAGTGGCATGATCATGGCTCATTGAGGCCTTTACTTCCTAGAGTCAAGAAATCCTTCCACCTCAGCCTCCCCAGTAGCTGGGACCACAGAAATATACCATCATGCCCAGCTAATTTTTACATTTTTGAAGAGACAGTGTTCCACTATGTTGCCCAGGCTAGTCTCAAACTCCTGGGCTTAAGCCATCTGCCTTTCTTGGCCTTGGAAAGTGCTGGGATTACAGGTATGAGCTACTGCACCTGGCCAAACACAGACTTTTGATAGTCTAAATAATATGCTTTTTAGAATATTACAAGTAAAAGATGATTAGTTAGGTTAAGAACATCAGCATATCAGTTTTGATTCTATAGCGGAATTAACTCAAAATGGCATACAAAAATAGGAAGAATTGCTTTTTACAAGGCAGGTCAGGACGAGATCTGGTTTGGCTTTAGATTTTGCATGTTCAAATGTTCTAAACCATGGTATTTAATCTGAGTTCTTCCTTTTAATGGCTTCCTTTTTTGTTGTATTATCTGCATTATCTGGCATCATTAAGCAGTGTCAGCCTAGAACTAGGCAGTGTCAGCCATTCCAGGTTAATAGTATTCTTAGTGTCAGAAGACACAGCATCAAAGGAACACTTGCCTTTCTTCCAACTGTGCAAAAGAAAAAAATATCCCATTGTTCCTCTGGCTTTTATTGAGTCATATTCCCATCATTGTGGAGGAAGAATGCAATGCTTCTATCTTACTGGAATTTAGTTATAAATCTGAAGCATAATCTGATTAATTAATATGTATATGATAAGCCTTAGAACAATCAATAACTATCAAAATATGGCTTCGGAACACAAGTGGATTAAATTACAACTCTACAACATAAGGGATTTTGAGAAATTCATGAATATGTATAAATTAGCACAGTCCTAAATAATGCATTCGAGAAGAAATCAAAAAACATTTCTAGAAAACAATTGCAGATGAATGAAAACAAAAACACAGCATATCAAACTTATAAGATGTAGATAAGCAGTGCTTAGAGAGAAATTTATATTTGTAAATGCCTATGAAATACATATCATATATGTAATATTTTTAATTAATAACCTAATCTTCTGCCTAAAGGTCCTGGGGAGCAAGGGGACAGACGCAAGGAAATTAGAATGAAGAGGATATAAATAATACAGCTGTGGAAAAAATAGAAAAAATTCAGAAAACCAAAATTTTTTTTTTTTTTTTTTTTTTTTTTTTTGAGACGGAGTCTCGCTCTGTCGCCCAGGCTGCAGTGCAGTGGCGCGATCTCGGCTCACTGCAAGCTCCGCCTCCTGGGTTCACGCCATTCTCCTGCCTCAACCTCTCTGAGTAGCTGGGACTACAGGCGCCCGCCACCACGCCCGGCTAATTTTTTTTTGTATTTTTAGTAGAGACGGGGTTTTACCTTGGTCTCGATCTCCTGACCTCGTGATCCGCCCGCCTCGGCCTCCCAAAGTGCTGGGATTACAAGCGTGAGCCACCGCGCCCAGCCACCAAAAATGTTTTAATAAGATCAATACAGTTTATAAATTTTGGTTTGGACTTACCAAGAAAAAAAGAGAAAAGGCTCAAGCTACTAATAGAAGGAAGTGACACCACTATCAACCTTAAAGAAAACAAAAAGAATTGCTGGAGAGTACTATGAACAACTGTATGCTAATAAATTAGATAAATAAGTGAAATAGACAATTGCTTAGAAATACTTGAACTACAGAAACTGATCAATTAAGAAACAAAAAACTCAATGGATACATCAAAAGTAAAGGGATTAAATTAGTAATATAAAAACTCCATACAATAAAAAGCCAGGATCAGATGTTTTTACTAAAAATTTCTACCAAACATTTTTAAGAATTAACACCAATTCTTTAGAAGCTATTTTTAACTCATTCTATAAAGTCCGTATTACCCTGATAGCAAAACTATGCAAAGATAACACAAGAAAAAGAAAATTTAACAACAGTATCCCTTACGAATATTAATATAAAAATCCTCAACAAAATACAAACAAACTGAAATCAGAAATACATAAAGATGATTATATGTTATGAAAAAGTGGGAGTCATCCCATGAATCTGAGGTTGGGTCAACATCTTAAAAGCAATTAGTATATAGTGTATCATATCAATAAAATGAAAAATAAAAGTACATGACTATCTCTGTAGATGCCAAATAAGCATCTGTCATAATCCAAAACCTTGGTGATAAATATAATCAACAACTAGGAATAGAGGGGAATTTCCTAAACCCAACAAAGGTCATCTATGAACAACCAACAGCTAGCAGCATGCTTACTTTGAAAGGCTGAGTGCATTCCTCCAAAGATCGAGAATAAGAAAAAACGTGTTTGTTACTGCCTCTCTTCCATATTATACCAAAGGTTGAGTTGGATGGGGAGTGACTGTCAATGCATAAGGCATTTCCTTTTTGGGGGTAGAAGTGTTCTAAAATTGGTTGTAGGAATGGATGCACAACCCTAAATATACTAAAAATCATTGAATTTGTACACTTTATATGGGTGAATTCAATTTTATGTAAATTAAATATTAATAAAAGTGTTTAAAAATAATAAATAATAAAAAGAATAAATAACATAGAGATAAGACCCGCTATTATGTAGAAAAAAATTAATGCTAGTAAACATTGTTAAATTCACCTAGGTCAAATTTGACCATTGGATTATCCCTCCCAGTAGTGACTCTGTTAAAAGCAAGTACCAGTTTCACAAAATAAGGAAGGTCTTATCTACAGAAGTAAATCAAGACTAAGGGTGTTTGAATGACAAAATCAGGTAATCAGTGCAAAGTAGTTGCCTATATTGATATTTAAACACTTGGAAAATGTTGTTTTCAAATGATACACAATTGCTGAGATGGTTTTGATGTTTTCTCCTTCAACATTGGAGGTGGGCCTAGCATGAGGGATTTGGCTCACGGGGCAGGTCCCTTATGAATGGCTTGGTGCTGTCCTCACATTAGAGAGTATGTTCTCACTCCATGAGTTCACTGGAGATCTCATTGCTTAAAGGAGCTTGACTCCTCACCTCTCTCTCTCTCTCTCTGAGTTCACTGGAGATCCCATTGCTTAAAAGTGCTTGACCCCTTACCCCTCTCTCTCTCGTTCCCTTTCTCGCATGTGATACGCTGTTTCCTCCTTCGCCATCCACCATGATTGTAAGCTTTCTAAGCCCTCTCCAGAAGACTAGCATAGATGCTGGTGTCACGCTTATTATACCACCTGCAGAACTGTGAGCCAAATAAACCTCCTTTCTTTATAAATTAACCAGTCTCAGGTATTCCTTTATAGCAACACAAACAGACTAACACAGTTGCCATGTCCAGTTAAAGTGTTCAGAGGTATAGGGCATAGTTAATCAATCCAGGTACAGGTAGTAAATCCGAGCTCTTCCTAAATAACTTTGTGATTTAAATGAATGTCTCCTTTCTAGTCTTGCTACAAAAAGAATTGTCAATAATAACAGTTAACAGCATGACAGACAAACAAAATACTAAAACATATTTTACACATATACATGCTGTTAATAATTCTGCCTGGAAATGTGCTGGGTACTGCATAAACAATGGAGGTGTCTAGAAGAGTGTTTCCCAGTCCATGCTCAGTGGAGGCAGCTGTAAGTTACAAGGAGTTTCCTGGTTAAGTAGTGTAGGAAAAAGTTGGGTAACACAAGGTCCAATGTGTTTTCGTACTGTGTGATTTTACTTTGAAAAGCTAATGTTCACCATAACTTTCTAAGACGGTAGTGTTGTACAACATAAAATCATAAAATTGTCTTTCACAGAACATACTTTAACTATTTTCAGGGTGCAAAAACAGTACATGCCCTACAGAAGGAATGAAAAAAGTATTACCTGAAATCACACAATAATGACAAAAAAGTTATTATCCATTCAAAATCACACACACACACACACGCACACACACACATCCCTACAGGTAACTCTACATATATTTAGGGTTTTGTATTAGTTACATTATTCTCTATATGGTGTTTTATAATTAATTTTTTTCTTAACATTACAAAATAGGCATATTTTTCTGTGACCATATTTTCATTTTTTGTAGCCTCATAGGTTTCTGTAATATATTTTAACTACTGGCTTGTTTTACATTTTTCCACTTAGACTTTTAATTGCTTATTAAAGTGTTTGCATTCTAATTCTTTGACATCTATTGACACATTGTTCCTCAAAAATATGCCCTTTACACTCTCAATTAATATCTTTACCCATAACTGTGTGAAACCTGTGCTTCCACTTTTTAAAACCTATTATATTTGTAGATATTTGAAACAATCTCATTGTTTTAAATTTTCTTTCACTGTTTACTAGTAAGCTAATACCTTTTTCTGTTTGTTGGTCACTCATATTCTTATTTTTTGAATTGTTTCCTTTCTCAAAACACTCTTTGTGAAGAGCTGTTTCAGGAGCCTTCCATCTGGCTAGATGACTCAGAGGACATGCAGAAACTCATTAAAATTTGTAGAATGATCTGAGGTCACTTCATGACATGCTTTCTCACACAAGGAGAATGTAAATCAAAACCTGAATTTCATATTCCATTTACTCAGAACCAGTATGGACATCAGAGTATTGTATTATGAGTTTTGTGTGTTTCAGTTAAAAGTGAACTCCATTTTACTTAATTCTGCTTCTATTTTCTACTTCATATTCAGACATAAAACATTCCAGAAATAATATACACAGTGAGAGCTATTGTGAGTAATAGAAAAATAATTTTAAAAATGGGTTTCAAATCTCCTAATCCTTTAACAAATCTAATCCATTAGCCTCTCTCATAATGAATGTTCACTCTGTAAGCTGGATTTGCTGTGCTGCTAACTGGATCCTTGCTTCCTACTTTCAGTCTGACATTGTCATCCGCTTAGATTTATGGTTATCCCAATGTCACCTTTACATACTAACCAATCTCTTCTAGAAAGAAGCAAACAGAAAGATACCAGTTTATTTTAAAGTATTTTCTTTACATACAAGCCATAGTTTTTGCACAGAAAGAAATAAACTTTACTTTGCACTAGTTTGATTATAGAAGCAAAGAGGCGCAGCTTGTTTTTAGTAGATTGAGATTTTTTTCATAAAAGCCTGGGGTTATCTTCTCTATCCAATACGTACTAGGTATAAAAAGTAAGCATTTCAATATCAATCTTAATATACATGTTTTCTTTCAAAGTTTGAAGTTAATTTAATAAATGGTAACTTTTGAAGTTTTACTCAATTTAGAGCAGGACTATTTTTTATAAAACAAACCATGTAAAATATTTGAACAACTAATAATTTTTGATTATTTAAAATAATAATAGGAGCTACATTATGAATCAAGCCAAAATTGCTATGATGAGAAACACGTTTTAAAGAGGAGGGTGGTGAGGGAAAACAAGGAAAAAAATACTGAAAAACCACTACTTGTGAAGCATTTACCATATATGTAAGTTTTACACTCCATTTGAACATAGAAACCAAAGTGCAGAAAGCATATTAAAGTGAACCATGCAATACGGTTGATGTATGCCTATATATTTCATATACAAAAAAAGGCAATTTCACATAGTTCAGAAATCAAAGCAGATTTGTCTACTGCCCAAATATTTGATAATAGTGGATCATTCTCTCTTTAATAACATACTCTATTTGGCTTCTTAAATGACAAACCCTGTCGTTTTGTTTCCAGTCTCTGTGGTCATTTAGCCTATATCCTTTGCTGGGTGCTTTCCATCTTCCTGACTTTTAGACAGTGGAGAGAAGCAGCACTCACATCTGAGAATAAGCATGTGAGCTCTCCACCCTCCACGATCTCCTGTTCCATGGTTTATCAACCGTAAAGGAATTATAAGTTTCGAACTTTTAATTCCAAAGCCAATTCGTCTTCTAAACCCCTAACTCCTACAACCAAGTTCTATCTCAATAGCTCCACTTAGATGCTGATAGGCATCTGAACATAATAGATAGAAAACTTGCTCCTTCCTTAGCCTCCCATGATGTACAGAAGCTATGTTCATTCAAGTGTTTAGAGCAAAATTCTAAGTCATCCTTGATTTTCCTTTCTTACTTATTCTACATCCAATCAAAAGATATGTTTTGCCTTTGAAATAAAAATCTGAATAATCTCTCTAGCCTGGAGTAGTGCCGAAAACCAGCATTTGCTTGGCCACTGCCAATCTTGCTCTCTCCTTATTCCATGGCCTGCATTCTTCATATTACAGCCAAATAAATTCCACAATAAAAAGTAAATAATCGGCTCATTACACTCAGCATCAAATCCAAAACCCTTGCAATAGTCTTACATAACATTATGCCTTGGCCACCTCTCTGACAAAATTCCCCCACCACCCTCCTTGGTGCACGGGTCTCCATCACCATGCAGATCCTTGAATACAGGAAATAGACCCTGCCATAGGGATTTCATACTTGTTCTTCTCTTTATCTGATAATGCTGTCTCCTCCTCAACATCCTAGATGTGTGCATGGCTTCTTTCACAGCATTCAACTCTCTTGTTTGTCTCCACCTCCGACAGGCCTTTCCCAATTCCCCTATATAAAATAGCACTTCCAGCCAGGCGCAGTGGCTCACACCCTAATCAAAGCACTCTGGGAGGCTAAAGTGGGCTGATCACTTGAGTTCAGGAGTTCGAGAACAGCCTGGCCAGCATGGCAAAACCCTGTCTCTACCAAAAATACAAAAGTGAGCCAGGTTTGGTGGTGTGTGCCTGTAGTCTCAGCTACTAGAGAGGCTAAGGCAGGAGAATCGCTTGAACCCAGGAGGCAGAGTTTGCAGTGATCCAAGATCACGCCACTGCACTCCAGCCTGGGCAACAGAGCGAGACCCTGTCTCAAAAAATAAATAAATAAAATAAAATAAAAAATAAAATAGCACCTTCCGTCACTCTCAAATGCCTTACTTTATCTCTCTTCATATTATTTCCACATGATATTTTACGTGATTGTTTCTTTCACTCTCTCCACCCTCCAGTAGAATGTGAGACTTTATGTATTTCATTGACTCTTTTATCCTCAGTGCCAAGTACAAACCTGGACAGTGACTAAGGTGTATTTGTTCACAACATGAATGAATGAGATGATTGCTGAAGTCTAGAAAGGAGATAACATTAATTTTATCCAGGTCAGGGCAATGGGGATAGAGAGAAGTGGTTAGATAAAAATATCTGTGTAGTAGATTCAATATAGACTTAAAAATGGCTTGAAAATTTTTATGGTTAGAAAAGAGAAAAACTCCTAGGTTAGATATACAAATATTGTTGGTTTTTATCTGGGATTTCAATTCATATTTGAGGGAGACAGACTTTCCCTTTGTTTTAGATAATTGTTTTTGGTAGGTGGTGATTCTTGGTTAAGACACAAATGTACTGACATGACAAGACCCAAATGCCCTTAATTCAAACTGAAAAGATAAACGGTCTTTTTATTAAGGGAAATTGGTAAATATACAGGTATGCAGATTCTATTTTCTTTAGAGATTTTATTTCCTGAGCAAATATTTAGACTGGGTGAAATACTTAGACTGTGGAGCTCCCACATCTGAGTAGATCAACAGGAAAGGTCATCTCTTTTTCATTAGGTGAAACTGCAGCTGGGTTCAGTGTCAGTAGCAAGTCTATGTTAATTTAGAGTTTCCAGTGGCAGTGGGCTTTAGCAACTCTGGGGTATGCCACAGTAGGTAGGGCCTGGAAGTCAACTGCCATAACATTAAAAATCATATCCCTTGCATAAATGAAGACATTTTTGTCGTCCTCACATCCAAACTCCAGTAGGGTCAAATAAACAAGACTGACCTCTTGAGAGGGCTGAATCTTTGGAGTCTGAATTGTGCAAAAGAGTCCACTTGATGGAAGGATACATTTCTTGTGATCAGCTAGATGTGGGTTAAGTAAACTTTTATGTAAAAAAATCATTTCATTTTTTGATAAAGATGTAATTGTAAGAAAAATTTAGTTTTTGTATAAAGATTATTTAATCAATGACATAATATTTACATGTTTAAAGATACATCATTTTTTCCTATACAATAGTTTATAGTTATTAAAATCACATATTTGATAATGCAACACAACTAGGTCCTGGAAATATTCATTCTGTAATATGTGCAGTTACTTATTGTATGTTATGGAGTCAAAAAGAAAAAGTAATTTATGTTTATCACCTAATATTTGAAAAGACTGCATCTTGTGTCTATAAAATTCAACTGGTATACTTTTATAATAATGTTCATGTTTTATTCGTAAATAATAATATAAATTTTGAAAATTCTCACTACAATTTTAAAGTACTTTTCTTTACATATAGTTGATTTGACTAGTTTATAACTCAATAACTGAAAAGAGAAATTAGAAATGATCTTCACTATACTCTCAGTTTATTATCAGTAATGTTTGAAGCCTAAGAGATAGCTTTATATACGAAGTAAAGAATTAATTTTGCTTGATGATTTTTACTAATTTATGAACAGCATTGTGGGGCAATTTGGAAGAATCGTTAGCATTTTTATATTATTCATTAAATTGTTTTATATTAATTTTACTTTAGATCATGGAGTGTGTAGAGATGGAGAATATGATAATACATTTTTTTTTTTTTTTGAGACGGAGTCTCACTCTGTCACCCAGCCTGGAGTGCAATGACGAGATCTCAGCTCACTGCAACCTCCGCCTCCCAGGTTCAAGCAATTCTCCTGCCTCAGCCTCCCAAGTAGCTGTGACTACAGGCATGTACCACCATGCCTGGCTACTTTTTTGTATTTTTAGTAGAGATGGGGTTTCACCATGTTAGCCAGGATGGTCTCCATCACCTGACCTCATGGCCCACCCACCTCAGCCTCCCAAAGTGCTGGGATTACAGGTGTGAGCCACCATGTCCTGCCTGAAATGCACATTTTAATATAAACTATGGAGCTTCACTAAAGTATAAGTTTTGCTATATATATATATATATATATATATCTATAAGCCAAAACACGGTAATGCATTAACACCACAGCAACTATACTGAACAAACCAAAAATGTCAAGGGGGATCTGAATCATTGTATACTTATTCTATTTTAACTAACACAGATATTTACTTGATAAATTAAAATTCACAATTTTTGCTTTAAATGGGAAGAAGAAGCCAAAACTCTTCAAAATTCTTTGGAAACCACTAGAAACCCATTGGTAACAGTTGGGATATATTGATAGAAATAATTAATATACAAACTTTCATCTGTAGTTTCATCTAACAAAATTCTGAAATTTTAAATCATTAAAACCTGAGTTAATTTACACAAATGCATGAGATGAATCCAATTTCATTCATTTGCATGCAGATATCCCGTTTTCTCAACATTTATTGATGACAACATCCTTTCTTCCTTGTGTATTCTTGGCAGCCTTGTTGAAGTTAACCACAACTTTATGGTTTTATTTCTGAGATCTCTATTTTATTTAATTGGTCTATATGCTTGGGCTTATTCCAAGACCATACTGTTTTGATTACTGTAGCTTTGAAATGGATTTTAAATTAGGACTTATGATACCTCCAGCTTTGCTCTTGATTAAAGTTGCTTTGGCTGTTTAGGAACTTTTTAGAATTATGTTTTCTATTTCTGTAAAAAATGCCATTAGAATTTTGAT
Organism: Nomascus leucogenys; assembly: GCF_006542625.1. NCBI lineage: Eukaryota > Metazoa > Chordata > Mammalia > Primates > Hylobatidae > Nomascus > Nomascus leucogenys. The sequence continues at coordinate 82,230,575 of NC_044387.1, forward strand.
AGAAATTTCACTCAATCTGTAAGATCACTTTGGGTATATGGCTATTTTAACAATATTGATTCTTCCAATCCATGAACATAAGATTCCTTTCCATTTATGTGTGTCCACTTTGATCTCTTTCATCAGTATTTTATGGTTTTTGGTGTACAAGTCCTTCACCTCCTTGGTTAATTTTTTTTTATGCCATTGTAAAGGGGACCGTTTTAGTTCCCTTTCACATAGTTTGTTGTCAGTGTATTATAATGCAAACTATTTTTGTATGTTGATTTTGTTGCCTGTAACTTTACTAAATTTATTTAGTAATTCTAACAATGTTTTTGGGACTCCTTAGAACTTTATCTTACACAATACACAAAAATCAACCCAAAATGGATTCAAAGACTTAAACATAAGACTTGAAACTTTAAAACTCCTAGAATAAAACATAGGAAAAAACCTTATTGACATTGGCCTTGGCAAAACTTTATTGGCTATTACACCAAAACCATAGGCAACAAAGCAACAATAGACAAGTGGAATTGCATAAAACTAAAAAGCTCTCCTCAGCAAGGGAAAGAATCAACAATAGAAAAAGGCAACCTAAATAATGGAATAAAATATTTGCAAACCCATAGTTGATAAAATGTTAATATCCAAAATATACAATGAAGCCCTACAACACAATAGCAAAAAAACTCCAATTAAAAGACATACAAATAGCCTACAGATATATGAATAAAATGCTGTGGTCACTAATCATCAGGGAAATGCAAATCAAAACTACAATGAGATATCACCTTATACCTGTTATGATAGCATTATATTTTTTAAAAAGATAATGAGTGTTGGCAAGGATATGGAGAACAGGAAACATTTGTACACTATTGATAGGAATGTAAATCAGTGTAGTCACTAGGAAAAAGCATGGAGATCAGACAAAAAATTAAAAATAGCTCTACTATATGATCTAGCAATCCCACTTCTCAGTATATATCCAAAGGAATTGAAATCAGGATCTTGGAAAGATATCTATACTCCTATGTTCATTATGGTATTATTCACTATAGCCAAGATATGGAGACAACATAAATGTCCATCATTTACAGATGAGTAAATAAATAGGGTATATTCTTATAATGGAATATTATTCAGCCCTAATATATAAATAAATCCCACCATTTGCCACAAAATGGATGATCCCAGAGGCCATTATGCTACATTGAATATGCCAGACACACAAGGGCAAATACTACATAATTCCACTTATAAGACAAACCCAAAGTAGTCAAACCCATAGAAGCCGAAAGTAGAATAGTGATTGCCAGGGGTTGTGGGGAGGAAGAAACAGGGAGGTATTGGTCAAAGGGTACAGCATTTAAGTTGTACAAGATGAGTAAGTCCTGGAGATGTACTGTAGAGCATAGCACCCGTAGTTACCAACGCTACACTGTATACTTAAAATTTTTCTAAGAAGGTAGATCTTATGTTAAGTGTTCCTATCACAAAAGGTTTTAAAAATACTTAAATAAATACAAATATATAAATAAAAGGTCCTGGAAAAAATTTTTAGAATTGATTAATATATTAATAAAATTGGTTATGGTGAGGGTTACACACATATATACTTATCTCCAAACTCATGAAGTTGTGTATATTACATACATACAGTTTTTTGAATGTCAATCATACATGAAAAAGGGGTTTCAAAAATGCCAGACTGCTCAGATTGAGGCAGAAAGTAGGGGCCCAAACCCCACAAGCCAGGCTCCCCCACTTCCTATGTCAGCTTCTTCATTCTTTCCTTGTAATGCAAGGCATCCAGGGATCAAATTTTGAAAACCTTGACCTCATGGGCTAGGATATAAGTCACACTGCGTCAGAAAAATGAAGTGAGAGAAAAAATTAAAGGCACCGTCCCATATAGGCAAGCTTTTCTTTGGAATAAAACTACTTAACTTATTAGAAATTCTTCAAACGCTTCCTTTGGTAAAGATTATACAAGAAATTAGTGAGTGAATTTTAAAATAGTTTGCAAAGGGATAGTTTAAAGAAGCATAACCAGGTATCATTGTAGTGGTGAGCCAGAGGTCAAAGTAATTGAAATTGTAAAATGACACAAAGGATATCTAGTGAATTAAATTATAATTGGAGAGTGATAACATCTTCTTATACATAATATGAATGCAAATACAAATGGAAAAAAAAGACTTTGAAGATGTCGTTTCCTTTCATTTCTCTCTGGAATGATATGCCTACCTTCTATATCCTTGCCTTAAGGATTATGTGTCTGTCTGGGATTAGTTCCCAGAAATGTTAATATTACTTTATTTTCATCCTCTCAATGATGTGAAAACACAGCTGGGGAATTAAATGCAAATGTAAACATTTTCCTTAGCAAAATTCTTTCTACTCTTGTAAAAAACCTCTTGCATCTATTAGTTTTAATGTTGAATACTATTCAAAATTTGTCATTAAGTTTTAATTAATTCACAACATGGATCTGATTCAAAATAAAGAGTTAGGTCATCTAAGTCTTTTCAGAATGATTATTTTCAAATTCTCTTTGTCTATCATATTACTTAATTTCAAATATTTTTTTCTCCTACTTTACAGATAAATCTCATTTGATGTTCAGCTCACATTTCCTATATCTTCTTTCGGTTCACTTATTTTAGGTGATTTACCCTACCTGTGAATTTCTAGCACCTTTGAATATTCTGATGTATGTAAATTGCAATGATGTATTTCCTTATAATGGCACTGCTGATCTATCTATATGCAGAACTAACCCTGTGGCACTTAACTAGCTATTTCCTTAATCTAGACAATTTCCATTTGAATCATTCTCACAGCTTTTATTCCCTTAAATACATTGAATTATATTCTTAGCCAAACTATTTTTAAATGGCATATCTCATAGGGCATGATTGATTACCTTTTAAAACTAAATATGCTAAATGTCACTAGAAGGTTCATGGAGGCATGCTAATACTTTTGGGCCACTAAGAATGCCACTGAGACTTCTGGGCCTTGAGTAACTATTGTTGAAATATGTCTTTATTAAAAGTACTCAGTAAAAGCAATATGTGGCTTTTTATAATGTCACCCTTACATTTATAGGGGACCAGCTACATTTCTTTCTGGAGGATATACAATTTTAAAAGAGCAGAAATCGGCAAGGCCAAGTCATCTAAGGGGCCAGCCAGAAAGTACATTTCTGAAATAAGAATGCATCTTTATAATTAATGTACACATTTAAGGAATTTTTTTGCCTGCTAAAATGCTACTTGTAAGGAAATGAGGGAATGTATGGATATCTATAAAGAGTTTTAGCTAAAAGTCAGGCTTTATGAATTGATTTGATTAGACACTTTCTCCATCCACTAAAATATTTGTAAAGGTAAAATTATCTAAATAAAAACTTACACTAATAAGAAATTTGTTGTCAGAGTATGGAGGAATTTTTCACTAACTACAAATGTATTACCCTTGATTAAAAAAATTAAAAAAAAATCAGTGGACAACTTAGGCTTTTTAAAAAATGACTATTGTTTCCTCTCCGACTTTCTGTCCTCAAGGACATCAACAATCTGCACTGAACAGAATATTAGGCAGGGCACAACGTCTTTAGGGCAACCTGAATATTTAGACTTTATTTTCATTTGCTCCCCATTCATATTTCTATATCCCTTTATGAAAGGTACATTAAAATGCATTAAATAAGAATTTGGAGACGGGAATATTAAATGTGCATTGTATCCTGGGAGATGGAATGGCTTCAGAACTAGAACAATGCCAGCAAACTGAGAAGTATGCTTAAAGCTGTGAAGATCAGTGTATACACCAACTGATTTGAAAATGGAAACCAACACTATCCAGTGTCATTGCATAGGACTGATATCTACACAGATGTTTTCATTAAGAAGAGTAAATTGAAGAACGAAAACTAAAAGAAAACAAACCAACACCAGATTTGAGAAAAGGTATTTAATAAGTGGGAAAAGATACCCAAGAAGAAACATATATTTGAAAATAATTCTACACAAAAAATTTGCTGTTTGGGATAGTCAATCAAATTTAAATTAATATTAAAGCTATTAAATGTTGAAAGCCATAAGGAGCATAAAGTCTTTTTGAAAGAATAAAAAGGTAAAATGACAGTACAACCAGATGAGATAAAAATGAATAAGGTCTTAGAAAGAAAGGATCACAGAAAAAGCTAAATCGTATTAGTAGATTAAAAACTGTATGCAAGGCATACAAATAGATTTGATAACACAAAAATCAAATAAATAATGTTGATGAAAAATTACAAAAATGTTTCTGAATATTTACAAAAACTAAAAGAAAATGCAAATGAAGAGAGGTGATACATAATGCTAACAGGTCTTAAATATTACTCCTGCTCCTGAACCTACGCCAGAATAATAAAATTAGCATTGTTAGCAATTAATGCAATTATTAATAGCAAAAAAGATCTCCTGGAACTAACAGGCCAATGTACATAGATCAAGAAAATGCATCATGTTCTAGTCAAAATAAGTGGAAAAGTGACTAAAAAGACATATAAACGAAACATTCACTCATATATGTACATGTATGTATACAAAATAGTTGTACATGTATATGAAGGAATATATAATATGAAGAAATAAAATTATGAACCATTCTAAAGACTTCTTCTGGACTGCTTTGAAGGATGTACATACTATGCCTGTGATGTATGATTTTATATCTTCACATTTCTTTGATTGCCTTAGTTTGTATGTCTGAATGCAATAGAAAGACAATCACACATATACAATTATTCAGTAAAGATATCAATCACATGTCCTAGCTATAAAACCTTTTTAAAGATATACCCTTGCTAAATGGCATAAATCAAAATTAAATGCTTAGTCATTTGGGCAAAGGAATATTGAGCATTTTTTAAGTGAGGAAGAAACACAAGATTTAATATAAAACATCTAAACAATATACTCAATGCAAAAATCAAGATATAAATCCATATACTTCATATGCTCATAATTCATAACTGCTCATGGTGTGTTTAGAATAACCCTGAAAATTGGCCAGGTGCAGTGGCTCATGTCTGTAATCTCAGCACTTTGGGAGTCCAAGGGGTGGGTGGATAACAAAGTTAAGAGATCGAGGCCAGCCTGGCCAACATGGTGAAACCTCGTCTCTACTAAAAATACAAAAATTAGCTGGGCGTGGTGGCACGTGCCTGTAGTCCCAAGCTACTCAGGAGGCTGAGGCAGGAGAATCACTTGAACTGGGGAGGCGGAGGTTGCAGTGAGCCGAGATCACACCACTGCACTCCAGCCTGTCCGTCTCAAAAAATAAAAATAAAAAAAAAAAAACTCTGAATATTTACTTAAGTGGCTTGGAAGTGGATGCCTCCAGGAAGGTGAATTATGATTTGAGAAAAAGGGATAAGGGCAAAACTCTTCAATACCATTCACTGTACAAATTCTTCAGTATTATTGATTTTGTACAATGTGCATATCGTTGTTTTTAAAAATAAATGAAAATCAAGTTTGAGAATATTATAATTACTTGACTGTCTTTAAATACTGTCAATTTTTTAAAATAGTTAAATCCAAATATAGAATTTAAAACATTTACTATATTAAAAGTTACTTGCAAGGGAAAATTGAACAGATAAATAAAATATTATGAAATATATAAAAACATTATATATAGTTAACATAAACATATTTTTGAAAAAATATATTTTCTTCATAAGCTTCAGTGACAGCAACCATTTTTAGTATTGTCATTCAGTGCATTTGTAAAAAGACAAGTCATCATTTTTGTCTAAAAATCATAAAAGAGTCAATTCTTTAATCCTAGGCATCATCTGGATATTCAAGGAGAAAGACCACCTCAATTATAGAAATAATGATAATGCTTGCTGAGTGCACTAGGCAAAGGCCTAAAAATCCTATATATTAGTTCACTTATTTTCCATTACAATATTATGAGGTAGGAGGTATTATTAGATTGGTGCAAAAGTAATTGCGGTTTTTGCCATTACTTTCAACAACAAAAGGTTTTTGCTATTACTTTTAATGATGAAAGGTTTTTGCCACTACTTTTAATGCCAAAAACCACAGTTACTTTTTCATCAACCTAATATAAAAATCCCCATATCACAGCTAAGGAAAGAGGAATGCTAATTGGCTAAGGAACTTAACCTATGGTAAAAAAGCTGGTGAGGAGCAGAATTAAAATGTAAACACAAGCTATCTGGTTCCACAGTGCACTAAGCTATCCTGCTTCTACAATGAATTCAAAACATAAAACCATATTATAACATGAAACGTGTTCATGTGAGGATCTTTCGAAAAAAATTAGGATGCAACTCTTTTTTTTTCTTTTTTCTTTCTTTTTTTTTGAGACGGAATCTCACTCTGTTACCCAGGCTGGAGTGCAGTGGCAAGATCTCAGCTCACTGCTACCTCCGCCTCACAGGTTCAAGCAATTCTCTTGTGTCAGCCTCCCAAGTAGCTGGGACTACAGGAGCATGCAACCACACCCGGCTAATTTTTGCATTTTTAGTAGAGATGGGGTTTCACTATATTGGTCAGGCTGGTCTGGAACTCCTGACCTCCAGTGATCCTCCCACCTTGGCCTCCCAAAGTGCTGGGATTACAGGCATACGTTGCCGTGCCTGGACAGGATGCAACTCTCAATACTGTAAACCTAGTTCTGAAAAAAGATCACGTGTGCATTATGCACACAAAATTAACTGGAAGAAAATATTTACAGGGGTTTTAACTGTATTTGCATCACATAGGACTATTACGTAAAACACCATTTTGTTACAAAGACTAAAACGTATAGTAATCCCTTTCACTATAAGAAATGTTAAAAGTACATTATTTGAAAATAAATAATTAGCAACAACTTTACTAACTGTATACATATATATATTTCCTCTGAAAGCGGATAACCTCATAATTTTTCAGATTAAGGTAGAGTACTGATTAAGGGATTCTAACCTATCAAGAGTCACTCAATGCTCTAGCAAGATATTCCAAAGAGCAAAAAAAACAAGAATGTAATTTACATTGTCTACTGATAAAGCATTAAAATATAATAAAAAAGTATAATTTCTAAAATTGCATGTGCAAATATTAGTTTAAAACTTTCAGAAAAATGAGGCATTTTAAAGAGATATTCTGATGGTCAGCAGCAGCATCTGCTGCTGATGATGTTGAACTGGGAAAGAAATATATTTCTTTTGTGCTGCATCAAATGTGAAAATTGCAATGGCTGAACATTTACCCAGGTGAAGAATCCTGCTGTTGCTTGACCTTATACACATTTTTTGACAACTGACTTCCTTATTTTTATCACTAGACTAAGTTCTTTGTGATAATAGTTGCCTTTCATTATTCTTTGTCTGAATATATTCTAAAATGATTTGAATTGTTGTTAGTCCTTCACAAGTAGGGAGCCAAAATGAGAGAGCAAGGACATTATGTGTTAACCTACTCCTAATTTAGATTCAACAAGAATCAGATGTATTTCTATATTCCCAGGCAGACAGATATGATTCTGCTTCAGTAGTTTTAAAAGGGAGGCAAATAATTGAATAGAGTGAAGCTGGTCAATTTGCCAAACACCATTTCGCCTTAGTCATTTTACTGAATATCCAACCTGCAAAATTGCTGAAGAGGCTTCTCTAAGTTTTCATGTATTCCCTGACCAGTTCTAATCCCTGACCCTAACCCTGCATTTTTGCATGGAATTTGGTGCCATTTTTTCCTAATATAAGCTATATTTTCTACTGTATTGAAAACATAGGCCTTTGTACAATTACACCGCTATCATTGCCCACTTCTGAATGAAATGCCTCTATTTGCCCTTAAAGCAGCAGTAGGAAAGTGGCAACAAATAAAAAGTGTAAATATAAGAGAAGACTTTGTGGAAAGGTGAATTCTTAGTTTTGCACTAACTGGAACTAGAGAAAGGAGAGGAAAGGGTGTTCAAGAGTGGCTTTCTTAAAACCATGGATTCAAACAAAACATGGAGGATGCAATGAGCCAAGGTCGCACCATTGCACTCCAGCCCGGGCGACAGAGCTAGACTCTGTCTCAAACAAACAAACAAACAAACAAAACATGGAAAGGTCCAAATGTGTTGAATCAACACATATTTATGAGGATGGAAAATGTCATAAATAAGAAAGAAAAACAAAGTGATGCTCCAAAGGTAAGCAGAATTCAGATGATAAGAAGTCTGAGCTTGATTCCCAGAGTCACAGGGATCCATGGAGATATTTATAAAGAGTAGTAACTTAACAGTTTTGAAGTTTAAAAATATATCCGGGTTAGCAGCTTAAAGAACAGAAATTAAGTTGAGAATTCTTGACACAGAAATGTTAACATGGGGTGTTTTTAATGATAAAGACAAAAACACTCAAAATCTAGCCAGCTGGTAAAAATGTAGATGGAAACGGGGGCATTTGGAGTGACATTTAGCTAAGTAGAATTTTACTGTTGATAACCAATTGTAAAAGGTAAGGAGAAAAAGATATTAAGGGCTGTGCAAAGATTTGGGCCTGGAAAATTGTTGCTTACCTAATAAAGGAACTAAGGAAACAATGACAGCATTGAGTGATGATGATAATGTTGATTTATTTTGAGCTAAAATGTTTATAGGACCATTCGAGGGAACATACATGAGAATTCATCTAATCATATATATATACACATATATATATGATGACAAAGAAGATAATCAATATTCAACCCTAATACTGAATACATAATATAGTAATATATACCAGGCAAAAGTTATTTCCTAGGAAAACTATATAATAAAATTAAAATTTTAGGAGTAATTAAGATGTGACAATGTAATAAAGACTTGAGGAACCTCTCTGTGAGTGAGTGGAATATGAGGGGTATGCGATGGTACATCATGTCCTTTCAGATCTCCCAGTGAAAATTTTCAAATTAATAGGTATTATTTTAGAAGTCTTCTTTCACATTGTGAGATGATGAAAGATGCTGCTACCACCTGCAGTTAACGTTGCCACTGCTACAACTTACTAATGGCTGCCATATGTAGCTACCCTATCACTAATCTGAGAATGGCCTCAAAAGCCCTGGAAATCCATCACGAAAGCAGAGTGCACCCATGATTACTTTTTGGAAGCACTGCCAGAGAGACCAACTTTTCCTGAGGCCAGCTGAGCCTGACTCTTACCTCTTGGCTCTCAACTCAAAGGGCAGCGTATGTATTCACTTGTTATTTCCTGTGGTTTTACTTTCAGTAACACTGAGCCCTTGCCGCCTCCCCTACAATTCAAGATATCTTTTTAGAGAGTGTGGCCAGAATAACAAATGATTTTTTAAATTTATGTTTAAGAAAGTTTTAGAGCATAATCTAGCCCACAACCTTCATTATTAGAACCCCCTCAATAATTCCCATAAAATCAATGTCATACTGTCTTCTTCCCATCAATTTTTCTGTGAGTTTGGAAGTGTGTAGGACCAAGATGCATACGTAGATGAGAACATTTTATGATGCTAATCATGTCCAGTTTTAAGCTTTATGGGTTTTTAAACACACACTTCTGAATGACTCTGCCCTCATACCTGACCTTTCTAGTCCAGCAGTCTTAAAAAAGATGGTGATTACCACTTCATCATGTTCAGTGATATATGATTTCTGTCTCCTTTTTATTCTTTTCAGTGGTTAAAGATTTGGAAGGATGAACAAAAGTAGATATTTTAAGCAAAAACTATTCTGAATTATGAAAATCTCTTGAAAAATATGAAAGACACTACCTCCCTCAGCTTTGAAATAAAGCAAGCAAAATTTGACCCTTCGGTATACAACTATTCATTGACTTCCACAGGTGTTTACGACAAAGGTGGGCAACAACAGTCAGTTACGATTAAAGCTGAACTCAATTCAGGTACAGGAAGATGGCAAAGATGGAGGGGTATTGTATGTTCTTCTGTACTTCACAGAGGATTCAAAGAGAAAAATTGCAGCTAGACTCCATCAGTATACTACATGCCAGGCAATGCTGATCACTACTTCCATCTATGTGTAAATATAAAGTTTTAGCAGTTTATTATTATAAACATACTAGCATATATGCGTACTTTTCATGAAAGCATAGGTGATGTCAGCCTAGAATTTTCTAAATAGCATTTATTGGAAGTTTGTATGTGTGTGTGTTTTATTAATTTTTCAAAGATGAATGCTTTTATTTTATGACAGCATTATTCATGTCTAAGTTTCTGAGTTTTGTGGCTTCAACTCTTCTCTGTGTGTATTTAAGCTTGTTTGCACAGTATATGACAGAAGAGCTTTGAATGAAATCAATTTTCCTTTGAGGATTGGTGAGCATCTATTATCTTGGAAACTCTGGTAATAAAATATAGTGTCAAAGAAATTACAAATATGAGTTGTTTTCAGCCACTGTTCAGTTATATAGTACTCTTCTGAACCCATTTACAACAAATATGAAATAGGAAGTATTATTATTTAATCGAAAAATATGTTATATAAGAAGGTATTTCTTATTTTGTTTTTTATTTTATTTAACATAGAATTATGTATTTAAAATTATTTTTAATTTTATTTGTTTACTATATACTTTAATGCTGCATAAAAATGCATTGAACATATCAAGATTTTCCTGCAATAGTATCTATAGTAAATGGCCTCTACTCTTCATATGAAAAGCTAGTACAGAACATTTGCTGCTGTTACAATCTATGTTCAACTGTTGACTTTTCACTTCCCTTTTTAGCCAGATTCTCACAGACTTAGTCCTTTCTCTGAAATGATACAGTGTCCATTACCCAGAATGCATGGTCTACTGACCATATAGCTTGATTCAACGCTAATCTACATGTCCTTGCTTGCAGCTGAATATTTAAAGCATAGATATTTTAAAGTAGTTTAGATTTACAGATGAACATTGAAACACCAAGTATCTCATGCATGCTAAGTGGAAATTGTTAATAAAAACACAAATATTCTTTTATCAATAGTGTAAATTGAGAATTCATTGGGATGTATCTATCCCCAAAACAAACAAAAACAGATTGATAGTGCCCATGCAAAGTCAGTAAATAGAAATCTATAAATTAATATTTAAGATTATGTATCTTTTATTATAGATCTTTAAAACACTTATAGTTACCAGTCACTATCAAATGAGGTTTTCTGTTTATTTTTAATCAATGTATCTATTTTGCACCTTTAAGTTGCAAAAGTGATGTAGGCTAAACTGCATATATTTAAATGCATGAGTTGATGAATCTTGGTGTGTATACATATCCACGAAATGTCACACACTCAAGATGATGAATCTGTCACACCAAAGCTTTTTGTGCTCCTAGGTATCCTTTCCTTGCACTATTTATCCCCAACCTCACACCCTCCCAGACAAACACTGATATGGCTTGGCTCTGTGTCTCCACCTAAATCTCATCTTGAATTGTAATCCCCATGCGTTGGGCGAGGGGCCTAATGGGAGGGGATTGGACCATGGGGGCAGATTTCCCCCTTGCTGTTCTCGTGATAGTGGGTGAGCTCTCACAAGATCTGATGGTTTAGAAATGTTTGGCAACTCCCCCTTCACTCTCTCTCCTGCTCTGCCATGGTAAGATGTACTAGCTTCCCTTCACCTTTACTGTGATTGTAAGTTTCCTGAGGCCTCCTAGCTATTCTTCCTGTACAGCCTGCAGAACCATAAGTCAATTAAAACCTCTTTTCTTCATAAATGACCCAGTCTCAGGTAGTTCTATATAGCACTATGAGAATAGACTAATGAAAACACTGACTCTTTCTCGATTCTATAGATTACTTTGCATTTTTAAAGAATTTTTATGAATAGAATCTAGTATGTGCTAATTTTTGTCTGGCCTCTTTTACTCAGTGTAATAATTTTGATTAATCCATTTTGTTGTGTGCATTGGTAGTTGATTTCTTTTTATTGCCAAGTGGCATTTTGTTGTAAAGATATACCACAATTTGTTTATCCATTTAATAGCTGGGGAACATTTGAGCTATTTCCAGTTTTTGACGAAAACAAATAAAACTGCTATAAATATATGTTTTGTGTGACATTTACTTTCATTTTTCATCTTCATTTTTCTTTCATTATCCTAGGAGTGGATTGGCTGTGTCATGGGGCAGTTCTATACTGAACTTTTGAGAAACTACCTGTTTTCCAAAGCAGTTATTCCATTTTACACCCTTCAGCAGTGCATAATAATTTCAGTTGCTCCATATCTTTGCCAACAAAAGGTATAGCCAATATGTAATTTAGTAGGATTGTATAGCTCATTGTGGTTTTAATTTTCAATTATTTAACACATATGGGTGTTGAGAAATTTGTCATATGCACAGTTTTTATGAATAGCTTATTTATAAAAATTTTAATTTTTTTGCTCATTTCTAAAATTAAGTGTTTTTTTTCCCCTGTTATTAGGTGGAAGAATTCTTTATTCTTTTTTAAATAAAGTATTTTGTTGGATATATGGTTTTAAAAAATGTGTTCTCATTCTATAGGGGACATTTTCACTTTCATAATGATGCTTTTCAATAAACAAGTTTTAATTTTGATAAAATATATTTGAATAATTTTTGTTGTCTATAGTAATTTTTATATACAATTAAGAAAGGTTAGCCAAAACAAGGCATGCAAAATTGTATTCTATGCTTTCTTTGAAAAGTTTGATTGTTTTAGTTCTTAAATTTAGTTTTATAATTTCCTTCAAGTTACTTTTAGTTTATGATGTGAGGTAAGGATTAAAAGGTGTTTGTTTATTTTGTCTATGCATATTCATTTGTTCTAGTATCTTTTGTTGAAAAGATTGCTCCTTCCTCATTACATGGCCTTCACACTTTTGTCAAAATCAACTGACCTTATTTGTTTTTTTAATGACTCTTTAGTCTCTTCTATTATTCTATATGTCTATCATTGTGTACATACCACTGTTTTTATTACTGTAGTTTTATAATATTTTAAAATTAGATATTAATTCTTCAGCTTTTGTTTTCTTTTTTTTTAGATAGCTTTGGTTATTTTATATACTCTTTATTTCCATGTAATTTTATAGTCAGGGCATTGATTTTTGCTGAAAAGCCTCCTGGTGTTTTATTTAAAATTGTGTCTATCCATAGATTAATTTTTGTAGAATTGATATCTTAATAATACTGAGTCTTCTGTTTCCTTAACATGATTTACTTCTCCATTTATTTCTTCTTTAATTTCTGTCATGAAAATTGGCCTTTGTATTGCACTGGTTTTACCCATCATTGGTCAGATTTGTCCTAATATAGTTTATATTTTTGTTGCTATTGTAAACATTTTTTGTGCTCTTGTTTGTAATTTTTAAAATTTTAATTTCCAGTTGTTTGTTGACAGTTTATAAAAATCAATTGATGTTTGTATTGACATTATATTCTGTGCTCCTGCAGAACTGATAAGTCCTAGTAGCTTTTTATTTTTCTTTTCTTTTGTAGATTGGTTGGGATAAGAGTGTTATTTTCAAATAAAAACATTTTTGCTTAATTTCATATCTGTATGTTTTTCATGTCCTTTTTTATTGCCTTATTATTGCACTATCAAAGCTTTTGTACTGTAGAAATTTTTGTAGTGTTGAATACATGGGTGAGAGCAGATGCTTACTTCTCAGTCATAGAAAGAAAGTATCGAATTTGTCAATTTCAAGTATATTGATTGCTAAAGACTTTCATTGATGTCTTCTAATAAGTTAAGAAGTTTCCTCCTTTTTTAAGTTTGCTGACATTTTATATCAGTAATGGATATTGATACATTAAAATTATTTTTATATTTATTGCTTTAGTACAATTATAAAATATTTTACTGTATTTGCTTACTTTTATAATCAAAACTTATTAAAATATTTGATTATATTTTCTTGTATATAAACTTGGTACATCTTTTTGAAATGTAGGGAGTTGTAGGAGTTATCTAGACTAAACCATATATTTAGAGAGTAGGATTGTGATTTCCAGTTTGTTTAAATGACTGTCTTAAGGTCACTCAAAGTTAAAAAGTAGATATACGAATTTTTTTCTTTCTTCATTTCCTCTCTTCATTAAAATACATGAATAATATTTTTGAATTACATATTTAATCCGTTTACTAAGCTACATTTCATATTCAATGAGAAAGTGTGAGAAGATCTTTGAGAAGTAAATAATGCTAATACAAAAGCATTTTAATAGGTGGGAAATAATTTTTATCTTAAACACACTGCACATGAGTACTTTCATAAATGTTAATTTTGTGAGTATTAATGGGATTTTAAATAAAAAATAAGTAAAATTTAGATGCCAAAAATGTAACTCCAAGACTTAAAATTCCTTTACAAATGGAAATAAAATGTTTTCAAAGCAGCTCTAGCTTATATAATTTACAATTGAGACAGGTAAAATATACACCACATTGAAGCAATATTGTAGTATCAAAGTAAAGGATGAGCTTAGTGTCCAGACAGCTGTAATCAAGTTTCACTGGCTGACACTAATGCCTTCTGAAGCCTTGGACAACATGTCTCTTATCTCTGGGCCTTAATTTTTTAAAAATATTTTAATAGAGATGTCAATGTAAGTGATGTTTTGGTTCAAAATTTTTGTAATCTCTGATTAGACAGCTTAAGAATATACGTTAATGTGTACCTCAAATCAATTTGGTTGTTTTATTACCCATTAGCTAAATTCCTTTTGATTCTTTGAGTCTAAATGGGAAAAAATAAACAAAAAATAAAAACAAAACAAAAAAACTTCAATGAACTGTGTTTCCCCTGCTGTCATACCAAAGCAATCAACACAGGAGACATTTGTGACCAGTATCTAGGGGCTTTTCCCCATGCACCAAGAGAGCAAGCAACTCTGTGAACCCCAGCCAGGTATCCTCCAACTCAATTCATTTCCACAGTTCCTACCTGGAGACAGTGGCAGAGCTCACAGGGTGAAGGCTCGTTCCCCAAGACTGGCCCCCCACTTTCCAGTGCCAATCATAAGCTCCACGTTGTTTTACCTGGGCTTCTAACCTACGGGCTATAAATCACGGTTCCCATAACCTTCTTCTAGGATTCAATTAATTTGCTCGAACAGCTCACATAACTCAGGGAAAAACTTATTTAATGCTTATCAGTTTATTATAGACGATATTACAAAGATGCAGGTGAAGAGATGCATAGGGTGAGGCATGGGGAAGGCGCGAGAAGCTTCTATGCCTTCCCAAGCACACCATTCCCCAGGAACATTCAGTGTCTGACTATCCATGAGCTCCCTAAACCCTGTGCCTTTGAGTTTTTATGGATACTTCATTACTGAGGCATGATTAATTAAACATTGACCATTGGTGATCAACTTGAGCTTTAGCCCCTCTTCTCCTCCCCAGAGGCTTTTGATTGACAGGTAGTCTATCAAATTAAACCTAGATAAATGAAGTTAAATACATAATTTTAAAAAACCAGGAGGTTATCCTGTTTTCCATTATCATCTGATTCTTCTGAGATCAGTTAGCTAAGATCTAATTGGATCACTTAATGCCAGACACGTTTTAATTAAGAAAATTTTACATTTTATTCAGAATTTATCATTCGTGTAGTATAAATACTTTCATTTGTTATTAATGCATATATAATTTCCATAAAAAAATCAGAGGATATTTTTAAACTACTGGTTTATGAACACTTAAGAGATTGTATTTTGTTTGTGCTTACCTTTAACTAAACGTACAGACTCCCCAGGATACTTTGTAATGAAGTGAGATTTACACGGTAATGTATATTGATTCTTATAAACAGTGCAGGTTATAAATCTTACTTTTTTCCCTAAAACTATTTTATTTTTGAATAGAATGGATTAATCAAAACAACTTTATGAAAAAAAGAGAGAAAAAAGAAAAGGTAAGAGAAAAAAGAGAAGAGAAGAAAATCAGTGTAAAGTGAGAGATAAACTGTTTATGGGCTGATTTATTTCATGTTCAGGAATCATAGAGGTCAAATTTCTACAATTGTTAAAGTAGGGTTCTCTCAGTAAGCTCATTAGATGAGTATGTGTGACTTTATGAAATTTAACATATTTTAAAGTTTAAAAATGAATCCTATCCCCATATTTGTAACTGCACATTTGATTACAGAATGTTATTTTCTTACAATTACCAAAATTAATGTTTAACGCTATATGACTCTTTAGAAGATAGTTTACTGTGTCATCTAGCTCATTTTTTATCATCATTTTGTATTAATAAAAACACATATTATTAAGTTTTCTTGCTTAAGAAAGTGTAGTGTATTATTACATATATTTACTCTAAATTTGAATTTGGAGTAATAAAATGAAGCTCTCAAAACAGCTATTTAATGAAGTGAACCTACCACTTAAGAAGCAGTTTTGGCTCTATTAATGCCATCTAATATATTTTGCGCTACATAAAATACAAATATTTTATTGTCTTTCTAAACCCTGTAAATGACATTTTAGTATTGGATAATCAAATGTAACTGAAAAAGTGACTTCACATTGCCCTCCAGGAGAAAACTGAATTATGATCATGCAAATGAATTTTCCATTTTTCTCTGGTATGTAGCTTGGGAACTGTCATTATGAGAGCTCCTTTAATATTTCTAGAGAGCCAGGTGAGGAGCTGCATAATCTGAAGAAGGATAATAAGAAAAACTGTCCTGCAGATTAGAGGCAGTTAAAAACAGATTCCTCTGTATGGGGTTAAATTGTACTTGCAGAAGATGTCTGTGGATATGTGATCCTGTATGTCTATCTAGGGTGTGTGGGTATGTGTTGAATTAAACTACTACTCCTAGAAATTGTAAATAATAAAGAATCATATCTGTACCTCAAATTAGTGAGCAATACTCTAAGTAACTTGGATTTGCAATGTCCGTATATACCCGGGATGATATTTGAAATGTAGATTGCCACATGTTGAGTGAGGATTAATAAAATGGATCTCAGAAGAATAAGGAAACTTCCCAGAGAGACATCAGTTAGAAAACAGGAAGAGCAAGGAAGGGTAGAGACCAGGGAAAGCCATGAAAGAATCTACTCCGGGTACTTTAACTTTGGTTTAGGAGAAATGTCGAATTTAAAGTTCAGATTTTTGCTTTTTCTATTCCAGTGTATAGTTCTCTTTAGTAAACCTAATGCTTTATCAATATATGACATGTCCATAAAGCAGTGTGGTTTAGCTTTATGGAAAATGAGGAAAATGGAGAGGAAAGGGAAATAAAACCTGGCCCACAGTCAATCATTGTTGTCCTGTACTGAGGAATATACATGCAATTGTAATGATGAGCTGAAAAGGAAATTTGATACTATAAAATCGAGCAGAAATAGTAGGAAGGATCACGTAATGTGGGGAAGAAGATCACATAGTTGATCTAAAGATCAACTATCTTCTTTAGATCAACTATGCTACTTTATAACTTTATTCTGCAACAATAACGTGCATTTCAAAATATATATTAATCTTAATTCACTACTTTTAGTGCCCATTTCTCACCAGTTGAGCACAAGTATGAAGTAGCTCTCATGCATTATTTTTGACATATTTCATATTAAATTAAGAGAGTGAAAGGAAAATCAACAGTCAAACACAATGTAACTTCACAAATAAGCAAAACCTATGTATGTAAATCATTTCCAAACTGAGAAACACCATTAACCTTCAGTTCCTTATGTTGGATAACTTCCACTGTTGACCCCCATCTATTGTGTAGATTTTAGAGTAAAGAAAAAAAGGTTAGGGGAGCAGTTTTCAGACCTTTCAGAATCAACTACTTTATAATAAGATTTATAACTTAAATTTTTTAAATGGTCAAATATGTATTTCAATGTAACCATTCTTACTCATTTTGAGAATCAAAAATTCAAGACCAACACTTTTCAGAGTTTTAGGGCTTTTGAAGATAGAATGAGCAGGATGATCATATAAATTAAGACCATGAATAAAAATGGGGATGTTCATCTGTTACTGTTTTTTCCAAGTGATTATATGTACATCTTAAAGAGGATGACTATTGCCTGATAGTAATTATGTTACACATTTTCTCATCTTGCACTGAGTAGAAATGTATATTCTTTAATGATTAATAAACTACATTTTCTGGGCAACACTTAATTTTCTTCACAGTGTCAATTTTACGTAAAGAAAATAAAATGGAGATGGCTCATTAAACAAAGTTCTTGTGCTCAGAAGTAGCCATTAACTTATAAACAATCCTAACAATGCATCATCTTATGGTGCTGGCTTAAGAAGCCTAGAAAGCCTTTACAATATATATGATTTAGCTCAATAATTGTAAAATAATAGCTCATCCTATAATTAGTAATAATTTTCTCAGTGACAAAATAAGAAGGTCAAGAATGGTTATAGAGCAATGATGTTCAATCACTCTTCCAGATAAAACATTCAAAAAAGCAATTGAAAAAATGTACTATATAAATAAGAGTAAAATAAAAATCAGAAAAGCTGGATTGAAAATGACACAGGTACCAGGATAATTAATATAATAAACTGTGATCAAACTGTAGCTTGAATTATGTCAAAGCTTTTCAAATTAAATAAAGATAAAAAGGAGACACCTAGCTGAAAGGTAACCACATTAATTGGTGTTGATCAAACTCAAATAATAATGCTTCACATACTTGGAAAATTGCATGGGAAATCAAAACTGTTTGGCTTAACAAAATATTAAACTACAAAATAAACCTTTGCTTATTCACATATTTTTTATAATCCTTAAAAGCATTTTCATTGTTTCTTCTGGCTATTCTCACATATTTACATATTTTGGTTAAATCACTTGCACAATTTCTTAATTACACTGATTGCAATCACAAGCTCTTTTTTAAGTGCTTTATTATTTCTAAAATTTACAAAGAAAAATATTCTTGTCCAAGTTTTTATAAGACAGTAGTTGTAAAGGAAAACTCCAAATGTTTCATCTTATTTTTGTACACATAATTCCTGTTTCAGTTATTAAAAATATGTTTGATGTGACTACTTGTGTTATGTGCTTAACGTATTCCTCCCCAAATTCATATGTTGAAATTCTCATCCCCAGTATTTTAGAATGTGACCTTATTTAGAACAGTGTTGTTGCAGAAGTAATTAGTTAAGAGGAAGTCATTAAGGTGGGCCTAAATTCAATATGAATGATTTCCTTATAAAAAGGGGAAATTTGGACACAGAAACTTGCCACACATATCAGGAGAATGCCATGTGGACATGAAGATGGCAACCTACAAGCCAAGGAGAGATGCCTGGAACAGATCCTTCACTCATGCCTCAGAAGGAACCCACCTTTATTTTGAATTTCTAGCCTCTGGGATTGTGAGATAACAAATTTCTGTTGTTTAAGCCACCCAATCTGCGATACATTGTTATGGTACAACTCTAGCAAATTAATACAATTTGCTTATATCTCTTTATCAGTAAAATGTTCCACAAATTTAGAACATTTGTAGAACTGCACATTTTCTACACACTGAATCAAATATTTGGACAAAGCTGTCTTATATGGGGATTAGTCGTCTACAGCAGAGGGCAAAAACTGGGGACTCCTTGGTGCCCAGTGTGACTCTAGGAACACACATGGATGAGAACCCAAAGACAAAGGTAAATACCCTAGTAAGATGTCCAGTGAAATGTGAAAGGAGGGGAGGAATGGCAGTAGAACGAAATATGTAAAAGTTATCTCTGTTTCGTGGTATCTAGCAAGTTTAAAACATGAGTAGCTAGATGAATACACTTGTTTTTAAAATTGGGCATAATTGGACTCCACAGAAGTAAAAAAAAATATTGTTAAGATAATATCTGGTTTCTTTTGTAGACTATTCTAAAACTTAAAGCATCCTTATATTTAAGTTCAAAATGTAATTTGAGGATAAATAATCCCAGATAGTAATTAATGTGTTCAAAATAGGATAGTATCTATTTATTTATTTATTTATTGAGATGGAGTTTTGCTCTTGTCGCCCAGGCTGGAGCGCAATGGCGCAATCTCAGCTCACTGCAACCTCCGCCTCCCGGGTTCAAGCGATTTTCCTGCCTCAGCCTCCCAAACAGCTGAGATTACAGACTTGTGCCACCACGCCCGGCTAATTTTTATATATTAGTAGAGACAGGGTTTCACCATGTTGGCCAAGCAGGTCTTGAACTCCTGACCTCAAGTGATTTGCCCACCTTGGCCTCCCAAAGTGCTGGGATTACAGGTATGAGCCACCAGGCCCGGCCTAAAATAGTATAGTATCGCTCTTAGTATTTGATTGACAATATTCTAATTGTTTATGGAGGTTTAAGAAGAATTTTTATATACTATCTAATTTGAGTAGTATATTTTTATGAGATAAGTATATCTGACCCTATTTCAACCCCCATGTTATAAAAGAAAAAAACAAAGCAAGTCCAAACAAAAATATGATTCTTCAAGAACTAAACCCTTCAAAGAAAGAATAGTGAGAAGCATAGTTGAGACAAAAATGCATCTCTTGCTTTGAACTTCCATGTTATTTATGCTATATCACATTGTACTGACACATGGTCAAGCTATGTCTGTGTAATAATTTTCATAGATATGGAACACACATTAAGTTTTACACTTATAAATTTGACATATTTTGGAATTCAGTGATTGATTATTGTTTCATTCATAAAATAAGTATTTGGATCATATTATGTACTCAAATAATGTATGTCTTAGTCTGTTGGGCTGCGGTAACAACACACCATAAATGGGGAAGCTTATAAACAACAGAAATTTATTTCCCAAAGCTCTGGAGGCTGCAAATTCCAAGATCAAGTTTCTGACATATTCAACATCTGGCGAGGGCCCACTTCCTGGTTCACAGATGCTCCTTCTCAATGTCTTCTCACATGACAGCGGCAAAGCAGCTCTCTGGGACTTCCTTAATGAGGGCACTAATCCCATTCATGAGAGTTCTGCCACATGATCTAATCACCTTCCAAAAGACCTGTCTCCTATTGTCATCACACTGATAATCAAGTTTCAACATATGAATCTGGTGGAAACAAACACATTCAGACCATAGCAGTGTGGTAGGAAGAATAATGACCCCCACCAAAATATGTCCACAGAATCTTTGTAAACGGCAGTTACAGGGCAAAGGTGAATTAAACTTACCAGTTAGAATTAAGACATCTAATTAACTGACTTTCAGATGGAGAGATTATTCTGGATTAATTAGGTGGGTCAAATGTAATCATAAGTGTCCTTACAAGTGAAAGAGGGCAGCAGAAGGAAGAGAACTGGAAAGACAGTGGTTTTAGGAAGACTTGGCACAATGTTACTGGTTTTAAAGGTAGAGGGTTGAGCCAAGTAATTCTGTGGCCTCTAGAAGCTGAACACAGCCCTAGTACTGACTCCTTGATTTTTTACCTGATCTCTGACCTAAAGGCCTCTAAGTTAATAACTTAGTGTTGTTTTAAGCTAAGGTAGAAATTTATTATGGGAGCAACTGAGAGTGAATACAGATTGCATTCCAGATCTAAGGAATCCTCCGACCTAATGAAGAATGCAGCAAAATACACAGGAAATTACAAAAGACTGTGGTAAGTGTTGGAGTGGAGAAGTATTTTTTTTTTTTTTTTTTTTTTTTGAGATGGAGTCTCACTCTGTCACCCAGGCTGGAATGCAGTGGCACGATCTTGGCTCACTGCAACCTTCGCCTCCCGGGTTCAAGCAATTCTCCTGCCTCAGCCTCCTGAGTAGCTGGGACTACAGGCACACACTGCCATGCCAGGCTAATTTTTTGTATTTTAGTAGAGACGGGATTTCACCGCGTTGCTCAAGAAGTATGATTTTTTAATAAGAGTATCTAGAGAAGTCCATTAAACGCAGCCTAGAGACTGGAAAGGACACAAAACCAGAAGGAAGAATGTGTCTTATGGTAAGTGTGAGTTAAGTGTTATAACTTAAGGTGAGTAAACTGCTGGTACAAAGATCAAAAAGCAAGAAGGAATGTGGCATTTTTGGATAATACTTTGGTATAGCAAGCTTGTAGTTTGTGAGTAAAAAAAAAGAAAAAACAATGCAAACAAAACAACGGAGGAAATAAACTACTAGTTATTTGAGGCACAAACTTCTTAAGGAGGGTCCATTTGATATCCTGAGGGGACTGAAGGACCATTAAAATGATTTCAGGTTGAGCTTTGCATTTTAGGAAGGATATGCTTGATGCCCTGTAAAGGGACTGGATTAAGAATCAACAACAATGAATACAGCGGGATCATGTACAAAGCTGCATTATTATCTAGAAATGATGCTGGGCTGAACTATGAAGACTCATATTGAGGACAGAGAGAGGGACCAGTTTTTAAATTGTTTAGGGGAAAGATTCAAGATGTACTTTTCATTCTTACAGAAATGAAGGCAAGGGAGAGAATTTTTAAAAATATTATTACTGCTGTAGCAACTGGGTATAAAAAGGGTAATGTAATACTCTCAGTTAGAAAAACAGAAATATGAGTAGCCTTTGACATGTGGCAAACAGTGAGTTTAGGTTTGAACAAATGGCAGTGAAGCGCCAGAAGAGAATCCACGTGAGAGTGTCCAGTAGGCCAAGGATGGGTTGAAGAGACTAGTGGATGAGTATGACAAGCTTCACAACTTTTCAACATGAAAAATTATGCAGTTGCATCTGCCATTGTATTTTAGCGGAAACCTATTTCAAATATCCTAAAATATCCTAATAGTGTTTTTGCAGAAATATAAAAAATAAAAATAAAAGCCGATGGCCATCTTCTTTGGTAGATGACCAAAAAGTACCTTCAAAGAATATATTGATGTATCTTTAAATACATAAAATGAAGATATTCATATATCTTTGAAAAAAACATCTATCCAACTACCTTGCCAATTTTTATATTAATCTGTTATGTAGATGATTTGCAGTTTCCTACCATGCCTTGGGTGGTCTTTTCACTCTGTTGATAGTGTTCTTTGATGCATGAAAGTTCTAAATTTTGATTAAGTCTAATGTATCTATATTTTATTTTGTTACCTGTGTTTTTGTTGTTACAGCCCATAAAACATTACCAAAGCCAATGTTATGAAGAGTTCCTCCTATGTTTTCTTCTGACTTTTATAGATTCAGCTCTTACTTTTTGGTCATTGATCTATTTTTAAGGGTTTTGTTTTTGGTTTTGGAGGCAAATGGATATTCGGTTTTCCCAGCACTAGTTGTTGAAAAGACTGTTATTTCTCCATTGAATGGTTTTGGGACTCCTGTTGAAAATTGTTAGACAATGTATAGGAAGGTTTATTTCTAGAATCTCTTTTATCTTCTATTCCATTCCATTGGTCTACATACGTTTTAGTGCCAGTACCATACTGTTTTGATTTTAGTGGCTTTGTACTAAGCTTTAAAATAAGAAAGAATGAGATCCCCTCCACCTTTGTTTTTCTTTTATCAAGATTGTTTTGGCTACGTAGGACTCCATGCGATTCCATATGAACTTTAGATTTTTTTTCTATTTCTGAAAAAACACTATTAGGATATTGATAGAGATTGCATTTAATCTGTAGATTACATTGAATAGTATTGTCATTTTAACAATATTAAGTCTTGCAGATATATTTTAAATCTGCCACATTTGCAGCTTCTTTCTCCATAAAATGCTTACAAATAAAAAATTGGCATAGATCAGAAATGCTTACAAATTTAAAAATAATATAAATATACTTTGGTTATAAAATTATGTATTCACAGATCATTTTAAGCTGAGAGATGAGTATAATAAGCTTCACAAGTTTTCAACAGGAAGAATTATGCAGTCGCATCTGCAATCGTGTTTTAGCTGAAACCTATTTTAAACAAAATGTAGCAGAATTTTTAGATTCAAATATGCTTGCACTCTTCCTTCTAGTAGAATTCAATGTGAGTTTACTTGCTAGATTGCTGACAAGTTCAGAAACATTTAATCAGTTATGCTCAACCAGTTGCAAATTCTAACACTATTACAAGAACATGAACAACAGAAGGTGTTTTTTTTTTTTAATCATCCTGTTTTTTTCAAAGATAGATGCTTTGTGCACACTACAGGCAAGAATACTGAACGTATGTATGGTCAGGGATGCATAAGGAATGAGCACATCACTATGACGACTTTTTTGGACAGTAACATTCTCTGAGGCTCCCAACCAGCTAACTTAAGAAATCTATCTGCACCACAAATGTATGAATATGATATAATTATTCGTTCAACATTTATACATGGATTTCAGGGCCCAGTGAACTGGTAAAGCCAAAGCTGAGATGAGTTGTACCATCCCACATTGTTATAATGTTGAATTATATTTTCTATCACTTACTATAAGATGGCTTAGCACCAATAGTGGTATACATCTTTCCCTAATTTTATGTCTATACATTTACGAAGGTGTGGT
The DNA here is from genome assembly GCF_006542625.1 of Nomascus leucogenys. Taxonomy (NCBI): domain Eukaryota; kingdom Metazoa; phylum Chordata; class Mammalia; order Primates; family Hylobatidae; genus Nomascus; species Nomascus leucogenys. The sequence goes on from NC_044387.1 coordinate 82,255,003, forward strand.
AAATGAGAAAGGCAAGTCTTACACCTAATTCTACCATATATAAATATTCATATAATACCACCTGGCAGCAGAAGCAGTTTCTGTTGGGGATGTGACAAGGAATTCATCCACTGCTAATTATCTAAAGTCTCTAATAGTCACTAAAAGGAACTTAATGGCTCTTAATGACCAAACTGGCATAGATCAGTTCTCAACACCCTGAAATCATGTCTCAGTTAAAGTCAGAGGGAAAGTCTGATAAAATTGTTTTTTTTTTTTTGGTTCAAACTAACACTTTTAGAATTATATTATCATGCAAATGTGAAGACACTTTCCTAACTGATATTTTATTTCTCTGGTGACACATAATATAGAACCAAATTTTAATGCTTTCAGGTATTAGTAGTTTTTCAGTGGCTGTCTATGCATTGAAAAATGGTAAAAGGCCGTGGAATGCAAATTATAAAATGAGTTTTAGGGATAGGAAATCTCAGATCAATTTATTTTGCTTTATTGGATCCAGAAGAAAAAGTGAGTAGTTTCCAGAGGAAAAAAAAAGAAATACTTTCCTTAAAAAAGCAAAATAAATAAATAAATAAAATAAAACAACAACAACAAAAAAACACCGTGATAATATAGCCTGGCTTTGGGGAAACAATCTTGATTGAAGCTGATAAGTCCCACTGTCTCCACAAACTATAAAAAATGCCCTTAAATATTCTAATATTTCAGCAAGTAATAACTTGATGAGTTCAGTTTGAAATCAACATTTAAAAATACTCATACACCCCAAAGGATTAGAAAACATAGATGAAAGAGGCAGTGTGATCTCACATAAAAATCTTTTACTGGCATTGTTTGTTTTGTACATCTGTAACTATATAGAAAAATGTGCTACTTTCTTAGATATAAATACCAGAAACATAGTGCTAATACAAAATCTTTTTCTAACATCATATTAGGATAAATTTGTTTAATATGGAATGATAACAACAGTGCAATATATAGGCAGTGGTGTATATAGCATTTTCACCTGTTGTTTAAACATATTTAAAAGATGTTAAAATATTTAATTAAACAGTTTTAGTTGAGTGTAAAATGTCTACAAAGAGCAGGGAAAGGACCTACACTTTTGATGGGGCTCCACAAACATTATATTCTTTCTAAATGAAATGTGTCAAACTATAAGTAAAAAAGAAAAACTCACTCATCGTAGCAATAAGATAAATTCCTGATCTCAGAAGTGTTACTATTTTATATATCCTAGCAAAGATGTAGTCACAAAAACATGTTGAGCTGTCACCTATGTCATTTTCAGAATGCTAATATAGATAGTTCTTATAAAATATCATTATAATAAAATGAATTATGGTCAATGGAAATATGAGTTGTACATACACCATTAAACATGACTACAGGCTCGAATATTTAGTTTGCTCAACTAACTTTGATATTCTTTTAATCTAAGTTTTTCATCAGTAAAATGAAATATTAAATTTTAAATTTAAAACTTTAGACAAGTTCAATTTTTTATCCTCGAGTAGCTCAGAAAGTTTTTAACAAATTCATCAGAAATTATTTTATTTACCAAAATCTATCCCATCACATATATAAATTATATTTTTGCTACAATACATTGTTAAATAAAATTCTGGAGATAGTGTGAATTTTTTTTTTTTAATTTGAGATTTGAAGTTGTCACCAATTTATTTAGGTGCCTCCTCAAAAGTCACAACAAATTTGTTGACAGGATTATTACTAACTTTGAATTTATTTTGGATTGCACAATGTAAGTATTCTAAGAATCTTTTCTAGAAATTGTTAGCCTTATCCATCGCCAATTTTGTTGGATCTTTTCTCCTAATATTCCTTAAATCCATAACTTCTGATTTACCCAATTGCCTTTGTTCAAGCCCTCAAAACTTATCACTTAGAGAATGGCAGCCTGAGTTAGTAGTGCCCTGGTGAATGTTTACAAGCCAGCTCTCTAAGCTGTGGTGGTAATGGGTTGGGGTAAGGGGTTTGACTGTAGCATTTGACAGTATCTGTGCTATAAAGGTTCCCACCATGGGCCAATTTCAAGTTACCAATGTGACATCAACATGATAGCACAGTTCTTGAAAATGAAATCATTGACCCCAAAATACCACTGATTGCACTATCTACATTTCTTTCTGCTTCTCACCTTATGTCTTAAGGCATTTTGCACTCAGTTTCATAAATGATCTCTCAAATGTAAATGACAATCCCTGTATCACTGTTGGTGTCTTGCCTATACCTACATGAATTATCCAATTTCTCATTATCGTGTTCACTAAGTCTCAAACTCTAACCCCTTCCTCCTAAGCCTCTTTATTCACTAATTTCTAGTTTGCACTTTTGTCTCCCTCAGTCCCCCAAATGCTTGCAACTTCCCACACTTTTGGCTTTGCTGATGGGCTCCCCATAGCAGAAAAGCACCTGCCCTCTTGGATTTTGTCCCCAAGGACTCTTACCCAGGGGCATATGTAATTCAAAAGTTATCTCCGCTTAGAATTCATCCCTGTGGGTGGTCCTTTTCCATTGCCCCTTGAGATACTATATTGTAGTTGCCTTTTACTGTTTAATTTCCTAAATAACAGAAAAGATTTCTTATCCATTTTTGTATTTGTAGTAACTAGCCTTAATAATGTCATGTAATAAGAACATAACAAATGTTGATTGTTGACTATGAAATTAAATGACTTGAAATATTAATCTAAATGGGTAAAATTACATAAGCGGATCATTGCACAGCTGATAAATTTTAAACTACAAAATACTTACATAAAATATACCACATTTATTCTTCTTTGTCTGGCTTTCTTCTCTCTTCAATCACTCTTCTCTCTGTCTCTCCCCACCTTTCCAACATACTTTGTGTATTTTTTATTTGAAAAGTTTCGTTCTTTTGGAGTAGACAAGTTCAATATGCCATATACTATAGTGTCTGATTTACTTGTTTATTCAATAAAGTGTTATTATCACTAATGTTAATTAAGCAACACTGAAAAGAAAGAGGGTAATCTTGCAATGTTCTGTAGACGGTATCTACAAATGTGCATATCCTCTCAATGTGATTTGTAATCTGCAACTTCTGTAAAGCTTTAAACATCATAGATGTTTTCTGTTTGTCCCATATGGTCAGGGGCAACAACTAGGGTCTGTTAACTTTACTTGAATGATTAGTAACAAGTTTACTGCAGTTTCCTTCCTTGTTATAGCAACAGTTTCCACTAGGAAGAACACATTTTACAATGAGTGCATTGCAGATGACATACAGCACTCAGGCCCTAACAAAATCTTCACTCAGGCAGTACACAGCACTTAGTGTACACACTTTGTTTCTGTATTTGTTGATGTTTATTTAACTTCAATCTATTTTTAATTGTCACCTAAGGATATAACAAATATATATTGGAAATTTAACATAAATATACTTTTTATCATATAAAAATTATTTCCAAATTTACTAAGGATGATAGCAATGGTAGATGGTGCTAAAAATTTACTCACCCAATAACACTACATGGACAGAGGTAGATTATAAATTAAAAAGAGAACGTATAATATATCCTTAAGAAATTCAACTTTGTTATTAACAAAATCAAATAAAACAATCAAAACATTGATGAGTACTAATGAGTAGTATCAGGCATACATGCATAAATAGCTAATAATCATCAAACTAATTACTTGTATAAAAGCATAAAGATGGACATGCATTAACAATTTATTCTGTTCCTTGTAAAAATGTTAAAAACAAATTTGTTACTGTTTTTGAAATACCTATAAAAGAAATTGCCACAAAAAGTATCATGCGCTGAATTACTATGAGATGTTAAAGTATTTTGCACATACCTTTTTAAACATAAATATGTACATATGCACATATATTTATTTTTACTGTGATGACCCTGAAAAAGTCTTTTAGCATTTTTCAAACCTTTAAATAATTATTATGTTCCATGTCTCATAGTAATTTCCCTAGAGTTCTCAGAGGTAACAATATTCTAGAGCTATTTGTAAAACTTCAAAACGTGGAATGTAAAACATTATTCCATGTGGTATATAAGGTTGTACATGCTCCCTAAAGCTGTTTCACTGTTCATTGCTGGACTGAAATAATGCAGAGGGGAAACACGTTTTTTTTTTTTTTTTTCTCAGACTGAACAGTGTCTCACATCAAAAGACTTACATGATTGGTGAATTTCTTTTAAGGAAGGGAAAGACATGAGTCATTAGTTACTAAGATAAGATTATCTTAAAAATTAGAAAAGCTACTTTTAAGGTACTAACTATGGACAGAAGATATATGATTTAAATGACCATCAGTAAGCGCATTTGAAAAACACCTATGCATGGTGGCATTAAATATATTTTATAGAACTCGGCCAAGGACACGAAAAATGTTTCTCAAAAGGAGACATACAAGTGGCAAAAAAATAAATACATGAAAAAATGTTTAACATCACTAAGCATCAGATAAATGCAAATTAAAACCACAATAAAATACCATCTTACACCAGTCAGAATGGCTATTACTAAAAAGTCAAAAAACGGCTGGGCGCGGCGGCTCATGCTTGTAATCCCAGCACTTTGGGAGGCCGAGGCGGGTGGATCACGAGGTCAGGAGATCAAGAACACGTTGAAAACCCGTCTCTACTAAAAATACAAAAAATTAGCCGGGCGTGGTGGCGGGCGCCTGTAGTCCCAGCTACTGCGGAGGCTGACGCAGGAGAATGGCGTGACCCCCGGAGGCGGAGCTTGCAGTGAGCCGAGATTGCGCCACTGCACTCCAGCCCTGGCGACAGAGCGAGACTCCATCTCAGAAAAAAAAAAAAAAAAGTCAAAAAACAACAGATGTTGGCATGGATGCAGAGAAAAGGGAACACTTATACAGTGTTGGTGGGGATGTAAATTAGTTCAACCACTATGGAAAGAAGTATGGAGATACTTCAAAGAACTGAAAGTAGAACTACCATTTGACCCATCAACCCCGCTACTGGGTATCTATCTACCCAAAAGAAAGGAAATCATTATACTGAAAAGACACCTGCATTCCTATGTTTATTGCAGCAATATTCACAATAACAAAGTCATGGAGTCAACCTAAGTGTCCTCCAATGGTTGACTGGATTTAAAAAAATGTGGTACATATATACCGTGAAATACTATGCAGTATTTCATAAAAAATGAATGAAATCAAGTCCTCTGCAGCAACATGGATGGAGTTGGATGCCATTATCCTAAGCAAACTAACACAGAAGCAGAAAATCATGTATCACATGTTCTCATTTATAAGTGAGAGCTAAACAATGGATACACATGGACAAAAAGAGAAAGATAATAGGCCCTGCGTGGTGGCTCACACCTGTAATCCCAGCACTTTGGGAGGCCAAGGCAGGCGGATCACGAGGTCAGGAGATCGAGACCATCCTGGCTAACACAGTGAAACCCCGTCTCTACTAAACATACAATAGCCAGGCGTGGGCGTAGTGGCAGGCGCCTGTAGTCCCAGCTACTCCGGAGGCTGACGCAGGAGAATGACGTGAACCCAGGAGGCGGAGCTTGCAGTGAGCCGAGGTGGCGCCATTTCACTCCAGCCTGGGAGACAGAGTGAGACTCTCTCAAAAAAAAAAAAAAAAAAAAAAAAAAAAAAAAAAGATAATAGGCTCTGGGGACTCCAAAAAAGGGAGGGTGTGAGGGAATGTAATTTCAAATTACTTATTTGGTAAAATCTTCCCTTTGAGTAATGGGTACATTAGAAGCCCAGTCCCCACCATTACAGCATATACCCATGTGACAAACATCTCTGAATCCAAAAAAAAAATACGATAAATACATTTGATGTAACTCTTTCTAAAGTAAATATTCTATTTATGTGGAGAATATATACAAGTATGTTTGTCCCTTAGATGAAATTACATTCATTTTAGTATACGTTTTTCTGAATTTCTGAAAAATAAATATTAATACAAAGTTCACACCATGTTATTTATGTACAAATGGAATTTGCACTTAAATTCATATTTAAAATAATTGGAATAAAATTTTAGATAGAGAAGTTGTTATCATCTGACACTCTAATGTTACACTGTCCAAGAGGGTAGCTAGTAATTAACTACCTGTGGCTATTGAACATTTAGCTTATCCAATTGAGATATGCTGTACTGTAATAATGTAAAATATACACCAGGTTCCAAAGACTTGGTAAGAAAAAGAATGAATAATATACACTTAATGCTCATATTGATATGATAATATTTTGGACGTGTTTAATAAAATGTTATTAAAATCAATTTTGCTTGATTTTTCTTTTTTTAACGTGACTGCTAGAAAATTTCAAATTATTAGGATGGCCAGCATTTTTTGTTTGTATTATGTTTCAATAGACATCGCTTCTCTAAGTATAACAGTGATAGTTTGAGTATGATAATAGAGTATTACCTTCATAATTTTAAAAATTATGATTTTCAAACAATGGCAGCCATTAAAAGATGATATTCATTTGCATTTTAAAAAATTAGTGTATGGTCTCACTTATATGTGGAATCTAAAAAGGTCTGAAAAACGTAATCCTTAGGCAAATCCTACCTAAGATTACTATACTGTAATCAGTGGAAAGAAATTTTAGGTTAGATGTGCTAAGTTGTTACCGACAATATATGATACAGTGTGGAAAATAAGAATGATTGGTCAATTCTCATTTTATTGTACTGCAATTACACTTAGTCAGAAAAGACCTTACTCTGTTAATATTTGTATGACAAAAAAAGCAAATACTTTAAGAAATAAGTACGATGAATGTTTCACTTGAACTGTCTAATTGTGTCACTTTTAGGATTATAAATCATTATGTTAGCAAGCAAAATGTACCAGTTAGAGATCAGAGTGTGAAGAATGCCAGATACTATAGGTAAAAAAAAGAACCCTAAAAGCACAATAGTGGCATCCCATTAAGGTAATCTTAAAAATGGGAGATTAAAGGACAAAATGAAGGACGGGGTTATTTTACCATGGGAAAAACCTAAGACTTAAAAAAAAAATACAATTTAAATTGGTATTGCTTCTCTTTCTCTCTTTCCATTACAGTTGGTGTATAAAAGTAATTTACTATGTTTAGGAGCAAAAAACTGTCCTTTTGGAATACATGTCTATAGGCTGGGTCTCAGCAATCATTTTGGAAAATCCTTTCCCTAAGAACCTGTATAGCAACAGCAACACAGACTAGAAAGCAAGGAAATGGTGCTGAGTGGTATTTCCCAAAATAGCCAGGGGATAGCTATGAACTCTAACATAAAATGTTTTATAATCAGCCCTGGCACAGGGACTCACACTTGTAATACCAGCACTTTGGGAGACTCACTTGAAGGTAAGAGTTTGAGACCAGGCTGGGCAACATAGCAAAGTCCCATCTCTACTAAAAAAAATAAATAAATAAATTAGCCAAATGAGGTGGCATACTCTTGTAGTCTTAACTACTTGGGAGGCTGAAGTGGGAGGATTGCTTGAGACCAGGAGCTCAAGGCTGCAGTGAGCTATGATAGTGTCACTGCACTCCAGCCAGGGTGACAGAGGGAGAACTTGTCTCAAAAAAAAAAGAAAAAAAAAGGATGATCATACAAACTAAAATGCACATTATTAATTTTGTAATGCTAGTATGTAATAGAAGAATTATTCTCCAAATATGTCAGGTAATTAAGTTGCTGCAAGGTTTCATATTATAATGATCTGTATATACGGGGTTATTTTATAGTAGCTATAACATTATCTAACACAATGATTCCCAAATCAAGGTAAACCTTAGAATTATCAATGCCTTTGTGTTTGAATGCAAGGTTTAGTCTTTCAGAGATAATTCGTGAGCTCTAGGCCAGAGGTGAATTCAGTTGCCCTGGTAAACTTTGTTGTTTTATTTTTAAATAGCAGAGATACAAAATAGTGACACATTATGATGTATAAACCAGTACATTTGAACAAAGTAAGGATGCCTGTGAAACCACTATAGATGTTAAACATAGATAGATGATAGATGGATAGATAGATGATAGATAGATAGATAAATAGATAGATTAGATAGATAGATAGATAGATAGATAGATAGATAGATAGATAGATAGAACATTTCCAGCACCATAGATGACCTGATGTTTCCATCCCATTCCTTTTCCTTTCTCACAAAGGCTACCATCATTCTAAAACCATAGAGGAGTTTTAGCTGTTTTGTATTTTATCTAAATATATTCATAATTGATGGAAGCTTATATGTTCTGCTTCTTTATCCAGCATTATTGTTTTTCAGTTTTCTTACATCCAACCACTCAACCATCAGCACTTTTGCTTCTGCCCTTACATCTATATTGAAAGTCTCATGACCAGAGTTACTAGTAAGTTCCTTTCTGCCAAACCTAGTGGCCAAGAAGAATTCACTTTTTTTTCCCTTGGATTCAGCTTTGAAAAATGTTCATCAATTCTTCCTTAGTAAAATGTCATGGTGGTGCCCTGCTTTGGACACCACCTGTTAAAATGCATTTCAGTTTTAATTCTGGTAGGGACTGAATTGTGTCTCCTCCAACTTCATATGTTAATTCCCTAACCCTCAGTGTGACTATATTTGGAGATAGGTCCTAAAATAACGTTAAGGTTTAATGAGGTCTTTAGGGTGGGTCCTAATCTGATAGGTTTTTTTGTCCTTACAAAATGAGACACCAGAGAGCGTTCTCTCTCTTTGGTGACAATGCAGCAAGAAGGCGGGCATTTGTTTACAGGCCAGGAAGACAGCCGTCACCAGACACTGCATTGGCTGGTACCTTGATGTTAGACTTCCCCATCTCAAGAACTATGAGAAATAAATTTCTATTGTTTAAGCCACCTGTCTACCATATTTTGTTATGATATCCACTAAGATGGTTCTCAAGTCCTCCACTTTTGCTCATTCTTTCTCTCTTTACGTGCTCATCTTGAATGACCCAACCTCCTGACAGATCTTCAGTTTCTACCTGTATATTCCCTATCTTTATTTCTGGCTGAGGCCACCTACTTGAACCACAATATTCTCCAAACAGAAGTTTGTGTATTTTTTAAAAATATACCAACATTTCCAAAATTTAACTCAATGTCTTTCCCTAAACTTGCATCTCTTCCTGAGACCCCTGCTTTAATAAACAGAAACACCATTCACCTCAGCAGGCAAGCTAGAAATTTGGGCATTATCCTTGACTCAAGTCCTCTCCCTGTCAAGTATATCTAATCACTCACCAATTCAAGTTAATTCTGTTTATAAGTTATTTCACAGATATGGCCACATTCCTGCATTTTTACTGTTGCTTCTTTGGTTCTGGCCCCATCATCATTTTTAGCCTATATTAGTGCAACATTCTTAATTTTGCTCACTAAACTCTGCTATTTTTCTCAAACAAAGGTTTTTATATACTAATGATCTAATATCTATGAATGCTAATGTAATATTCATTTTTATTGTTCTAATTATTAGAAGCTTTCAATAAGTAATATTTTAGTGTAGCAGTTCTGCTTTCCCTGGAAAATGAGTTTTATTTCCCTCATAATGTCATTATCAAATCTATATTGCATTAAGAACTGTTTCAGCCAGGCGCAGTGGCTCACGCCTGTAATCCCAGCACTTTGGGAGGCCGAGGCGGGCGGATCACGAGGTCGGGAGATCGAGACCATCCTGGCTAGCACGGTGAAACCCCGTCTCTACTAAAAATGCAAAAAATTAGCCAGGCGTGGTGGTGGGCGCCTGTAGTCCCAGCTACTCGGGAGGCTGAGGCAGGAGAAAGGCGTGAACCTGGGAGGCAGAAGTTGCAGTGAGCTGAGATCATGCCACTGCACTCCAGCCTGGGCGACAGAGCAAGACTCCGTCTCAATAAAAAAAAAAAAAAAAAAAAAAAAAAAAGAACTGTTTCATATAGGGTGATGATATTTTGAATATAAACATTAATAATTAGGTGATTTTAAATTTTTTTAATATTTTAGAATTTTAGAATCATAGTTACCTCTTTTAAAGAATAGAGCTATTACACAATTAGTGTTAATATGATGTTCACAGTTGATGTGTTTTACTGACAAAAACTTAATTATTTTTATGCCTGCTAGAAACATACCTTCTTTTGGATATTTGTACACACAAAGATCATGTTGAATTAATAGAAATTTTTAATAGTGTAACATTAGAAGTTGAACACACAAAAATGCATACACATCTTAAAGTACATATATATGTATATGGTTTTGGGAGCTACAACTTAGAACAGTTTAATAACACTTCAAAAATCTATTACATTTACCAGAACATCTCATACAGTTTTAAAAGTTTATACTTCTTATAAAATTTCACACAATTTTAAGGTTTAGTACTACAGTCAAAGTAATTTATTATTTAACTCAGGAAATGAAGTACATAGGAAGCAGTTTCAGAACAAAAATTCTTTCTCTGGGTAGTCAATTATACCATTCTTGGTTATCTAGAAACTCTAAATGAAGTAACTCATTTCTAAAATCAACAAGCATATAACATCACTTCATCATTTCAACTGAGTTTCATAACCTAAGCAAATAAAGACATTTATTTGAGCATCACTTCTGAAGTTAAATGCCTCAATTAGTGTATGGTCATCTTGTCTGATGGCAAATCATTTATATTTACTGACAGATTTAAATCAGAAGTATAGCATTCCATGTAAATCATACTTAATGTTATAATTTGATTAAATTTGTATTGGAAGACACTGAAATATTTAGCACTTGGTATAGAATAATAGCACTATTAACTCATTTTTAATTCTACAACAAACTTTTGCCCTGGAAAATGAACACACTTTACTGAGTATACTCATGACAACAAAATCCAGGGTGAAGGATGTACACCACCTTACCAGAGAATTTGATATTTCCTCTCTATATTCAAAAGTATGTCACTAAACTTACTATTTATTGGATCCTATTAAATAGCTTTCCAAGTCTGTTAATCAAACAAGGCATGATATGAAGTACCTGAAGCACACAATAAGGATTTATTTTAAATACGTTAGTAAAAATCAAATTATTAACAATACTAAAAATGATGAAGAAAAATTAAATAATTGACCATTCAATACCTATGGTAAAATATTAAAATAATTTATCTAATCCACAAAGAAAAAAGATATTTTTGAAAAACACCTTATATCTTCTGTAATAACACTGCAATAATATAAGGACACTTGATAATGTGCTATTTTTTTACCATTAACTTTTTCCTGTTTGCAGATTGCCCTTTACTATCTTCCATTTTATACCATGGCAGAGAGTAAGAACCTGGAACTCAAGAAATCTGTCTACCTTTGTATCGACCAGAAAACAGTTAATGAATCATGATAGGTTTCTAACTTCTTCTGCCTTGGTTTATGCCTCTGGATATTCACTTAAGGCTTTTCTAGCTTTCTGAGCTTCTTTTTATAAAGTATGTGGAGGAATGCATCCTGGATGTGGAAAAATGTTTCCTTTTTAGTCTTAATACATCTGTCCTTTTGATCACTGTCTGTCTGAGATTATACATTCCTAGGGGAAAGGAAACCTATCTTTGGAAGTAGCTTTGACTATCACAACACCCTATACACAAAGGTACATAATACATGATTTTTTAATAGATTCCTTTTCCCATTAGTGCTATACATTTTTTATTCATGATACCTTAGTATTTTACAACTTTCTAAAATCATGTCATTATACAAAGCCTGTCACTAAACTTCACAAAACCCAAGTGGATTTAATTATCAGGTAATTTTATGGAGGCAGATAAAGAAATCGATGTGTTTATAATTCTCATTAAAGTATAAATATCTTCCCACGAATGCAGATAAAATCCACACAGGTCAGTTCTGTATCTCTGAGGGATCATTATATAGTTTGATGCCTAGTTTAAATAAGGGTGAAGCACTGAAAATGTAATACCTAAAATAAGTTTGCTCGGTGACACCAAAAAGAGTATTAAAATATTTCCTGTAATTGCAGCATTACATAGAAAAAACATTATTTCCACTAAATGATGTTGTGAACAACATTTTATCATTGTTATGGAATAGTTTTGATTATCTAAAAAGAAAAAATAATCTCATGATTGCTGATTGCCAAGCAATTTCATTACCCAACTAACATCTCTTTATGACTATTAAAAATGCAAACCTTTTGTATTATACATAAATTTGACCTAATGGCAGAATCATTACTATATTCACTAAATTCATTGTATTTACTACAAACAAGTTCCATAAAATTTTTAACATATTACTTTCTAATAGCTAATGAAACTCACATATATTTCCTTCTATCCAAATTCAATATTCCCTAGTACTTTTATATGTAATCAGTTTTACTATATCTTTATTAAAACTTTTTATTGATTATTTAGATTTCTGACTTGTAAAATGTTATTTATAAGGACGATGCACTGATGTACCTTGTTTTCTTTAGCAACATCAAATTACATCCCAAAACGCAGTACTATTTTTCCCCTTGACAGGTGCAAGCAGTAGTACTTTAGGCAAAATCATTTTTACTGATAGGGCCAAGGATTGCTTTTCAGTGTCTTTGCTGGCTATCATAAAAATAACGTATTACTCATTTACGTATTTCTATTATTTCTCTTTCACTATTGCACCACCAACAATAACTCTATTTTGAATAAATATCTTACACAAACATATCCATTTAACACTCTTGTTGATGCTTGGTAAACTATATACTATTGAAATTATTTGCAAGCGAGAAATGCAAATCAAAACCACAATGAGATACCATCTCACACCAGTTAGAATGGCGATCATTAAAAAGTCAGGAAACAACAGGTGCTGGAGACGATGTGGAGAAATAGGAACACTTTTACACTGTTGGTGGGACTGTAAACTAGTTCAACCATTGTGGAAGTCAGTGTGGCGATTCCTCAGGGATCTCGAACTAGAAATACCATTTGACCCAGCCATCCCATTACTGGGTATATACCCAAAGGACTATAAATCATGCTGCTGTAAAGACACATGCACACGTATGTTTGTTGCGGCACTATTCACAATAGCAAAGACTTGGAACCAACCCAAATGTCCAACAACGATAGACTGGATTAAGAAAATGTGGCACATATACACCATGGAATACTATGCAGCCATAAAAAATGATGAGTTCATGTCCTTTGTAGGGACATGGATGAAACTGGAAAACATCATTCTCAGTAAACTATCGCAAGGACAAAAAACCAAACACCGCATGTTCTCACTCATAGGTGGGAATTGAACAATGAGAACTCATGGACACAGGAAGGGGAACATCACACTCTGGGGACTGTTTTGGGTTGGGGGGAGCGGGGAGGGACAGCATTAGGAGATATACCTAATGCTAAATGACGAGTTAATGGATGCAGCAAACCAACATGGCACATGGATACATATGTAACAAACCTGCACATTGTGCACATGTACCCTAAAACCTAAAGTATAATAATAAAAAAAAGAAATTATTTGCAAGCATGGCTGTAGAATTTGCCTACTTTTATTAGTCAAGTCTATGTATCTTTCTGTTGAGAGATGGAGGTAGTGGTTAGGAGATCAGACTGCTTATTTATTAAAACTATTTAGTAAAATGCCCAAAATAATTTCTACATTTTCATAAAATTTCAGGTTGCAACAGATAATGCAGTTGGGCCAGGTTTTTCTAAATGCCCTGATATGTCAAGTATCTGACTTTTTATTTATGTTATTCTTTCTGTCCACTACCCTTTGCTCATCTCCAAAAGTTTAAATTCACTTGTCCTTAAGATTAATTTAGTTATTTAATTTCCACCACCTTCATAAGGTATCCCTGATTTCCAAAACTAAATATCGTATTTTCAACTTACTTAATATTTTGTAGGCTTTGTAAGTAACACCTATTCCCTTCTATCTTATATGATAGTATCGTTCATACAGACATATGCACACACACACTCATTATTATATGTAAACATAAGTTTTTCCCTGACAAACCACATTTTCTCCCTGTTACCCTGCCACCATGAGCACACAAAAGAATACCCACCACAGCAGGAAGCATAGGGAAAAACACATAGACTTCATAATTAGGTCAACATGAGTTTGATTAGAAACTCAGCCACCTATTTGTTAATTTCTGCGTATTTCACCTCCTTCATATAAAGTAGAATAATAATGCTGTGTTCTTTTTATTTTTTTTATTTTTTTGGAGAGAGAGTCTCACTCTGTTGTTCAGGCTGGAGCGCAATTGTGTGATCTTGGCTCACTTCAACCTTTGCCTCCTGGGTTCAAGCGATTCTCCTGCCTCAGCCTCCTGAGTAGCTAGGATTACAGGTGCCCGCCACCACGCCCGGCTAAATTTTGTATTTTTAGTAGAGATGGGGTTTCTCCATGTTGGCCAGGCTAGTCTCAAACTCTTGACCTTAGGTGATCTGCCCGCCTCAGCCTCCCAAAGTGCAGGGCTTACAGGCATGAGCCACCGCGCCCTGCCAATGCTGCTTTCATTTTATCATTTTTGAAAAGTACCTAACCTAACAACACCCTTCTAAAGAACTAACAGTTTACTGGATCATCCTGTGTTGTATTCTGTGTAGTAACTTAGAGTGAAAATACAACTTAACCATATCCAAAGAGCATATTTTTATCGTGATTTAAAAATTTATAAGCTACAACTATTTTTCATATATGATTTTGCTTAAATTATCACATAAAATATAATACAGTGTTTTAATAAAAATTATTATGCAGTAAGAAAATTATCTTTATTTATGTGAATTTTTAAGAAGAAAAATACATTTAAATAACTTCTCCAACATCAGACAGCTGATAAATGGCTAAAAGTCAGGGGCACAATTCAAAAAAGAACTTTTTACACAAGTACATATTCTACTTTCTATCTTTTCTGAAAAAAAAATAGAAATTTTGGTTTCAAGTTCTGAATTAAACTGAATCCTGTTTAGTTTTCCTTCTTTGGTGATTTTCTAATACCAACTAGTAAATTTACCTTGTCTTTCTTTCTTTTACGCATAGCTCCTAAATTCTTGTTTTCTGTTTATTGTTTCTTAGTCCTTTCTCTTTCAATTACTTTACTATTATTATTATTATTATTATTATTATTGCGATGGAGTCTTGCTCTGTCACCCAGGCTGGTGTGCAATGGCGCCATCTTGGCTCACTGCAACCTCCGCCCCCGGGTTCAAGTGATTCTCCTGCCTCAGCCTCCTGAATAGCTGGGATTACAGGTATGCAGCACCACACCCAGCAAATTTTTGTATTTTTAGTAGAGACGAGGTTTCACCATGTTAGCCAGGCTGGTCTTGAACTCCTGACCTCAGGTGATCCACCCACCTCAGCCCCCCAAAGTGCTGGGATTACAGGCGTAAGTCACCCATTAGTGGCCTCTTTGAATTATTTTTAAAGAATAACCTGATAAGTAATTTTGGTTAATCAAGTCATCTTTATGACCCTGTTCTAAAAAACACATTTAGTCACTCTGAAGACACACTTTGGCAATTCAAACATGTATCAATTTTTCCAAAGTACCTTAATAAAAATATAACTCTTCATTCTAATGCCAATCATTGCCCTTCAAATACATGCAAACTACATCTGTTAATCCATTTTGGTTTCCCAATGAAGTTAAAATACTTGACTGTGTAAATAATTGTTTTTGATACATGGTGACAACTGGTCAAAAGCTCCTCCTGCTTAAAATAACCTTGAAAGCAGCATTGAGGAACTAATGTCTTAAACTATAATCAGTGAGAATTGATGATATTCATGGTTATCAAAAATTTCTAACTATTCATTTCAGAACTACTAAATCCCTTAGCTTTTTCGTATGTTTCAATACAACTTGAAACTTAAATTCACTAAATTATATAACTTTTCTTAAGAAACAGCTTGTACTATGAGAGCAAGCAAATAGACCATATTGTGTAAAGCAACAGGAAAAAGAACAAAGGGAAATTGGAGAATGAATCTTGTACTCACGGAATGCTCTATAAAATTCTTCAAGAGCCAGGTGCTTGTCAGCATTAAAATCATCGTATTTCAATAGATCATACAAAGTACAATCAAAGAGATCCTTGCCAAGTTCTTCCTGTTTTATCACCTAACAAGAAAATTATAACCATACCTTTAGATTTGTGTCTTAAAATTTCTATAATATAACTTATTATATGTAATAATCACATAATAGATCATTTCATGCCTGCAGCAGGGCAAAGAACTCAATTTTGGAAAAATCCAGGTTTTTAGTTACTGAACAATTATTTTTAACCTTTTCAAAGATATAAAGTTATGATGTTAAGATAGGTAATTACAATTTTGTTCAAACGTTCTAATATAAAAGTTTCACAGTGGAACTCAACAAATCTGAACATTTAAAGAACATTTTGTATTTCATGCATTTTCTTTGCTCCATTTATACCGACTCAAGGAAATACTTCTGCATGAAAATTGCCTCCTGTGTCTCGGTGACCTATGTCAAAATAAAACAGTGGTCTTTCCCAACAAAAATAGTGAGACAGTTTGTCCCAACTTTCTTCCTCATATGATTTGTAAAATAATGAAGTTAGGTTATTTTTTCTCCTCTGCCTAAACTCCTCCCCAGCTGGAAGTTAAGTCATTTGGGATTGTGCATGAATTCCCTTGGTCACAAAAGAGCTATTAAGCAAATGACTGTTTCCAGGAGCTAGATAGAATTAATGCACCGATTGATGATGAAAATCTATCCAGGCGTGAGTGAAGAAAATCATCAAACTTCTTTTCTAGTCTGTGCTCTAATCTATGGACTGCGGCTGCAGCTTTTTGGTACTCTACTGATTTTGACTATTTCTTGTCATATAACAGAGTTTCCCAAGATTTTTCAGACATTTCTATTGTGGTAGCTGCATAGCTGTGTCCATGGTTTTTCATACTCTTTCACATACAAAGGCAGGGATTTATATTGCTTGAAGCCGTGCATCACAGTGGTTTGTTTGTTTGTTTGTTTGTTTTAAAGGTGGCGCAGTATAATCAGAAAACAAAGGCTTCAAAATCAGGTGGCTCTGGGTTCGGGACCTGACAATGCCATTTAATACCTCAATAATTTCTGGCAAATCATTTACACTTTCCTCAATTGGAAGATGAATGTGAAGATTTACACACACACAAACACACACACACACAGAGTCAGGTGTAAGACATAACATACAGCATACACACAAAAGTGATCATTTAACATTAAAAATAGTAATTTTTACATAATGCATTTCTTCTTTAAATAATTCACTGCAGACTTCCAGACATCGGCTTGTGCATGTTATGGTTGCCCATTCACAACGAATTATCGTTTCTTTTGGTGGAGCAGAATGTCTTGGACTTTCTTCAGTACAGCAAAGGCAGATTGGTGATGCTACTTTCTAAAGATCCTCAGATGCTTTTGAGCTATTTTTTCACCTTTTTTGGAACACTCCTGTGTTGAACGTTTCATGATGTCTGAGTGTAGATGGGCAGAGCAGATAACTCTGAAAATGGAGCTCAGCATCTGGGTCACTGGAGCCTCCAGCACCCTCTCTAGCCAGCTAAGCAGTGATATGTAATGTTAGCTCATGCAGTGCTAAATAGAACTTTTGCAACTCAGTGAGTTCTTTTTGTGTAGGTACCAGTGTTAAAATTATATTGGTTACACTGATTATTTGTTACCTTGAGCAAGAAAAAAGGCAAAATCTTATCTGGTTTAACTGACCCATATAAATAGAAATTGTAGATGGCAAGCCCTAAACTTTTGCACAATCCAGCTGGATGGTTTAACAAAACTACCTAACGCTGAAGCCATCTCTTCTATAAGCCTAATAAAAATATATATATTACCAGTTTTCTATTTAGAAAGCAACAGAGCTCTCAGTCATTCTCCATTTGTTATTGGTTAGATCATAGAAAATGACTTTTGACTTTTCTTGGGGCTGGGAGAAAGGAGTGTGCGCAATTCTACCACTCTATGCACTAAATATGTACAAGGTTAGCATTGTGGTAATATTTAGGATGCAGTGACACCAGGCTTTGTTCAGACATTTTAATGACTTTTAGTCTCTCATTTATTTTTAAGTAGAGATGAGCACAAAGATGGGGGCAAAGCTTTTGTCATTTTCTGTCTCATGTTTATTTCTGTTTTAATATTTTACAAACTTAATGTATTAGACGAAGATATTGGACTTCTCACTTTATACTTATCACTGGCTCTTGCATAAGACTAGTTTGATCTTGATTTGATCTTGGCCTTGACTTGGTCATGATGATACAACTTAAGCTGGGCAGGCCATTTTAATGCGTGTGACCTTGAGAAGCCAGTCCTGGCTAATAAACTTTTTATTTTTTAAGCCCTTATCATCTATACTGAAGCGTATCGATACATAGGACAAAGTAGATTCATTTTCTTATTCTAAATATTTCAAATATGTGTCTGCTCTTTTATCTCATTTAAGTGGTCAATGAAATACCCCACTTAAAACATGATTTTTAGTAATTATTTCTCTCCTTCATGTGTCCTGAGGGGAAGCTTTGTCACTTTCTGGTGTTTACTAATGAGGGAGGTACTTTCCTATGACTTTTCTTTTCTGTTTTTTCACATCTTTATTGAGGTATGATTGATATAAAAATGGCACATATTTAAGGTATAATATTTTATGTGTTTATAGGACATTTCAATCAGCATTGAAAAATTGGTTTAGGTACCGAGAATTTTTGTTTGTTTGTTTTTGTTTGTTTGTTTGTTTGTTTTGAGACGGAGTCTTGCTCTGTCGCCCAGGCTAGAGTGCAGTGGCGCATCTCGGCTCACTGCAACCTCCGCCTCGCAGATAGGCAGAATTTTTATAGCTTTACAGTCATGAGTATTTGATGGTCAAAAAGAAAGTAAGAAAACTATACAAGTAGACTTCCTTCCTCAGTCCACAGTAACCACTCCTTGTCACAGGGGATCCAAACTTGTAGGGCTCTGATAGTTCCTTGCACTTCTTTCACTTAGTGTTTTACACTGATTCCAAAAACTCACTGTAGACTTCTCAAAAGGCACATGTTAGTTCTTAACTAGCAATTCATGACACTGCCCGATTCACTAAATATATTTGAATACATCGTATTCAAATACGTTGTGATGATACTTCATTATCTCATGCTATTTGTTATCTCACACCATTTTACCTCTTATAAAATGATATAAGAGGTAATAAGTGGTATAAGTGGTATAAGAGATAACAAGATACCATCTTATGATCTTGACTGGTCAAAAAGACCAATCATATTTTCACTTGTGACCTCTGATAAAATGGTGAGGATGTTTCTCAAACCTATCAAAGTTGGTAAACTCCTTAAGGAGTTTGATAGCCTAAAGGCTATCAAAATAAAATATTTTACACTTTTTTTTTCACTGATCAGAGGTCAAGTTATATGAATCTTGGGCCCTCCAGTGGTTTGATTCAGTGTGAAAAAAATAGAAGTATTAGCAGAATGGATGGCATCAGGGGAGTTCAGACACACAGCATGGAATAGGGAGTACATTTCAAACTTCAACATAATAGAATTGTCAAAGTTGCAAAAGGACTGTAACAAATCAGGAATGACTCACTGTCTTGGTACCGTATTCTCTTTTGTTCCAAAATAAACAATAAAAAAACTTGACCGTCCTCAAAATGAAGTATTGTCTTTACTGTTTTTATTCTTCGCCTTCACTCACTAACTCAATCATCTATTCAACAAATCCTTTTAGACTGCCTACTGTGTGTCAGGCATTGTCCAAAACTCTGAAAACACAGCCGACAACAAGATAGACAAAAATCTTTCCCATATGAAACTCATATTCTGGTGAAGGGAGAGCAAAGAAATATAGTAGTAAATATATATATATATATATATATATATATTTTTGCCATAGAATGAAAAGTGATATAAAAATAAAAGTGAGAAGAAAAATGGAATGTGCCAGAAGTGGATGTAAAGTTACTGTCTCCCTCGTATACAGAGGTATGGGTATTAGATTTCTGGGATTAGGGGATGATTTGGAAGTACAAGATTGTTATGCTGACTTTCATGGAAGATATACAAGACATGGGATTGATATACAAGACATGTGAAGGCAAGCCATGGCTATGAAGCTATGGGTGTAGGGGAGAGAAGGACAGAAAAGTAGGATCTTCTTGTTCTATGTCCACTTATTTACTCTCTTTGGTGGGGACAGGCAAGAAATAGCAATTGTGAACTCATAGAGTAATGTACCATTCATATGTTTAAGTTATTTGAGTTCTTCTCCATCCTTTGCAAAAATATTTTTCCCAAACTAATCATGATCATATTGAAGTCATATGCTCAGTGCCCAGTGCTCCTCTAATTAAAAGAAAGCCCATTTGAGTCTTATTCAAGTTGAGGAGAGGAAGATATATTGTTTCTTTACTTGGCAAACATGTACATTACTTCAAAGACTAAAGGTAAGAAAATAAGTGTACCCCTTTGGTAAGAAGAATGTACATTTCCAGGTATTAGATGTATGCTTCTCCCATACAGTCAATATAAGTTGGTTTTTGGGCTACTTGGTCTGAACAGCTTCTTGTCTCCCCCCTTTCTTCCTTTCTTCTTTTTCCTTTCTTCCTTCTCTCTTTCCTTTCCCTTATTTTCAACCAATATGTGTCCAAAACTATACTAAGTGCTGGAGGTGAGTTAATAAGAATGTCACAGTCCCTGCTCTCATGAAGTTTTTATTCTAGAGACGATGACTGGAAACGGCAATCTAATTATTAAGTGAGATAATTACATATTATCAGCAGTACTCTAAAAAATAGATCATGTGAAAGGACAGAGTTAATAACTAATATTGCACATTTTATGTGTTTAATTATGTATAACAAATGCTATCCTACAAGAGGTGTATTTTTGTTGTTGTTGTTTTTGAGAGGGAGTTTCATTCTTGTTGTCCAGGCTGGAATGCAGTGGCGTGATCTCGGCTCACTGCAACCTTTGCCTCCTGGGTTCAAGCAATTCTCCTGCCTCAGCCACCTGAGTAGCTGGGACTACAGGCGCCCGCCACCACGCCCAGCTAATTTTTGTATTTTTAGTAGAGACGGGGTTTCACCATGTTGGCCAGGCTGTTCTTGAACTCCTGACTTCAGGTGGTCCACCTGCCTCAGCTTCCCACAGTGCTGGGATTACAGGTGTGAGTCACTGCATCCGGCCTGGAGATGTATTTTTAAAAAGATTGAATGGAAATAATTACATTTTCTTTTAGGTTTTCTAAAGTGCCTAATATAACATTTTTAAAAAATCAATATAGCCAACTTTAATTCTTTTGAAAGACCAGTTGAAGAGAGATCATTATTTTTATTAAACCACTGGTGGAAAGAAAAGTATTTTATTTTTAAGATATCCTACATGGCTCACAAGGATTTTCTGAACATGAATATCAAGTTTTTAAATGCATCTTGACCATCTAAAGATACTAAAAATAGTATGTTTAATATTTTAAAGCCTAAATGTTAATACTATAGTTATCTTGTGTGTGTTGTGAACAGTACTTAAAAAATAACTGAAACTAGTTACTAACATTTCCAGGTACAATTGAAAGCACTAATTTTGTAATTGTAGCTTTGAGCTGGGCATATAACAACAGTTACAGGCTTTATCTTTCTCTGTTAAGTGATCATTGTTGCTCTTATTATTCTCAAATCTTTAGCTAATGGCAGGGAAATTGCCAACACTATTAAGATCCAACCACTGGCATTGACAATGTCATTCTAAGTCAAACACCTGGTTTCTGCTGCCTTATTTTGTATTACTGATGGAATTATGGGCATTTAAATGCATGAAATAGTTGTCCATTCTGCTCTAAGGGATGATCTGGACAAATATCGTTGAGCTTTACACTCTGTGATGTTAAATAGGATTAATTACCATGGCATTCCCTGGAAATTCTCACTTAATCTCACTCTTCTATCCATACAAGTGCTTATTTACTTGTATTTACTTTGTCCTACTGAAACAGCATTTTATCTGTGAGATAAAATGGCTATTATAAATCTCATAGCAAATAAATATGTTGACTAAATCAGAACCTTTTTACAAATACTTATAATTGTGAAAGACTTTATGAACTCAATGTAAAGATTAACTGTTCATTTCTCCATGTAACGTTTCTAATGATTTTTAAAGAAAAATACCTAATTTGTACAAATGCTGCAAAAACCTATTGGCAGTCCCATCTTGTAAGCTTGAAAATATACACTCTTATTCATGCTCACTTTTAATTTAATTCTGTAAGTATATTCACATATGGCAGTAATTGAGCAAATGGCATTTTAAGTCAAATATGTATAACATAATAATCTAAATCCTGTGAATAAGTAGTTCTTTTCATTACTTTAATAAAGAATTGACATATGTGTATATAAGGGAAGTATTTTATTCTAATATGCTTTTTTTTTTTTTTTTTTTTTTTTTAGACAGAGTCTTGCTCTGTCACCCAGGCTAGAGTACTGTGGCACAATCTCGGCTCACTGCAACCTTGCCTCCTGGGTTCAGGCGATTCTCCTGCCTCAGCCTCCCCAGTCGCTGGGATTACAGGTGGCTGGCACTGTGCCCAGCTAATTTTTGTATTTTTAGTAGAGACGAGGTTTCACCATCTTGGCCAGGACGGTCCCGAAATCCTGATGTCGTGATCCACCCACCTCCGCCTCCCAATGTGAGATAGCAGGCGTGAGCCACCGCGCCAGCTCCTAATATGCATTTTTAATGTAAATCAGTTTATTAAGATGACAGAATCTAAGTGGAGAAAAACCTAAATCAATATACTCAATACAGCTGCTTTTATCTAAATTCAGAATCACAAGGGACTGACTTTGCTCACTTAAATTCTATGAGTGTTATTTTATCAAATGGGGAAAGGGCTAAGAAGCAGATTTTTCATGTTGTTAGCACCATTTTACTTCAAGTCCTCTGTTTGCTGCTGACAAACTGAGGCCGCCATTCTACCAAGTGAAGCCTCCGGTGCCTCCCCTCATCTGACACTGTGAACCAAATATGCAGGACCACAATGCCATAAATAGTTGCCTATGCTCCTCTAAGGAACACTCTGGACAAATGCGTTTGTATTTCATACCGTGGTTTATTTCTGTGACCCAGTGAAATCGATGGTTCCCCATATTGCTCTGCACAGTTTCCAGTTTGGCCCCAAACCCATGCTTCTCCAACCTAAACCCATCATTGTGTCCTCGGGAAATCCTGCTCAATCAGAAAACTCCCCTTTTTCCTCAATTATTTATACAAATATATTCTTCACCATACTGACTTTAGAAAAATCTGGCTTCCCCTTAAAATTATTCGTTCAGTAGTTTTAATGAATTTAATCAGAGGCTAATTTTTCTCATATCTATTTCAGTGTAAGAAAGGTGTAGATAACTGCTGTATAGGCACTTCTGGATTATCTGTGTTTCCCAAGCAAGTCATTTTCCAGATAGATAATTAGAAATATACAGATATAAAAGATAGATGGATATATAGATACAGGATAGATGATAGATAGATAGATAGATGATAGATAGATAGATAGATAGATAGATGATAGATAGATAGATAGATGATAGATAGATAGATAGATAGATAGATAGATAGATAGATAGATAGATCTCACTCCATTGAATCTCAGGCCATTCGGTTACATGACTCTCCTATCCTCTCCCCAAAGTTTAGCTCCTGTTTCTCAATATTTCTGTCTACTCATAGTCTTTCAATATTCCCAGTGACTTAAATAACAATGTGAATAAACCACCCAGAAGAGCTCTACGCTCCTTTTCATAAGAAATTATCACTAACCTTCTTTCTTGCAGTGACTTTTTTTCTACATGTCGGCCTGTCAGAAAGAATATGCCCATAACTTAGGTTATTTTATTCGGAATTTTGCTTTCAAGAATTGCACACCCAGGTCTGTTTTAGTCATAATGTATGTTCTAAAAACCACAAATGTGTTGCGTGGCTGAGTGGCTCAAGAGAGTAGACGTACTTACAATACTTATGGGAAAGACTAAGATGCCTTGGTCAAGTTTGTGACATTCTTTCAAGAAAGAAATTTCTTTACACATTTGTTGAGGCTTTTCAGGGATTTATTCTCTGAGACATATATCATAAAATTAAGTCAATTTAGACTGTAGCTTTTCAACCACAATTTTCACTTAAGCAAGCTTTATTGAAACTCAGATTTTACAACAGCCCCAAAGAGAATGATGAATTCTTACTGTTGGAGAAGATAGCTTAAGAGAAGGAATACAAAGATCTAGATAACAAAGATGAACCTCAGACACCTGTTTATATTTTAAAGGGAAAAGCTAAGGTAGAGATTTCACACCTTATGCAAATGGAATAGCAAGTACTTTTGGTTCTTCTTTTAGTACCAGAATCAGTTTCTGGTAGATGAAATAGGACGATTCAGAGTTCCACATCCTCATTCTGAACAGGATTCAGACAATATAACACAGATTTATTCAACAATAACAAAAAAGAGAGCCACTCAGAATTAAAGAATCAAATTATCATCTATGCATTTTCAATAAAGAGAAAATAAGCAATGAAAAACAAAGACACACCATCAAAAAAAAATCTGTGTGTGTAAAACTTTAACATTTTCAGATGGTAATTAAGGCACACATATGAGAGAGAACAGTTCTGTGCTATTCCTGCAAGAAACACATTTGATAAGTACCCCATCCTATCTTATCATGTAAGCCTGTATTTTTTGGAGAGGTAGAAACCCTCAAGAGAGGGCTAAAAGTGGGTGCGATACATACTTGAGGAAATTGAAAAATATGAGGATTTTATCTGGCTCTGAAGATGTAAAATATATGGCACAAGACAGAGACCAGGAATTTCCAATAGCCTCTAGAACTGCAGATATCTGTGCCCCTGAGGGAAGTCTATGATAGATACTGCTTTTAATCTTGATATTGTTATCAACTCTACCTTCCTTAAAAATGAATGGCAACTTACAGAATATATACCTTGCCATTCGTTTTCAAGGAAGGTAGTTGTTGGTAACTGTGAAATGTGATATATTGGTTATACAAATTTAGGAGGAGGATCTAAAATACAATCACATTGTTTTCCATAATAAGGAATTTAGAGCCCCAGGAAAAGCACAGAAATTCCAGTTGAAAGACAGACTTATCCATTATATCTAGGGTGTAAGGAATGCAAGGCTCTCATATTCTATACAGAATACAAGGAAATAAAACATAAAGGAAGTACTCAATCTAAACTGTATTTCAATGTGTGATTTGTGTAATATGTAATGTAAATCCACCCTCTATCTCTCTTATACATTTTCAATCAAATATTCATACTATTTTGCAAATGGATTTTTTTTCAGTGCTAAAAGGGAAGTACAAAAGAAACAACAGTGCCTACATCAAAAGAGTGGAAAAACTTTAAATAAACAACCTAATTAAGCATCTTAAAGAACTTAATGAATCTCAAAGAAAAGTAAAAGCCAACCAAACCAAAAGTCAATAGAATAAAAAATAAATAAAAATTAGAACAGAAATAAATGAAATTGAAGAAAGAAAACAATACAAAAGATAAGCAAAATGAAAAGTTGGTCTTTTAAAAAGATAAATAAAATTGACAAATAGCCAGATTAAGGTAAAAGGAAAGAAAACCAAAATAAATAAAATCAGAGATGAAAAACTAGACATTAAAACTGATACTACAGAAATTCAAAGGATCATTAGATGCTCCTATGAGCAACTATATGCCAATAAATTGGAAAACCTAGACGAAATGGATAACTTTCTAGACACATATAACCTATCAATATTGAACCAGGAAGAAATCCAATATCTGAACAGGCTAATAACAAGTAATGAGATTGAAGCTATAATAAAAATTCCTCCAGCAAAAATAAGACTGGGACCCAAGCTCCTCTGCTGGATTTTACTAAACATTTAAAGAACTAATACTAATCTTACTCAAACTATTCTGAAAATTAGAGGAGGAAGAAAAACTTTCAAACTCATTCCATGAGACCAGTATTACCCTGATTCCAAAACCAGAAAATGGTATATCAAAAAAGGAAAACTATAGACCAATATTCCTGATAAACATTGATGCAAAAATCCTCAGCAAAATACTGACACACTGAATTCAACAATAACTTCAAAAGATCATTCATCATGATCAAGTGGGATTTGTCCCAGTGATGGAAAAATGGTTCAACTTACTCAAATAAATCAATGTGATACATTATATCAACAGAAAGAAGAGCAAAAAACAAATAATCACGTCAATTTGATGCTGAAAAAGCATTTGATAATATTCAACACCCTTCATGATAAAAAGCTTAAAAAAACTGGGGATAGAAGAAATATACAACAAATCCACAGCTAGCATCATACTGAATGGAGAAAAACTGAAAGCATTTCCTCTAAGATCTAGAATATGACAAGGATGCTCACTTTCAACACTGCTTTTCAAAATAGTTCTGGAAGTCCTAGCTAGAGCAATCAGAAAAGAGAAAGAAATAAAATTTGGAAAGAAAGAAGTCAAATTACTGTTGTTTGCAGGTGATATAATCTTGTATTTGAAAAAAAAACTAAAGACTCCACCAAGAAAACTATTCACAATAGCCAAGATTTGGAAGCAACATAAGTGTTTATCAACAGATGAATGGATAAAGAAAATGTGGCCTGTATACATGATGGAGTAGCATTCAGCCATAAAAAAAGAATGAAATCCTGTCATTTGCAACATCATGGACGGAACTGGAGATCATTATGTTGCATGAAATAAGCCAGGCACAGAAAGACAAACTTCATATATTCTTACTTGTTTGTGGGAGCTACAAATAGAAACAACTGAACTTACAGCGATAGAGCATAGAATGATGATTACCAGAGGCTGGGAAGGATAGTGGGTGTAGGTTGGTGGGAAGTGGAGATGGTCAATGTGTAATGAATAAGATCTAGTATTTTATAGCACAACAGAGTGACTATAGACAATGCTGATATTGTACATTTTCCACAACTAGAAGAGTTTAATTGAATTGTTTGTAGCTAAAAGGATAGATGCTTGAGGTGATGGATACCCCATTTTCCATGATGTGATTACTGTATATTGCATCCCTATATCAAAGTGTCTCACGTAACCCTTATGTATATATACCTACTATGTACCCACAAAAATTAAAAATTAATAAATAAAAAGAAGCGACAGAATCTTGATTATAGTCATGCATATCTGAGAACTTACAGATGTTTAAGTGTTTAAATTGCAAAATATAATTAATGAAAATGTATTGTTTCTTTCATCACATATGTATGTCCTCTTGTTCAAGACAATGTTTTCATTATTTTTAAAACTTAATTTTATGGGCAAGAATAAAAACTGCATGAATTTAAGTATGTAACACTTCAATATATGTAGACATATTGTAATGTAATATTTATTAGCATTTTAAAACACAATATATAATATTTATTTTAAGTTCAGTTCAATTTAACATTTTATCTATAAAGGCATAGACACTATGTTATCTGGGGGGATACAGCCCAATATTACAGTGGTCGCAGAATGTCAATGTTTAGTTGTCTCTAGGAGAGAATTCTTAGGATTAGGAACACTCATGCTAGTTATATGAGATAGGTAGATAAGCTCCTTAAATGAGATGAGCAAAACGAATATCATGCTATCGTTTATTTTTCTAATTTCTTGAAATAAGAAAAAGTATTCCTCTTCTATGGCAGGACAATTATCTTATTATAAAAATCAATGTTAAAGTTTTTACTAGCATAAAGTTGTGCACATAAATTTCTGGGTTATAATGGCTGCTTACAGTATTTGTTTTGTTCTTTTGCACTATCCAACTGTAAGCATTACAAAATATTTATCAATCACTCATCCACTATTTCAAGAATATGCCTTCCCTTTATCTCTATTATAATCTACATCTTCACAAATGATATGAAAGTATAACTAACAAGTACATCATGCTTTCTATGTGCTAGCAATGTTTCCAATAAGCTTTCATGTTCTAAATAATAACAGTGTCACATGAAATTTACATGCTGGGTACTATTATCATTGCCAGTTTATATATAGAGAAACTAAGACACAGAAGCTTTAAGTAAATAGCCATCCTACTTGAAAAGTAGTAGAGATGTGATTTGAACCCAGACTTTATAATGAAAGTTCTTAACCACTATGCTATGATCATCACAAAGATAACTTTTTAAAAAAATCCTAGGATTTCATCAATTTAGGGCCACTACTCCTTTGCTACTTGAAACATTATCTTTTGGTCTTGAAAATGAAATGTATATTCCATCTTAATCTTTGTTGATGTCTCTTCTTCAGTTATAACCTGTTTTAACTCCTCCATATGTTTGATTGATACTAAGTGTTTTAAAATCAATATTGTCAACTTCATAAAACACAGTTCTAGTAAAAGTTTAAAATTTCACCTGGGCACTGTGGCTTACGCCTGTTATCCTAGCACTTTGCGAGTTTAAAATTTCACTTTGATATATATTTGCATTTTATGTTAGATATTCTCCAAACACAAAAATAGGTCTCAGACTGAAAGACTAACTGTGCAACTATGGACAATTCTGTTAAGTTAGAATGATGAAGAGGTGGATTGAATGAGATCTATTTCTATAGCTGGTCAGTTCATTTTAGCAGACCTTTTTGCTATGACAACCTGCTAGCTGAGATTCTAAAAAGCCTACCTCTTTTATCTACTGATTTTTTATGTCTTTTTTTCTCAAATAGACAGGCCTCTAGGTTCTAATTTACTTGAAAATCTTGAAGAGAAACTCAAGAATATATCTTCATTATGTGAACTAACTATAGAATGTGTGCAGCCAGCTTTCCTGCTGCATTTATAAAACCCAGGGACAGATTATATTCTTTAACTTTTACTTACGACAGGCTGTAACTTAGAGTTATATATTACATTCTTTGCTAAGAATAGTTTGTAAATTATTAACAGACACTGTTAAGATCCTTTCTCTTTTTATTCTAATTTAAATTATTTTAAAATTCAATATTAAAGGGTATGCAAAATGATAAAGAGGAAGTCAAACTGTCGCTGTTTGCTGATAATATGACTGTATACCTACAAAACTCTTAATGACTCATCCAAAAAGCTCCTAGAACTGATAAATGAATTCGGCAAAATTTCAGGATACAAAATTAATGTACACAAATCAGTAGCTCTGCTATACACCACCAGCAACCAAGCTGAGAATCAAATCAAGAACTCAACGCCTTTTACAATAGCTACAAAAAATAAAATACTTAGGAATATACCTAACCAAGGAGGTGAAAGACCTCTACAAGGAAAACTACAAATCACTACTGAAAAACATCATAGAAGACAAAAGCAAATGGAAACACATCTCATGCTCATGGATAGGTAAAATCAATTTTGTGAAAATGACCATACTTCCAAAAAGCAATCTATAAATCCAATGCAATTCCCATTAAAATACCTCCATCATTCCTCACAGAACTGGAAAAAACAATCCAAAAATTCATATGGAACCAAAAAAGAGCCTGCATAGCCAAAGCAAGGCTAAGCAAAAAGAACAAGTCTGGAGGAATCACACTACCTGATCTCATACTATACTATAAGGCCATAGTCACAAAACCAGCATTTTATACCAGCATGGTACTGGTATAAAAATAGGCACAAAGACCAATGAAACAGAATAGAGAACTCAGAAATAAAGCCAAATACTTATAGCCAATGATCTTTGACAAAGCAAACAAAAACATAAAGTGAGGGAAGCACACTCTATTCAACAGACGGTGCTGGGATAATTGGCAAGCCACATGGAGAAGAATGAAACTGGATCCTCATGTTGCACCCATACAGAAATCAACTCAAGGTGGATCAAGGACATAAATCAAAGTCCCGTAACCATAAAAATTCTGGAAGATAACATGAGAAAAACTCTTCTAGACATTGGCTTAGGCAAAGACTTCATGACAAAGAACCCAAAAGCAAATGCAAGGAAAACAAAGATAAATAGATGAGACTTAATTAAACTATAAAGCCCCTGTCCAGCAAAAGAAACAATCAGCAGAGTAAACAGACAACCCACAGAGTAGGAGAAAATCTTTGCAATCTATATATCTGACAAATGACTAATATCCAGAATCTGCAAGGAACTCAAACAAATCAGCAAGAAAAAAACAAAAAATTTTATCAAAAAGTGGGCTAAGGACATTAATAGACAATTCTCAGACGAAGATATACAAATGGCCAACAAACATGAAAAAATGCTCAGCATCACTAATGGTCAGGGAAATGCAAATCAAAACGACCATGTGATACCACCTTACTCCTGCAAAAATGGCCATAATCTAAACATTAAAAAAAATGTTGATGTGGATGTGGTGAAAGGGAATACTTGTACACCGCTGGTGGGAAATGTAAACTAGTACAACCACAATGGAAAATGGTGTGGAGATTCCTTAAAGAACTAAAAATAGAACTACCATCTGATCTAGCAATCCCACTACTGGGTATCTACCAAGAAGAAAAAAAGTCATTATATGAAAAATATACTTGCACTCATATGTTTATAATAGCACAATTGTCAATTGCAAAACTATGGAATAAGCCCAAATGTCCATCAATCAATGAGTGGGTAAAGAAATTGTGATATGGCCGGGTGTGGTGGCTCACGCATGTAATCCCAGCACTTTGGGAGGCTGAGACAGGCAGATCACGAGGTCAGGAGATCGAGACCATCCTGGCTAACATGGTGAAACCCCGTCTCTACTAAAAATACAAAAAAATTAGCCAGGCGTGGTGGTGGGTGCCTGTAGTCTCAGCTACTTGGGAGGCTGAGGCAGGAGAATGGCGTGAACCCGGGAGGCGGAGCTTTCAGTGAGCCAAGATCATGCCACTGCACTCCAGCCTGGGCAACAGAGTGAGACTCCGTCTCAAAAAAAAAAAAAAGAAAAAGAAATTGTGATATAGATATATATATATATATATATATATATACACACACACACACACACACACACACACACACAAGTATTACATATATATATATATATATATATATATATATATATATAAATTGTGAAATATATTACTCAGCCATAAAAAGGAATAAAATAACAGTATTCATAGAGACCTGGATGGAATTGGAGGCCATTATTCTAACTGAAGTAACTCCTCACAAATGGAAAACCAAACATTATGTGTTCTCACTCATAAGTGGGGAGCTAGGTTATGAGGATGCAAAGGCATACGAATGATACAATGGACTTTGGAGCCTCAGGGGTAAGGGTGGGGGGTGTCAAGAGATAAAAAAACCACACATTGGGTTCAGTGTACACTACTTGCGTGATGGGTGCATCAAAATCTCAAAAATCACCACTAAATAACATACTCATGTAACCAAACACCATCTGGTCCCACAAAACCTATTGAAATAAAAAATGCAATATTAAATTATGATATATGTTTCCAAGTTTATAAATAAAATATGTATTAATGCTTATAATATCTAACACATGGTTTTTTTAAAGCACCTGCAACATAAAAACACACCAGTCAAAAAATATTTCTGCTATAAATATCCGAAAAGTTTTTATGTGTTTCACAGGGTGTCTATTAAAGCCTTCTGCTCTTTCCATAATTCTTACTGATGGATGAGATACTGACATTTCTCTTATATACTGCTATAAGAATAATGTCACTAAAAGTCCTATGAACCTTGAAAGAAAAATAAAGGAATACTATGAGCACCTTTATGCCACAAATTTAATATTCTAGATAAAATGGATCAATTTATTGAAAGACACATTTTTTCCAAAACTCATATAAGAAGAAACAGATAATCAGAATAGACTTATGTCTCTTAAAGAAATTGAATCACTGGTTAATAACTTTCCAAAACTGAAAGCACCAGGCACAGATGGGATTATAGGTGAATTTTATCAAACATTTATGAAATATTTAGTATCAATTTTCTACAATCTCTTTCAGAAGATACAAGCAGAGGGAATCCTTCCTAACTTATTCTATAAAGCCACCATTACACTAATTTCAAAAACAGACAAAAAGATTACAAGAGCAGTAAACTTCAGACCAACATCTCTCATCAACATAGATGCAAAAATTCTCACTAAATATTAGCAAATTGAATCTAACAATGTATAAAAATAATTTTACACCATGGGCAAGTGGTATTTCTCCTGAGTTGCAAGGTTGTTTCAGCATTTAAAAATCAATTAGTGAACCCATCAGACCAACAGCCTAAAGTAGAAAAATCCCATGATCATATCAACGAATGCTGAATAAACTCTTGACAAAATTCAACAACCAATCATGACAAAAACTCTCAGTAAACTAGGAGTAGAAGGGAATTTCCTCATTTTGATAAAGAATATGTACATCTACAAAAAACCTTTAGCTAACATCATAATTAATAGTGAGAAACTTGAAACTTTTACAAAAATCAGGAATATGACAAGGGTAACCCCTCCAACCACTCCTCTTCAACATTGTACTAAAGTCTTGGCTAATGTCATAAGACGAAGCAAGGAAAGAAAAGGAAGACAGATTATCAAGGAAGAACTAAAATTGCTTTGCTCACAAATGATATGATTGTCTACATAGAACATATAAATTAATTGACAAAAATCCTTCTGGAACTAATATGCAATTATAGCATGTTTGCAGTATAAAATGTTAATATACAAAGTCAATTGCTTTTCTGTGTACCATAAATGAACGTGGAATTTGAAATTAAAATCACAATACCATTAACATTAGTGCCCCCAAAATGTGATAAGAATACACCTAATAACGCATGTATATAATCTACATGAGGAAAACTACAAAACTGTGATGGATGCAATCAAAGAACTAAACAATTGGAGAGAAATTCCATGTTCATGGATAGGTAGGCTAAATATTGTCATGATGTCAGTTCTTCACAACTTTACAGATTCAATGCAACTTCAATTAAAATCTCAGCAAGTTATTTTGTGGATCTCAACATACTGATTATAAAGTTTATATGGAGGCACAAAAGACACAGAATGACCAATACAATATTAAAGAAAAACATAGTTGAAGGATGAACACTCCCTAACTTTAAAACTTACTATAAGGCTACAGTAATCAAGACCCTTTCCTACTGGTGAAATAATAAACAAACAGGTGAACAGGACAAAATAGGAAGCCTAGAAATAGAAATAGAACCCCATGAACTCAGTCAACTGATCTTTGACAAAAGCACAAAGGCAATAAAATAAAGCAAAGACAGTTATTTTGACAAATGGTGATGGAACAATTGGATATTCACATGTAAAAATAAATAAATATAGACATACACCTTGAATCCTTCACAAAAAATAATTTAAAATGCATCATGGGCCTAATTTCAAAATGCAAAACTATAAAACTCCTAGAATATAATGTAAGAGAAAACCTAGATTACTTTGTGTGTGGCAATAACTTTTTAGAGAAAATAGCAAGTGCATGAACTTGATAACATGAACATAATTGATAAGCTGGACTTCATTTACATTTTAATAACCTTCTGCTGCATAAAAGATAATATCAAACGAACAAGAAGAGAAGTTACAGACTGGGAGAAAATATTTGCAAAGCCACGTCTAATAAAGGACTATATCTGGAATATACAGAGAACTTTTAAAGTGTAATAATAATAATAATAATAACCCAATTAATAAATAAGTCAATGACCTTAACAGATACCTCATCAAAGAAGATACATAGATGGAAAATAAGCATATGAAAAGATGTTCTACGTCATCTCATCAGGTAAATGAGAATTAAAACAGCAATGAGATATCATTACACATCTAATAGAATGGCCGAAATCCAGAACACTGACAACATCAATGCTGATGAGGATGTGGAGTAACAGGAACTCTCTCATCCACTGCTGGTGGGAGTGCAAAATGGTATTTCCACATCAGAAGACATTTTGGTGGTTTCCTCCCAAACTAAACATACTCTTACCATATGACTAAATAGTCATGGTCCTTGGTATTTATCCCAAGGAGTTAAAAGCTTATCTCTACACAAAAATCTGCATATGGACATTTATAAAAACCTTACTCATAATTGCCAAAACTTAGAAGTAATCCGGATGGCCCTCTGTAGGTGAATGGGATGTATGCAGAAGGAAGTCAGTAAACGTAACCTTCCCAGACTGTTACTTTCATCTACTTCTTGGTTGGCGAAAACATAAATGAGATGATGGCGATATTTTCTGCTCTCACAACAACATAACTTTCACATGAATTGAAAGGACACTTTTCAGACATAATGCAAGTCAAATTAGAGATAGCTGAGGAAACAAAACCAAGCTTTGTAGTTGAATTGCGTCTCCCAAAGGGTTTTTAAAGTCCTTAGCCCCAGTACCTCAGAATTTGATCTTATTTGGAAATTGAATCATTGCAGACGTAACTAGATAATTTAAGATGAGGTCCTAATGGATTAGGGTAAACGCTTAATCCAATGATACTGATGTTCTTATAAAAAGAGGCAAGACTAGGTAAAGATAAACACACAGAGGGGACAACATGTGACTATAGAAGCAGATTGGTGTGATTTTCCTGCAACACCACAAATGCAAGGGAAGGCTTAGGGCTACCTGAGGCTGAAAGAAGCAAGAAAGGACCCTTCTCTCACCCCCACCTCCAAGTTGAGAGGAAGCATGGCCCTGTCAACACCACAATTCTGAAATTCCAACTTCCAGGATTGAGAGAATAAATTTCTGTTGTTTTAGCCACACAGTTTGTGGTATTTTCTTAGGAAACTAATACAAACTTGAACATGGCAGAAGCTTGAAACATGTATGAGTAAAGTGCTGTTCACTGCCATTCTCCAGTGACTAGTCATCTTTTCTTTGGATTTAGATGTCCAAATCCAGACCAGATCGACTTGATCTGATGTCTTTTTTAAAATCCAATCGGTGGCTATAGTGGTGCAGATATGTTAATAAAAACTAAAATAACAAAAACAACAAAATAATTGATAAAAATTAAAAGTATAAAAAGTAAAAAAACCCCTCAAAATAACAATATATATGTTAGGTACACATAGATGAAAGTGCTTAAATTAGAAATTTATTTTAATTTAATTAACTAGTTATTCTTATTACTATAAAGTATAAATTTTATTCTTAAAAAATAAATCATGAGGTGTACGACAGCATAGATATCCTAATAAAAATATCTTCCAATTTTACTATGAATTCCTTAAATTCCAATGCCTAGGATTTGGTAACTACAAAATAAATGTGAGGCTGCATTAGAAAAGACAATAAAAATGATGCGAATTTTAATTAGTTTGAATGATGATACCTATAATCAATTTGCTTACAATGTTACTTTGAGATAAAGTTTTTAAATTAAGTTACACTATTGCAAAGCTTAGAAATACTTGTTTATGTTGGTGTGCTGCACCCATTAACTCGTCATTTACATTAGGTATGTCTCCTAATGCTATCCCTCCCCACTCTCCCCACCCCACAACAGGCCCCGGTGTGTGATGTTCCCCTTCCTGTGTCCAAGTGTTCTCATTGTTCAATTCCCACCTATGAGTGAGAACATGTGGTGTTTGGTTTTTCATCCTCGTGATAGTTTGCTGAGAATGATGGTTTCCAGCTTCATCCATGTCCCTACAAAGGACATGAACTCATTATTTTTTATGGCTGCATAGTATTCCATGGTGTATATGTATTGCATGATCTCCAGAATATATTAGGAAAGATGTTATAAATTCTACAAGACCTTGTAATTCCTTTAGGTATTTAAGATATAGATATCTATCAGAAGTAGATATCTCTTTTTAAACTGTCAAACACCATATAAATGTTACTTGAAATTAATATTGCTGATGATATAGTCAAATTTGCTACCAAAATGTTGTTATTCATATATTTTTCAATAATATGGATCAAATATACATTTTTTCATTATAGAGTAAATTCGGAAAAAGTAAATATACTGTGCATGCTATATTTCAGTAAGTTTGTTAATATAGTCACTAATCATACCTGAGTTAGTTCATTAATATCTACAAGTCCATTACTGTCTGTATCAAAATATTTAAACATTTGATCCACCAATAGCTTCTTCCGAGATATGTCGTCGCCATTAGGATTTTCATTTTCTTGCATAATATATTTTTGATTTTGTAAATCTAATAGCATATTTTTCATCTTGCTGTATTCAGTAGTCTTGCACTTATCTCCTGTAACAAAAGAACTAGTTATTTTCAAAGCAATATTATTGAAAAGAAATAGTTTATTTAATTAATGTTTAGAAGCTATTTTATGAATAACATACTATGTACATAATTTTTACTTTTCTAGTGTTGCGTGATTTACAACTTGTACAAGAAAAATGAAATGGGCTATTTCCATGGTAGGATAGAAAACTTTTATCTCTATCAAATCTGATAACGATATATTTCTATGTGGTTTATGAGGAAGGCATAGATGCTATGACAGACATAGAAAAACATGATAGCTCCAGCTGGAAATTTATTTCAACATTCAAATTTATTGTCTTAGTTTTTATCCTTACTCTATATTCTGTATTGATAGATTTTTAAGTGCAGAAAATGAGGTACAAGGAGGTGAAATCAATTGCTGAAGGCAAAGGATTAGATTGTGCTGGATTTTGTATATAAATATATAATTTATATAAATATATATTATATATTTAATGATATATAATTATTAAATATATTAATAAGTAATTAATAACATATTAATATTATTAATTATTAATGTACAATATATTATACATAATATGATATGTATACTAATATAATAATCTATAATAATATAAAATCATATATAAATATATATATTTCAATACAAAATCCAGCACAATCTAATCCTTTGCCTTCGGCAATTGATTTCACCTCTTTGTACCTCGTTTTCTGCACCTATAAAGCTATCAATGCAGAAATATAGAGTAAGGATAAAAACTAAGACTATATATATATATATATATATATATGATTCCAAAAAATGATACCACATTTTAAATCTGAAATGTGTTTTAGACATTTGGATTTGCACTGATGACATTTACACATATATATTTACATTTATATTATTATTTAAAAAATTTTTTAGTTGTTACAAATAAATAATGTTACAAATACATTATGTACATAAATATGTACTTAATGACTGTACGTATTTATGGGTTACATATGGTATTTTGAGACAAGCATACAATGTGCAATGATTAAAATCAGGGTAATTGGGATATGAATCACCTCAAACATTTATAATTTCTTTAGGTTAGGGTCTTTCCAAACCCAATTAATTATTTTGAAATATGCAGTAAATTATTGTTAACTACAATTCACCTGTTTTGTTACCAAACATTAGATCTTATTCCTTCTAACCGTATTATGTAGCCAACCAACTAACCCATCTTTATTCTCCCGCCATCACCCCCGCCACTATCTTTCCCAGCCTCTGGCAACCATCACTTTACTCTACAGCCATGACTTCAATTATTTTTTTCAGCTTCCACATATGAGTGAGAACATGTGATGTTTGTCTTTCTATGCCTGGTTTATTTCACTTAACATAATATCCACCAGTTCCAGCATGTTGTTGTAAATACCAGAATTTCATTCATTTTTATGACCGAATAATATTTCATTGTGTGTATATACCACATTTTCCTTATCCATTTATCAGGTGATGAACACTTAGGTTGATTCCATATCTTGACTGTTGTGACTAGTGTTGTGATAAACATGAGTGCAGATATCTCTTTGATATTCTAATCTCCTATCTTTTGGCTATATATCCAGCAGTGGGATTGCCTGTACACTGCTGGTGGGAATGTAAATTAGTACAAACACTATGAAGAACAGTATGAAGCATCTCAAAAAACTAAAAATAAATGTATTTTCTTAATTTTGACTTCTTAATAACACTAAGATCATACTAGTATTCTTCTAATAGTGTTTTCTTACTGTTCTGATATTCATTCATCTCTTTTTTTAGGGCCCCAAATATATAATGTGATATATATTTGCACTTTTTAAGTATTCAGTTTGCCTCTCCACAGCTAAATCATAAGCTTACTGAAGCAAGACCGCATTACAGATATTTAGTACCTGCCATGTAATAACCAGCACAATACTGGGAACATCACAGTTCGTGAAAATAATTTCTTGGATTACTGTCTCTCAAAAGTAAATAACGGCCAGGCGCAGTGACTCAGGTCTGTAATCCCAGCACTTTGGGAGGCTGAGGTGGGGGAATCACCTGAGGTCAGGAGTTCGAGGCCAGCCTGGCCAACCTGGTGAAACCACGTCTTTACTAAAAATAAAAAAATTGGCCAGGCGTGGTGGCACGTGCCTCTAATCCCAGCTACTCAGGAGGCTGAGGCAGGAGAATCACTGCAACCCTGGAGGTGGAGGTTGCAGTCAGCCAAGATTGCACCACTGCACTGCAACCTGGATGACAGAGTGAGACTCTGTATCAAAAAAAAAAAAAAAGAAAAAATTCTCTAATATTTTCACATAATTATTTTATGTGAAGGAAAATAATTTTACCTACAATGGCCTCATGATGAGGTCCTTATAAATGGCATATTGAAATGGCATGTATACTGCTTATAGCAAATGTGATATGAAATATATTATACAAAAATGCAGTGCATAAATAATTTGAAAATTAAATAATAGGTTTTATATTAGTTGAGATTTTTTATAACATATTTTTAGGAAAAAAATCCTAACTTTATGATCAATTTTGACAATTAGGCTTAAGAGCATCTACAATTTTAAAAGAAAATGTGTAAAGATATTTAAATATGTGTCTGAGAAGCATGGGGCTGCAAAACAATATTTGAATCTCATTCTCTTTTGAGACAAAATGGAAAACAATCTCTTCCAAAGAGATGATAGACTGTCTTTATTTTTCAAAGACAGTGAAATTACTATTGTTCAGCACTTTGGTTTTCAGCAATCCTGTCAACAAGTTCTTTTTCACAAAAAATGTAAACTTTGTGCTGCAGATTAAGTCAATTTTGTATCATTCTGTTCTCACTAAAGAATAATAATAAGAATATGTTTTCATAACAGCAAGAAACTCATTGACAAACGAGAGAAGTCATCAAATCCGTAGCCATTGCTAGCAATTTTGGTATCGGGGAAAGCAGCACAAAGGGAGCCTTCAAATAGCAAACGTGTGTTTATCTGTGTGCACAGGTGTGCATCAGGAAGGAGAGAAATGTGTGATGAAAAAAATACTGAAAAGGATTATACACAATTCCAATAGCCTTTCCTTGGATTTCTGTACATGACTCTGGGTCTGTATTGCCTTCATTTCTATCAACTGCCAGTGGATGCCATATGGAATTGGGGGCTGACCTTAGACCAATGGCAGTGAGGAGATCTGAATGTTGGCGAGAGATGGATGGGAAATAGGAGTTAAACACTGAAAACCTTTAACTAATATTTAAAACTGGGGAGAGGGATAGAGTTTGGGTTGCCCACTCTAATTTTGATCTAATCTAATCAGTGCGATCATCATAACACTCTCATTAATGCTTTCATTCCCCAAATTGTTGTAAATTTCTTCTCCAGTCCGGAAATTGGGGTAGTTGCTGGAAATCCAAATAAAATAACCATAAAAATATTGCAGTTAAGGCATTCATATTCTATAAATATGTACAATATGTATGCAATTATATAAATTTTTGTGAATTTATTAGTTTAAAAATTTCTGTCATATAGAATTTTTAGTTATAAATATGTGTATGTTATTAATAGATAATATGTAAAGAAGGCTTCCCATGTGTCAGAAACTTTACACATATTAAACCATTTTATACATATTGAATCTTCCCAACCACCCAAAAAGAAAATCAATATGATTACTACCATTTTGCAGATGAGGAACTAAGGCACAGAGATGTGAAATAACTTGTTCAAGTTTACAGAACTAGGAAGGGCGGAATTATTTTTACATATGTGCGGTATCTCCCTTTTATCCACTAACTATATTTCTCTCATTTTCTGAACTGAGTTTTTCTTTTTAACTATTTTATTTAAAAGCTAAAATTAAATATTTCATGAATTCTGTAATTTGTCCAAGGATTATTTGTAAAGTTATATATATATATATATATATATATATATATATATATATATAATAAACCCTAGGCAATATCACTGTTTATATCACAGAAAGTGAAAGAACACACACACATACATACACAAATGTAGTATCTAAGAGGCAACAGGTAAACTATTAGAATGTATTGAACAGAAAGCCAAAGGGAGAGAACTTTTCAAGAAACAGAGTGTGATGAAATGTAAAACATTTGAGAGTAAAAGTAAGGTAAACAAAATATGTCCATTGGAGTCCTTCAACTGGAGGTAATTAGTAACTTTAAAGAAAAATGCTAGTGACTAAATGGTGCAAATTTTACATTGCAATTGGTTGTATAGGGTAATACGTATTTAATATTTATTTCTAATTTAAATATTAAATACGTATTACTCTTTTAATAATTATCGCTAGGAAAGAAAAACAACTAGCACGGTTAATACAGAAGAAGAGACATTTAGAAATTGTGCCCCATCCCCAAGTCCAAAAATAGCACCAAGCAGGAAGGAAATAAGTTTTTGTTTGCTATATGGTTACTTTGATAGAATCATTTTCTCAAGTTAATTGACAGGCAGTGTGAGATTGGCATAGCTAAAGAAAAGAAACGATTTCCTGGATTCACTTCCTGCTCTGGGAGACAAGTGCGAAATCTCCTCTGCTGTTCCTGTTCTAGACACAAAGAATATACTAGTGAACATGAAAAAAATCCTTATTTACTGGTAACTGTACATTATCTTTATTCCCATGGATGCAGTGTCACTAGGGCTGTGCTGACCTTTGACTCAGAGTCATTCTAAGGGCAGGGAAAATCCATTTGGCCTTGTGGGGCCTGCAAGGATGCAGAATCACTGACATCCAAATGCCTGCACCTGTATAGCTGGCAGTGCCTCTCCAAGTCACACAGAACTGAGGACAATGACACCTTACACATCTGAGAGTACAGCCATCAGTTTTGAGTACATGATAAGTGCTAAAAATTATAGATTATATTAATTATACTTGGTATAATATGTTTTTGTAAAGGCTGCAATTTGTTCTTATCTCTTTGAAATTACACTTTTATCCTTTCCTCCTATCCTCCAGTAAAAAGTACCAGTTCCCTTCAACACAAAAGATACAATCAAAAGCATAAAGGAAACCATGTTTTATCTTTTTGACATTTATTGTTAGAATTTGATTAGTTTGATTCCAATATAAGCTGAAATCTTAGAAATTCAAAGGATAAAAATGTTTTTATTTAGAATAAATTCTATTTATATATTATAATGTATGTAAAAACTGTTTTTCCTCAAACTATTCAATAATTGCTAATAAAACACAAATATTTTAGACAAATATTGTGTATTTAAAGCATAAAAAAGATGTCAAAACTTCAGCTGATGTATTTAATATGCATGTATGAATCAAATTCAATGTGGAAAGCTATCATATTTATATTAATTATAAGTAGTGAAACTATGTATACGAAGGAACCAAAATTATCTTCGTTAAAGATAGCCTGAACATAATTTAAAAAAAACAAAAAAACTTTAAACTTAAACTGTAATATCTACCTAAATTGCAAAAAGATTAAAAGTGTCAATTGTATTGTGTTTTTTGAACTTTACTTAAGTGTACTACAGGTATATATAATAATGTAAGCTTACTATATTTCAGGTACTAGTCTAGTTCTAGAGATTCACTAGTGTAAATACACTTACACACACCACGATTAGAACATAGTACATTTAAAGAGCCATGATTATCATAAACACAGGGGCATTT
Organism: Nomascus leucogenys; assembly: GCF_006542625.1. NCBI lineage: Eukaryota > Metazoa > Chordata > Mammalia > Primates > Hylobatidae > Nomascus > Nomascus leucogenys. The sequence continues at coordinate 82,296,956 of NC_044387.1, forward strand.
TTTAAAAGACTTTGGTTTTTAGTGTTTTAGGCTTACAGAAAATTGAGCAGAAATTATAGAGTTCCCATATACCCTTTTCCCCAACACATGCAGATCTTCCCCAACTATCAACATCCCACATCATAGTTACAATCGATGAACAAATATTGAATACCATTATCACCCCAGATCCATAGTTCAACTTATGCTACCTTAGGTACATTAAAGTTCTTGATGTTGTACATTCTATGGGTTCTGACAATTGTATAATGACATTTATCTACCATTATACTATCATTTACAGAATAGTTTTACTGCCCTAAAAATCCTCTGTGCTCCATCTATTCATGACTCCTTCTCCCGTAACCCTTGGCAACCACTGATTTTTTCTATGCTTTCCATAGTTTTATCTTTTCTAGAATGTCATATAGTTGGAATCATACAGTATGTAGATTTTTTTCAAATTGGCTTCTTCCACTTTGTAATATGAATGTATGTTTCCAGCATGTCTTTTCACGACTTGATAGCTCACTTCTCTTTAGAACTGAATAATATTCCATTGTATGGATGTACCACAGTTTATCCATTCACCTGCTGAAGGGCAACTTGGCTGCTTCTAAGTTTTGGCAATTGTGGATAAAGCTGCTATAAACATCTGTGTGAAGGTTTCTGTGTATGGATTTAAGTATTCAACTCATTTGAATAAACACCAAAAAGCATGATTGCTGCATGATATGGTAAGAATATATTTAGTTTTGTAAGAAGCTGTCAAAGTCTCTTCCAAAGTGGCCATACCATTTTGTATTCCAGCAAGCAGTGGGTGAAACTTGCTATTGCTCCATATCCTTGCCAGGATTTGGTGTTGTCAGTGTTTTGGGTTTTCATCAGTCTAATAAGTGTGCAGTGGTAGTTCCTTGTGTTTTAGAGGGGATTATTTTAGTTCATAAGTGATTATATTTTACAAGACCTTAGTTCCTTTATCCTACCCTCACTTTCTACACACAGAAAATTTGAATTGGCTTAATTTATTATTGCCCTAAGCATTGTTGAATAGTTAAATAAAAAGTGAGTGAAAACATAATTAAGTTGATTGACATGCTTACTGATTAATTTTGGGAATTAATCTTACTGGAAATAAAAGGGAAGTATTGTGAGTTAAAAATTCATTCCCCAAACACTTTGCTACTTAGGATATAACTTGTCAATTATATGCCTCATTGTAATTGGCAACTGTCTCCCAATCTATCTAAGCAGTAGTAAAAAAATAGTTTGATATTCTAGTTCAGCAAATGTGATTATGTATTAGAATTTCAATAAAGATGTTCTAGTATCCAGGTAACTTTGCTCTTTTAACCCTGAGAGAATGTTAATTAAAATATTTCTGAGGGTTGCAATTATATTCATCAAATACAACACACTTGGATCATATATGCAGCTTAGCTATTACTTCCTTTCTTCATCCCCTTCCACCACTGTCACAAACACAAAAGCAAATCATAAAGATGCAGAGAACATTAGCAGAAAACACAACAAAATAAAACAAAGCACGATACAATGGTGACATTGATAATCTGGAATGTGTAGCAACCTAAATAAAAAACGCAAATTTATTTTACCCCCAAAAAACACAATTTAACATATTAGCTATCATAGCTGGTCATATGCATTATTTTAATGTTTAGTGAATTTAACAGTCTTTTAAATCATTATCCTTAGAGTAAAACTCAGGAAAATATAATACACTTCATATGAAAAGACCTGCCTTTTATAGAATATATGAGAGCTAATGCTCTTAAGCAGTTTGTAAATTAAGTGATTTCCCTAATTAATTATTTTTTCTGGGTAACCTATCTATAAATAATTTGCACATGACATGCAAGGCCTTCCGTCTTCTCACAATACTACAATTGCTGGTAAAATGTAAGTGCATTATGTCTTTTCTTTCTTTCTTTCTTTCTTTCTTTCTTTCTTTCTTTCTTTCTTTCTTTCAGTGCATTATGTCTTCTTTCTTTCAGTGCATTATGTCTGCTTGCTTTCTTTTCTTTCTTTTCTTTCCTTGCTTTTCTTTCTTTCTTTTCTTTCTTTCTTTCTTTCCCTTTCTTTCTTCCTTTCTTTCTTCCTTTCTTTTTCTTTCCTTTCTTTCTTTCTTTCTTTCTTTCTTTCTTTCTTTCTTTCTTTCTTTCTTTCTTTCTTTCTTTCTTCTTTCTTTCTTTCTCTCTCTCTCTCTCTCTCTTTCTTTCTTTCTTTCTTTCTTTCTTCTTTCTCTTTCTTCACAGATTCTCACTATTGTCACCCAGGCTGGAGGGCAGTGGCATAGTGGCATGATCTTGGCTCACTGCAACCTCTGCCCCTTGGGTTCAAGGGACTCTCATGCCTCAGCCTCCTGAGTAGCTGGGATTACAGGTGTGTACCACCATGCCTGGCTAATTATTATTATTATTATTATTATTTTTTTGAGATGATGTCTCACTCTGTCACCCAGGCTGCAGTGCAGTGGCATGATCTTGGCTCACTGCAGCCTCCATCTCCCAGATTCTAGCTATTCTCCTGCATCAGCCTGTTAGGTAGCTGGGATTACAGGCATGTGCCACCATGCCAGGCTAATTTTTGTCTTTTTAGTATAGATGGGGTTTTGCCATGTTGGCCAGGCTGGTCTCAAACTCCTGGCCTCAAGTGATCCACCCCACTCGGCCTCCCAAAGTGCTTGGATTACAGGTGTTAGCCACCATGCCTTGCTAATTATGTCTTATATATTATGCTACATAGGCCTTAACAGTTTTGATTGTAGCAGCCTGTGCTTTATAGACATTGTTAATTTTGATTTGTAATTCTGTGAATTTATATGACTTTTGGGAGTAAAAATATATGAAATACATATTTTTATTTTTTTATAAATTTGACCTTTTTGAAAAAAATTACCAGATTACAAAAAAGTAAATCTATGACTGCATCAAATATAGTCAAAAGATGCATGTGATTCTGTTAAGAACAAGTCTCTTAGTGCTCTTTAACACTAAATATCTTCTCCACTAATTTGTCACATCATTCAAATATGTGACTGCCAATGAGAAAGTTATTATTTCTATTCATGTTATAGAAGATATGCTATCCACTGGCCAGGCGCGATGGCTCACACCTGTAATCCCAGCACTTTGGGAGGCTGAGGCGGGTGGATCACGAGGTCAGGAGATCAAGACCATCCTGGCTAACATGGTGAAACCCCATCTCTACTAAAAATACAAAAAATTAGCCTGGCATGGTGGTGGGCACCTGTAGTCCCAGCTACTCAGGAAGCTGAGGCAGGAGAATAGCATGAACACGGGAGGCGGAGCTTGCAGTGAGCTGAGATCGCACCACTGCACTCCAGCCTGGGTAATAGAGCAAGACTCCGTCTCAAAAACAAAACAAAACAAAACAAAAAAAAAAAAAAAAAAAAAGAAGATATGCTATCCACATCTATGAAATCATAGGCATATAACAAATTTTTAACCCAATACTTACACAGTAATCACATTGCTGGCACTGTTGTAGGTGTTTTACAGATTTTAACTCATTTAATCTTTATAATGACACTAAGAAGTAAATGTCATTTGCCATAGCATATCTTTGAAAACACAATAGACCTAATAATAGACTCAATATTCGACTGTACGTGAAGATCTGAGGAACTTTACACCATAGAATGGTAAGCACATATCTCAAAAATAAATTCAAAAGTTTCTTATGAGGTACAGAAGCTACAAGGTGCATCCATTTGTCTTGTGTGAAGGTACAGCTTTACTGTTGTTTTTTCTGCAAATTTACATGAAATTCTATCCAGGATTCAGTCTCAGGAGGACAGCTGCCTACATGTAATCTGATATGCATCTTCAATAATAAATCATATTTCCTCTATTGTCTACACTGGAACAGAAAGAACCTTTGGTTGATAAGGTTTTTTAATTTCTCCAAAAATTATTACAGCAACTAAATAATAATGAAAGGGATGACTCAAGACTGTCTGAATCTCATGGTATTCATCTAACAATATAACTTATAGCTTCAAAAGTTGTAAATCAAATGATGATACAATTACAAGGCAAGTTTGAGAAACGACAGTCATAGAGAAAAACTGCAATGCAGCTATATGAGAAATGTATATCAAGCAGCCATAAGGCATAATGCCTTGGTTTAGACTAAACCCAGAAATGTACTTTTATAGGAATATAGTAATCTTCCTTAAGTATGAAGTTTAATGCTGACCTTACATATAGTTAAAGATTGAGGTTCAGGTTAATTTTTTCTAAAGCATATTCCCAAGCTCTGGGACTTTTGGCCAGTTTGGTGTTAAAAGTCCCTGTTTATGAACATAATTATATATTTTTTTTCTTGTCAATGAATGTATCTGTCAAGAGTTTACATATGCCTTGCCTCAATATCTCAGTCACGCTTTGTCTCATTTATCACAAGAAAAATGCAAAAGTGGGAATGAAATACAGGATTTCTTCTACAGTTTATACATCTATATTCCTTATACATTCATTCTCTTTGACCAAACAAGAGATAATACATTTATGAATGTTTATTGACCTCTGACCTTGTCTTTATTCTATCAGATTTAACACCAAAACAATTATTTCCAAAATATATCTAATTTATTCTATATAATTGTAAATATTAAAATACTAGCATATATTAAACATAATATCAACATTCATAGCATCCTCATTATTTTATGTTAGATGCTTTTATGTAGGCTCAATCGTTGTAGTGGATTAATATATAAAACAATTCACAGCATGTTACACTGGGAAGAAATATCTTGTATGTAAGTGGGCAAAGTTGCCTTATTAGACATTATACCAACTCAATAATAACATATAAATGAGTAATCTGAATAGATGTAACCTGCAGAAAGCCATGTCCCTTGGTTATCACAACTATTTGTTAATTGCGATTACTTCTTTTAAGCACAGTCAACCTTTGAGAGACATTGTTCTGTAAGAGTCCTATGAAAGTTCTTATTTCAATCAGTCATAGCCTGGATGCTAGGCTTAATTCTTCCTAATGGTCCCCAAACTGACCAAATAAATACAAGTAATTCTATGAATCTGTGTCCCTCCAGAAAAGAGGATTACTCAGTGTTCTCAAGTAAGACTTGGTTCTGGTATATAGTTAATTGTCAAGAGAAGATTTCTTCAGCTAGATATGTATCTACCATTCTCTACTATATGATGATTCTTTGCAATATTTCCAAATAATGTAACTTCTATTTTCCCATGAAATTTCAAACACCTCCTATACAAATACTATGTATTAAGAACCTCTGGTATGTATAACCTATCTGCCAATGTCCATCACTTTTTTTCTAGAAGATTATAAATGCCAACATTAATTTCTCAGTATTACACATTGCATATTTGACATTTTTTATTCACACACTTGCAAGATAAACAAATAAATGTTTAATTGTGCACTTTCTTATGAATATGCATCATGTTTTAACAATAGCTTATTATGACCTTGACCAAAGATATTAAGGAAGTAGAAAAGGTAGAGGTGAATAATAGGAGATAGAGTAAATTGATACTTGACATTTTCTACTTTAAGTGACTGTGATGCCATCAATAGAATTTCAGTTTCTAATGTTGTTATTCAATAAATCTTCAGTGGATAAATATAACAAAAATGACAAATTAATTTATAAATGAGATGTTTAAGGTAACTGTGGAATATCCTGGTAGAGGCCTTGATAAGAGAACAGAAAATATAATTTGGTAGCTTTGAAGCTCTGCAGTTTAGAAGAAAGGAAGTGCTTGATGAATTGGATTTGTGAGTGATTGGTGAGTGCTTGACAGTTGAGGCCATCATTGTAAATGAGATTGATAAAAGAGAACATTTGTAAAGTGTGAAGTGAAGGTCATTATGGTTGAATTATGACCATGCACATTTTATAAGGAGTAATATTCCACAGACTATTTAAAAAGAGGCTGCTAAAACATTGATTAGTTTGGTGGAAGAAGAAATGAAGAAGGTTTAGTCATTCAACTTTAGATGCTAAAGTCTACTTCTTGATAAGGGAAAATATCATATAACTTTTGCAAATTAGATGGAAAAATATGATGAAAAAGAGATGTTGCTCTTCTTTGAAATAAAAAAAGTTTTCTGTAAAATCTAGCTGACATTTTGATTTTTACCATATGCAAGGATGTGTGTTTGAGTGTCTGTGTGTGCATACATACATAGAACAAAATCTGTGGTTATGTTAATAATAGTAGCAACAGTTCATGTAGAGATATATTCCTTTGATATGGTATTGACATGTTCAGAAATCGTTTAAAAGCTACATTAACAAAGATAGGGTTCAAGATAACTTGTACTATGAATAGTTGCTTTTTCATTAATTTGCCTATTCTCAAGTCACTTTTGTTGCAACTGAAAAGCATACAACTTATGAATATATTTAAGAAAAAGAATTCATTTAAAATGTGTGAAATTTCTAATGTCAGTAGGGGGGTGTAAAATTTCTAATTTTCACCTTGTGCATAAACAGCAGAGGATAATTACTTAAGTATTTGCCCTTTTCATGTATGTTGTCACAGGAAATGAATTGCAGAACCTCTTTTTAAAGTTTTATTGGTTTTTAATTGACACGGAATAATTGTACATCTTTATGGGTATGTTTCAATACATATATACATTGTGTAATGATCAAATTAGGGTAATTAGTATATCCATCACTTTAAAAACATGTCATTTCTTTATGATGTGAACATTCAAAATCCTTTCTTCTTGCTATTTTGAAGTATACTATACATTATTGCTGACTATGGTCACCTTATTGTGCAATAGAACACCAGAATTTATTCCTTCTATCTGTAACTTATACCCATTAACCAATCTTCCCATCTCCCTCCCTTCCAAGCCTGGTGCTCCCCAGCCTCTGATAGCTATTCCACTATTCTACTCTCTACTTCTACGAGCTCAACTTTTAAAGGATAACGTAAGTGGGAACATGCAGTATTTTGTCTTCTGTGACAAAGCCTTTGTTAGTAATTCAGTTTCACAGGTGAGTTGAAGAATTATTTAATAAAAACACTTTGAAACAACACCCTGCAGGGCATCACAGCTCATGCCTATAAACCCAACACTTTGGGAGGTAGAGGCAGGAGGATCTCTTGAGACCAAGAGTTCAAGACCAACCTGGGCAATAATGTGAGACCCCGCCCCTGTCTCTCCAAAAATAAAATTTTAAAAAATTAGCTGAATGTGGTGATGTCTACCTGTAGTCTTAGCTACTCAAGAGGCTGAGGTGGGAGGATCGCTTGAGCCCAGAAGTTTGAGGTTACAGTGAGCCACGATTGTGCTACTGCACTCCACCCTGAGTGACAGTTCAAGACCCTGTCTCTAAAAGAAACAAAAATAAAAACAAAAACAAAACAATGCCTGGATTTCAAAAGTTTCTGAGCAAACAGAAAAACTAAGATTTTCCCTTCACATATACACCAGAATTGTTTCTTATTTCATTTACTGATTTAGTTACCTGTTTATGAACAGTGGAAACAAAAATATCTTCTCTTTGAAGATGACAGATTAATATTCATATACCTATTTTTTATATATTTGTATCTATATACTAATACAAAAATATATAGTTTAGTAATATTTTATTTTCTTAAATTACTTTTTTCTTCTTAGACTCTAATTAAAATAAAATATGGTAGCTTATGATTGTCATTTTGTGTTAGTTGAACGTTATTTAGATCATATACTCATTCTTAGTATTCGGTAAATAAGTTTGGAGCAAGCAAAGGGACGACTAGCTGTTGCCAATAAAAAAAAATTCATTATTTATAGCATGGCTTTCTGGGTTTTTCCATTCTAGCCTTTTGTTGCCTTTGAGGTATTTTATTACCCTATAAATTTCAAATAACAGATAGAAATAAAAAAATTATTGTCTATAGATGTGCGAACGAATTCTGATGGGAAGAAATTCAATTGACTTTTCTCTCCCTCACTCCGTGAAAAAGCCAGGTTCATATCTATTTGGAAGTTCATTACCACAATTATTTTTTCCATATACATTTGTGGCTGTTTGCCTTCTTTGAGCTGATTATAACATCTGCCTCATTGCTTTATAAATAATGAGTTAATTTAATATTTAACGTGTGTTCATTTGTATCCATATGATAGTCATGATTCTTTACCACTTAAAAATTATTCTTTACCACTCTAAATACATCATTCTTTTGTTTAAGAAAAGAACAAAGGCCTAATAGAGAGTCAAACTGCTCTTATTATATGATATATAAGTAAATGTACAGAAGTGAATTCACAAAGGTCAATCTGAATATACTTTCAATAAGTTCAGCAAAGTATGTAAAATGAAAAGGTAATCCAGATAGAAAGCATATAAAGACAATTTTGTTGTAATTTTTCCATTCTTTATTGCTACACAAAATCAGCTTCAAAAAAGTGCAGCTCAGTAACTGAATTAATTTTCACCTTTCTAAACATGCATATTTATACTACCAGTTTACATTAAATAGGATGTTATTATTTTTATTATTGCAACATCCTCTCAAGGAGAAAATACTGTCACTTTGTGTTATGATGGAGAAATAATAAGTAGGAATTTTTATAAGGCCATAGAGTAAACAAAAATATCAGGATCTGGCTTCTGTTATTTCCTGAAGACACAATGTTTTGATTGTTTAGATTCGAAATATCTTTTTCAAATTGCCATGCACTTCTAACATGGTAGTTAAGACCTTACAGCATCTTACTGTGAATTAAGAAAGGTGTCCACCCGAGTCCACACAACATGGGTACAAAGCTATGAGAGCAAGTACAGCCTTTGAGGAAAGAAGAAAGCATTGCTACCCTCCAGTGAATACAAACCTACCCTAGGGTGTCTAGCTTGTCAAATGCAGGGCAGCCTGGATTGCAGCCTCACTTATGTGCTGCCTTGTCCAGGTGTCTTTGCACAGTGTATACAGTGTTACAGTAACTCTCCTTCATCATTTTCATACTGGGAAGAAAGCTTTTTGTCATGAATTCTAATGAGGGGATTTTTCATGAGGATGCATCTAATATTTTATACTGCCATATATATTACTGTACCATAGTGCTGCATAACTAATGTAAAGAGGTCAGCTAATAACATTTAAAAAGTAATGAAAATATTGTGAACATCCTGCTTTAAAACAGTTATTAAAGAAAAAAATTTCTAGACAAGTAAACCAGAGACACAGTTTAAATGGAAATGGTGTCAGATGTAGTCAATATCATGCCCACTTATGAAGGTGCTCTTTTTATATTTCACTTTTTTCTTATTCATAGAATGCATTTTGTACTAACATTCTAAAGACAGGAGCACCTGATCCCATGGACTAATTCTTGCTATTATCTGATCATGGCACCCTAAAAAATTGACAGTATTTGGGCTCATACTCAGTATGTGGCTCATGACCATGTCCCTAGCATGAGTCCATCTTTTTGAAAGTTTGCCAGATCTAGAGACAAAACAGCAAGATACATGAGGCATGATCTGCATTTCTATCATATTTTAATGACCCTTCAAATCATCCTTAAATGATCTTTCCCAGACTTGGTCCCAGAGAAGCAAAGAAAAATTTAACACTTAATTATGTATAAAGATGGCAAGCATTTGAGAAGTCCAAAGAATTAGGGAGATAGGAAAATTGTACCACAGAAGAAAAAAAATGGGAAGTGAAAAATGATGGAGAGAAAAGAAAGTGAGCAAAAGAGATCAGTTACACACTAAGGAATAAACTTGTTTCACAAAATACTTGTTTTTCTCCCTTTGTTTATTAGACATGTTGGTAAAGAACAATTTGAGACAATTAGTAATTTCAAGTATCTTAAATTACAGATTGAAACAAAATTAATCTATAGCCGGTTTTGGTAAATACTTTTTGTAAAGGATCACAGGGTAAATATTTTAGGCTTTCTGGCCCACATAATCTTTGTTACCACTACTCAAATGTGCTATTGTAGGGCAAAAACAGCTATCAGCCATACATAAACCAATAGGCATGGCTGTGTTCCAATAATATGTTATTTACAATAGCACACTGTGGGTCACAGTCTTTGGACCTCAGATTTATATAATAATGGTAGGACAGTGGTGGGTATCAGTATAAAATTCATTAACATTATTCCTGGGTTATTCTTTGGTGGGAGCAGTCTGATCTGATTTGCTGACATGTTAAGTACAGTTTCTGAGAATGAGTGAAAATCATGTAGCTATAGATACATTCAATGCTGAATTCCAAGACAGCATTGCTTTCATTATTATCTCAACTGAAAAGATTCTTTTGATGGCAGCAACAGCCCATCTGGAGCAGCAGCTGCAAAGACATTTGCTGCAGTGGAGAAGGTGAGGCCAGGGCTGCATGCTCTGCAGAGCCAGTGGGAACTGGGAACAGGCAGGAACCAGGGCCCTTCCAAGATGGCCGGTTGGATGCCCCGCACTGCCAGGCACAGCTACAGCCACCGAGCTGCAACTGTGGACCCAGGCATCCCTGCACCCTTGGTGGCCCAAGAAGTTCCTCCATCCCCCACAGGCTTGGAAATGCCAGGTCCTGCTGCCTGGGCTCTCCCAACTCCTGGTGTCTGCTCTGGTTTTGGAGCAATGTTGAGGCTGAGCCCAGGCACTGTCATAACCCAGCTGGGTGTGTGTGTGTCCAAGGCAGTGCTTTGGACAACAACGAGCAGGGGAAGAGGCTGGGAGGGATGGGGGGTTGAGGGCAACTTGGCATGTGACTGTAGGTGCCCCTCAGCATGAATAGCCTGGGTGCATGGACACCATGGATGGCAGGCTGATGACAGCAAAAGGCAGGCTTCTGGGTGGAAAGAGGGAGGTCTCTGGTGAAACCCCACCTTCAACCCAGGAATGGCCTGAAGCCTGGGGACTGGGCTGCCAGTCTCATGGACCAGAATGAGAACTTATGGTGCTTTTTCCTGGTCTGCCCATGGCTGCCAATGGACAAATCAGCATACACTTTCTCCCCTGTGAAGCCCATAAAAACCCCAGACTCAGCCAAATGTGAGAAGATGAAGGGAGGCTGGCCTAAATATAGAAGCTACCCACTGTGGGTCTCCTCTCCCCTGAGGGCCACAGGCTCGATGGGATGTCCTGCTTGTGAATAGCAGCTACCCACTCCTGTTCTCATCCCCTGAGAATTCTGCTGCTGCTCAATGAAACTCCTCTCTGCCTTGCTTACCCTCCAGTTGTCCACGTATTTTATTCTTCCTGGATGCAGGACAAGAATTTGGGACCCACCAAATGGAGGGACTTAAAAGAGCTGTAACACAAACAGGGCTGAAACATCCCCTCCCCCACTTGCCACATTGCTGGTGACAAGAAGGAGAGAAGAGCTGTGGCCCTTCATGGAGCCCAGACCTAGGGGCTCCCCAAGCCAGGGCTATGACACTCTCTTTGGGTTTCTGCAGTTCCTGTCATCTCCAAGCTTCTGAGCACTATGGCATTTCCCTCATCCAGATGCAGTTGCCCTCAGTGGAAGCCGTGTGCAGTACATCTGGTCCAGATGCAGCCTTGCATGGAGCCAGCAACTGGACCAGCGCCTAGAGCTGCCTGCCCTGCTGAAGCAGCCAATGTGCCTGACTGTGCTCAGTGGCCAGACCCTGTGCTCCTTCACCCACACACCCCTCACCACTCCACACCTGGCTCACCCTTGGCAGGTATGGGATACAAGCTGGTAGTGTGCCAGGCCTAGTGGGCAGAACAAGCCTAGCAAGCCCGAACAAACCATGGCAACAGAGGTTTCCAGCTGGTGAAGTAACGCTCTAATGATCCTGTAACACTTTAAATTTTTTCATATAAATGCATTTCATATATACTGTGAGAAATTAATATTTTATGTAAATTCAGGATATATTAGTGTCAGAACAAAGGAGGGCTGATGTAACACCGATATCCTGTGAAAGTCACTGATTTTTCTCTAATGTAATGAAAGAATGGATTGGAATTTTTTTCTTTTATTGAAATAACATTTTGTCATGGTTGCTTTTGGGGAAACCATGTTGTTGTTGTTTTTTTTTTTTCTGAGATGGAGTCTCACTCTGTTGCCCAGGCTAGAGTGCTGTGGTGCTATCTCAGCTCACTGCAACTTCCACTTCCTGGGTTCAAGCAATTCTCCTGCCTCAGCTCCCAGAGTAGCTGGGACTACAGGTGCATGCCACTGTGCCTGGCTAATTTTTGTATTTTTAGTAGAGACAGGGTTTCACCATGTTGGCCAAGCTGGTCTCCAACTCCTGACCACAGGTGACCCTCCTGCCTTGGCTTCCCAAAGTGCTGGGATTATAGGTGTGAGCCACTGTGCCTGGCCGAGAAACCATTTATAATATGGATATAATACAGATATTACATTACTTAGTATAGATAAGAAAGGCCTATCAGTTACCTAGTGAGAGTGGTCAGGAAAGTAAGACAAACAGGTTAATTCAGACCACAAAGAGTATTTGGGGCACAGCTTGAAGTTGCTTTAAAGGCATACTGAATGAGAAAATAGGTCTCTCAGAAGCAGTGGTTCTTAGCCTGTGTTTCACATTATAGTCACCTGAGGAGCTTTGAAACAAGTGATGCCTGGGCTGCATTCCCAGCAATGCTGATTTAATTAATCTGTGGGTGGGGCCTGGGCATCAGTATTTTTTCAAAGCATTCCACATGATTTATATGTACAGTCAAGATGGAGACCCACTTTTTCAGAGTTTAAATATGTTGATTCAGGTCATTTCCCTATAAGAGGAAAAGCTGAGACTTGACATTAGTTCAGGTGTTAAATCTAGACCACAATTTCCTAGTTGCTTCTTCACTCACATTGGCCTAGTAGATTATGTAGAAAAACATTCCTTGAGCATTTAGGGCTTATTGTTTGTGCATATTAAGGTAATTGTAAATTTGAGTTAAATTAGAGGAGCTAAAGAAAAATATGCTTTTATCAATGAATTGCCTCACAGGTATCATTCACTTTTAATGCCCTGTATACATACAGGGAAAAACTAGTCAGTGTCCCCCTCTATTTGGGCTCAGAGGGCAATGCTTTGTTTTTCCCTTTAACATCCTTTTCCTAAATCACATTTTATCTCTCTCTCTCTGTCTTTACCTTTTAAGTTTTAGAACGTGTGCTCCACTTCTTTTAAACCATGTCATGTTAATGGTAAGACCCATTTATGATTCATTTATATATTATCTGCAGTTTCTTGAATTGGATTTTGCACTCAAGTTTTAATACATAGTCACAAATTAAATACCAAGATAAAAAACCATTACAACTTTCTCTAATCTCTCATCATATATCATCTATTTATATTATTATACTCACATAAACATAATAACTAGCTTATTGAAGAAACTATACCTATGTCTGTATCTACCTATCAATCATCTATGTATATAACCATGAATATATATTTTATTTACATATATATACACAATATACTTGTATTTTTAGTGCTTATCTAAGTGCCAGGCACCTATTTTCTTCTTAAATATTTATTGAATACCTTAACATCTAGTTTTAAAAGAGAAGAATACAAATGACTAAAGGAGTGCAGAAAAATGAGCATTTCAATTATTACTATGGTGTCAGATTTAGAAAATAAAAATGGAAGACATTTTAAAATTTCATATAAACAATGAATTATTTTTTAGTATAAAGTTTTCACAAAATTACATTGTATTTCATGTGACAATTCTTGTTTTATCTCCCCTAAATTGTCTAAATTTATTTAAAATGGCACTAAATTATCTGTATTCCAAAGGGCTAAGTAATTGGAAGACCAGAAAGAATACCAAGAAAACAGACACCAACAGGCTGAGCACTTCATGAGAGGAAGGCCCAGAAGAACCCCACTGTCTTCTTGAGCTGAATGAAATAAAATGAGACTTTATTTCCTGTCAGTGGACCAGTTCCTTCCTTCCTTTTGAAAAAATGATTGTATATATTTAATGTGTACAACATGATGTTTTGATATACACATAGTGAAATTGGTACTATAGCCAAGCAAATAAACAACCCATCATCCCACACAAATAGGAGTTTATTTTTGTGTATGATGTAAGATAAGGGCCTAATTTCATTCTTTTGCATGAGGAAATTCGGTTTACCCAGCCCTATTTATTGAAGAGATTATTCTTTCTCCTTTGTGTCATGTTGGTACTCTTGCCAAAAATTATTTGACCATATGTATTTGAATTTATTTCTAAGCTCTCTATTCTGTTCAGTTGGTCTATGTATCTGGTTCTATGCCAGTACCATATTGTTTTGATTACTAAAGCTTTATACTATAGTTTGAAATTAGGAAGTGTAATGCCTCCAGCTTCGTTTTTCTTTCTCATCATTGATTTGGCTTTTGGGGGTCTTTTTTGGCTCCATAAAAATTTTAGAAATCCTTGGGTTGTAAACCTTCTTTGAAAATCTACATAACCACAGCAAAAAAATACAATATCAGATTTTTTTTCATTCGAAAATTAATTTTGTCTCATAGGTCATTTTCTTGAGGAAATAGTTTAAAATGTGTAGCCTTCTACCTTATTTTAACACCAAACTCAACAATGTTTTGTTTAAAGTACTATTCAAGTTTGGATTTAATTATAAGTAGAATATGCTGTAGAACTCTATGTACTTCCATAAAATGATAAAGCATATATTTTCTAAATCCCCTTTTAACTTAGTCGAAAGTTTCCCTCACCTGAACTCCTTGATCAGCACAAATTCTAGTTCTCAAACAGAAAGACGAATAATTTTATTGAAGAATGGAAGAAATCCCAAGATTCCTTAGGAAGTCTTCTCAGTTGGTTGACTATAGTTTGAGGTCTAAATGTGAAAGAAGGTGTGTATAATATGAAGGATATTGTGTAAGGTGAGAAAACATGATGAATATATTTCTATCATGTAAATTGTGTTATCTTAATCCTACATAAACAGATTTTTAACATCTGAGCTTCTCTGTCTTGTAATTGATGAAATTAGTCCATTTATATTCATTTTGATTATTGAAATCTTTGGAATTATTTTTACTTGTGTACTTTTGTTTGCTGTTGTCTTTTTTATGTTCTTTCTCCAGAAAGAGATTTTTTGTTTTTCATTTATTTTAAAAAACCATCATTTTTCTATTAACCAGTTTGAAATGTATGTGCTCTTTTTTGCTTACTTTAATGCATATCTTGAATATTATACATATTTATTACAGAAATACATATTATTCTTTTGTTGCTTTAAGGAATTTACTTAAAATCCTATTCATTAATAGCCAAGTATTTTATGAAATTATTATTTTACTCTCATTTTTCAAAGTCATAAGGTGAGGAAGTAAATCCTTAATTTCAGTTGATGGTCTTCTATCTTGCTTTCTTAATATCTATTGTATTTCTTCTCCATCCATACTGCTACTAAATAAGTTAACTCAGGACTCTTTTATACCTCATCTGATTCAAACTTTACTTTTTGAATAGGGAAACTCTTAACTCCTTTTGTTTTCCATCTTGCCAACTTCAATCTAATTTCTATATTATTGTTAATTCATCTTTAGAATAATATTTCTTTTCCATTTTAAACCTTTGAATGGGTCACTATGCCTTTCTATATTAAGTCTGAACATAAACACAGGATGTAATACTGCCTATCTCTTTATTTCTAATGTATTTATTTCAGATGCTTTGAGATTTCTGAGGGTTGACTTTGTTTACTGGCTATTTTAGCAAAGATGTTCTGCTATCTATTCAGCAGGATAATGATACAGAAAGAATATTGAAGATTCATATTAAGCATGTTTTTCTCAATTGGGTTAAATGCCCATACACATAATACAATTACAATAAATTAGGAACTCTAACATTCTGAAAACCACTTATTGATATTCAGTACAGCATTTAATCTTCCTAGTTTGTTATATTAGTTTTGTTTTAATCACTTAAAACATTACTCTTTACTACACTTGCAGTCTTAGCCATTCTTGCAGAAAAATGACAAGTATTCTCCAAAATTAGTAATTGAAATATATATGCAAACAATTGATTTATTCTGATGATTATATTTCAATTATAATGTACATGAACCACTATTAAAAAATGGATTTAAAAACAAAGGTGGATTCTGTAAGCTATTTTACAAGTCCTCTGTTTATTAAAGGACTCAAATATATTTCTAGTAAGAATGAGACATCATTTTTCTCATAAATAGCAGTCTATTTGATGCTTCATTAATATGATATTTTTGAAGCTTTTCTATTAGAAATATTTCAATTATAAAGCTGCCAGGAATATTATAACTGAATTAAAATATATGAAAGAAATGCAAAATATCTTTAGCCAAAATTTGAATTTCACTTTGGCCCATGAATGTTATGTCCATCACATCTTATCAGTTAATAAACCCACCAAGCAAAACATTTACATCATGGAAAGTGTAATGCTCTCATCAAACTAAAAGTTAGACCTCATTTATCCCTTGCTGTGTTTGAGTTATTTCTCTGAGTGTCTTCAATATATTAACCTATATCATACTAAAATGACTTAATGGAATAGTTCTATTCTTATTTCTATATTTCAGATGAAAAAAATCATGGCATACAGGTTAAGTAATTTAATCATTGGTTGATAGATTTAAGAAATGGTAGAGCTAGAATTTGAATTTAGGTAGTTTGGCTAAGAAATCTATGCTACTTTCCAGCTTGCCAAGGGAGAGTGAACAATATTAATCATTGTAACTTACAAATTCTATTACAGCCTCCTGCTCCATAAAAACATACTTTCTAGTCTATAAAATACAGAAACATAACTAAAAAATGTAGGAAGAATACACACTTGACTTAATATGGAAAGTTTATCAACCCCTATCTTTATAGACTTTTTGTTAGTTTAGGATTTTTCTGCAGGGTGAAAAAATAAAGAAATGCTCATTGTAATACCTTTTTTCTTAAAGTATTTAGTATTCATGGGAAAACAGCAATTGAGAGTATCTTCAAAATCTACAATATTGGTCTACATCTGTGGTTCTCATGTTACAGTTAAAATGCAAATTCTTAGCCCCAGTCAAGACTTAATCAATCACAAACTCCTGGTATTTGGTCCAACAAACTGATTTAACAAGCTCTTCAGGTGAACACTCAAATTTGACAACAACTGATTTTCACTTCCAACATTATAATCTGGTGATAGGACCCATTTGGAAATCTAAAAAAAAAATTAACTCTTTTAAAGATGAGCCAAGCCTAATTTTTAGCATTTCATGCCAAATGCAAAGTGTTTTGTTTTAATAATCTGTTTTAATAAAGAAAAAAACCTAAAACATTAGAAATTCTAAACTGGGTGAAATGGAAAGAAAAGTGGAAGGTGAGGGGGAATTTAGACAAATTTGAGGCCCAGAGGAAATTATGAGGGGCTAAGAAGTCGTTACAGTAAAGCCCTACTGAAAGATCAAAAGGTAAACCCTAGATTAGGTTTGATATTAAGATACTTATTATTAAATGATTGCTCACATTTACTGAAAAGCAAGGTGCCTAGATTTAGAAACTAACTGTAATACATACTAGCAGTGAAAGTGTGGTGATCTTTCCATTTGATCTTCCATGACTTGGTGTTTTAATACAGTGATATTAAAACCTGGTTCATGCATTTTTGAAATGATTAAATTATACGTGAAGAGCTTTCGGCAGTTTATAGCACATAGCTAGTTTGCCCACTCCCTGCCCCCGAGTGTTAGATTCTCCTTGTAATGTAAACATAGCACACCACCATAGTGATGAGTGAGTTATGAGAGATCCAACAAAATATTAATATTTTACTTACAACTGTTTTGAGTTTAATATTAAGTGGTGTCAATTCAGTTTGAAGATAATCCCTTTATGTTCTGATGTTTGCAAAGGAAAAAATACATGAAAAAAATAAAAGATTTTTTCCTGAACTGTTTTGATGCTAGAAGCAAAGAGATTTTTGACTCAAATTACTTTACTTTTTATCTCTATTTTTCACTTGACATCTTATTCACCTAGTCTATATTTTAATGTATTATTAAATAATACATTAATAATACATTTCAATCACAACTGACTCCAAAAAAGAAATGGGAAAGCAAGATCTAATGTATACAAGAAAATAACAACAGCCAATTAAAATTAATATTCAAGCAGAGCATTCATATATTTATTCCTCATTACCATTTTATAAGACAATGGCTACATTTTCTTTCACGAAGGGGTAAAAACTATGACAATAGGTTGTTGAGTAAGTAACCGAAGATAAGTTCGTGAACGCTGGAGTTGGGTTATGAAATCAGGCAGTTAAACTAGAGTCTGTGTATTTAACCATAGGGCTGTGATTCAAGCCACTTGAAATAAGGATGTTTACAAAGAAATATTGATTCATAGCCATAATAGCAATTCAAATATTGACATAACATGCGGGGCATCTGTTCAAATTTAGATTACCACATCACACAGATGTAGTACAGAATGTCATAGATGCTAAGATTACATTTAGCTGATTATTCAAATAGTGTTGTCCTCTCTTAAGGCACTAATTTTACATTTTCTTTTTAACACTGTGGTAAGACTCCTTTCTCATCTTCGTCCTGACTGTTTAGTTCGAAGTTTAATTTCCATATGTAGTCTCTGAGGATCTGAAAACAGGTGATCTCTTATTTTTCCATAAGTGGTTAGAAAGAACCTAAGTTACAAAACCGTGCCTCTAATGATTAATTTCACATAATGGGATAAATATAGTCACACAAAACCCGTTCAAACCGAAGAGAAGCATGTCTAGAAAAGACCAAGAGAAAAATTTTGATATGACAAGTTAATGCCTCCTTTAGAATATAAGAACTACAACAACCGTCACTGTCAGCAGCTTTCCCCACATGGCCTGGCCAATTTTCACCTTTCAATATTTATGTCAAAGGACATTTCAGAGTCTTCATATAGTCTAAATTTAATTTTTTAAAGAATCTTTAAAAAGAGAGAATCTTCCTCAAGCTGGCAGATGGAAATGAATATACAAAGACATCCTTTTGTTCTCAATTGAGACAGAACTGCCCTGATTTCTCTACCTCTTAAGTGAAGTTAACTTTTAATTTAGATTTTGTTAGGTTGCAGTTTTCATAAATTACCCCTTCTATGACTGAAACAGTAATTGGAAATGTAGAAATTTCATCTCTATTAAGGTTGAGTGATGCTTTAATTCAGAAAGTATGAGGAAACTTGTTACCTTAAAAAATGTGAACTAAAAATTGTGTAAGTCGTTATAATAGAGTGTTCTTCAGGAAGTATAAATATCTTTAATATAAACAAATATTTTTATGAATTCTTATAAGAGCCCACACAATCCCTTACAATAAAATTGGTGAATATTATGAAATATATTTTGGTCATATTTTAAGTAGTTGACAAGTTTATCATAGTCTATGTGGCTAGATTAACATCCGTTTCTTTCAATGGGAGTTTGGAAGTACTAGGAACCATTACAAAATAATGATAAATGATAGTGAATATGTTTCACTAAGCAGCTTAGAGGTTAGTATTAGATGGTGAAAAGTGCTACACTTGTCATATTATGAAGATAAAAAAATTAATGAAGCAGCATTTTGCAATCTCAGTCTTAAAAAATACTGTTGCAAACATCTTCATGTTTGCATTTTTGTTGTTCATGCATTTATTGTAAGGGGGCAAGTAGTTCTGGGAGGACAAGAATAGTACAAAACTGCATATTTCCTGTATGAACTATATTATTTCTTCTCTTTAATCTTTTTGTGGCTAGTATCTAGCATAATTGGCAAACAGTAGGGGTTGTATTTAGGCTTATTTATTCATTCAATGCATATTTATTTTGTAGAAGAACGAATGGGGCCTGACAAAGTCATTCTCAGCTTAATGCCTTCATGTGGTCTGGGATTTTCTTTAAAGAAAAACCTCCTTAGAGAAATATGAGAAAGAATCATCTTGGCAATTTCAAGAGAGCCTTCTATTTTATCATTCTGTGTTCCTAATGGGAAAGCAAAACCCTCTTTTTCAGAAGTTCTATGTCTTACATTTAAAATCTCTTATCTCTTATGTAGCCCTAAACATACTATTAACACTCAGAATTTTCAAGATGACTGATACATTCTTGTAAAACTGTAGGTGAATATTTTATTTTATTTCTGTATTATATATAAATATTTATAAGCATCTCATCTAGCTAATACATATAATAATAATAATAATAATAATAATAATAAAGCTTTTTGAGAAAATTGTCTCTACATAGTAGGCATTCTATCAAGTTTCTGGAACACCCGATGAGTTGTGATTGAAACGTATGAAAGACAAATTAAAAAGAGATTCCAGTTGTGTCTCTATCACTACTATGCTTCCTTTCTCTTAGCAAATAAACTGCAGAATATGGAATTATTTGAAAATGTCTTTCTCCTGGTCTTCACAGTATTTAAGAATAGAATCTAACTTTATGATGCTACTCAAGCCATGACAGTGGATAGAATTATTCGGTCATTGACAAGTCTCATGTCTTTGTATTCTTTTAAAAATAGTTAAGTAATATGCTATTCTGTTCATGAAAAGAAGCCTATTTTGATCTCTTTTACCATTTTCTCCATTGAAAAACAATGGATTATCTGAATTTTCCTTCACATGTACCTGAAGATGAAACCATATCATACTTATGTTGCTTCAGTTATGTCTAAAATAGGTGCAGTCATTGGTCATGGAATGAAAGAAAATTAACTATCTCCTGTAATAGTTAGTTCTGGGACTTTGATTATAACCACTGTAAGCATTTGTCTAACCAGTCAATGTAAAGGTAATATATATGGGGGTATATGTGTGTGCATGTATATTTGTCTGAATCTAACACAGTGAGTGCCCTTATAATTATCCAATACAGAGGACACTGGCAAATGATGAGATAGGCAACGCACTCAGGGAAAGTAATGTAAAACTCTGTTCTACTCGCATGTACATTCATCTAGTTAAGGAAAGAAGGATAATACACATTACTATAGGAACAGCCTTCCTAAGTTGGTATATTTCATCCTTCCCAATCCCATAGCATTAATTGTATTTAGTATTAGGTTAATACCTAGGATGCTTTTCTGCATTTTGAATACAATTTAATGGTTGGCAGGTGTTATGTCTCGGAATATCTTCAATTTATTTATCATTGCTGCTAAAAATAAGAGACAAAGAATATTTATGCTGCTATTGAACAGAGGAGCTCCATTTATATGTGGATGACAAGATTGAAAAAAATTATTCTGTTGCATCAATGACAGCATTTGCTATGCTGTAGAATAAAAGAATGTCTCCTGAAACTTTGCACTAGAAGATAGTTGAGCTGGATATATTTCATGCAATCACTTGAAAATAATTTCCAAAACAGCAACCTACTGTCTTTGAAAAGTAATTTTCTCTAATTATTATGACAAGAAACTACAGAAATAATTAAGATATAAAACACACATATTGAGCTTTTTGGGATTCTGGTATTTAGTGTTCTTGGTTTAAAAATTTAAGAGTGAATTAATTTGCTGCTGTGTTAAAAAACAAACAAACAAACAAACAAAAAACTACTACATGATTTCTGCATAAGGCCAAAACTTACTTAAACTTTTATTCTGTTTCTATGCGTGGTACTAACTCAGTGGGTATCACTGGCTTTGTGATTTATCAGTTGGGTAAAATTCATTCTCTAGCATAATAGGTTCAGGTTCATGCTACGACTATATCTAAAAGATTCTGTATTTAAAAATTGGCATTTAAGCATTTACAAGTTCTTGTAGACAAATAATATACAATCTATATTGTCTTTAATATCTATAAATCTACAAAACTTTGAAGATAATCTGTACTGACTCAGCATAATTGTCAAATTTCAAAGTTTCCCATTTTGAAATATTAAAAATACTCATAGTGATAAGTATCACTTTTACTACATCAAGTAAGTTTGCACAAACAGATGTTTTTCTATATGTAAAGACAGTGACCAAAAATTTATGTAAAAATTGTAATAATTAGATGTTTATTAGTTTCCAATTGCTGCCCTACAAATTATTGCTAGCTTGGTCTAAGACAACTCAACGGTATTATCTGATTACCCAAAATACTCATAATGATAAATATCACTTTTACTATACCAAGTAAGTTTGCGTAGATGTTTTTCTATATGTAAAGATATTGACCAAAAATTTTTGTAAAAATTGTAATAACTAGATGTTTACTAGTTTCCAATTACTGCCCTACAAATTATTGCTAACTTGATCTTAGACAACTCAACTCTATTATCTGATAGTTTCTCAAGATCAGAAGTCTGGTGCACTGTGTCACAGCCAGGGCCTCTGCTTTGAGCTTCACAAAGTTAAAATAAAGCTATATGCTGAGATGCATTTTTCTTTTTCTAGAGGTTTTAAGGTTAAATCTTCTTAGCTCATTCAGGTTGTTAGCCAAATTCAGTCTTTGAGATTGTGGACCGAAGTCCCTTTGTTTTGCTCTCGAGTCTCTTTTTATTGCTCTCAGCTGGGGACCACCCTTAGCTGCTCTGTGGTTCTTACACGTGGCACATCTCAGAAGCAGCATCTGCACATCAAATCCTCCTCATCCTTCAAATATTTGTGATTTTCCCTTCTGTCACATCTCTCTGATTTCAACAAGAGTAAGCTCTGTTTTTAAGAGCTCTTGTGATTAGATTAATGCCACTCAGATAATACAGGGTAATCACTCTATCTTAAGGTCCCTACCTATAACTTTACCTTCAATGCATGTTTGCCATGTAATATAATGTATTAACAGATGCCAAGAATTGTGATAAGGACATCCTTGGGAGTGAGAGACAGGTCCTGCCTACCACAGATGTGTTCTAAGTTATTTTCATATCTTATTTTTCTTAGTATTGAGTTATTTCAATTCCATTTTACTTTCAAATTCCAGTTAAACACTGATGTTCCTTGAAAAAATTGTGTGCAAAATATGTTAAACAATTTCCTATATGATCAAATATGTTCTGTACTACCATTGTTTTTTTCAAAGTTAAAAAAAATCATACTTTCCCTATTTATTATATAATTATTAAAATATGGATGAATTTATATTATCTTTTAAATTAAAATTAATAGAAATTTAATAAGGACAGTTTTGAGGAGAGGTGCCTAATGAAAATTTTAAAAATCAAATTCAACTTCTTGAGATAAAAAGATTAATTATGTATTCAGTTAACTACAAGATGAGACTGGGGAAGAGAATGTAGGTAATTATGAAGGGACTCTTAAGACCTTTAAAATATTTTGAACATTATCTAAATTGCAATTGTTGTGGATGATATAGTTGGCCAATAAGATCCTTAAGATCTGAAACAACAATTTGTCAGCCCCCTGGAAATGCTGTTACTGAGTTTTCGGTTAACTACCCTTTTAAGAATTATCTGGTGCCAAAGACAGATAGGTCATCCCAGAATACATGCTCTTTTAAGGCAATCTGCATTTAACGACTAGTGAATACAGCATGGAAAAATAAAGTCCTATGCCCTGTGCCTCAAAACTGGACGATTCTGTAGGACCATCCCATTTCAGCAGCTCACCATTGTTTCACCTAACATCTTTGACTCACCCTTCAATACTTTCCAATGTCAATAGCTACTTTCTTTATACCGAGGGCATTCCTGATATAATTTTTGCATGAGTTCTTTCTTTATACCAAGGGCATTCCTGATATAATTTTCACATGAGTTTGCAAGAAAACTTTGCAAGAAACAATAACTAAGAAATAAATAGTAATACTTCAAGATATTCTATAGAAAAATGTGTTCTGATTAGATTTATTTGCTGAGAAAATTATTCCAAGAAAGTAAGATTATAAAATCAGATGCAGTTAGAAAACCACTGGAGCATTTCAGGTAAGAGAAATGTTTGTCACAGAGAGGAGAATGGCTATGGTAATAGATTAAAAGAGACGCATCTTAGAGATATGTAGCATGTAAATGTTGCAGAGTTTGGTAACTGCATTGATATAGAGAAACAAGACAAGAATGACATCCAGATTCCTTCCTCAGACAATTGAGAGAATGATAGAACAATGAGGCAACCTTGTAGCAGCATACGATGAATTCAAGCTTGGCTTTGTTGTGTTTGGGGCATCAGGACAAGTATTTTCACAATACCATTAGAGGCAATACATGTCACTGAACTAAAAAAATTGATGAAAGAATTATCACCATAACATATGGAAACTTTAAGATCTATTGACCTGGAGGGGCTCAGAGGGAGGCTTTGGAGACAATTCCTACCATTTGCAGTATACATTTATTACTGTAGTCCTCTCTTATCTAGGATTTCACTTTCCATGGTTTTGGTTACCCATGTTAAACCCTTGTCCAAAAATATTACATACAATAAGATATTCTCAGAGAGAGACAGATTACATTCACATAACTTTTTTATAGTATATTGTTATAATTCTATCTTATTTTAGTTATTGTTAATCTCTCACCATACCTAATTATAAATTAAACTTTGTCATAGGTATGTTCATATAGGGAAAAACAGTACACATAGAGTTTCTGGCATCCACTGGGGGTCTTGGAACATATGCCCCATAGGTAAGAAAGGACTACCTTTCTACACGCACAGCAATGTTGTAGCACTTTATGCACATTAATTAACTTACTCTTAAAAAAAGGAGATAGGTTAAATTATTAAACAATATTTTATAAATGACAAAACTGAGTCAAAGAGAAGTTGAGAGAGTTCTTTGAGTTAGACAGTAAGTTATGGTAGCACCTGGATAAACACCCTTCCCATTAAGTTATATAGAATCTTTCTGCAGAGTGTGTTGGAGTGTGTCCATTTCTCCCACCAATATACCATTGTTGGGCATATAGTGCCTCAAGCACTCTAAGAAGGATCAAGAGGGATTGGAGGAAAAATGAGATGCATGTTAAATGAAAATTCATGGGATGAGTGTAAAAGAAAAGTATCCAACAATGAAGGGCAAATGTTATGAGTATAAGTAGAAAAAGGCTGAAAATGGCTGTCAGATATAGCAATAAGCAAGTCACTATTGACAATAAAAATGCCTCAGAATAGTCTAACTAAAGCTAAATTCAAGTTAGCCCTGAGTTAGATAGTCAGTAGAAACACAAGATAGTGGCTATAAAATTAGGAAATAAATTATGCTTTTTGCAACATAGAAGAGAAAAAAGAAATCAAGTAATATGGCTTTCACAGAATGAATTGTTAAGAAATTAAAATATTGTGGACAGAATAATAATAATAGAGATAGAAAGATAGATAAAATCAGTGTATGACTGCAAAGTAAAAGATAAAGAGAGTTTGACAGGCAAAACAGAGTTAGGTTCATGAAAGTTCTCATATGTACATACACATATAGATTAGATAGATAGATGGATAGATAGATAGATAGATAGATAGATAGATTAAAACCACAATAGACCTATTAGCATGTTTGGTTATTAATGGGAAGAAAAATGGAAGAAGTTAAAGTTAATGAATGAATACAGTAATGAGTAAAGTATATAAACAACCAGAAAGGGGTGTGAGCTAGAGGAATATCTTTTATTACAATAAGAGGTACTCTAAAAAAAATGGGTCTGGATACAGGTTGGTCATTTCTTCAGAGACATAAAGTTGATTAATTTGAATGATAAATCAAGGCCATCTACTAAGACTATTTGAAGAACACATGAAAATACACACACACACACACACAGACATACACACACATATATATGTATTTGTAGAGCTGTAAAGATGGGGTCTCACTATGTTGCCCAGCCTGGTCTCAAACTCCTCAGCTCAAGCAATCCTTCCACCTCAACCTCTCAAACTCCTGGGATTACAAGCATGAGCCATGGTTCCTAGCCCAGGAGATCATTTTAAATAGTCATTGTGAAGTATGGGAGATGGAGTTGACCTGGAAAATGTAGAATCATTGCTGGACAGAATTGAGATTCAAGCTGTGGCTGAAATTATGATTTTTTTTGCAGTATTTGTAATACTGTGCATGAAGAGTTTAGCAAATATTTTCTATAAATTTTAGACAGTAAATATTTTAGGCTTGGTGGGTCATAGTTCTCTGTAGCAAGTACTCAACTGTTACTTTAACATGATAGCAGCCATGGACAATACATAAATGAATGAAAAAACGAACATGGCTATGTTTCAAAAATGTTTATTTAGAAATACAAATGATTGATTGGATTTGGCCCATAAGCCAAAGTTTACAGATACTGGACTGCAAGAATGTATATTCATTTGGTTGCAATAAAGAAGACAGATACGTGTATTGTCCCTGGGTTGAATTTCCCAGTGAGTGGACAGGTTGGGTAAGAAGACATGGTGGTTGAAAATACAGGAAAAATAGTGCTTGAAGTCCTAAACAATTTTGGATAAACTATCCTGGCAATGATAGGTAGTTAAGTCAGGAAGCTAATGAACAGAGAGAAATCAGAGAAATCAAAAGGCAAAGAGCATGAATAACATTTGTGGTATGGTAGTTACTGAGTAGTAGAAAAGGAAGAAAAAATAACTGTCTGAAATGTAATATACCGAGACAAGGTTACAGCAATTTTTAACAAATGTAAGGATAAAATATTTTGGGGGCAATGTAGAAAAAAAGAAAACAAGTGATACAGCTTTTAGAGAAAAGATTGTGAGAAAACTAAAATACTGTTGGCAGAAAATAATAATAGGATACATAGATGATTGAGTGATAGATGGCCAATGTATGATTGCAAAGTAAAAATAATTAGACAGGGATTTCTAAAAAAAAATCAAACAGAATTACCGTAAGATCCAGCAACTCCAATTCTAGGCATATACTGCCCTCCAAAAAAACATGAAAGATGGATTAATAAACAAAAAGTTTGACTTTACCTATACCATAAACAAAAATTAACTTAAAATGAATTAAAGATGTAAACATAAGAGCTAAAACTGTAAAACTCTTACAAGAAAACATAGGAGAAAACCTGCAGGACATTGGACTTGGCAATTATTTCTTGCATATGACACCAAAAACAGGCAAAAAAAAAAACAGATAAAATGAAACTCATCAAAATTGAAAACTGTTCATCAAAAGATACAATCAATAGAGTGAAAACATAATGTACAGAATGGGAGAAAATATTTGCAAATCATTTCTCTGATGAGGGGTTAATATCCAAAATATATATGGATGTCTTACAACTCAAGAACAAAAACAAAATTAAATCACCTGATTTAAAAAGTGAGCAAAAGCCTTGAATAGACATTTCCCTAGAAAAGACACATAAATGGCCAGCAAGCTTATAAAAAGGTATTCAACAAATTAATCATTAAATAAATGCAAATCAAGACCAGGCATGGTGGCTCACGCCTGTAATCTCAGCACTTAGGGAGGCCGAGGCGGGCAGATCACGAGGTCAGGAGATCAAGACCATCCTGGCTAACACAGCGAAACCCCATCTCTACTAAAAATACAAAAAAATTAGCCAGGCGTGGTGGCGGGTGCCTGTAGTCCCAGCTACTCGGGAGGCTGAGGCAGGAGAATGGCGTGAACCTGGGAGGGGGAGCTTGCAGTGAGCCATGATCACGCCACTTCACTCTAGCCTGGGCAGCAGAGCGAGACTCCGTCTCAAAAAACAAAAAAAATGCAAATCCAAAATACAATGAGCTGTAACATCACACCCATTAGAATTCTATGAGGATGACCACTATTTTTCAAGGGGAGTGAAATAATAAGTGTTGTCTAGGATGTGAAGAAATTGGAATCCTTGGAGTCATTGTACACGCCTATTAGAATGTAAAATGACGAAGCTGCTATGGAAAACACTATGGTGGTTTCTCTAAAAATTAAAAACAGAACTACCATTTGATCCAGCAATTTCACTTCCACTCATACAGTATTTCCAAAAAAATTGAAAGTAGGTTTCAAAGAGATAGTTGTACACTCACAGTTATAGTAGCATTATTCACAACAGCCAGAGGATGAAAGCAATCAATGGAAGTGGGTCGATGGATAAACAAAATGTGGTATATGCATACAATGGTATATTATTCAGCCTTAGATAGAAGAACATTCCGACATATGCTACAGCGTGGAAGAATCTTGATGACACTATTCCAAGTGAAATATCCATTCACAAAAGAATAAATACTGTATGATTACAATTATATAAGCTACCAAGAATAGTTCACATTCATAAAGACAAAGTACAATGGTTGCAGCTAGGATAGGTGGGGGGAAGAAAATGATAAATTAATATTTAATAGGTATAGAGTTTCAGTTGAGTAAGATGAAAAAGTTCTGAAGATGAGGCCTGATGATAGTCACACAACAATGTAAAGGTACTTATACCACAGAATATTTTGATCATTGAGTAATAGGCTCTGGAGTCAGGATATCAATGTTTGAATAAAAATTTCATTGCTTACAAATTGGTGAGCCTAGATAAATTAAATAGTCTCATTAAGACAGGAACAATTTTAGATGTTAATTATAATGATGGTTATATGAACCTGTAGTTGTGATGAAATGTCATCACAAGTATATTAAAAACATTAAAAATATGAGTAGTTGCAAAAAAAGACTCAGTTACTGCATTTTAAAGTAAGAACAATATGAAAACTTAAATCATGACAGTATTGTTAGATATAATGAGATAATATCTATGAAGTATATAGCCTAAGTTGTGGCACACAGAAAATCATCATCAAAATTTAATGATTAGTGTAATATTACGAATATTTCAAGTTTTAAGGTCAGTGATGAATAAGATTATAATAAATACTAACATAATTAGAGAATGCAAAAGGGGAAAAATGAATGTTATAAAAGATGGCCACAATAATGTGTATATTCACTTTAAGCAGCCGAGAAGGCTGTAGAAATGTTTAACAGGAAATTGAGAATTAACGACCACCTTGTGAGAGAAAGTTCCTGACAAGAGACATTAATTTGGTAGTTGGTGCAGTAAAAAGTTTTCATTTCCTACAAAGCTAGGCTATGCAGCTGGAAGAAACAGATTATGACTTTAACTCAACTCTAATACCAATGTGACCTTGGGCATGTTACTTAAAGTCTCAGTGAGAAAGACAACACTTACTTCATAGCTTTGTTCTGAAGTTTGTTTATATAATTAACTATAATAATGTTAATCATTAAATAATTGATAGAATTTGTATAAACTCAACATATAGAAGATACCCAGGCATTGTAGCTGTAACAAAAATAGTCATTATTATTAACGTCAGGTGACATAGATATTACACCTAAGCATCCAATAATAAAAGCACCCACAGCAACAAACAAAAGAGTAACACCACCAATAAGATCTATTGTTTTTAAGGCAAGGAGCACTCACAAAGTAACTATATGTCAGCCTTGCCTTAAATGCTTCACATGAATTTTCTCCTTTAATCTTCCCAAAACTTCTGGGAGATCCCTCTGCTCCCAGCCCCCTACCATTATTATAGATAGTGACTATATAAATAGAAAACATAAATAAATACAAATATAAACAAACTGACCAAATTAAGAGATGAGAAATGTGGCATTACATTGGAGAACACCTTTTTGTTGATTGAAAGGAAAAGTGAGAGGAGCAAAAAACAAAACAAAACAAAAAAATCAAGGAAGAAACAATCAGAATGCCACAGAAGGAATGGAGAAGTACAATTTCATGGAAGCCAAAGCAAGAGAGAGTTAAAAATATACAAATCATATGACTTTTCTTTGCTGGATAATCAAATTATAAGATTATTTTATAATGATATTTTAAAACGTTTTCCTTTCATGTAGATGCCAAGCATTTGAATTATTGAGTGACTTGTACCTTGTGACAGCACTTTAATGGACTTGCTACACACATCAAAATTGAATCTAAATTTCCCTCACTCACCTTTCACTGAAAAAAGCTAGAGTTAATATTAAAACGACTCTACTGAGTAGGGAGTGAGTGGATTTTGCACAGCGTACAATATGTCTGAAAGCATAGAAATGAAATCACAAGTGAATAGTTTACCCAAAAGCCTACTTGTTGATTATATCAACAGGGCTTCAAAAAAATAAAAAATGTGTAATTAATCATGGCCAAATCAATCAAACCATTAAAAACACAATACTGTACTGAGATGCCATTCTTCTGTGTGAAATCAGAAAATTTTATGCACAATAATCATCTAAATATTTAATATTATATTCAGTGTGCCTTAGCATCAAATATTTATCTTAGGAATTAAATACAAACTAGAATTTATCTCAAATAAGCAGCCATTTCCAATTGGATCTCAGGTCTGCATGACTGAATACGCATAGAATGTTCCGAGGATCGCTATTCCCAAAATGACTTTAACCACTACTCAAAAAATATTTCTAACCAATGGGTTAAGTGTTGAAGTAATATTTGACAATAATGGCTGGGAAATATGTGAATATAATATAAATATTAATGAGAGATATTTTTCTCCCAGAATCCTAGAACCTCTGTTTTTATATTAAAGTACATAAAATGGCAATGTAGCTGAAAATTCAATAGAGGTTATAGACATTGGTCCCCGAATTGCATTTTAGGCAACATTAGTTCTATAAAATATTAACAGATGTTTCATTTAAAAAATAGTTTGTGGGACAAATGTATTGGAAATACTGAAGCAAACATTCTTAGAGATATTTAGGCCTTTTAAGAAAGCACTGTGAATTTTCAAGAGAGAATCACATAGTTGAAGCCTTTCCCATTTTATGCACAGGATCACAGTTCCTGTGCAAGTACAGTAGTCC
The DNA here is from genome assembly GCF_006542625.1 of Nomascus leucogenys. Taxonomy (NCBI): domain Eukaryota; kingdom Metazoa; phylum Chordata; class Mammalia; order Primates; family Hylobatidae; genus Nomascus; species Nomascus leucogenys. The sequence goes on from NC_044387.1 coordinate 82,327,715, forward strand.
CCTGTGCATACACTGCAGAGAAGTGGCTGAGAAATGAACTCTGGAGCCACACTGACTGGGGAGAAATCCCATCTCTGCCATTGTTCAGCTGTGCGACTTTGTACAAATTGCTCAACCTCTCTGTGTCTCAATAGCCCATCTGTAGTTAAGAAAAAAAACACACACACAAAAAAATGAAACAAACAAAACTACCACATGTGGTTCTAATTAAGACTAAAAAATAGTATTTTGAGGCTTTAAAGTAGTACTTGGCAAATAGGAATTCCCCATCAATTGTTGGCTGTTGTCACTGACTCCTCAGATAATCTCTCCTGAGCAGGCTTCCAAAGGTAAATGCCAGTTTAGGATATTTCATCACTATCCTAGTCTACATTTTCAACAATGTTAGCTCAGTGTTTGTTATTCCTTATGCCGCCCATTCTGAGACCTTGATTAGGTATTTATTGACTGACAGTGGAGGTAAATCTTTAAGGTATAAGGGAACAATTTTATCCAAACAAGATACTAAATCCCACCAAAAAAAAAAAATGATTATGTTTTAGAAGAATAAGAGCCAGTAAGAAATCTCTTCTCAGATCACTGATAACACGTACATAAATCATGGAGATTCTGGCAGTTAAGGGAATGGGAACATGAGACTATGAAAGATCCCTTTCTTTTTTTTTTTTTTTTTTTTGAGACAGAGTTTTGCTCTGTTGCCCAGGCTGGATTGCAGTGACGCAGTCTCGGCTAACCGCAACCTCTGTCTCCTAGGTTCAAATGATTCTCCTGCCTCAGCCTCCCAAGCAGCTGGGACTACCAGCACGTGCTACCACACGCGGCAATTTTTGTTTTGTATTTTTAGTACAGACGGGGTTTCACCGTGTTAGCCAGGATGGTCTCTATCTCCTGACCTCGTGATTTGCCCGCCTTGGCCTCCCAAAGTGCTGGGATTACTAGTGTGAGCCACTGCGCCTGGCTGAAAGATTCTTTAGAATCACATAGGCCAACTCTATTGCCACATTTAATCAACATACTAACCTGGTAATAATTTAAAAACGTAACAATAAAAAAAATTTGGGGGGGGACAGCATGTTGTAGTGGAAAGATAATGTAGAATTCTGAATCAGCCACTTAATTATGAAGAGATCATGGAAAAGCTGTTTAATTTCTTTGAATTCTAACTTGCAATTTCAGGCTGTTGTGAGAATGCTACTTGACATTTCTTGTTTACACACAGTCAGCATTCTGTGGGCTGTGTACTGGTGTGTTGTACGGCCACAGGCTTACTTTTCAAAAACAGAGCATCTCTAGAAATTGACTTCTTTGCCTTAGTTATTTTATCTAAATGACCTCCTTGAAAATTACTGCTAGCAGAGTACAGAGAAGGTAGCATATTCTTAATTATGTTTATTTCATTATTCTATATGATAAACTGGGAATTAAAGAACATGTTCTTGGCAAAATTCTCTAACTCCAACAAAAACTGGAAATGAAAAGAAATATATATATAAAATATAACAGTTCTGTGTCTCTTTCAAATTTTATTTAAATAGAAAAGGGAAATTTTATTTTATAAACATAATCAATAAGGAAATGTGTTTCTGTGTAATGAAGAGTTAATACAGGAATTCAAAGATGAAAAACAAATCAGCAAGTGAATCAGTAAGGAAAAAGAAGAGAGGAAAAGAGAAAATGCAAATGCCATTAAAAAATGAAAGTGTGAGAGAGAAAGAGAGTAAAAAGTTAGGAGAAGAGAAAGATGGAAGACATAAATATGCAGGAAGATGAACAGAAAGAAGAAGGGGAAGAAATTACACAGAGAAAGATAAGAAAATGAAAGTAGAGAGAAAATTAGCAAGTACATAAAACATCAGGACATTTGCTGCTCTATGAAAGTCTGATTAAACAATTAATCCTGAAGCCTTGGGTCTCAGGTCAAGTTAGTATAAATAAATTTCTTCAACTAAATTACAGCCAAGATTATTCTCCTACAATTCATGGAACAATACAGGGAAGGGCTCAAACTGCCCTGCAAAGGAAGTTCTTGAGCTCAGTTCTTGATACATTATTGTGTTCATTAACATTTCAATGTTTGAACTGATTACATTCACATTATTTATTTTAAATGTATATAAGATGCTAGTTAACCTCAGCTTCAGGTTTTATTTCTACAAAACAACTGGAAACTTAGATAAAACCTCACAATGAACTTTAGGCTGTGATGGACTCCTGTGCAATAGAAACATTTACATTATATAATGGAATTTTTGGTACATATGGCATTGGTTTTCTAAAGCTAAAATGCTTCAATCTCTGGATTAAAATGTTGAAACATTTCCCACCTTAATAGCTTTTGTCTTCTTATATGTAGCATAATATCTCATACCCTGCTGCCAAAAAAATGTGTAGGTTTGAGCCAAATATATACTCTATATCCATTTCATAAGACAGGCCTTTATTAATTCTCCATGATGAGATAGTATGTTCTTAACACTGTAGGATGTCTCAATGCAAAAAGAAGATATAGCCCTGATTTTGGTGGGTTTGTAATATATATAACTAGCATCTAAGTGCATAGATGCAAACTATACACCTATAGGATCATACAATTCTGATTGAATTTTATTTTTTAAATTTAAAGACTGCTGTTGCAGATACTCATTGCCATCATGCAATATGTTAAAAAAGCATCTTAAAAATTATTTGTCTGAAGAAGTTTTAGACTATATCTAATAGCTTATATTTTAAAAATCTTTATATTAAAATTCAAGGTTAACAAGTCCGTATCATTTCTAAGCTCTTAAATATATTTTTTTAAATTTAAATTCAAATGTATTACTGTATAGAATTTATTAAATGATCACACATATTATGGTATTATAAATACTGGATACCATAAATAGAATAGTATAAACAGCATATTGTTCACAATATTATGTGATAAATAATAATTTCAGCTGATATTTATTTTCAAATATCTGGAAAATAGTGTGTTGCCTCTTTTCATTGATGAGATACATCCTCTTGGAGAGAGAGGGACAATATTTAATTAGGAAACTATTTGTATCCTAAAAATGAAAATAGCCATTTCAATGATACATTATTTTATGTATAGCAAAATATTTGTCTAGAGTTTTCACTCTGCAAATACAGACAGCCTTAATTTTCTTTTCACTTTAAAAATTTTGTAATCCTGGTAACTTGATTTTGCCAAAGATAGATATATTTATCACCTATTTTCATCCTAATTTAAGTGACCCTTTTATTCAGCTACCCACATAAGTTAAGTCAGTAGTTATACAATCAGTATTACTAAAAAATAATTTCCTGACCAGGAGTCATTTTGTAGTTTACACATTACTAAAAGGTAGATAAAGTATATTCAGCAAATAATTTAGCATAATCCTTGGTAATATATTTTCTATATGTATAATAGTTTAAATATATTACTAAATTTCATTATTTATTGACTTTGCTACAATTATTTCATATGCTATTGAAGGACAGTTTGTTAAATGTATTAATTTGAATAAGAATAAGTAAGTCAAATGAAAGTCTTCTCTCCCTCTGCCTCACCAAAATTTAAAAATAAAAAAAAATAGTGTCTTGAAAGCAGATGCTTTACCTGAAGCAGCGGCTTATACGGAACACACAGTTAACTACACAGAACATTAGAAAATTGGCGTCAGTCCTGGGGGCTAGATTAATGTGAATTATTTTATATATGAATATACATGAATCCACTGGAATGCAGAGCTAAATCAGGCGGATGAACTTTCAGGGTGGGCTCTGACTCTGGACCCTGGCAAATAAACTGAGGTAATACCATACCACGAGGCTGTCACTCACTTCTACACAGGTGCAGATATTAGTTAATGTGCAGGTGAAGATGGGTACTTATTTGAAATGTTTCATATTTGGGTTTTATAGAATGTTTAATTTTATTAAGTACTATGTAGTTAATTACATATTTATTTCTTCATTGGGTGAAAAACAAGTTTAAATATGTCACTGATGTTAATGTTTAAAATTTAATTTTCAGTTTTATATCTTCGTGTATAAAAATTCATGTGGCTGTTGAAGTAGTCATCTGGTATTCCCTACCACACAATGTAACATTTATACATAATCATATAGAGACTTCTTTAAAACTTATTTTGTGACTTATAAATTTGCTAGTACAACCTAAAATTGATATCATTCGCCTTACTTGGTTCCACTTTACAAAGGGGTAAAAGCTTGAGGAACTCTTTCTGAGAAATTAAATGTGAATAAGACATAAAAAATTTTCGGCCCAAACTAAAAGACATCAACTGAAAATACAATTTTAGAAATTAAAAAGACAAACAAAGTGAAAATGAATCACCCTTTCCAAACAGGACAGAGAGAGATAAAGCCTGGGACAAGAGTCAAAGGGCAATAACCGGTCTCCAGATTTCAAGGGACCCTAAACTATTCCTTGAGCTACAGTTATGAAAGGCTGATGAAAAGGGAGAATTGCTAGCAACAATATTGTCCAATGTTATTTGTGATTTCTTATATTTCATGTAATTAATCTGTGTCTATCTCCCTACTTTTCTTCCCCTCAGAGGGCCTTTTAGAGTGCTGAACACTCTAAATACCTTTTGACTGACTTTTCATAGAGTTGAACAAAAAAAAAATTTCAATTATCAAGCACATTGCAGGATCAAGTAAGCAAATTGACATATCACATATATACTAACAATGATTAAGTTTAAAGCTTCTAAACTATCCAGGATGATGCTATAACTTTGTGGCTATCCAAATATGATTAGTCATTTAAGAAGACAGGCCAAAATTATAATGATATTAGTGGAGAACTCATGGCTGAAACATGAATGTGTCATTGTTATAACCAAGAGTTCACAAGTCAAACACATGCAACAAGTTGAATAATTAAGTCAAAGGCCTAGATCATAACAAGGAAGGTAAGATACATTCAGGGTCAATGATGAAGTTGGAAAACGTGGAAGATGAAGTACAAAACCGAGAACAAATTTGGAATCCAAAAGCTAATTAGAAAAGTCAGTCCTTAAGCTGTTCTTTCAAAAGTTTCAATATACTGGTGGAGAGGCAGCACAAAGTTAAAATGTGTTGTTCAGTTACAGAAAAATAAATTAATGGCTCCTCAGGGTAAATAAAAAAGAAAAATCACTCTGTATTCACATGGTTTGTATTCTCATTTTTGCCAAACTACCCTCAGCAATTCTTAGCAGTTTTATTTTTTCTTGAGTATTTAATACTATGTTTACAGCACAATTTTCAAGTTTTACAGAGATTTCAATTTTGATAGTCATATAGTATGCCTGAGAATTTATTTTGAAGTCATGTATGTGTGCGTGTGCCTGTGTGTACACATGTGTGTGTTTATTTTCAGATTAAAATATGTGGGATCATAAGCATTCTTTAGTTATTGCAATTCTCTCAAACAATTGGATCTTAATTTGTATTGTAAATCTTAGAGTAATATTGATATAGAAGTACTGGGAAGGGAAGAGCGTGGTCCCTTTAAATGACACTGAAGTGGGGATGGAAAGGGAAGTGCTGGGTAGAGGAGGGTGTAGTCCCTGGCTAGGGGTCCACCCCCACGGACCTAAGTGAGGACAGGCATGTCTTGCCCAAATGTAGCATTTCCCTAGACCACCCAGGCCTGCCATGCCCCCATCCTGTGCCTATAGAAACCTGAAACCCTAGCAAGGCAGAGACAGAGGCATCTGGATGTCGAGAGGAGCACATCAGCGGAGGAACACACAGGCAGCTGGACATCAAGAGGAATGCCACGACAGGCACCAGCACACCGGCAGGCCACCCGACTAGTAGAAGCAGAAGATATGGAGTTTGGCTAGGACAGTCAGAGGAGAGCCCAGGCCACTGAGCAGCCCGACTCCAGAGGAAAACCATCTTCCTTCCGGCTCCCCCACCTGCTGAGAGCTACTTCCACTCAATAAAACCTTGCACTCATTCTCCAAGCCCACATATGATCTGATTCTTTCCAGACATCAAGGCAAGAACCCGGGGATACAGAAAGTCCTCTGTCCTTGAGACAAGGTAGAGGGTCTAATTCAGCTGGCCAACACAAGCCACTTATAGACCGTCCAGGGACTGTTGGGGGGTGGGGGGAGGGGGGAGGGATAGCATTGGGAGATGTACCTAATGCTAAATGACGAGTTAATGGGTGCAGCACACCAACATGGCACATGTATACATATGTAACAAACCTGCACATTGTGCACATGTACCCTAAAACTTAAAGTATAATAATAATAAATAATAAAATTTAAAAAAAAAACTAAAAGAGCACCCTGTAACACATGCCCAGTGGGGCTTCGGGAGCTGTGAACATCCACTTCTAGACATCACCAAGGGTTGGGAGCCCCACAGCCTACCTGTCTACATGCTCGCCTAGAGGTTTGAGCAGTGGGGCACTGAAGAAGTGAACCACACCCCCATTGCACGCACTGCGAGGGGGACAAGGGAGCTTTTCCCGTTTCAATAATAATTTTGATTACTATTCAAGGAACGATTCCTTTTCTTTTAAGAGGCTTCTATAACTTAATGTATTTTGAACTATTGGGAAACTTCCATACTGAAAAAAACCTCTCCTCCGTAATTATAACAACCTTCACAGTATGATTTCTGTATCTACAGATAGGTGCCTTTTAAAAGTGCTTTTGCATTATATGTTTCTGAATGTATTTGGTTTACTAGATAAATTGTGATGTGACTTTTTTAAATGCTGCAATTTTATTTTCCTTTTAAAACCGTCTTAAGTAATAACTTAAGCCTCACTCTCTTGAGGCTTAATAAATGCTTAATTTCTGATAGTAAGTAAAAGAAAATTCATAAGCTGAAATAAAATGATTAAAAGTAGTGCTATTTAAACATTCTAAATATTCATGCCTATGGCATATATGCATTAATTTGCTTAATGTAATAAAATATACTATTAACCTTACTTTTCTACTATTTTAATATATGAAGTTATATGTTTATCTAATAATAACAACTAAGTTGAAAATATTTTTGGTGAAATAAATTTGTTTTTCATGATCAGAACTTAAAGTCTTTAATTTTTCAGTATTCATGGAAAGCTAAAAATGTCTACTGAAAATAAGCAATTGTTTTCTTTGTAAAATAACTGACTCAGCAAACAAAAGCCAATTTGTTCACTGAGTTGGTTCTTCCTATTTTGTACAGTAATAGTCAAAACACTTCCCTGAGATTTTATGTCATGTAACTTACATAAATAAAGCAAAGAGCTTAGCATTCTTAAAATTATTCTTCAGTTTCCAGTTTTCATCCTCTGTCTCTCCATGGATTTAAAACATTACCAAAATGCAGTGTCTGCATTTTGAAACAGACATAGAGTGTGGCCGTTTTCACAGAAATGCATCAATCCAATATACTATAACTAATTTTCAAGCTATTGCAGCATATGGTTCTTTAGTTTAATGAAGAAAATTTCAGGCTAGAAAAAAAATCCACCTCAAAATTCATGAATGAAACCTAACATCAGCTTGATTATTTTAAAATAATCTCCTTTGCAAGCTCCTTTGAAATTTAAGCATAAATAGCATATTCTAATAAAACTGGGGTAAAAAATATATGATTAACTCATCTTTAGTAATAGTAATTCCAAGGAAAATTTTGTTCACATCTTCGGCATCAAGTATTTTTATTCAAAATATTATGCCTGTATCAAAAACTGTTATTTGGGGTTTGCCACAACATAATGGGAAAAAGTAAAAAAAAAAATAAGTTTTTTTTAACTTGTTCAGTAATTTTCTCTAAAATATATTGAAGACTCTTTTTAGTTTCTTTAAACTTTTACTTTATTATGCAAAGTTTTTAAGTGGAAAACATTTGTCCAATGATGTCTTCCAAAATTTGTTTGCAATATAACAGAAGTGTAACCCATTCACAAAAATTCACCAGAATTTTATTTTTGCATTGTCTACTATTTCAAGAAATAGCAATTGATAGAAATATTTTCTAATTGAAATAAAAATAAGCTCGAATGTATTATTGGAAGATAAAGATTACAGGAAGTCATGTATTCCATGTTTTCCACTTATATTCAAGTTAAATACAAATGGAAACAATGAGGGGAGAAAAATGTAAGAATTCAAAAATACCATTAAGAACTTCCAGGGAATTCCTGAATTCAAATAGGCATATATTAAGGATTAATTCCAATATAGAGACACTCTAATATTACATGTATGTGAACATGCACATATATACACATATACTAATTTTAATTGAAAAATATATCATTGAAACATATAATGAATAGCTGCTCACAAAATCCATTTCTTTTTCTTCCTAGATCAATGTGAATGTGTATTTGTCAATGTTTCTTATAGTAGGATATGGTCAAATCACAGATATTTAGCACATGGAAAATGAGCACTAGTGATGCGTGAAAATTGAAGGCCTGGACCATGAGAGCCTTCCAGAGGTGATTCTCAATGCTCATTTCCTTCACGGACTTGGCATAGATGAGCAGGGGAAACTTTAAAGTCATGTGTTGAGAACAAAGGAGCCAGAAGATGGAAGGAATCTGAGTCCCTGTATTACTATTTGAGAACCACCAGCTTTACAGAAATATGTCTTGGTTTTTATATGAGCATTAAAAAGATGTCAATGATAATTTGAGCCATAAAGATGATTTTGTATGTTTGTTACAACACTGAGCATTCTTTAATTAATACAATAATATTTCAAAAATTCTTAATCAGATCTCAAAGATTGGTTGTCCAAAAAAAAAAAAGACCAAACTCTTTACAAATAAAAAATGTATATATTTGTACATTTTTTAAAATATTATTTAATTAAAAACAAGTTTTCTTTGTTTGTTTGTTTGTTTTGACACAGAATCTCATTCTGTCACCCAGGCTAGAGTGCAGTGGCACAATCATGGCTCATTACATCCTTGAACTCCTTAGCTCAGGTGATCCTCCCACCTTAGGCTCCCGAGTAGCTGGGACTACAGGCACACTGCACCACGTCTGGCTAATTTTTGTATTTTTTGTAGACAAGGGGTTTCACCATGTGACCCAGACTGGTCTTGAACTCCTGGGATCAAGCAATCTTCCTGTCTTGACCTCCCAAATTGCTGAGATGACCAGTGTGAACCACTGCACATGGTCAAAAACAGGTTTTCTTGAAGGACAATGACAAGTTACATGGAGAAGATTCCATACTAAGTTCTTATTTGATAAAAAAAAGTTCTTTTTTTTTAATTTCCATAGGTTTTTGAGGGACACATGGTGTTTTGTTACATGAATAAATTCTTTAGTGAGATTTTGGTGCACCCATCACCCAAGCAGTATACGCTGTAACTAATTTGTAGTCTTTTATCCCTCACCCTCCTCCCACACTTGCCCCCAAATCCGCAAAGTCCATTGTATCATTCTTATGCCTTTGCATCCTCATAGCTTAGTTCCCACTTATGAGTGAGAACATATGATATTTAGTTTTTATTCCTGAGTTACTACAATTAGAATAATGGTTTCCAATTCCATCGAGGTCACTTCGAATGCCATTATTTCATTTTTTTCATGGCTGAGTGGTATTCCACGGTGTGTGTGTGTGTATATATATATATATGAATACCACAATTTCTTTACCCACTTGTTGATTGATGGACATTTGGGTTGGTTTCATATTTTTGCAATTGCAAATTGTGCTGCTATAAACATGCGAGTGCAACTATCTTTTCATGTAATGACTTTTTTCTTCTGGGTAGGTACCCAGCAGTGGGATTGCTGGATCAAATGGTAGTTCTGCTTTCAGTTATCTAAGGAATCTCCACACTGTTTTTCATAGTGGTTGTACTAGTTTACATTCCCACCAGCAATGTAAAAGTATTCCTTTTTCACCACATCCCTGCCAACATCTACTATTTTTTTTTTCATTATGGCCACTCTTGCAGGAGTAAGGTGGTATTGCATTATGGTTTTGATTTGCATTTTCCTGATCATTAGTGATGTTGAGCATTTTTTCATGACACAGGATCCTTAGGGGTGTCTGTTTTCGAGCCAGAAATCTCTGTGGATGGTGGTGCCTTTGCCTGAGTTTTGCACAGGCATGTTGGGCTTCTTCCGCCCACTCAGCCTGGTAGGCTGCACTTGGCTCGCACTACCAGCTCAGATCCCATACCTGCCAAGGGTGAGCCAGGCGCAGAGTGACGAGAGGTGTGTGAGTGAGCATGGGGTCTGGCCACTGTGCACAGCCAGGTGTGCTGGCTGCAGCAGGGCAGGCAGCTCCAGGCACTGGTACAGGCGCTGGCTAAATGTGAGGCTGCAGCTAGACCAAGTGTACTGCAAACAGCTTCCACTGTGGGCACCAGAGAATGCAGTGCCTCCTAAAATCTTAGAGATACCATGAACTGCAGAGCCGCGAAGTGGGTGTCATAGCCCTGGCCCAGCCCTAGGTCTGGGTTCCCAGAGGGCCATAGCTCTTCTCTCCTTCTCTTCTCTCATTGTCACCCACAGTGTGGTGAGCGGGGGTGGGGAGGGGGGCATGTTTCAGCCCTGTTTGTATTACTGCTCTTTCAGGCCCACATTCAGCAGGTCCTGAGTTCTTGTCTCATGTCCAGGAAGAATGATGTATATGGACAGCTGGAGGGTGAATAAGGCAGAGAGAAGTTTCACCGAATGACAGAACAGCTCTCAGGAGTCCCAAAGTGGTTAGCTCCTTTCTGCAGGCAGGTTGTCCTAATGAGTGTCCAGCTCTCAGCTGAAAGGAGACCTGTAGTGGGTAGCTCCTTACCACAGGCAGGCTATCCTGATGAGTGTCCAGCTCTCAGCAGAGAAGAGAACTGCTGCAGGTAGCTCCTTTCTGCAACTGGTTGTCCTGACGTCTGTCTGAGTCTGGGGTTTTTACGGTCTCAGAAGGGAGGAAGTGCATGCTGACTGACCCATGGCTGGCCATTGGCAGGCCTGAAAAAAAGGCACCATAAGTTCTCACACTGGGTCACTGACTCCATCCAGAAATGGCAGCCCAGCCCCCAGGCTTTAGGCTGTCCCTCGCTTGAAGGTACTGTTTCACCAGGGACGCACCCATTTTCACCCAAGAGCTTGTCGGCTTCCTGACAACATCAACATGCCATCCACAGAGCCCAAACTGTTAATGCCAAGGGGCGTCTGCAGGCTCTTGCCAAGTTGCCCTCAGAGCCCACTGGCCTCCCTCCCTCAGCTCGTCAATGCCAAAAGTTTCAGAGGGGACTGAGAGAGCTGTGAGGCTGGCATGTCAGCATAGCCCCGAGTTCATGTACACTCAACCAGGTTGCAACAACATCCAGACTTAGCTGCAACTTTGCTCCACACCAGAGCAGGTGCCGGCAACGGGGAGACACCAGATCTTGGGAGCAGGGACTTCTGAGTCTGCAGGGGAAGGGGCATCACAGGCCCGCAAGAGTGCAGGGATGCCCAAGTCTGGATCCATGGCTGGGTGGCTGCAACTGTGCCCAGGATCATGGGGTTTCCGCGCTGCAAACTTGGTAACAGCAGGGCTCCCACCGGCATTGCAGAGCATGAAACTCCAGCCGTGACTCCACTGCTGCAGCTGGTGTCTTCGCATCAGCTGCTCCAGATGGGCCACCGCTGCCATCAATATGTTTGTTGGCCATTTGTAGATCCTATTGTGAGAATCCACATCCTTAGCCCACTTTTTCATGGGATTGTTTGTTTTCTTTCTAATTTGTTTTAATTCCTTGTAGATTCTGGATACTAGTCCTTCGTCAGATATATAGATTGCAAAGATTTTTTCCCACTCTATGGGTTGTCTATTTACTCTGCTGATTGTTTCTTTTGCTGGGCAGAAGGTTTTTACTTTAATTAAGTCCCATCTATTTATCTTTGTTTTGTTGCATTAGCTTTTGGGTTCTTGGTCATGAAGTCTTTGCCTAAGCCAATGTCTGGAAGGGTTTTTCTGATGTTATTGCATAGAATTTTTATGGTTTCAGGTTTTAGATGTAAGTTCTGGATCCATCTTGAGTTGATTTTTGTATAAGGTGAGAGATGAGGATCCAGTTTCATTCTTCTACATGTAGCTTGCCAATGATCCCAGCACCATTTGTTGAATAGGGTTTCCTTTCCCCACTTTATGCTTTTGTTTGCTTTGTTGAAGGTCAGTTAGCTATAAGTAGTTGGCTTTATTTTTAGGTTCTGTATTCTGTTCCATTGGCCTATTTGCCTATTTTTATAGCAGTACCATATGGTTTTGGTGACTATGGCCTCATAATATAGTTTGAAGTCAGATAATGTGATGCCTTCAGGTTTGTTCTTTTTGCTTTGTCTTGCTTTGGCTAGGTGGGTTCTTTTTTGGTTTCATATAAATTTTAGGATTGTTTGGTTATTTTCATGATATTGATTCTACCCATACATGAGCATGGGAGATGTTTCTATTTGTTTGTGTCATCTATGATTTCTTTCAGCAGTATTTTGTAGTTTTCTTTTTAGAGGCTTTTAACCTCCTTGGTTAGGTATATTCCTAATTATTTTGTGATTTTTGCAGCTATTGTAAAAGGGGTTGAGTTCTTGATTTGATTCTCAGCTTGGTCACCATTGGTGTATAGCAGAGCTACTGATTTGTGCACATTAATTTTGTATCCTGAAACTTCGCTGAATTCATTTATCAGTCCTAGGAGCTTTTTGAATGAGTCTTTAGGGTTTTCTAGGTATACTATTTGGATGCCCTTTATTTCTTTCTCTTGTCTGATTGCTCTGGCTAGGACTTCCAGTACTATGTTTAATAGAACTGCGGAGAGTGGGCATTCTTGTCTGGTTCAAATTTTCAGAAGGAATGCTTTCAACTTTTCTCCGTTCAGTATAATGTTGGCTGTGGGTTTGTCATAGATGGCTTTTATTACATTAAAGTATGTCCCTTCTATGCCAATTTTGCTAAGGGTTTTAATCATAAAGGGAAGCTGGATTTTGTTAAATGCTTTTTCTGCATCCATTGAGATAAACATGTGATTTTTGCTCTTAATTCTGGTGTATCACATTTACTGACTTGTGTACGTGAAACCATCCCTGCATCCCTGGTATGAAACCGACTTGATCATGGTGGATTATCTTTTTGATATTCTCCTGGATTTGGCTACCTAGCACATTGTTAAGGATTTTTGCATCTATATTCATCAGGCATATTGGTCTGTAGCTTTCTTTTTGTGTTATGTCCTTTCCTGGTTTTGGTATTAGGGTGATACTGGTTTCATAGAATGATTTAGGAAGGATTCCCTCTTTTTATATCTTGTGGGATAGTGTCAATACGATTGGTACCAATTCTTCTTTGAGTATCTGATAGAATTCAGCTGTGAATCCGTCTGCTCCTAGACTCTTTTTGGTTGGCATTTTTTATTACCATTTTAATCTTGCTGATTGTTATTGGTCTGTTCAGAGTTTCTATATCTTCCTGGTTTAATCTAGGAGGGTTGTATATTTCCAGGAATTTATCTATCTCTTCTAGGTTTTCCAGTTTATTCTCATAAAGGTGTTCTTAGTAGCCTTGAATGATACTTTGTATTCTGTGGTATCTGTTTTAATATCCCTTGTTTCATTTCTCTTTGAGCTTATTTGGATCTTCTCTCTTCTTTACCTGGTTAATCTCACTAACGGTCTGTCAATTTTATTTATCTTTTAAAAGAACCAGCTTTTTGTTTCATTTTTCTTTTGTATTTTTTTATTTCATTTAGTTCTGCTTTGATCTTCATTATTTCTTTTCTTCTGCTGGGTTTGTCTTTGGTTTGTTTTTATTTCTCTAGTTCCTTGATGTGTGGCTTTAGATTGTCTATTTGTGCTGTTTCAGACATTTTGATGTATGCATTTAAAGCTGTGAACTTTCATCTTAGCACCACCTTTGCTATATCCCAGAGGTTTTGATAGGCTGTGTCACTATTATTGTTCAATTCAAAGAATTTTTTAATTTTCATCTTGATTTCATTATTGACACAACTATCATTCAGGAGCGGGTTATTTAATTTCCATATATTCGGATTGTTTTGAGGGTTTTTTTGGGGGTTGATTTCCAATTTTATTCTCCTGTGGTCTGAGAGAGTAATATAATTTCAATTTTCTTAAATTTTTTGAGGCTTATTTTGTGACCTATCATATGGTCTCTCTTGGAGAAAGTCCCATGTGTTGATGAATAGAATGTAGATTCTGCAGTTGTTTGGTAGAATGTTCTATAAATACCTATTAAGTCCATTTATTCTAGGGTATAGTTTAAATCCATTGTTTTTTTTTGCTATTGTTGTTGACTTTCTGTCTTGATGACCTGTTTAGTGCTGTCAGTGAAGTACTGAAGCCCCCCACTAATACTGTGTTGCCATCTATCTCATTTCTTATGTCTAGTAGTAGTTGTTTTATAAATTTGGGAGTTCCAGTGTTTAGGTGCATACATATTTAGCATTGTCATTTTGTTGTTGTTGTTGGACAAGTCCTTTTATCATTATATAATGTCTTTCTTTGTCTTTTTTACGGCTGTTGCTTTGAGGTTTGCTTAGTCTGATATAAGAATAGCTACTCTTGCTCACTTTTGATGTCCATTTGCATAGAATATCCTTTTATACCACTTAACCTTAAGTTTATGTGAGTCCTTATGTGTCAGGTGAGTCTCAAAGACAGTAGGTACTTGGTTGGTAAATTCTTATCCATGCTGCCATTCTTTGTCTTTTAAGTAGATCATTTAGGTCATTTATATTCAACGTTGAGATGTGAGGTACTATTCTATTCATCATTCTGTTTCCTGAATAACATTTTTTAAAATTTATTTATTGTGTTTTTGTTTTATAGGTCCTGTGAGATTTATGCTTTAAGGATGTTCTATTTTGGTATATTTAAAGGATTTGTTTCAAGATTTAGAGCTCCTTTTAGCAGTTCTTTTAGTGCTGGGTGGACTATGTCAGAGGGAAGATCTGGGATTCAAGGGCCGCTCTTAAGATTCTTTTGTCCCACAGGGTGCTCCCTTGATGTGGTGTTCTCCTCCATTCCCTAGGAATGTGGCTTCCTGAGAGCCGAACTATAGTGATTATTTCTCTTCTGGATCTAGCTACCCAGCTAGCAGGCTCGGGGGTGGTTCTAGGGGGTGCCTGCACAGTTCTGTGATGTGAACCGTCTTCAGGTCTCTCAGCCATGGATAACAGCATCTGCTCTGGTGGAGGTGGCAGGGCAGTGAAGTAAATTCTGTGAGGGTCCTTAGCTGTAGTTTTGTTTATTGCACTAGTTTTGTGCTGGTTGGCCTCCTGCCAGGAGATGGCAATTTCAAGAGTGCATCAGCTGTGGTAGCATTGGGAGGATCAGGCGGTGAGTGGGGGCTTAGAGCTCCCAAGAGAACACGCTTTTGTCTTCGACTACCAGGGCTGGTAGAGAAAGACCGTCGGGTTCTAGAAGGGTTAGGTGTGTCTGAGCTCAGACTCTCCTTGGGTGGGGCTTGCTGTGGCTGCTGTGGAAGATGGGGGCGTGGTTCTCAGACCAATGGAGTTGTGTTCCCAGGGGGATTTTGGTTGTTTCTGCTGTGCTATGCAGATTACTAGGAAAGTGGGGGAAAGTTGGCAGTTACAGGCCTCATCCAGCTCCCACGCAGCCCAAAAGGCTGGTCTCACTCCCATCATTCTCCCCACAACAGCACAGAGTTTGTTTCTGGGCATGCTGAGAACTTGCCCCATGCTACCAGCCTCCCAGCTGTGAAGCAAGCAGGGTTTTCAGATTTCGCACCCCCCTGCCTGCTGCAGCTTCTGAGCTATGTCTACACTCTGGATTCACACCCTCCCCTGAGTTCTGTCCAGGAATCTTTGAGTTCAGTCGAAATTGTTACAAAGTTTAGCTGAAAGTTTCCTTTTTCCTGTGGACTTTTCCCAGTTCCTCTGGTAGCCCTCCCCAAGGACCTCTGTGAGATAAAGTCAGAAATGGCTTCCCTGGGGACTGAGAGAGCCCACAGGGGCGCTTCCCGTTGGGTCTTCTATCACTATATTTTGCTTGGCTCTCTAAAATTGTCTCAGCTCCTGGTAAGGTCAAATACTTTTTCCATGATCTGGACCTTCAGGTTCTGCAGTGAGGGTGTGTGTTTGGGGGTGGACAATCCCGCTTTCACTTTCACTCTTTGAGCATTCACAGTTTTGGGGCTGTCTCCTGGGGCCTGCAAGAGCAATCCACTTCCTTCAAAGAGTCTGTGGATTCTCTCAGCCTTCCTGGTGTGTTCCTGCAGTTCCTGGAGTAAAAGTTCTACATATATGTGTTTCCACATGTTGCTCTATCTGTCCCAGTGGGAGCTGCAATTTAGTCCTGCCTTCCATCCGCCATTTTCCTCTCTCAGTAGTCTGATAAGTTATTTTGGATCATATTAAGATTCATATTTTTTAAAGTGTTATACTTGGGAAAAGCTATTATTTAATTATAGGAAAATGTCATTGATGTTTTAGAACAGTATCTGAAAATTTTAGAATCTGTGAATTCTTCTACTAGATTATATTATTTTCCTCTGGGGATTGAGTCATATATCATTAACTTAGGCTAAGATTTAGTGATATTTAATAAATAATAGATGGTCTAAACACTTTAATTGAATAAATGTATGTACTTTGTCTCTCAATTTAACAGTTATATTTATTACATATTATTAGTACAACACATGCTTATTAGTTTTACAGTGTTTTATAAATGCAACCTGCATACAAAGAAAGAACAGAGAGATAGAGGTAAATATTTTGATTTGTTCTGCTATAGACAGGTATAAAACCACTAAAGAAGTTTTTTTCCAAGGCTGTGGTAGTAGAGCAAAACATGGAGTTTTGTCTTTGACCAAGTCTCAGATTAAGAATTAAGTTATTCAAGGAATTAACTTTTAAGATTGGGGGCTTTATATGTGTCAATGGTGGTGAATTTAGGTGATACTTGATAAATGTAATTTTTCCAAAAAGGAAAAATTGGACAAAGTTAAAAGGGCTTCAGTCACATTTTATATATATATATACACACACATATATATGTACACAGACACACTGTATATATATTAAATATAGTCTATGTTATATAAATACATTCATCTGAGTGTATATTTAAATATATGATCTGGTATTCGAGAGGAAAAGCTCTTAAAGTTTTAATTTTAAGTAGCAAAAATAGAAAAATATTAAACTATTTCCTTTTATGGATAAAAGCTAAAAGAAAATGAAGTAATTTTTTTTCAAGATTGTCAGTGAATAGAAGGAGTTCTGCTTTAACAATAGCAAATCAAAAAATAAACCACTGGAAAACCAGATTTTTAAACTAAAAATCTATACATATCATATAATTAATGTATATAATTACCTATAATAGTACACAATTCAAATTTATAACCATTTCACTTCAAAATTGTCTTGTTTTAAGTATTTCTTAGGAATGAAAAATAATTTCCAGTTTTGCTTTGAGCTGTCAAATAGCAAACACTTTGTAAATGAGAAGGAAACAAGAATCTATTTGGCTACTATGCCAAGAGGGACCCTAACAGCAGGTGATTACAATAAAAACCACCTTGTTATATAGTTAACATCTGTGCTTTCTAAATGGTAAAGTAAATGAACATAATGGATATAGTTTTGGATTCACATTTTGCCACCTGCCTTTACACAAGCATACACAGAATGTCTTCAAATCACAGAGCCAAAATCTCAGACACATCTTGCCAATTTTCCTTAAATGACTGTATGCATCAATGACAAGGAACAAACACATTTTGAAATTTTGTTTGCAAGGAAAGAGCAACCCTTAAGTTTATAACAAGGAAAGACTAGAATCAGAACCATTTTTTGAGATGTATATACTAGAATGCAAAGATCCAATAGAATCTCAGAATCATCTTACTGTCTTTAAAATAAATGATTAAAGAAACAAAAAAATATGGACTTCCTGGCTGATGTAATAACATTCAAAGGGATTTTTGTTAGGTAAATATATTTGATATTGTGCAAATAAAAGATTTTATAGTTACTTAAGGTCTTCACTTATGGTATACAAAACAATTGGCCAACCACTATCAGATACCTTTTTTTCTTTGCACTACTGGAACACCTGGCATGTTTTAAAGAGGGTACATTTCAACAGTCAATGAACAGGCTGCCAACTAATTCCAGAGATTTTGCTTCCTGTTATGATGTAATTTCCAAGTTCTTATGTGGATAGTAAGGATTAACAGTAAACATACTTATAATTGGATTTTTTAATGAGTGCTTATTTTTCTTTTTTTTAACATTTAAGTTGATCAAATTTGCACTGCCTTGCTTAAAGATTTTGATTAAAAATGAAATTATGTTTGCAGGAATACTTTTTATTGAATTTTTTAATGAGTAAGAAAAATCCTAGTTTCTCTGTTCATTTATGTTGTGGCCTAGGAAAGATACTTAGCATCTTCGGACTTCAGATTCTCTGTCTACCGTAAGTATTACTACTATTGCAAACTGAACATGCTTTTCTCTGTTTAACAGAACGTACAATTAAATGAAAAGTGTCCCTTGATGAAATGCTTGTGAAAGTTATTCTATTGCCTCTCAACAAAGAGACATCACGAACCCCAGAATATTAAACATGTCAAAGAATTTTGCAGCAAAACAAAAAATATAAAAAAAGATAAGTAAACCAGCATTTCTTCAAATTGTTTGTTCAGAGTATACTAAAAAAAAAATTGGGGTTGGAGGGTGGTACAGTTAGAACGTATTGCCATCTCCCTGACTCCATAGGATTCTGCATTGTTATTTTAATAGTGGTATTAAATGATGTGTGGGTCCCTATTAGTGATATTTAGCTATGATACTTAGAATACTTGAAAATCACAACTCAAATGTTCTCCTGGAAGCTTAAATGAAACTTTCATGTCCTCACATTAAAAAAATATTTTTGTATTCAAGATTTTTAGTAAATGAGTAAATCATAGCTGCTCTTGCAGTGAGAGTGGGGGAAACTGGTAACTATGCGAAACGATGGCTATGTTAATTCTTTCACTATAGTAACCATTTTATCATGTATATATATTTTATAACATCATGTTGTATACCTTAAATATATGCAATAAATTTTATTTAAAACAATTTTTAACTCTTTTTAGTCATTCTAAAAATCCAATTAATAGATATAATGTAAAATTTTCTTTGGATATTTAAATTTTAATTTTTTTCTCATATGAAACATACCTCTAATTATGGATCTGATAGGACAAGCAAGCACCATTTGCCTGGCTGTTAAATTGACATTTTCATCACCTGAATGCATTTTTGTGGCATTTTTGAGGAGGCAGTAATACAAAACTTAGAAATAAAATTGAAAGCTTTAAATATCCAAGGTTACTTGCTGCTTTGTTACAGAAAAAGCATATAAAATATAAAAACATATCGTGCTAATCAATTTTAATTCCCAGTTTCAAAGTGTTACATTATATATATTTGAGATTAAATAAATTTCAATTTCTTGCTATCAAAATTAAATAGAATCTTTATTCTAATATATTTTTCCACAAGATTTTAGTTTTAAAAGGTAAGAACTTTTAGGAACACCTTAAAATAATGTCACTCATTAAATAACTTCTGTTGTATTTGTAATATATCATATTTCTGAACAGCATAATAATATATAACAGCATATATATACATATATATGCCATTCTGAAAAATTTTAAGACTTTTAATTTTTAAATTTCATTCTTAGGATTTTAGAGAAAATTTGCTGAAAACTGTATTTCACAAGATCAATGAAAATAATAACGTGGCTTTTTAACCTTATTAAGTGATTCAGATACTAATAAGAGACATCGACCAGTTAAAACCATGAATTCACTGAACAGATTCTTGCTATGTGCTAGAGACAGGTAATACAGAAATGAGGGATGCTTAAAAGAAGGTTATGGAAAATTCTTACCTATAAACAAACCACTTTCCCACAGCATGGTAAATGTTATGATAGTTTTATGTGTGGTGTACACTTACAAGACTTAAGGACCCTTCAAATGAACAATGACTAATGAAGCTCCCAGGGAAAGGACAGGTGAAGAATTCACAGATGATATGAAATCTGAACCAAATGAATGAGCTGTACAATAGGACCAGTGCAGTGATATTTTTTGGGAGGTGAGACGATCCTTCCGGATAGCAAGAACTGCAAGAAATCGTGGAGTTCATTATACATAAGAAATGTTCCTGCACCAGCACACAGTGTGGCATCCCCCAGGGAGAGGCTGCTAAAGGGGCCCAGTGGTGATGAGCTGGTCATGGAGGCTTTGCATGCTCTTTTAAGGAGTTTGGAGTGCATTAGGGAAGCTACTTTAAGGACAGCTATTATAAATCCAAATTTGGATATTAGAAAGAACACTTTGGAAACAATGTTAAGGATAGGTTGTTGAAGAGCACAATTAAAGACATTGCGAAATTTTGGATTAAAAATAAATTTTTTAAATATTAAAAATAGAGCAAGAATGGAGATGCAAAAAAGGAGATATATGAAGAGATATTTAAGAGGGCAGAAAATAATTTTTTTAAATCTGGACTATTTCCTTATTTTATGATTTGAATAATTGAGTGGATGTTGACTTTATTCTTTGAGATAGGAGCAAAAAGAGGAAGAATAGTTTTGTGAAATGGTAATGAGTTAGGCCTGGGTGTACTGAGTTTGAGACATCTATGTGCCATCCAATTGAAGGCACTAAATATGTAGTTGGACCTATGAATCTAAAAGCTCAGAACAGGTTTTTAATTGAAGAGTTTGTTAAAATGTAGTGATAGTTGAAGCCATAGAGAAAAGTATTTATATTGAAAACAGGGTTTAAAAAGGGTGGAAAATTCTTTAGAACATCAACAGAAGTGATGTTGAGGTCATCAAAAGAGAGAGTATATTTTAGAAAAGAGCACTAAGTGTGAGATTTGAAAGATGCTTTCTTAAAAACAATTAAAGAGAAAGAAGAGTCCATGAAATTGACTAACAAGAAAGAGGAGTCCATGAAATTGACTAACAAGTGTTAGAAATTTAGAAAAAACCTATCGACAATTTAAAGATATATGAAAGCATGAAAATCTCAAATACTATAAAAGTTAAATGAAATAAATTCTGAAAATATGCCTATTATATTTGGTAAATAAATAGGATGCCATTGAAATTAGGGGAAAGTGTCTCAGTGAATTTTTCTGAAGAGAGGGCATTCCACTAGTTTGAGGTGAAAAAACAGCAAGAAATTTAAAATAATGAAATTAAACAAGGCCTTTCAACTAGGTAAAATCATTAATTAAATAAAATCATTAATAAAAATTTAAAATAAAATAAAAAAATTAAAATAAAAAATTAAAATCATTAATAAAATAAAAGTAATATACTACTTAATCTATGAGGTGTCTTCTATCATAGCATGTTCATGATTCATAAAAAAGGAAATCCAATTACAGAACAAATCTTAATATTTGATATACTTAAATAAAAACAAAATGCTTTATAAAGGTTAGCTTTTGCTAAGGCTTGGAATAAATTCAAAAATAAAATTTATGGCCTATGAAGTGGATGCATCTTCTCTATTATGCATTTAATACCCTTTACTTATAAAAGGAATGCTGACTCACTTGAAATTTTGAATACCTCTATTTATAAAATATATATACTTGACTTTCAGGATCAATAATACAAATGTTAGTAAATCATTAAGGAAATCATGTAATGATCACCATTTGACTAAATGGGTTTCCATGCTTAAAGAGCTGACTTTACTGTATTATTTTACGGTTCTATGTATTTCTTCTATTTTGACAAGTAAAAGTGGATTCAACAAGATATATCCAGAATTTTCACACACATATGAATAAATAATAGTGATAGATAATTATTGATGCAAAAAATCAAAATAAAACTAAAGCAAAATGAGACAGCAAACAGAAACACTAAAATAATACTGACACACTGTTGTTAAAAAATAAGGGCAAAGGTTAAGAAATTGTATATGTTTCGGTGTTGTACCTCTTTACCTTTATGTATTAAAAGTTAATGTTTTCTGTTAATGTTTAACATATTAAAATGTTTTCTGTTGCCCAGACTGGAGTGCAGAGGCGTGATCTCAGATCACTGCAACCTCCGCCTCCCGGGTTCACGCCATTCTCTTGCCTCAGTAACTCTCCCGAGTAACTGGGACTACAGGCACCCGTCACCACGCCCCGCTAATTCTTTTTGTATTTTTAATAGAGACGGGATTTCACTGTGTTAGCCAGGTTGGTCTCGATCTCCTGACCTTGTGATCCGCCTGCCTCAGCCTCCCAAAGTGCTGGGATTACAGGCGTGAGCCACCGTGCCCGGCCTGGAATGTTTTCTTATTCCTAAATTTTATCCATATAAGAAAAGAGTATCAAAGGTTGACATGTATCAACATTATGATCCTTCTTTGAAACTAGTGTTACCTATATCAAATATTAGGTGCCAAAATATAAATATATATATGGAGAGAGAGAGAGAGACAGTCTGACCAAATTAAACATTTTAAAAATGCTATATGTAACACACACATCTAAGAGCACATGGAATACTCATCAAAATAAACCATGTTGAGCTGTAAAACAAATCTCAATCAATTTAAAAGCCAGAAATCATAGCAAGTATTTACTCTGAACGCAATGGAATTATAGTGGAAAATATTAAACATAAAATATATAGAAAGACTTAAATAATTATAAATTAAACACTTTTTAATATAAAACACAGGTCAAAAAAGCAAAATGAGAAATCTTCAAACCAAATTATAATGGAGATAAAACAAAATTTGTAGGATGCAGCTAAAGCAGTGATTTATAGGAGGAAACTGGATATTTAAATATTTATACGAGAATAAGTGAGAGATTTAATGTAAATGATATAATTTTATTTTCCAATGCTAGAAATAAAAATGAAAAAAGAATGGATATAATAAGGATAAAAGCAAACATCAAAAAATAGACAAAAGCAGTATAATTTAAAAGTCAAAAGTTATTTGAAAACATTAATACAATGATCTATTCTGTTACGGGATGAATGAAAGAGAGAAAGAGACCACAACTTAATAATATTTAGTAATTAAATGAAAGAAGACACTCTACAGACTGTATAGACATTTCAGATAAGGTATTATTATGAACCACTTTTTTTTCCAAAGATCTAATTTCTAATTCTTTAAAATGGGAAACAACCCAATGTCTACAAATGTGTGAATGAATAAACAAATTGTGGTATAATCATACAATATACTAATGCTCAACAATAAAAGGGAGTAAAACCTACGGAAGCACTCAAAACATATGTGAATCTCACAAACATACGTGAATCTCACAAACTATATATTAAATAAAATAATTCTGACAAAAACTGTGTATATACTGTTGGTTCAGTTTATGTGAAATTCCAGTACAGAAAAACATAATCTATTTTAAGTGGTCAACATTTAAAAAGTGATGGTATTTTTGGCTGAGAATGGAGGCTTCACTAAAAAAGGGAATGAAAGACTTTTCTGGAGTGATAGTCATACTCTATATCTTGATTGGAGTGGTGATTACATAGTGTATGCATTTGCTAAAATTCAAAGTACTAAACACTTAAACCTAGTGTATGTGTCATTGTTATTTAAGTTCATAAAGATTAAAAGAAATTTTTAAAGGAAAACATAAGTGTGAATGAGTTTTCTTCAGGAGAGCATGTAGAAAGAAAAGCATTGAGCAAACGCTGGAATTTTGAGTGACAGATAGACTGTTAAAAATGTTTTAGAGTACAAAATATACTTAGCAGGAAAAGTATGACGTTACAAAAGCCAGGAGATTATAGATTTTTAATACTGTTGATAATGTTGGTAGTTACGATTGTTCACCAGTGTTACCTGTTATTTGTAGAAGCCTTGTTAGGGAATGAGTGAAGAGTGTCACCGTGTTTGGCAGATACGGCTGATCTAAAGGAAAGTGATTCCATGTACTCTCAGGAGCACAAGTCAAATAACACAGCATTGAGGTGTGACTGGGAAATAAAGAGTGACAAGGGTGAAGATAAAAGTGGAATTTATGTTTTCAAATGACTTCATTAAAATGGGAAGAAGAGAGAAACTTTAAAAAGAAACTCAGACTTGAGAAAAATTTAGAAGAAATTGGATTCAATGCTTTATCTACATATCTAAAACAACCTTTATACTCTGTTTAGAGGGTTATATTATAATCCGTATTTCTCAATGTATAATATAATTTTATTTGCATAAAAACTGAAAAGCATGAATATCAAGATTTTTATTCTCAAGACTAATCCTCAGGTAGTAGTCTCAAACTCTGTTGATATCTACAGACGTGAACAGTAATAAAAGTGAGAACTGTTTGGGCAACCCTCAAATTTAATTTTAGCTGCTCTATCTCTTCCGGGATATTTCTCCTCAACTAATCTCACTCTCGCCTAATCTGTGATATCTGATAAACCAAATGTTGTAAATTTCTTTCAATGTATTCCTAAAGTTACTGTACAGGATAAACTGGGCAATTGATGTGTTTATCCCCCAAGTTGGGGCCTTTTCCAGATCTTTTATTAACTTGTATGAATGAAATGACTTGGAGAAGCTGCCTTTTTGTTTGATTTCTGGTAGAGTTCAGCATGCAAGGAAATAAGCAAGAAATCAAAGGAGGAGGCAGAGTGAGATGGGGTAAATAATAGAGAGAGATACAGATAGAATATGAATTAGATAGAGATAGCGCTATTCCTCCCCCAACACCTGGAAGCATTACTGAATGTTGGCTGCATCCCTTGAACTAACATCACATTTTCTGTCAAGGGTGCTCTTCTCATGTCTCTGTTTCTCAGTGTTCTTATAACAGCTGCTTTCTTTAGCTTTTTCAGGCCTAAAATTGAGAATGGAACCTTACTGTTAGTAGGCTCTGTTCACACTTCTATAAACAGTTCCTTATTTAAACTCTCATGAAATTGCTCAAAGTGCATGCACCATTTATTTTTCCTGCCAGAATCTGATTGATTCACCTCTTTCATTGATTAAAAACATTCTAAATGAAATAGAAAAGGAAAACCATATGTTATTGTTGCAATTTCTTAGCCATGTCTCATAAAAAGTATTGTACAAAATATATTGATAATACATATTTGTAGAGCCACAGGAAATACAGTAGAATGTATGCACCTTCATCTGATTATATTAAAATATCTCTTCAGTCTCATTAGGTAGGTGCAAAACGTGCTTTAAGGCTCCTTATATTATATTTGGAATCAAAATCCCATAGATGGACATGTGGGATGCTATTCATTTACTTGACAAATATTTATTGAGTAGCTTTCTAGGAGATAAAAATATATTGTTAAACAGAACAGACAAAGCCACTGCTCTCACAGAGCTTATATTTAGGCAAAGGAAGACAGGCAACAAATAGATAAAAATAAATATATAAAAATTGTTGGTAGTATTAAGTGTCTAATTAGGCAGTATTAATTGCTGATCCTAATTCTTTAAAGAAGTTATTTTAGGAGTAGAAAGGTGGCCTGTGTAGTAGTTGCATGGTGAATCAGAGCATAATTAATATTTTATTGTTTATTCCACTAGTTGGCTCTTTATCAACTGGTTTTGATGTTGATGAGGCTTTGGCATCCTCTCTATGGGCCTTAAGATCGGCTCCCAGCTGGGCTGCCAGTCTGTTCAGATTTGAGTGTGTGTTGGCATTGAAGGATGTGAGGCTGTCTTTACAGTGAGCTTCAGGGAAAACACTAGTGGAGCTTCTGCAGGGTATTGGCTGAAGGACTCCAACAGAGCGAGGACACCTTGTGACATCAATATAAATAGCTGCAAATTGACAGCTGGTATCGCATAATCAAAAACAGGTGGCTAAATTTGAACTGAAATGTGATGGTGATTATTGTATTTTGAAGGTACAGTCTGTGAACCTTTCTGTGTGTAATTAAGAAGGCTGTTTGCAATATAAATGCTATAGGCTCATTCCAGCCCATATCTATGATTGTACCAAGTTGGCCCCCATGCTTGCTTATATAATTTCAAACATCTGTTCTTCTATACAGTACATTTTTACAGTTATAGCAAACTAACTATGAGACTAAGAGTGATCTTCTAAAAATGAACACCAGTATAATCATTCTTTTGGATTATTTTTCAAATTACAAATCATCCAATAACAAAGCACAAACACTTTCACCTAAAATAAAATTGGTATCTCTTTATATGTGATAAATATGCTACTGAATATTACACCACTTAATAATTACCATGCATTTTATTTCAAGTCTGTCATCTGTTTTAAGTATAACTCTAAACTTACCCCAATTAATGTCACTAAATTGAATGATTATATGTTACTGTAATAATTTCCTATGTCCCAAAATATTTAAAAAATGGTCTATCTTCTCTATCAAAATATCATCCTGTCAAAAAGAAACAATATGCAATATGCTATTATTGATTTTTGGCAAATATAAGTGGCTTCTTAATATTATATCATATTTCTGTAAGCAATAAGTAGTCATTTTATTTATTCTAATACTTTGCTCTGAAGTTCAAGTATTATTAGTATAAAACATCGACATATTTTATAAGACATGACAATCCTTTGCCATCTTCATCATGAATTATCCAAAAGAATTACTGGTGCTCTAAGGTAATAAATAATTTTTATTACCTTAAGGAAATGAGAAAAATTAGAATACCTATTTGCTAACTTGATTGTGTTTGCCCCACTATATTTTTTAACATTTGTAAATTATTTCATGTGATTTAGTATTTCTTTCTTAAATTGTTAAGCTATTGCAATATAAGACCTGTTCTTTATTGTTTGCTGAGCAGTATCATTTTTCCAGAGACTTTATTTACACATTTTGTGAATACATGATTGAATAACCATCACATTATTCATAAAAATTGTTATGCTACTTATTCCTTGTCACAGGTTCTAAAAAGTTAGGTGATAGCATGATGCCTCCAGCTTTGTTCTTTTTGCTTAGGATTGTCTTGGCTATATGGGCTCTTTTTTAGTTCCATATGAAATTTAAAGTAGTTTTTCTAACTCTTTGAAGAAAGACAATGGTAGCTTGATGGGGATAGCACTGAATCTATAAATTACTTCGGGCAGTATGGCCATTTTCACAGTATTGATTCCTCCTATCCATGAGCTTGGAATGTTTTTCCATTTGTGTCCTCTTATTTCCTTGAGCAGTAGTTTGTAGTTCTCCTTGAAGAAGTCCTTCATATCCCTTGTAAGTTGTATTCCTAGGTATTTTATTCTCTTTGTAGCAATTGTGAATGGGAGTTCAAACTACACTACAAGGCTACAGTAACCAAAACAGCATGGTACTGCTACCCAAACAGATATATAGACCAACGAAACAGAAAAAGAGTCCTCAGAAATACTGCCACACATCTACAACTATCTGATCTTTGACAAACCTAACAAAAACAAGAAATGGGGAAAGGATTCCCTATTTAATAAATGGTGTTGGGAAAACTGGCTAGCCATATGCAGAAAACTGAAACTGGGCCCCCTCCTTACACCTTTTACAAAAATTAACTCAAGATGGGTTAAAGACTTAAACGTAAGTCCTAAAACCATAAAAAAAACCCTAGAAGAAAACCTAGGCAGTACTATTCAGTACACAGGCACTGGCAAAGACTTCATGACTAAAACACCAAAAGCAATTACGACAAAAGCCAAAATTGACAAATGGAATCTAATTAAACTAAGGAGCTTCTGCATAGCAAAAGCAACTATCATCAGAGTGAACAGGCAACCTATAGAATGGGAGAAAATTTTTGCAATCTATCCATCTGACAAAGGGCTAATATCCAGAATCTACAAGGAACTTAAACAAATTTACAAGAAAAAAGCAACCCCATCAAAAAGTGGGCAAAGGATATGAACAGACACTTTTCAAAAGAAGACATATATGCAGCCAATAAACATACGAAAAAAGCTCATCATCACTGGTCATTAGAGAAATGCAAATCAAAATGTCATACCATCTCATGCCAGTTAGAATGGCAATCATTAAAAAGTCAGGAAACAACAGATGCTGGAGAAAATGTGGAGAAATAAGAATGCTTTTACATTGTTGGTGGGAATGTAAATTAGTTCAACCATTGTGGAAGACCACGTGGCGACTCCTCAAGGATCTAGAACCAGAAATACCATTTGATCCAGCAATCCCATTACTGGGTATATACCCAAAGGTTTATAAATCATTCTACTATAAAGGCACATGAACACGTATGTTTATTGCAGCACTGTTCACAAAAGCAAAGAACCAACTTGGAACCAACCCAAATGCCAATCAATGATAGACTAGATAAACAAAAGGTGGTACATATACACCATGGAATACCATGCAACCATAAAAAAGGATGAGTTCATGTCCTTTTGCAGGGACATGGATGAAGCTGGAAACCATCATTCTCAGCAAACTAACACAGGAACAGAAAACCAAACACTGCATGTTCTCGCTCTTAAGTGGGAGTTGAGCAAAAGAGAACACATGGACACAGGGAGGGGAACATCACACACTGGGGCCTGTTGGGGGCTTGGGGAAGGATAGCATTAGAAGAAATACCTAATGTAGATGACGGGTTCTTGGGTGCAGCAAACAACCATGGCATGTGTATACCTATGTAACAAACCTGCAGGTTCTGCACATGTATCCCAGAACTTACAGTATAATAATAATTTTAAAAAACTACACCAAAAATAATAAAAATAACAAAGAGTAAAAAAGTTAGGTGATAATAGTGTACTTGGGAAGTTATTGCTTGATTTGGTATTAAAAATAATTAAAAAGAAATAGAACAGAAAACAACAATGTTCTATGAATTCCACTATACTACACTATTTCTTTCCTGAGTTGAAGTGTCCAGATCTTCAAATTGCATACCCAAGAAACTTTTAAAATGTACTTTAGTATTACTGGCCATTAGATTAATGCACTCTTCTCAGTTTTGATAACTGATTGCTAAATATCTTAAAAACCAAATAAAACATTGTTGTTTTTTCGTTTGAGTTTTGTTTTAACTAGTACTGTTGCTTCTCTCTACTTATGTTGTCTCTCCTGTTGCAGAAATATAACAGGCTCTTAAAACAGGTATGGATATTGTTTTTCAGGCTTCAGAGTACTTGGGAGCTGCCTTCAGAACCAGTTTACAATCACACTGGAAAATCCATCTCACTGTTTAATAAACAATTGGATTTCTTACTGCAAGTGATATTATCAAGGTTGATTACTCATTTTATTCACTAGACATGAAAGAGTTCCACCTTCAAAGGCAGCATATTTATAACCTCTGAATAAGTTGGAAACTTTTGCCTAAGAATACAAATGTAATTATAAAGAAGCTCAAGACATGTTTTCAGAAATGCCAACATCTTTAGATTTTCATTTGATATTTGATATTAGTTTATAATGTAACTTATTACTTAATTGCTTCACAAATTTGACATGTTATTCTTAGCTGGTATCTTTAAGTGTTTTATCTGATGTCAAGAATTGTGAATTGTGGCCAGGCGCACATCTGTAATCCCAGCACATCTGTAATTACAGCACATCTGTAATCCCTTGGCCAGGGAGGCCAAGGCAGGCAGGTCCCTAGAGGTCAGGAGTTCGAGACCAGCCTGGCCAACATGGTGAAACCCCATCGCTACTAAAAATACAAAAATTAGCTGGGCATGGTGGCAGGTGCCTGTAATCCCAGCTACACAGGAGGCTGAGGCAGGAGAGTTGCTTGAACTTGGGAGGCAGAGGTTGCAGTGAGCTGAGATGATGCCACTGTACTCCAGCCTGGGCAACAGAGCAACACTCCGTCTCAAAAAAAAAAAAAAAAAAAAAGAATTGTGAATTGTGTGTGTATTTGTGTGTGTGTGTTTGTGTGTGTGCGTGCATGCACAATTATGCATGCTTGTACTGAACCAAAGGATGAGACATTTCTGGTTTATAATGTTATTATTGTTTGGGTAATCTTTAAATTATTTGCTATAATGAAGTGAAATAAGAATGCAAATGTGTGTATTTGTATACATATTTGCATTCTCAAAGTGTCTTCTTTGTTCAAAATTATGTAATTTTGCCATATATTAAAATTCTATAATCATATAATCAACAATTTAGTACTTAGATTTGTGTTACAAATTCTTCTCATTAATAAAATAATTAACAATATATTAATGACTTAATAACTCTTGAACGTATTTTTTAGAGTTACTAGTTAAGATAACTTCTTAAGGCATTTATACAGTTTTACAGGTACCTAAATGTTAGGAATGACTATTTAAAATGCTGTCTGTTTACATGAGAAAATACTATATGAATAGTAACTTACTCCATAAATTTTTATGAAGAGAATGCACATTCATTAACCAATCACAATCCACTCCACTAATGATTTTATTCTCATTGTTTCATTTTTTTTCTTAAAACCACAATATCAAGTAATTTTTATGTCATTGACATTTTACAGATAAGAAAATTGAGGCACTGGGAGTTTGTGCATTTACTTAGGTCGAAAGGTTTGTCAAAGTTGAATGGAGGATTAGAACCAACATATTATCCGCTACAGGACCATTACCACTTCTCTATGCAACCATGCAGTCTTGTATTACTGAGTTAGGCATTTACTATGACTTTTTTGTAGCTGATTAGGAAAAAAAATATTTTTGATAAATATGCATATGCATGCAACTATGTAATTTGAATATAATTCAAAACACATATTTAATCCTTAAGTCTAGACCACATGTGATGTTCTAATAATCTATATTTGACTTTGCTGTTATTTCAAGTAAGTGTTTGGAGTTACATGATAGTATTATAGAATTGTCCCTTAAAATGATAGTATTTAAAACTGAGAAAAATAAATAATATTTAATGTCAGAATAGTTATATTACTTTTATTTGCATTCAAGTTACATGTTAAATGTATTAATGTAATTTTTAGAAAACATCAATATCAGGGTAAAATAAACCCAAATGTCCCATGCAAAGTTTGATCCAAAGTTTTATAAAGGATCATTACAGAAAGAAAAAGATAAATTTGTTATTCTTATAATTACACTAAATAACTTTTGTTGAGTGTTTTCAATATAAAAGCATTATCTAAGCATTTTAATGAATAAAATGCAATAATTTTATTAGAGAGAAACCATTACTATCCCTATTTTACAGATGAGAAAGCATACATGGGTTGGTTAAGTAATTTGCTCAAGGTCACATATATGTAAAAGTGGAAGAGCTGAGATTTAATGCCAGTTAACAAGGCTCCGGAGCTGGCTCTCCGAAGCACAATTTACTGAATCTTTAGAGCGAAGGCACCTTTAGAATCACTTGTAGTTGTTTTTTCAAAGGGCAAGTTTCCAGTTTTTTGTTTCTGTTTTTGTCTTTTTTCTCCCTTTGTTTGAGTGGAGTTCTAGTAAACAATAAAATAACTTCCAAGTTTACTTCAGCATTTGTAATTATAATCTTAACATTTTAATTTCAACATAATATTAAAATCACTCCCTAGTTAAAAAAAAATCCAAGACACTGCCAGGTGTCACTCCTGAAATCCGAGGACTTTAGGAGGCCAGGGTGGGAAGATCACCTGAGGTCAGGAGTTTGAGACCAACCTGGACAACATGGTGAGACCGGTCTCTACTAAAAATACAAAAATTATCTGGGTGTGGTGGTGTGTGCCTGTAATCACAGCTACTTAGGAGACTGAGGAAGGATAATCTCTTGAACCCGGAAGGCAGAGGTTGCAATGAGCCGACATCGTGTCACTGCACTCCAGCCTGGGCGACAAGAACAAGACTCCGTCTCAAAAAAAAAAAAAAATCCAAGACATATCAAACAGCACATGAATTTTTTTCTTGATGTCTTGTTTTAAGAAAAGGTAATTGTCTGCAGCATTGCAAACTTATAGTAATTTCAGAATACAAAAATGACTTACTGTTTATCAGAAATGTATGATTTTCCACAAATAATCCATAAAAATGATCTCAGACATAATTAGGCTTTTCATAAATATAATAGCTACAGTGAAAGGATCATCAGGCTTATAACTTTCAGGAGGCTGATTTCTTTATTATTTTAGCTTTGATTTAGGAGAGAGATGGTTACTATTTTTGAAATTATATTCTCACTATTTAAGTCTTTTATCACTCTTCTAAACTAATAGTCTCCTAAATTCATTTTTTGTCATGAGAATTACCAAAAGGAAATAATGTTCCATAATGTTTTTTAAAAGATGTTGAAAAACAGTGCTTAAAGAATTCTTAATATTTAATATGATAACATGTAAAGTTTCAGGAAATTAATATATTATGCTGCATATTTGCATATTCTATGTAGCATTATTTTTTCATGGATTAATCAGTAAAGCATAATATTTTTTTGCAATGCGAATAATTAGAAAAGCCCTAGCTACACTTTTACAATGTGTTGGTTCACTTTTACAATGTGTTGGTTCAAACTCTACTCCATATCATCGTCATTTGGGGAGTCAACCTGTTGTCGCTGCCTCTACTTGGAAATGTTCTGATCCTCATGAAAGAGGGAAAAGAGTCTTGACAAACCATAAACTGGTTCTTAATCAATTTAAAAGGGATGCACATCTCACTTTTGCTTGCATTCAATTCACCAAAGTAAGTCATAAGGCACTCTGCGTTCATTAGGGTGGGGAAACAGCCATCTACACTTGAGGGGTCTTACAATTCATGTGGTGAAAACTGCCATAAGTGAGGCAGGGGCGAATATGGCTCCCTTGGGTTAGTAATGAGAAAATGGGAAAAGTATTATGATCTATCAAGGTCTCTATAAAGGGATTAGTGCCAATCATTTACTTTACTGAACATAGTAGTTGCTACATAAATATTTTTACATGAATTTTAAATAAAGTAAAATTACTTCAAAATTAAATACATTTTATTGGGCAGATCTTTAAAAAGAGTGCCTACTCACTTTTAAATCTGAAACTAAGAAGAAACCAGAATATTTCTTCAGAAAGAAGCACCAATAACCACCAATGGCATGATTGTGTTTTTTGGTTTTCTGCCTCCTTGCACATCATATGGTATCAGTTGGTACAAGGTCTGGTCTATTTGAGTCCTTATCAATACACTGAATGTTTAGCTAGCCATAACAACAGCATGGAAGCTAATCACACTGGTTAAAACTATCAGAAAAAAAAAAAGCCTCTAAAGCTTCGGCATATCTTCGATGTTAGCAGTATCTGCTACTACACTACATATGGTTATTAATGGCTCAAAACTACTTTAAATGTTTCATCATTGCCCTTGACCTACACACACACACACACACACACACACACACACACATAGAATTCTCAAATTCTATTGGATATTTTCCCTGTCTTTTTTGTTCATCTTCTTTGCTTAAAAATGAATGGCAATATTTAATGACTCGACGTGTGAATAGATTAGATAACCTCTTTTACATAAATGATAGGAATAAAAATGTTCCAAGTAGAGACTGAGTATGAGACAAACAAATACTATCCACTAATAATGAAAAATATGAAGTCCTAATGTCTTTAGTGATACTGTCAATCTACTTACATTTAACTTATATAACCTATAAACTTCTAGGGCTTTTCTTGTTTAATGATTATGAAATTGGTATTGCTGTTTTCTTTGATATCACCATTGCTGTCACAGATAATCCCTAGGCAACATCAGGTCTTCCGGGTCTTAACACGACAAAATCAAGGAAATCCATTTATGTCTTCATAAATAAGTACTTTTTTGTTCCATTAAAATGGAATTGCTTGATATTACCAAGATCTCAAAGGAAATGTTAATTTTGCATGAAAGATGGTACAGTATTTATACCCTTTGAGGCCTGGGGAAAATATGTATAATAGAAATTAAGGCTGTAATTATCATTATTTTGAAGCATGTAATCTCTTAGTTTTAGCAAACACAGAGTTAAAAAGTAGTCTATAACTTAGGGAAAGGATGCTATGGTTTAGAGGGATTTTATCCAGAAAATGGTAGAAGTTACTATTTATACGGAATAATAACCGTGGGTTTTTAGAATCAACACTGTTGCATGAAAGTTGTAATGTCGAAAGGAAAGGAAACTAAAATTCATTGATTGTATTACTGTGTACTGTCATGGATTTTTAAAACATTCAGCCATTTAATTATTGGAGTGGTCATTCAGCATGATAAGACAAGGTACTGAAAATTGTTTTTTAGCATACTTGAACTGTCTCATGCAAAAATACGTGTGTGCTTGTGCATGTGCAGGTGTGCGTATGCTGGGTGAAGGCAAAGAGGGTGAGTTAGCAATATTCTTCCCAGTGGAGAAGAATCATGTTTCTGGCCCAGACACATTTGCAAGGTTGTGGGGCATCTGGCAACTATCACCAGATAACAAAAAGGAATTGTTGTCTAAGCCTGATGGGAGCTGATTGTGCATCCTATAAAGTGACATTTCTCTCCATTAACCTGCAGATCTTCAAGGATTAAGTTATAAAAGAAAAAATATTTTTGTTTGGAATCAACAATTACACGGAATCAACCCAAATGCCCATCAATGATAGACTAGATAAAGAAAATGTAGTACATATACACCATGGAATACCATGCAGCCATGAAAAGGAATGAGATAATGTCTTTTGCAGGGACATGGATGGAGCTGAGGTCTGTCGGGGTAGGTGGGAGAATGGAGAATATCTGGAAGAATAGCCAATGGGCTTAATACTAAGGTAATGGGTTGATCTGTGCAACAAACCACCATGGCATCTATCTACTAATGTAAAAGTAGACAAAGATGACTGTAAGCAAATAAGGTCAGAAACAAGGATACAAATTTTGAGGTTTGATTTAAGTTTCCCCATATCTCTAAAGATAAACAATGATTTAAGCAAAATCTGGTCTTCTCTAGTAATTATTATTCCTATTAATTACACATGACAAAGTTTAGGAAACTTAAATCCTTTGGCCATGATAATTAGCTAATGCCTAATCAGAGCCAAGATTTGGAAGTTGATTATCCTGACACCATCATTCTCTTTTAATTGAAATATATAAAGATAGAAGCTACTTTCTTGGAAAATTTTTACAACACAAATCCAAATGTGGGTTTCTTTCAGAGTTTGTGTTGTTATTATAGTGCCACTACTAGAATAATCTGTTTAGTTGTTTATTCTCAGTTGTGTCTGGTTAACTACCTGATGACACAAACACAGGTGCACATAATCATACAACTGATTTTGGAAATCATTTCAGGTATCTTTCGTAGTGATAAACTGCCAAAATGAAACAAAAAGTGTGTGTCTATATACACTAAATATATGCACATACATATATACATACATTTAATATATATGCATGAAATATGTGTATATATAATTTATAACATTGTTATATTTTGCCACATCTGAAATAGTTTAATTCTGGATGTTGGTTTAAACACTATTAGAATATTTTGTTGTTAACAGGAAATTTTATAATAACTCTGAAAATAAATGTTAGGGTCATAGATATTTCCTCGATTATTCAGAGAATATATTTTTCTTTGCATAATATATTACTTATAACTTTGGCTTCTCTTAAAGTTATGTAAGTTAAGAATAATTTCAGTTTATTCTACAACCATCTTAAATGTTAAAGTAAAATACAGTAAAGGAAAACCCAATTGATCTCATCCCTACACACACACACACACACACACACACACACGTAAACACATTTTATCACATTTAATTTAATTGCATTTTGATTTAATTAGTAATTATCTTCATAATAGTTTGGTTACTTTTGTAAGTCATAACATTATCAGAAAATGCATTGTAAATTAGTTTATTTATGCCATCTTCCAGAAGACTATTGTTTTAGGATCACCACAGTTCATCTTGTTAAATGAGGTTAGTGACACTGACCCTCACCCTTTCGAAGTACTAACTGAATACACTCTTTCAACATAGGTAGATATAAAATATATATATATATACTTATTTGAAATCATATATTTAAGTTCTAAAGGAAAATGACTGCCAACTATTAAAGGACCTAAAATAGCATATTTAAAGATAATGGAATTTACTGAAAAACTAACAAATAAATAACAAAAATACAAAAAGTAAACAAACCATTGCATGCATCCTACTCTTTAGAATAAACAAGGTGAAATTAAGAATTTCTTGCCTTAATCAAAACCACATTGAGATACCATCTCACACCAGTCAGAATGGTAATTATTAAAAAGTATAGAAACAACTGATGCTGGTGAAGTGGTGAAGACTAAGGAATGGTTTTACACTGTTGGTGGGAGTGTAAATTAGTTCAACCATTGTGGAAGACAGTGTGGTGATTCCTCAAATATCTAAAGAAAGAAATACCATTTGACACAGCAATCCCATTACTGCACATATACTCAAAAGAATATAAATCATTCTATTATAAAGATAAGTGAATGTGTATGTTTATTACAGCACTATTCACAATAGTAAAGACATGTAATCAACCCGAATGGCCATCGATGATAGACTAGATAAAGCAAATGTCATACATATACACCATGGAATACTACGCAGCCATAAAAAGGAATGAGATCATGTCCTTTGCAGGGACATGGATGGAGCTGGGGTCTGTCGGGGTGCATGGGAGGAGGGAGAGCATCAGGAAGAATAGCTAATGGATACCAGGCTTAATACCAAGGTGATGGGCTGATCTGTGCAGTAAACCACCATGGCACACATTTACCTATGTAAAAAACCTGCACATCCTGCACATGTACCCCTGAATTTCAAATAAAAGTTGAAGGGAAAAAAAGAATTTCTTGCCTTGTTCTTCTCTCACATTTTTCATTTATGTATTATTTTATAATTTACTTGAGCAAAAATGGTTTCCTAATAGCCTCCCTTAAGAATTACATAGAAATACTTCAGTCTTATTTTGTTGAGCTTATCTGTTTTCTAAAAATAATATCAGTATAATATAATTCTCCAACAGGAAGTTTGTAATGAAAGCTGTAATCATATAGAGCATGTAGATTAATAAATGTTAAGTGACTTTGTTGTTGTTGTTGTTGTTTTGAGATGAAGTCTCGCTCTGTTGCCCAGGCTGGCATGCAGTGGCACGATCTCGGCTCACTTGCAACCTCCGCTTCCTGGGTTCAAGCGATTCTTGTGCCTCAGCCTCCTGAGTAGCTAGAATTACAGGCACCCGCCACCACACCCATCTAATTTTTGTATTTTTAGTAGGGACAGGGTTTCATCATGTTGGCCAGGCTTGTCTCAAACTCCTGACCTCAGGTGATACACCTGCCTCGGCCTCCCAAGTGGCTTTTTTTTTTTAAATGAACATTTCACTTTTAAACAGGAAAGTGTTAAACTTTCCTAAAAGTTAATCATTTATTTGTTGCTTTTTGTTTGGATATATGTTTGCTTCTGCTAGCATTTTCACACTATAATAGTTTGATATTATTGGCATAACCAAGGGAAAAACGTTAACCTTTCTTGGGTAGGTATTTACTCCTCTTTATCCTCATCAGAAAAAATACAGCACAACTGATTTCAGATGTTCTTATTCATTAAACATGGTTTACCTAGGTTCTGACAGAAAACAGACTGGGGGGACATTAGCATTCCAGAATTAGATAAGACTATCTAGAGTCTACCACTCACTGGTTATGCAAAATTAGATAAGTTATGGCTTTTAGACTCACTTTGCTTACCAATACAACAAAGATGATAATCTCTGTTTCATACGCTCAGGTTCAGGTTTGAATAAAAGAATTCATCTACCACCATAGTAAATAATAAAAGCTATCATAACAGCATCTATTTATATATGTAGATCATAACCTATATATATTGCTTTGTAGTAATAACTTTAAAGGCAAGTTTACTCTGGAACTCAAAGTTGGAAGAGTATAGGACTGGCCAGGAGGAACAGGGAAAACTTTCTACTGGAATCTTAGGAAGGACTTCTGGTGATGAATTGATCAGGTATATTTTTCACTGAGGAAAGAAAAAAAGATGACTGACATTCACTTCCCAACTGAGAACCATTGCTCAATAAAGTATATTCTGTCCTTAGAAACGGCTTCTGCCATGCAATGGGTCCTCCAGGAGGTAAACTGAGCACTTGGCATAGAGGCTGCTTACACAGGAAAGAATAATATCAATTATCTCAATGAGTATTGTGAACTACTGTGAAGTCCCTACATGATAATGCCCCTTGATAGAGGTTTTGATGTTAAGCATTCACATTCATTGGAACAATTACATATATCTTCACCAGCCTAAGAGAACAAAAGATACGTTATTACATACTGGGTGATGGGGTTTTGATAATCCGTAGGGATTACTGCTGTTAATCCAACAACAACAACAAAATAATTTTGTAGATTCTTTAGTCAGAGAGTGTGACACAAATAAGAAATATCAGGAATAAATAAGGTAGGTTAAACTGCTGTGCAAAATAGTAGCTGGCTTCATGAAAACTGAGGAGTCATGAGAAATGTACAAAATATATAATAAGGGATGAACTCTATAAACTATAATATACAAAATTCAGTATGTGCTATATTATATATATATACCTTTACTTTTTAAGGTTAAACTTATACTTACCATATAGACATTCATACAAATATATTACCCAAATTCAAAAGATTTTAATAATGTTAAAAAATTATTTTTTCCTAAATGTAAACCTAATCATAATTAGCATGTGTACAACAATGTTGGTTAAGTCAATCTTCACATTTCTTTTGAGAAATATGGTTGAGAGGTTTTTTTTTTTTTTTTTGCTTTCTAGCCTTGTTACTATTAAGTTCCACAGTTTGGAAACAAAGATTGAGAATATTCTCAGAAATGTGGCTCCAGGTGCTAATATTAAACAGAAGAGAGTCTGGTTAAGCTCTAATTGTGGTATTAGGGGTAAATTAATTATATTACAATAAATATAAAAATTAAGATTAGCAAAGTTTTATGCTCTGGGCTGTGTAAAGATAGGGCAATACTGCCATAAGGTGTCCTTGGAGAGCTTTCTATCTGGTACATTCAGAGCTACTCTGTATTCCCTTGAAATTTCACAAGAGAAGAAAATTATATATTCAGGTCCATAGGAATACATGGAAACAAAACAAACTTCTCCTTTGAGCATAAAACAGACACAATTTATTTCAATATAATGTCAGTGTTCTTGTTTGCAGTCAGAATACTAAATAATAATTTGTTATAGAATTTATCATTAAATTGAAAATTCAGATAAAGATAGAAATTTGCTATTAAGTATTCATTATATCAATGCCAAAAATATAGGAAGTGCAGGAAATAGATAAGGACCATATTTGGTCCTAGGACTATACTTGAAATGTACAGAAAAGGTAAGAAAATCCACCTTCTCTGAATCTTGTATAATTGTAGGCTTTTTTCCTCTTCATATGGTAATTAAGTCATCTTATATAGAGTGTAATACAGTGCTATTAGAGAAACAAATCATGTTGCACTAAGGTTAATTTTATAACATTTAGCTTTCTCACTTCGGCTGGTAAAATACCATACCTCAAAATTAAATGCAATTCCAGTTACTGGACATTTTT
Source organism: Nomascus leucogenys (assembly GCF_006542625.1). Classification (NCBI taxonomy): domain Eukaryota; kingdom Metazoa; phylum Chordata; class Mammalia; order Primates; family Hylobatidae; genus Nomascus; species Nomascus leucogenys. Next base: position 82,367,263 of record NC_044387.1, read on the forward strand.
TCCAACCTGTATTACAAAAGTGTATATACTATTTGGGCTGAGTTGGAAAAAATGGTTCAAAGACAGGGAGGAAAAATCACTGAAGAAGCATCATCTAAATTTGAAAAAGCAGTAAGGAAAAGGAATAAAACCAAGATATTTAAAACTTTGCCCTTTAGTTGCATTTCTTTTATTTTTAAGGGTTTATATGCATCAAGCCATACAGGAGCTTATAGTCTTATAGGGATAAAATATAAACCATAATTAGCAATATATCAATAATACCAAGTACCAATTACTAATGGAAGCAAGAATGTAATCTTTTGAAGTTGAGGAAACAGTGATCTTAGTTCAATTTTGAAAATTAGACAATTCTTGTGTACCCAAAGCAATATAAATTTTTCTTGAAAGATCACTTGGGCTTAATTTGTTGATATTGAACATAGAAGAAACAGCATGAGAAAAGGCATAGAGGTGGGCAGATGTGTTTGTATAAAAAGGTAGAAAATATCACAAACAAGTAGTTTATAGTTTTCTATGATATTTTTCAAGGGAAATATTAATGATTTAATTATAAAATTAAATAAATAATGATTTCTAAGAGCATCTGCATAGCATCATAATGTGGTCATATTTAAAAAGCCATTTTGAAGCAACACTATGGTTTACTTATATGCAACCATCAAACATTTATTGGGCATATTTTGCTAGGTACTCTTCTCAAGCTACAGATACAAAAGTGAAAAAGCCAAATGCCTGTCTCTCTTTATAGAATTTATATTTTAACAGAGAAGAAAATGTATTTCTATTTACATCTGTGACTCATTTATTTGCAAACTTATGTGTGTGTGTGTATATATATATAAATATGTATGTATGTATACGTATATGGCAAGCAAGCAAACAAATAATGTAAATACATATAGTAATAAACATCATAAGGAAATCAAACCAAGAAGTCAGACAGTAGATCCGGGTAGAGGGTAAAGAGGAAATCATGGATGAGTTGAGAAAGCCGAATGATTAAAGAAATGAGAATTGCAAAGGCATGGGGCAAGAGGGTTAGGCAGAGTACTCAAGGCTATGAAGCCAGATTGTGGTTAGCATGCTGAAGGGAAGAAAAAACAGGCTAGTTTGAGTAATGCAGAGTAAATGTGGAATAATGAGATGAGAGGCAAGATAGATACAGAAGCCAGACCTACAGTCTTGGTTGATTATTGTATGAAGCTTGGAATTTACTCTAAGAGCAACTGGAAAGCCATACATTGGGATATTCAAAGGTGGCAGGGGCATTTGGCTTGCCTTTTCACAAGGTCATTGTGATGGTAAAGTTGGAAGCAGAAGGTGTTAAAAGACACTGCTACAGTAAAGGTGAGAGGTGGAAGTGACTTGGACTAGGTGATCATGGTGAAAATGCTGAGAATTGATCAGATTCTCAAATCAGATATATATTTTAAAGGTGTTGACTACAGTATCTGCCAACAGATTGCATGTGAAATAGGAGGGAAAGAAAAGAGAAATCAGTATTTTCTGTGATTTGGTCTGAGTAACCAAGTGAAAGTGTATTTAAATCCATTTGGAATAAGTTTTTCTAACACCAAAGTACAGTTCTTGGGGATCAATTATTTGTCGTATTCTTAACTGCTACATTATACTTATCTGGCTGAAATGCTACCCCTTCCAGCTCATCACTCAGTCTTTCCAATGGAGCTAACTGCTACTCATTCTTCATTACTCATTATAAACACATCTTTCCATCAAATATATCTCTGCAAGCCTACATGAGTAGATTTTAACAAATTTATCTCTATTTTAATTATTTAATATTAAGTTTATTAATTTAATTATTGCATCCCCACTATGAAAACTCCAGAAGGGCAAAGATTATGTCTGTTTTATTCACAGATAATTCGCACTACTAGGACCTGGAAGACTATGGAAAGAGTAAATTTTTACTGAGTAGCTAATTCTTTTTTTCTTCCTTGTCTCTTTTTTCCCCAGTCCTTAATTTGGGGGGTTATATAATCTTCTTTCATCACCTTATGCTTTTCCCTATTTTGGTTAACTACTAGTCAGTTAACTGTTGAGGGGAAGAGGCTTTTAGCCTAACTTTTGGCAAACTACCAAATTCAAAGTTGTTCTGGGCAACAATTTAAGTTCCCTACTGTTAAAATCTGAATGTCAACGTCTCCCACCCTAAATTCATACGTTGAAATCCTAACCATAAAGGTGATAGCATTAGGAGGTGGGGCCTTTGGGAAGTGATTAGGTCATGAGAAAAGAACCCTCACGGACAGGATGAGGGCCCTTATATTAATAAAAGAGGCCTCAGAGAGATCCCTATCCCCTTCTACCATGTGAGGATAAAATGGGAAGTTGGCAGTCTGGAACCCAGAATAGAGCCCTCATCAGAACTGGACCATGTTGGCAACTGATCTTGAGCTTTTCAACCTCCAGAACTGTGAGAAATACATTTCTGCTGTTTATAAGCCACCCAGGCTATGGTATTTTGTTATAGAAGCCTGAATAGATTAAGACATCCACCTTGAAGGTCCTTGACTTACTTGTATCATTAAATTATGAAAGGTATACTTAGAGAGCTCTTTCTATACCTAGGCACTATGATAGACACTGATGATAACATAGTGAGCAAAAGCAGGCATGATCTCTCCATTATGCAAATCAAAATCCAATGAAAGAGACAGATATCAATCCTACAATCCCATAAAATACACTTAACTTCAGTCTAATTTAGCTAACCTCTTCTAAATATACTATTTTGAAATTCTCCACCTTTGAAATGGTAATTCTAATTCTTTTTCTCAGACAACAAATCTGACTCTTGCTCCATTCTCATTATATTAGCTCTGCATTGTGAATAAAGAGACTCCAATACATGAACATGTCTTTTACTTCTAGATGTGTGTCTTGCTTCTGCCTTTACTCCTTCCTGTCTCTTTCCTTGGCATTCCATGGAGCCTCTCTCTTGCTTAGAGCTTTATCTCCCTTAACAATTCCTTTCAGTCACAAACTTTTGTTAAACCCCATTCTGTAACACATTTATGTATCTTGCATTCTCTGTGCCTGTTGGAATAGTTCAATATTGCCGGGAAAAAAAAATCTCATATAAGTTTTAATCAGTGGCTTTGCAATTTATGGTTTCACATCTTCACTGGGAAAACGTCTCAGCAGACTTCTTATGTGGTCCTGGTCAGGTCTCTCTCCCATTTCCATTTTCTCCAGGCAGCTCTCTTAGTACTGTTTCCTAGTTCCTTAGCAGATCATAGTGCTTCCGCTTTTAAAAACATTTATTCTATCAAAAATGAAACCCTTGGCTTAGTACTGTGGTGCCTGGAAAGTTACCTATAGTCACAAACTTCCCTATTTATTTAATTTCTATCTTAGAGGAATAGATGGGAACTTCTACTCTGTCTCACATCCTATCACCCTCCTGTGGTTTAAACCAATGCTATTTTACAAACCTTTCTCAGCACTTAATCTTTTCTGTTAGGTTCATTATACATTTCACCACCAGGTTAGCCTTAGAAAACCACATTTTATTGGGTTATACCCACTTCCAAAGACTTCCAAACATTTCTTTCAGCCTTTAGTGTATTTTCCAATTTCTTCATTTGGTTACTAAAAGCTCCCTGAAACATAATTCAATGGTACTAGCTGTTACTTTAAAATATGAACTACTTTATAGATTATTTTTCCCAACATTCTGCATCTTTCATTATTTTAAAAAAATTGTACTTGGGCAATTTCCAAAATTTTGGAAAATGAATTCAAACTGGTCAGCTATGTAAAAGGTATAGCACTAACTGCTGGAAAAAAATAATGAATAAAGCAGGCCTGTTCCTTACCATCACTACATCCCTACTGCCTTTATTTCTATCTTAGAGGAATAGAAGGGAGGTATAACAACCTATGTGAGATAGCAGAGGCTTGAATACCACGGATTAAGTGCTATTATGTTCACATGCTGGAGTGTGTTGGAAGGAAGTGGGACTCAGAGGGAAGTGTTAAGGTGGGGTTTCAAGGAAGGCTTTGAAGATCAGATAACAATTAAATTAAGGACTACAAAATGAAATGAATGTATTAAATGGAAAAGGACATGGTAGGGAGAAAACAACAATGTATGCAATGCTTTTCTCAGAAGTAAAAGAGAGCATGGAATTTAAAATCTTGTTTGGCTGAAATGTAGAGCTAATGATGAAGATGGGTCAGAGATTAAGTTGAATTGGTAATAATGTTATCATATGCCATATTAAGGAGGTTGGGTGTTATAACAAAAGCGTGGAAAGCTTTGAAGAATTCAAACGTAATAGGTCAGGCTTAAACTTTTCATATCAATCTGCTTCCAGGGTAGAGAAAGTTTCCAGCGGCTTAAAACTGAAAGCAAGTTGCTGAATTAGGAGGAATCTACCTACACATGATGGTAACACACATCTAGGTATAGACACTGGAGCTCTACAATTGTCTATCCTATGGATATATAAAAATTAACCCTTTAGCTAGTTTTTTACATTTATATTCTATTTGGTGATTCTCTGAGAAGGGAGTAAAGCCTTTATTTTTTATAGACCATCTCATAACACTATACTTACATGGTCCACATTGCAAGAAATGCTGAACCAAGTGTTCATTAGTTATGGGTAAATGCCTAGGTGTACCCTGTAATACAAGTACTCACCTCATAGCCCAAGAAATCTTAAAAGGATGTTGGACAAGTATTACTTCTCTCCCTCTCTCTCTCTTCACCTTTCTCTCTCTCTGTCCCTCTTTCTCTCTCTCTCACACACACACGCACACACATACAAAATGCACAGCATATATTTCACAAAAAGATAATACATTTACAAGAAAATACGTTGTGTTTCCTTACAAGAAAACATGTTAAAACATAATTTACATATCTTTATTCAGTGAATTGTGTGCTACATATTGTAAATATTTGTATTGATATTATCCTACTAGAGGGTATTATATCCTTTTTTCTTGTCATAAATCCTAAATGCAGCCAATCGTGATGGCTCATGTCTGTAATCCCAGCACTCTGGGAGGCTGAGGCAGGCGGATCACCGGAGGTCAGGAGTTTGAGACCAGCCTGGCCAACATGGTGAAACCCCATCTCTACTAAAAATACAAAAAATAGCTGGCCATGGTGGTAAGTGCCTGCAATCCCAGCTACTCGGGAGGCTGAGGCAGGCGTATCGTTTGAACCTGGGAGGCAGAGATTGCAGTGAGCCAAAATAGATCCACTGTACTCCAGCCTGGGAGTGAGACTCCATCTTCAAAAAAAGAAAGAAAGAAGGAAGAAAGGAAGGAAGGAAGGAAGGAAGGAAGGAAGGAAGGAAGGAAGGAATCCTAAATGCTAATTGAGTAATATCACTCAAATTACAGGAATTATTCTGATATTGATCCTCATTCAAATATGACACAAAAATCCAGCAGGCCAATTTTGGGTAAAATAAAAAATCCAGGTAGCATTATATTTTTTGATAGGTAGAGGCTGACTCCCTTTTAGCCTCTTGCTAGAGGAGCAGCTAAAGAATTTACTGGGCAAGATTCAACTTATTTCAAGCAATCTTTGGAAGTCGCTTTTTCACTTTAATTTTCTGATGATAAATGTGGTATAATAATAGTTGACAGCAAGATGGAAAGAAAATATATAAATACATAGAATAAACTACTCACAGACAATCTGATCAATGCATGTGTCTGTGGCTAAGAAATCATTTTTCCCTTGATGCAAATTTAGTTCATTCCATCTCACTGAAAAGTAATGTAATATCATTACTCTTTCCTCACCTTGTAAAACTGACACAGCATACTCAAGAGACTTCAGTTTCCCTCTTTGGGAGAAACTGTAATATTGAGATCAAATTAACCCTCAATGGGAATGAATTCTTTATGCAAATACTTGCAATTTAATAAACTGTAGAAAAACATTTTTAAAACTCTATATTTATAGATAAAGTGTCTTTGATAATCTTTTAACAAATTTTTTTACTAACTTGTGGTACTCCACCATTGCTTTTTAGTTGTTAAAATAAGATGTAATAAGCACCAACATAAATGATTATTGTATTTATGAGTAAATATGAAACATAGACTGTAAGCCTATAATTAGTCAGCAATTAATGGTTTTCCTATAGTAAAATATACAAGATTGAGCTGCTTTTACAATTTCAATTTTAAAGCAGTAATAACATCACTACCAAAATCAGGCAGGCAAAATCTTGATATTGGAGATGATGCCATATTCAGTGTAGGCTGGAATGATCTACAAGAAGTCACCATAAAAGAGAAAGAAGGCTGGGCGCAGTGCCTCACGCCTATAATCCTAGCACTTTGGGAGGCTGAGGTGGGGGGATAACCAGGTCAAGAGATACAGACCATCCCAGCCAACATGGTGAAACCCTGTCTCTACTAAAAATACAAAATTAGCTGGGTGTGGTGGTGCACACCTGTAGTCCCAGCTACTCGGTAGGCTGAGGCAGGATAATCACTTGAACCCGGGAGGTGGAGGCTGCAGTGAGCCAAGACCCAGCCACTGCACTCCAGCCTGATGACCGAGCGAGACTCCGTGTCAAAAATAAAAAAAAAAAAAAGAGAAAGAAATGATAAAGACCCTGGAAATCCTCAACAGTTGTCCCTTCTCTCTTTTCTGAAAGAAGGTGAAGAATTTACAAATGTACTTTTGTTATAATGCAAACTATCTGAAAAATATAAGCTGTAAATGTATGGGTGAGTAAAAAATATATGCATTGCTAGTTCTCCATTAAGTATAAAAAAATATTCTCCTCATCAAGTATCAGTGATAACATTGCAGTCTGATTTGATCAAATTGGCTACAAATAATATAAAATGATACTTAAATATATGGAAAGGCCATTTTTTGGCAGAAATTTCTACTCATCAGTAACAAAATAGTCTTTCATTTTACTATCAGTTATAACATTTAAGCATTCACATTTCAATGAACAAATGCATTCTAATTATAGCTATCTTTGTTACAGGTATAAAGGAAGAACAATAAGAGTGTAGTGTTAGGAAACTGATGGTTGTGCTTAGGGATAGGCAAACGATCTCGTTAGATGCAAACAGTGTATAATCATGATGAACAAGGTAGGTTTAATTAAGAAGACAGAAGACCTTGGGTTGCCAACTACTTTTTACTATATACAGTAAAATATTCGTTTTGTTTAGTTTCAGGCAAGGGAGGTTTTATCATCAAAGATGTGCAGGAGGGTGAATGCTTTTATTCAGGTCTTGGGGAAAGTCAACACAAAAAGGGAAATAAAGCAGCAGGAGAATCAGTTTGTTTCAATAGTTACAACAACAGAAATAGAGAAAATTGTGAGGCATGATGGTAGCAGAATTGACAGACTGGATATGATGTGTGCAAAGAAAAGAGAATATCTGCATCATAAACTCAACCTGTGTAAATAGCATAAAAGAGTTTGCCTTTTCCAATTCCTGGTTTCCACAAGAAGTGATTTTCCTCACCCTCCCTCACTTGTATTGGTTCCGCACTTAATAGTTATTTATCTTGTTTGAAAATTTGCAAAGTATAATTTGATAACCTTGCCACAATTCTACCTAACTTTCCCTTGATGGCTGCAGACCTGCCACCAGTGAGCCAACAGCCATTTCTCCAGGAGCCTTGTTTCTTCTAGAGAAGGGCTTCAGCACTGCTGGGAGGGGTCTGGCCACTTCTGGAGTCAGAGTTTTTGAGGCTAATAGGCTAACAAATTTAGAGCCATGTATTCCAACCTTGATTTTATCAGTGAAAAAAATGGTGCTTGTTTGTTCTTGTCGTTGTCTATTGTTTTCGTTGACATTTGTTATAACTCAAGGTGTTCTATTTAGTTGGAACCCCCAAAAAGCTCCAGGAGTAGTGTCAACTTTTGCTTCTTCTTCAGACCTGTGGATTAGTTTGGTATTGGACACGTTATTTTAAACTTATCCTTCAGAAACAGATTACATCAAGCTCCATCCTGAAATACTTTGTAATCCCAGGAGTTATACTAGCATCCTGAGAGGAGCCACAAAAGGATGTTATGAAGGAAGTAACATAACACATTTCAGGTTCATTGTCACAGCAATGTGTAGTGGTGGCCAAGTTTATAATTTATTCACTGGCTTTGGAATCAGGTGGATCAGGGCTGGAATCGTATCCCTGATTCTTAAAAGCTGTATGGTTAGAGACAATGTATCTAAGTCGTGTGAAGCTCAGTTTATAAATCTGTACAAAGGGGATATTATGACTAAGCTCACTGGTTGCTGTGAGGATTAAATAACATAAAAATAAATGTAGCACTTATTCTAGAGCTGGGAAAATAGATTAAATTAAAGGCAGTTTTAATTAATGTGAGGAGCCAAGCTAAATGTAGTGGGAAAGTTGGGAAGCTGGTGCAATATTAGAGTGAAATTATTTTAAAAGCATTAATGAGGGTGGGTGTGGTGGCTCATGCCTATAATCCCAGCACTTTGGGAGACCGAGGTGGACGGATCACGAGGTCAAGAGATTGAGACCATCCTGGCCAACATGATGAAACCCCATCTCTAGTAAAAAGACAAAAAAATTAGCTAGGCGTGGTGGTGTGCACCTGTATTCCCAGCTACTCGGGAGGCTGAGGCAGGAGAATCACTTGAACCCAGGAGGCAGAGGTTGCAGTGAGCCGAGATTGTGCCACTGCCCTCCGTGCTGGTGACAGAGCGAGACTTTGTCTCAAAAAAAAAAAAAAAGCATTAATGGTAGTGAATAATGAGTGCAATTTTGATTGGATTATGTTTATAATGTTGGTGAACTATCTTGGAATAGATACCTAGCTATGGGACATAGTGTAAGAAATGTTGTAATAATCAGAGATACACAGAGTTACATAGAAAAGCAGAGTGATAAAACAAAACCTGTGCATTTATATAAATGGACCAAAGGATAGAGCACAACATGAAAACAGGGTCAGTTTTTATTTTTTCCCCTGGAGGGTACTTGTATGTACCAAGTGAAAAGAGAAGAGACACTAATAAAATACACAATGCTCAGAAGACAACCACAAAATCGCAGAAAACAATCAGAGATTATCAAGAGATAAAAAGCGACTAAGAGTTGTAAGTACTTCCACAGAGAAATAATTGTAAAAACTATGGGGAAAAGTCTACATATCCCTTATCCAGTTTAAAATTAATTGCTGCAAAGATCATTATTCAATGTATGTCAGTTGCAGAATAATTTGAAGCAAATCATAGGTTAAAGAATATCACCATGAAGTACATATAAAATAAAAACACACAATCAGTGATGTGCATGAAAGCACATACTATTTCTTCTCACTTATTAATCTTATATTCTAACCACAGTATAATTTTGAAAGCTCCTACTTATAATACACTGGGATGTCAGAAAAATCATGATAAGACATAGAAGCAGTGAAATATTACCTTGTTACTATAACGTTACAATATCTAGATTTGCTTTCTTTACAAGATATTTCCATAACCTTTCAAAAGTCTTAAAAGCCTTCTGCCTTGATTTTAATTACAGTGAAAAAAAAATAGGCTGGTTTGACCTATCAGGCTGCATATTCTCCTTAGATTGCTATATCATATTGAAATTTACTATCTCTAGAATAGCAATAAAAAAACTTTAATTTTCTTTGCTGCTATTGCTTGAAACATGTGGGAAGTGCAAACAGGAATTATTTTACAAGAATATTTAGTGGACTTTTCTTTCCAGCTGCTGCATATCTTTTTCCTAGCCAGCTATGTCAAAGAAATTATCCTACACAAAATGTACAGGTCACAGAAAATATTCTAGTTAGAAAAGAGGGAGCAGAACTGCTCACGGGTGTAAATTCTTTTAAGTATTCTAAGTGCTTCCAGAAATTCTTCCTGGCTACTGGAGTAAGGATTTACTTCTAGCTCACATCTTACCTGGAAGGTATTTTAGGAGTTGTTATTAGTTTATCTCCAGAATGATGGTTCCCTTTTAAAAATTACACTCCAGACCCAACATTGTCCATACAATATTCCCCAAGATTTAGGCAGCTTTTATGAAATTACTTTCTGGAACTTTACCAGAAATATTCATTTATTTTTATGAAACCCAATAATTTTTTTTGTCTCTTCAGAAAAACTCTTTCTTCTCTTGGTTTCTGTGACACATCTCTTTCCTAATTTTCCTTTGTTCTCTCTCCAGACCTAGATGTCTGTAGAACTTGTATGCCTGCTGAGACATTTCACAGGTCTTTTGATTTGATGCTTCATTAGGTGTTAAATTTTTCATTTGGATATTTCATAGTGTTCTAAGCTGTAGTGTGTGTTTGTGTGTGTGTGTGTGTGTGTGGTTTCAATCTTCACTCAATTCTCCAAAACTCTTGCCTCAGGTTTTTACTACAGTATCAACTCCTTAAGATGGGGACTGAATCTTTTCAATATTTTACCCCTCACATATTACCTGAATACTGAGTGAATTATTCAGTGTAGCCTTAACAACAATTATAATTTTTATAAAATTATACTTTATTCTGATTAAATTTACCTATCAAATTAAAATATAAAATATATGTATTACATACACATTTTTCTGCATATTAAACTTTTTTTCTGTAGCTTTCTAAAATATAATTGTTATTTTCTGCCCTATAAGACTAATGAGAGATGAACCCATTTGGAAGTACATACCCTTGAGGAAATAAAGAAATAAATGATGATTTTTATCATTTATTAATTTGTATGCAGCAATTAAGTGGTAACTTTTTTACTCTATCCTTAAGTTTTTCCACAAGAGAAAAGCAGGAAAGACAGCATCAAGTGTAATTTGTAATTGGCTAGTAAAATGACTTCTCTTTCTCACATACTTGCCTATGGAAATATTTAGGTTTATTGTTAATTCAAAGGTAAAGGAAAATGGAATGATATATTAGAAGCCTCAGTTCAAATTCCAACTCCCTGCTTCATCTATTGAGGGCTTTTATCAAATGGGTTCAGTTTCATACATATACATTTTATATTCATACACATATGTATTGCAGGTTACACAATATTATTATATTTGCATGTTTACCTACTATCTTGAAATTGTTTTTTAACTAAAATTACTTCTCTAAATAAACTATATGCTCTCTTAGTTAATGCCTTAAGTAGTACAAGGTATTAATATATTCATCAGTATCTCAAATTACTAATTACTAATCAATTTAATAAACACTTTCTGCATGATGGAAGTTGATATTTGAGACAAGGCATAAATAGACAATATAAAGACAAAGAAATGCAAATATTTTAAATGTGTATGAATATTATGGTTAACTTTAGACCTAATAAAATACATCAAAATTATATGAAGGTTACATATATAATTATTTGCGTATTATATGGGCAATGAAAAATAATTGTGTTAATGTTTGACAAGATCCAAGTAAACTAGCATACTTAAATATTACTTGTGTAAAAACAATCTAGTAATGTCCATTATGGAAGAAAGAAAGAAACACCTAAGGGGGCATTAAATATTCATAAACTTTGATTCCATAAACAAACTAACAAGACCTTATTCTTACCAAATAATTAAATATAGAGAAAAAAATCACATTCTAAGAGGGTCATTTCAGTCATCTTTTCAGACTTCATTTCAGTCATTTCAGTCATCATTTCAGACATCTAAGATGGTCATCAATCATCTATAATAAAAAATTATAGATGATTGATTATTGAGTAATTAGGGTTTAATTCAATTAGGTCAATTTAATAGAATATGATGGACACATTCAGTTATGTCTGTGTATAAAGAACATAGGTGAACACATAAAAAATTAAAAACGAGAGAAACATGATACAAATGTATCTACAGTATGCTCTCAACCACATTATATAGATAAAAGCTGCATCAGAAATATAAAGATAACCAATTTGGAATTTAATTAAATATGTAAATGTTTGAGGAATAGCAATAGCATAATTTTAACTAAAACAGAATTTTTTTAAAATTAGGGAAATAAATAAACACAGCTTTGAAACGAAATAGAAATAGTTGTTGAATTTAGTCTACCATTTCTTCATTCTATTCATCATCTACAATCCCTTCACTCTCTTGAGCCTTTCTTTGTTTTATTTTTTTCCTGGCTTTCCATTTATCAGTATTGTACTAATCAAATGGCCAAGACAAAAATACAGTTGTCACCTTCCCTTTTACCGTTTCAAATCAGCTAATATCTCTGGTAGATCTCATTTTCTGAATCTCTCTGCAACTTGAGTTTCCCTTTCAAGCTGTTTAGTTTAGGTGTGCGTCTTTCACCCAGCCTTGCCCGAATGACCTCATCTCTCTGTCTCAAGTAATCTCCTCCCACTTTGTCAGTTTGATCTCCACAATTTTGTCAGAGTTATCTTTCTCACAAATTTGTACCACTATTAATTTTTCTGGCCACAGTTTTTCAATGGCTACTTATCATCGAATGTATATACACCCATTAGCATAAGTGGTTGTAGCTTCTGTCACTTCCAGCCACTTTATCCACAATAACACTTAAACCATTATAGTTTATTAATGTTACATTATCTCACAGCTTTGTTTATTTGTAAAAGTTAGACTACTTATTTGATGTGCCCTCCTTAGATATGTTCCAGCCCATTCTTATTCCTCCAGTCTCATAAACTAACATTTCCTTTAACCATCTTCTTTATGCTTCTTGGGCATATTTAGAAAGCCGTATCCTTACATACTAAGTCATCTAATGCAGCAATATTGTTACTGTGAAGAGATAACAAAAGGCCAGGCTCCGTGGCTCACACCAGTAATCCCAGCAATTTGGGAGACCGAGACAGGCAGATCACCTGAGGTCAGGAGTCCAAGACCAACCTGGCCAAGATGGTGAAACCTTGTCTCTACAAAAATACAAAAATTAGCCAAGTGTGGTGGCGGGCACCTGTAGTCCCAGCTACTTGGGAGGCTGAAGCAGGAGAATGGCTTGAACCCAGGAGGTGGAGGTTGCAGTGAGCCAAGATTGCCACTGCACTCAGCCTGGGCAACAGAGCAAGCCTCCGTCTCAAAAAAAAAAAAAAAAAAGATAAAAAATGCATATCTCAGGGAACATCTATAAGAAAAAATGTAGTGATGTATGCAAATTCTTTTAAACATAAGATACTCAGTGAGTGATAATAACTATTAAGGAGGGAAAGTATAATAAAGCTGTTAGAATATTAGCTTCACATTCAGGCAGATCCAGATTACTAGTTGCGTGACCACAAATAAGGTTCTTAATCTATATGAGATCCTTTAGCAGCAAAATGAGAATAATACCACTGTTGTTGACATTATGGTTGACTCCCACCACCCATTCCACCTTCCCCAGCTCTAGGTAGAGATTATGCTAATTTCAGTGGTTATCAAGCAAAGGTGAGTTTTGCCCTGTAGAGAAAATTCAGCTATGTCTGAAGACCTTCCTAATTGTCACAACTGTGAGTGTTACTGGCATCTAATAGGTAGAGGTCACTGTCAGATGCACATTCCACAGTGCATAGGAAAGCCCTCCAGAACAAAGAATTATCTGGCTGAAATATCAATTGTGTCAGTGTTGAGAAACCTTGGCCTAATAACAAACCATGAAAGTCCCAGGCACTGTGCCAGTGTTAATACATTAGCATATGGCATTCTCCTACAGATAGGTATTTGTCCAGGGTGTATGTGTCTTACATTGATATAATTGGACTTAAATGCAGAAATCATATTCAAGATTAAAATCTCTCTCTCCTTGTCTTCACCACTCTTCTCCCACCTTCAATCTCTTTACCTCTCCTTTCCTCCTCCTATCTCACTTTCCCCATTTTCTACTCTCCCACTGAAACTGGAGAAAAAAGACTGCAGCTCTGATTAATATCAATAGTCATCTTAAGACTGCAAGGTAAATCTGTTGTAATAGAGACAACAGAGAAAATGATAGAATGAGTGTTGGAATTTGATTACTGTGTTGGCTTCTTTGTGAACTATCTCCCTTGCTAGACTACAAACCCCATAAGATAAAACATGTTATAATTTGTTCACCACGTGGTGCATAACACAGTATATGGCATATATAAGTGATGTAGAAATGATAAATAATTGTTCTTCTGGTTTGCTTTGTGTCTGTCTTTTCACAAGAGTAAGTTACTTAAGAATTTTCCTTTTTTCATCACAAAGATTAAATATTATTTGTTCAATCATACACACACACACACACACACACACAAAGAGAGAGCGAGAGGAGAAAGAGACAATAAAAAAAGACAAACGAGTATCATGGTATAGTGGAAGTTCAAAATATCTGAATAATACCCTAATTTAACCTTGGCTTCTAATCTTGACCCTGTCTATTTTATATCACATCATAGTGTCATCCATGAATGCAGGATTTTTTTTCTATTTGGCAGTGTTTTCCAAGTTCCAGAATAAGGAAAGTCTGGCATATACTTAGCACTCAATAAATTCTTAATGACACTCAATAAATTCTTAATGAATGAGTAAATATCAGTTACCTTTTCGGAGCTACAATTGTTAATAATACTTATATAACTTAAAGCTGTATTAGGATTCAATTAAATAAAGTAAGCTAAGTATTGGATGCATTACAAATGTTCAATACATATTAATTTATTTTCTTTCTTTTTTTTCCCAAATAATTTTCTGCTAGGAAACATCTCAGACAGCTGGATACTAATCAAGTGTACTAAATGGGTCAAATTCTCTGCACAATGAAAACAATTCCAAAAGGAATGACAGGTGGGGAAGAGAATAAAGCTTGTTGAGGCAAAAAGATTCCTTAATATATGTAGATACATCTAAATCAGTAATTTTATTTATATCTTTAAAAATATAGCCACTTCTTTGAAAACCAGAGGCCCAGCAAACACATGCTACTTTCACAATATTTTTTTTTCCAGGTCAAGAACAATTGAATATGTATTATATGCATATCTGATCAGTCTATTAAAGAAGTAATGCACAATTGTTTAATTCATAAAACCAAATACTTTATGACTCTATTTCAGTTTATTTGTTTTATACAGAATTTGTATAACATGCTTTACTAGCACTGATTACTGAAGTTAATATAGTTTTACCTTACATAGTTAATATAGAACATAACATAGATGTTAGCCAATCAGTCTGTACATATTTGCACTTAGTAAAAAACTGTTTCATAGACTTATTTACATACTTAAAATTTTCAAGATTAGAGATAGTTTTTGAGTCTGTTTTGTAGATAAATTATTAATTTGTGGAAATTTCAGTATTTCACATTTTTATATGTCACATATTTTATCAGAATAATTGTTGCAACCAAAATTGTTAATTTCTCTGAATTTTCAAAAAGCAACCCAGCAAACCAAATAGGTACCTAGTTTCGTTTCATGGATAACATAAACCTACATATATTACCTCATATAATATTCATGATATTTCACAATACATTATGAGGTACATAGGAATTAATGTTCTTCATTTTCAAGGAAAGAAACCAGCTATTTAATGTTGAACAAATGCTTCTTTGATGAAAGACTTATTTGGCCATCTGCAGACAGATTATTCCTTTTCCAAACTGATTTATTTGTTAATATAATGAGCATATGTGTATTGAAGCTATGAGTAAGCAACAGATTTGAATCACAGCTCCTGCATCTGTTTGTTAACTGTGTGTGACTTTGGGCAGGGAATAAATTTTACCATACCTCAAGGTAGATAATTATAGTGTCTATCTCACAAGGTGTTTGCATGAAATCTATCACTGCATTCTTGGAAAGCACAGAAACACATTTGACACATCATAAATGCACAGTCATGAAAGTTATTATTATTAATTCAAAAACATAATAAAATAATTTTTTTTTTTTTTTTTTTAGACAGAGTCTTGCTGTGTCACCCAGGCCTGAGTGCAGTGGTGTGATCTTGGCTCAGCCTGCTCAGTAGCTGGGACTACAGGCACACACCACCACATCCAGCTAGGCTTTGTATTTTTTTTTTTTTTTTTTTTGTAGAGACAAGGATTCATCATGTTGTCCAGGCTGGTCTCCAACTCCTGGTCTGTACCTGCCTTGGCATCCCAAAAGTACTGGGATTATATGCATGAACCATTGTGCCCAGCCTAAAGTTAACTTTTCAACTGCTAAACTGATTTTGTTTGTAAATTTCACAACCACATGTTTTGTTTTTACCAGAATATATTGCTTAGTTGAAAAATAAAATGTATTGAGTTTTAGAAGTGTCTTTCACACCCTAATGCAGTGGCTTTAAAAATGCCTAATGGTCTTCTAGAGACCTTCAAAAATTTTCACATTTCTGGACTCCTTTTCAAAAGTTTTTGATTCAGGAAGTACTGGCCAAGGCTATATTAATACTATTCAACTTCCTGGTTCATTCATAACTCAGCAAATACGATGGAACATTTACTGCATGCCAGGCACTATTTTTGGCACTTATGATAAGAGTGGCGATTGAGAAAGACAAAACGTATTGAGTATCAAGAGTGACAGACAAAGACTAGTTCAGACTGAAGTTAGGTGAGAGATAAAGGGCTGAGACCAGCTTAGTAGCCATTAAACAGAGAGAACATATAGATGTCTGCTACTGTTTGCATGTAAAGTTTTATAAAAGAATTGAAGTTTGAGAGAAACCGAGGAACAAAAACTATAAGGATTATGTTTTTTATTTGACAAACAATAATTGTATATACATGTATGAATTTTGATGATTCTGTTTTATTGACTGAAAGGAAAGACTGAAGATGGGATAGATTGGAATGAGAGGGAAAAAGGGACTCTATTTTGAACACACTGTGCTTGAAACATGTGTTAGAAATACATATAGGAATGTTAAAGACAAAAATATTCTGGAACTATAGAAAATAGTTGGGGCTAGAGACAAAATGTGTGCTTCACCAGAGTATTTTTTCAGGTTTCTAAATTTTTCTGAGAGTCTAATTGTTAAGAGGCAAAAGATAGCCACACTCATCCTTAGAAGCAAGGAGTGTAGCCTATTTAACCTTGGGTCAGGTGCCCTGCCCTGGCCCAATCAGCTGGGGCCCTAGACCCTACACACCTAATATGGCCTCTTTGGGAAAAGGATAGAATAGTTGCTTGGTGCATTTATAAATGTCTGTAAGCAGATTCCACAATGATGAATAACAGTGGTAAACATTATGCAGAAAACTCCAAAGAACCTACTATCATTATGTCTTTTAAGGTTAACAGTCAAAAAGAAAAGAAATAGACATACAAGAGTGACATATAAAATTATCAACTCAAATATAAAATTATTGTAATAATTTTGTTACAATAATAAAATTATTTCCTTAGTTCCTTCCTTCCTTCCTTCCTGCCTGCCTGCCTTCCTTCCTTCTTTCCTTCCTTCCTTCCACCCTCCCTCCATCCCACACTCTTTCCTTCCCTTCCTCTCTTCCTCCATTTTTCCCTAACAGATATTTAAATATATATATACTGTATAATCTAGTTGCCATATGTCCACTACTTATTTTAAACAACAGAATTTTAAAACATTTCCTATATTTTGAAGCACCTCAATGCCTGCATTATCAATTATTTTTAATTCATTTGCTTCTATTTATACTTTCTCGCACAAAAATACACTAGATATGTTTTAATTTTGCATTTTTAACTTTATGGAAAAGAAATACCACACAATATTTTTGCTGTTCACCACTTTTTTGCTCATTCATTTATTGAATGTGGCTATAGTGCATTCATTTTCACTTCAGTATAGAGTTTTAGTTGTGTGACTATATTGTAGTTTGTCTTTCGTGTTGTGAAATCACATTTGGATGCTTTCTAGATTGTTGTTGCTATGATATGCAATTTTAGAATAAGCATTCTTGCATATTTCTCTTAGTATATGGAAGGTATTATTCTCTACTGTATGCTTTGATATGGTACTGTTGTGTTATTGAGCACGAATATATTTAAATATATTAGATGATACAAACATGTTCTAAAGGTGTTGTTTAATTTAGTCTCCTAACAGCAGTGAATATAATTTATCATTAATCTATATTGTCTCAAACTTTTGCTATTTTTAATGTTATAGATAATTGAATGCTTTGTCTATATGCAACATTACTCTTTGTAATAGCAGTATATCTATTTCAGGGAAATATAAATTATAGATTTTATTGACACCTAATAATGCATTCTCAGTCGCCCAGCTAAACTAATTTACCAACAATAAATTTACTTTTTTTGTATAAATTTTTGGAATACAAGTGCAATTTTGTTACATGCACAGATTGCATAGTGGTAAAGCCAGAACTTTTAGGGTATCCAACAGCTGGAAATTTTACATTGTACCTTTCAAGTAAATTTACCATTTAAAAGAGAATTCTGCCAGGTAGAAGTTCTAATTTGACATTCTCAGCTCTCTTAAGCCTTTTTTAAAATTAGGTTTACTTTTACTCTTGAGACATTAGTCTACGTATTAATAATAATTGCTGTTCTGTTTCAGTTAATATGTTTTATATTTCTGTCTGCTTTAGAACTTTTATATTATTTTCACAATCATGTATTTTGGGGTGGATCTCATTTATTAATTCTTTTGGAGGATATTGTACTACTGGAATCTGATAATTCTTGCTTTTCCTAAATTCTGGAAAAAAATTAGCCATTTTATTTCTGAATATTATATCTCCCTCACGCTCTCCACAGCTTCCTTCCAGAATATATTTTAGATTTTTTTTTTTTAACTTTCTTAATCTATTTTTCTTCTATCAGAATCTTTGACGATTTCCATCTCTTTGTCTGTGCTACATTCAGGGTAGTACCTTGGGGTATATGTTTGAGTTGATGAATCTTCTTTTCAGCTGCATTTAACCTGCCATTTAACCTTTTCATTAACTTTTTTGTAATTTTAATTGTAGCATGCATCCCATAAATCATGTAAACAAATTAATGTATTTTAGGCATAAATTCCCAGGCATGAATTCATAATTGGTGAAGCTAACTCATGAACATATTCATTATTCAAGCCAGAAAGTGTTGAATATTTGTCTATTACTTTTATATTATTTTCTTGCTATGAGTGATATATATATATACACACACATATATTACACACACACACCATCTATAAATTCTAGAGTTTCTATTTAATTTAAAACTGCTTATTTCTACAGACTTTTGTTCTTTCATCACATTTTTAAAAACCTTTTAAATATATGAAAAGTACACATTTGATGATATTGTATATCTGCAGATATTACTTTTCCCCTTGTTTTGTTTGTTCCCATTCAGGTTCTCTTGTTTTAGTATTTGGAATATATTTTTTTATTTGGAGGCAGGGAACCTAAGGCTGTTTCAGGCCAACTTCCTAGAACTAAATTGAAAGGAAAACTCTAACTTTCCATGCCTAAGTAACAAAAGGGCCAGAAGATACTCCCTTTGACTTTTTATGCAGGGCAGATAGGAAATTGGCTGTCCCCAACAAATCAGACCGATTGCAGGTACAGTCTTCCTTGCAAATTTGTAACTTCACCCTAGCCTCTGGTTGGTTGCTTTTTGCAACCTATCAGATGCTTGCACAGGAGTGTGACCTTTGTAACTTCACTTCAGCTTCTGGTTGGCTGCTTTCTGCAACCAATCAGACTGATTGCGGGCTACACTTCAGTTTCATGAGGTGAACGTGAAGCGGCCAATGGGAAACCTCTAGGGAGTATTTGAACCCAACAAGATTCTGTGTCCGGGCCCTTAAGCTGCTGGTCGGGTCCGCTCCCACACTGTGGAGTGTACTTTTCGTTTTCAATAAATCCCTGCTTTCATTCTTCTGTTGCTTCATTCTTTCTTTGCTTTGCTGGATGTTTTGACCAATTCTTAACGGTATGACCCTTGATTTTATCTGGCTTTCCTTTTTACATGACCTTTTCCCCTAACTTCATTGGCTCAATGTCACCAGGCTTTGGCCAATACTAGGGGCATCAGAGATTTTTTTACAATTTTGAATTCTCACTATTAGTTTGCTTTTGGTTGATGCTTTTTTTATGCAATCTGATTGATCTACAAAAGTGGTTTGGGTTTTAGGTGGCATTAGGTTTTTATCTGGACTATTGTTTCTCACCAACTACAGCATATAGCCACAAATGAAAGTCATTCTTTCTAAACCTTAGAAATTTTTTAACCCATGCATATTTTCTCATTTCTAGTATAACAACACTCATAAAGCTGTAAAGATATAAAATTTGTTATACTTTTGTTGCAAATTAAATATGTTGATAAAAAACATATTTATCGGACATAAATCCAAGCAAAAATATCCTTCTCATTCCTTGAGTGCTATATTAAAATGTGAAAAGTGGATTACAATTTATTAAATAAATTTTCAAAAATGCCCCAATGACATTTTTTAGGAAACCTTTATTGCTCTATTTTGAATATTTTGTAGAATATGCATACACCATTCAAATGAATGTTTTACTGCATTTTCTACATTATAATCAAGAGGAAACATTAAATTATGTTTTATCAATGAAGAAACATTAAGTAAAGAAGAAAATTTCAAGTGATTATTAGATTAGCACTGTATACCTTTGTAACATACTTAAATATGTTGGGCCAATGGCACTTTTGGACAGCTATTCATCTTAAAATAACTCCTCACAAAAAGTTGTTTTTTTACAATGCAGTTTTAAAATTTGTTTTTAAAGATGGCTAATAAAACCTTCATATTACAGTGACTTGTGTTTTAAAAAACAAGAGTATTGGCTACATGTGGTGGCTTATGCCTATAGTGCCAGATACTTGGGAGGCTGAAATGGAAGAACAGCTGGAGCCCAGGGATTCAAGGCTGCAGTGAGCTATGATCACACCACTGCACTCCAGCCTGGGTGAAAAAGAAAGGTTCTGTCTCTTTTAAAAAAGAGAAAAATATAGAGGTTTTATTTTATTTAATTTTTTAATAGTAGCTTCATTATTTCCTATTATATATTACTACAGAAAGTGCACAATGTTGTTATAAACAAGAATCATATGTAATATTGTATTTATATTTGTATTAAAAATTACTGTGATAGGCCGGGCACTGTGGCTCACGCCTGTAATCCCAGCAGCAGTATTCTGTTTTTTAGGTGCATATATTTATATTAAAAATCTTTTTTTACTTATATAGATTTACAAATGTATTTATGTGTGTCTTAAAGCACAAATTAAAGTACAGCAAAAAGTTTGAATCTCACATAAAAAATTTTCTGCTCTTGAAAGAAAATAAACAGAGATAGATTCAAAATACGGAACTAAGTAACATCTGGAATATTACTTAGATATTATTTGAATATTATCCATTTAAATGAGAAGTGTTATATTTCCTAAATTGCCTTTTAAAATTATGAGTCATAGTTTATTTGTACTTCCGTAATCACAAATAATATTATAAGTTATTTCCTCTCTTCTCTTTTCTACTTGGATTCCAATTATGAGAATAATAATGAATATGCATATGTATTATGGTTTGATGATTTGAGAAGCTCAAATCCGAGAACTTTGCAAATATTGTTGGGAATTATTTTTACTCTAATAGTCTATGTAATTTCATCAATTCTTTATTTGCTAGTTCATATAATACCGCAGATCAGATGATTATAGGACCTATTGATTCTGATAAACAGATAATAACCTAAACTGTATAAAGGAAACCATCTTCTTTGTTTATTTACATTTCATATCCTAAAAGTTATATTTTAAAATATAATAAGAAAAAAATACAATGTTAGAATTGTGAAATTTAAGAGTAAGAAAAAATAAGGGTAATAAAGTCTGATTATGAATTGTAAAATTAAATAGAATATCCCTAGTAGCCAACACCAAAAGTGAAGCACCAGGTTTACTATATATTAGTGTTCCTGAAAAGATCACATTTTAATGAAATTAAATGCCCATTTCTATGGTTATTATATTTAAATACAATTAATGATAAAGATAGCAAATTCTAGAAATTTTCTGTCTATATAAAATCACAACTAATTTTTCCATCCATTGTTTAATATGAATGTTATCATTCCAAGCTTACATATGATGCTACTGGGCTCAGAAATTTCTATATTCTGATGATTCTCAATTTTTGTCTGCAATTATGACCTGTCTCCTAAATGTAAAATTTACATATTTTATTTCTCACACAAAATCTCCACTTAACTATTTAATACTCACTCCCAAAAGTAAACTATGTCTTTCTCCCTCTACTGAGTTTTCTCATTTTCTTACTTAGGTGAATAAATGGCCAGTTTCTGAGATCTGGAACCTTGGTGATATTACCAACATCTCTCTGTCTCATCTGTTGCCTCATTAGACCTGTAGCAAATCCTGTTGGATTTACTTTCAAATTATACCCATAACCCAAGAATTTCTTCACACCTCCATTGCTATAAAATTGCTTTAAACAAGCCCCATCTCTCACCTAGTGTCTACACCAACCCCTGTCATAGCTTCCTACCTGGGCCATTTCACTCATTTTCCTCAATCCGCAAATTATTCATGACACAGGAGCCAAACAATTGTTTTAAAGCCTAAATTTCTTCAGGATGCTTTCCCAGGCAAAGCATTAGGATACTTCCCCAGGCAAAGCATTCCAGTGACTTTCTTTCATGTAAAGAAATAAAATCTAGACTTCATACCAAAGTATGTAAATTTCTGCAAGAGCCTGTCTCTGTCAGTTCTGGAACATCATCTCCATTCAGTCTCTCCTTCCTCACTCTTGTCCCACACAGACACATAGTTATTCTTCAAATACATCCAATATGCCACCACCTCGGAACATTTTCAAGCTCTCTGCCTTATGTCTTGAACTTTATTTTCCTGTATGTGACTTGACTAGCATCCCTCACTTCAGTCTGCTCCAGTGTCATCTTATGTGAAGGACCGTCTGAGAACTACAAACATTATCTTCTTCCTCCAACCCTAGGACACTTCCCTATCACTTCCCCTTGCTTACACTTACCACTATCCAACATATTTTATAGTTATCTATAATATTTCCTTAAATCTATTCTCTCTCAGTAGATTGATAGCTCCATGGGAGCAACAGAATTTTTTCTCTCACCTGATTCTCTGATGTTAATCTCTTAAATGTTAATTTGAACAACTATTTAAAGGTGACTTGTTAATCATGTCAGTGGGCATCTTTCTCAAGATGCTTAGTCACATCAGCCAAGACCCTTTTTTGAGATATTCCATGTTTTCCATACATTCACACTTTCCATGATTAAGTCCTAGATGTATTTGGCTGGGTGTGGGGGAGAAAAAGGAGGCACTGGAGTGGTGGTAATGGTAAAGGTAAATTTTACTGCATGCAAATTTTAAATATTTAATCCTTGGGTGTTCCACGGTATAGTAATTTGTGACATTCTGATGAATGAAACTTCATAAAATTTGATTTTGAAATAAAATGATTCAGCTTTTAAATCATTTCAATATTTTGATGTTAATATTAATGTTTAATATTTTAATAAATCTAACATTATTCCGTTTACCACACTCATTAAACAGAAACCATAATTATTAAATATAACAGAACTTGGAGTTCTGTCTACATAATATTTGTCATTTATAAAAAAACAAACTGTCATATATCGTTGAACTGGAAACTGGTACAGACACCCTGGAAAACAGTTTGGCAGTTCCTTAATAAATTAAACTTACTATGACCTTAACATATACTTTCTTGATCTAGCATAAACATTCCAAGACATTCACCTTGGACAAATAAAAATTTATGTCCACACAAAACCATGTACATGAATGTTTATAGCTGTTTTACTCCTAATTGACAAAATAGAGAAGCAGCCTAACTGTCCTTCAACAAAAGAATGGATAAACTGTACAACATTCACACAGTGAAATACCACTCAACAATGCAAAGAAACAAATTATTGGTAGACACACACTGTAAGTTAATTTTAAATGCATTATGCTTAGTGAAAGAAGCCACTTTCAAATGGCCCCATACTGTAGGACTCTATGCATATGACTTGTGGAGAAGGCAAAACTATAGGGACAGAAATTAGATCACTAGTTGCCATGAGGTAGGAATAAAGAGATGTGACCATAAAGCCTCAGCAAAGGAAATTTTTTTGAGTGAGGGAACTGCTCTGTATCCTAAATATGATGGTTGTTACACAAATCTATATATATATAAGAAAGCACAATAGAGCTGTACACTGGAAGGGTGATAAAGGTAAATTTTACTGTATATAAATGTAAAAAAATCATCTCTAGGTATTACATGATATAATAATTTGTGATTTTTTTTTTTTTTTTTTGAGGCGGAGTCTCGCTCTGTCGCCCAGGCTGGAGTGCAGTGGCGCGATCTCCGCTCACTGCAAGCTCCGCCTCCCGGGTTCACGCCTTTCTCCTGCCTCAGCCTCTCCGAGTAGCTGGGACTACAGGCGCCCGCCACCACGCCCGGCTAATTTTTTTTGTATTTTTAGTAGAGACGGGGTTTCACTGTGGTCTCGATCTCCTGACCTCGTGATTCGCCCGCCTCGGCCTCCCAAAGTGCTGGGATTACAAGCGTGAGCCACCACGCCCGGCCAATTTGTGATATTTTGATTAATAAAACTTTATTCCAAGAAATTTGATTGGTGAAAGCAAATTATTTTGGTTAAATTTTTTCATATTTTTAATATTAATATATTTAATATTTTAATAAATCTAGTTGATCATTTGATAATTGTATTTCAATTCAACATTTTATTCTTTGAAGACACACACACTTTTTTCCTTTTTCTTTTTTGCAGTGGATTTAAATTAGATACTAGAGTTGCATCAATGAACTTCAGGACTTAAGGATGCAAGGGTATTTGGGAAATATTCCTTAGAGTTTTAAGAACATGCCTAACTAATTACCTCTGTCACCAAGTAATACAATAAAAAACAAATGGAAATAAAATAGCCATACAAACAACTATCCCTTATTCATATTTAAATTCTCGAAATCACGGTTTAAACTAACGCTGATTTTTCTTTCTTGAGATTTCAACTCTAGCACATTTCTTGCTGATTGTTATTTTTCTTCTAACAGTCAGCATTGTCCTGATGCTCTACAAACTCCAGTGAAGAAAGTGCATTCTACTAATAACAAGAAGGACTTAGGTCAGTGCACTTTTGTTTTGTTTTGCTTTTATGGAAAAACAAACACACACACACACACTCACACACACAAACAAATCTACTTTCCCTAACACAGGCTTATTTGAAGCCTTCTGGCTCCATTCCAGTCTCAAGAGGAGTTACATGTGCAGCATAATACTTTGTGATCATTTACAATTTGGGCCTTAAAAGACTTTTTTCTCTATTTGAATTGTTTCTCTTGCCTGATACCCTGATTCTCTTTCTTAAATATTAATTAGGATTAACCCTCAAAGATATTTATTAACCATGTCAGCAGGCATTCAGTGGATTTTATAAAATGACCTGAAACTGTAATTTGAGGTTAGTTCCAAAGAGGTCAGACTGTTTCCTTCCGATTACTTAAGATTTCTATTTGATGAGGCAGTTTAAGACAAAAATATACAATAACTTTGCAAATGATCAAAACATTCTTTTAGTATTTGATTAAATAATACTCAATCTAATATATTAAAGCCCTTCTTTTTTATTTTCTCTTTCCTCCTAGCGTCTGGTCAACTCTTTTCCAGATTCTGTGAGCACTACAGTGTAACATTTTTTTTTCTTCTCTAAGACCTAAGCCAGCAGTAATGGACTTTAAGCTGATCACCCGTCTAATCTTAAATTGTTTCTCTTTAATTCAGGATTTTCTCAAATCATTGCTGACCTACTTGAAAACCACAAATCCTCAATTAATTCCCGACACAGAGGATTACTGGGAAACTTCATCTGTTGTACCACAGCAAAATTGTAACACTTGGAAAACTGAAACATTCAAAGAGCTTTTGCCACCTCTCTTAACTGAAAGATTTTCTGTTCTTATCTGTTTGTTATTTTACACATGGTTATTCTAATGGTATTATTTTTGAATCCAGAATAAACATTTAGGAACAATGTATTATCCATAAATTCAAAATAACCATGACAAGTCCTTTATTAAGGAAAAATAAAAACTTCAAAGGATGACTAAGAATAATACATCTAGAGTATGTTCCATTTAAGTGGATTTTAAAAACTAACAATAAAAATGATTTTTGAAACATATTTTATCTGCATTTTTTTCTTTTACACCACATTTCCATTTCTATTTACAGTGGAATAATTATTTTACAGAACTCGAGTCATCTTTCCAGCTGAGGAAAGAGCCACAGACCCCTTACATAGTAGAGCAAGCAGCATTAACAGTAGCATTCTCTGGTGATATATGTAGGAAGATAATTACTAAATGATTCATTGAAATATATGAATATTTTGGATTTATTTTACCCCAAAAAAGACATTTCTCCAACATGTTCATATATTATCTCATTGGGATCAATAGTGAATTCTTGATTTTCAGTGATCATTGCTGAAAAATGTATATCTCATCTAATTCTGTGTTGAGTTAGTTAAAGATATGTTTAGCATGTTTGGAAACCATATAGTATTCTGGGATGTGATTTTGTTTTCCTTCATAAACCAGAAGATAAAAGTCTGAAAATAGGAGATAAAAAATAAACTCTAAAACAGCGTAAGTGTACACACCTGTAATACTGTAATCTCTAATCCATAAACTCTTCAACTCCTGCTGAGACTGTCAGGAAGGGTTTGTTTTGATCTGAGCAGAGTGAAGAACATTCAGCTGAACAAGCCCTATTCACTCAAAAACATTCTTTAACAAAACATTCTCTACATGCCTAACTTATCAATAATGTATGTTGTTAGAATAACGATGTATAAATTATGTCTTTTATTCATCACATTTCTCAATGTCACATTAACTGTCATTATTGTCAATCTTATATTAGTCTCATGCAGTTCTTTACTAAGTAATTTAAAATTCAAATATAATGAAATCTCCCCTGATATGTACTCCAATAAGTAGGGAAAGCAAAATGAGCCCTCTGGGATAATAAAAGTGTTTCAATATGGTTAATCTCAGATTTAATAATCCTGGGCTATGTTACCATTTTATTTAAATAAAATTTTATCGGGTACCTATTTCTAATAACTAAAGTAAACTGACATAAAAATTAATGTGTAGGTTAAACAAAGTGCCAGTAAGTAAAGGAAAATATAAAGCTCTCTGAGATCAGAGACCAGAGCTTCACACGTCTGAGATTCTCCCTTAATTCATCTAATGATGTTACCGGCAGAGCAGAAGACTCAAAAGTTGACAGTTTTCTGACAGGCAAGGATACATTATTCTATGTTCTTTACAAAAAGTCATTTCCTCAACTCTTTGAATATTTTCTGTGAGATTTGTTTAATGCTTTTAAAAGAAAATTTTACATATTTTAGAATGTATTCAATATGTTTTTTTCTGTGAAGTTATACTTAGGGGTCAGAATTTTATACATTCTTTTGAATTTATGATTTTTAAATCTTTTTAGTTGTTCTTTTAATTTAATTTATTTTTTTTTCGAGATGGAGTCTTGCTCTGTTGCCCAGGCTGGAGTCAGTGGCACAATCTCAGCTCACTGCAACCTCAGCCTCCCGGGTTCAAGTGATTCTCCTGCCTAGCATCCCGAGTAGCTGGGACTACAGGGATGCACCACCACACCTGGCTAATTTTTTGTATTTTTAGTAGAGATATTGGCCAGACTGGTCTCGAACTCCTGACCTCGTGATCTGCCTGCCTCGGCATTTTTCAAACTTGTGTTTCCCATTTAAATTAAAAATCTCAGGAGTGCTCACTACATTACTGCTTATCAATTTCATATCCTGCACTATACAAATGTAAGGAATTAATAGATCTATGACAACAAAATACTGCAAGTATTAAAAGGACAACAAAGGTCTTCCTCCCTATCTCTCATTAGGTTTCTAAGCACTATTTTTTAAAGAGAAGTAGTATGTTATGAAAACTACTCACACAAAAAAATCTGCAAAATAACAATGAAAAGATACAGACTTTCTGTAGTTATTTACAAAGTTTCAGGTAGAAATTGAAACTAAAATTTGGGTTTATATTTCCTTTTGTTTTTTAATTACCTTTATGCTTGAGAGCTGCTGTGCTAAACAAAACAGACAGTTGATGTGAATCTATACAGCTTTAATTTATAACTAGTAATTTAATATGATGGCAGTTATATTTGTCAACGATAGTGATAAAGACAGAGAGGTCTTTAGCTCAGTTACATGAATAGGAGACTATCCAGCTTTTTAAAAATCTGAAACTGATGTTCGTCTTGCTTTGAAATCTCATAGACCAAACTCAATTTCTGCAACTGAAAACGGAGAAATATCAGGAAAATTTAGATGAATTATTCTGGTGGTAGTCATTGCTCTTCATCTCAATTTTAGATATTTGAATAGTTCCTATTATTGATAGAAAACCACCAGAGCGAAGAGTTTAAATCACCATTAGGGAGACATTTCTTGGTGGACAGCTAATCCCCAAAATGATCAACGTAAAAAGATAGATATTATCAAAAGTTATTTGGTGTTAGAACTTGAAGGGTGTAGAGTAGTCTAAAAGCAACATATTTAAATACACACAAAATAACTCTTTGCAAAATTTGCCACTTACATTGTCCTGTGCCAGAAATTTTAAAAGTTAAATAAACACAAAATCGTATTTGATTCATATTTACATAAACTGGAGTATGAGTAAAAGTAATCAAGTGAAGGGAAGATACTGAGACATTGCTTTCCTCAATGCATTCTTGACGGTATACTCTGTTTTGGAAATCTAACTTTGCATTTTAAATTCTAAGAATGAATGCGTGTATACAAAGAAGTATATACATATAATGGCAAAAAAAGCCTTACTATATTCATGTTTCTTAAATTAATTAATTAATTAATTTATTTATTTATTTTGAGACAGGGCTGAGCCAGTTACCCAGGCTGGAGTGCAGTGGTATAATCTTGGCTCACTACAGCCTCAACCTCCCAGACTCAGGTAACTGTCCCACCTCAGCCTCCTGAGTAGCTGAGACTACAGACATGTGCCACCAGGCCCAGCTAATTTTTTGTATTTTTTTAGTAGAGACAGGGTTTCATCATGTTGCCCATGATGGTCTGGAAGTCCTGTATTCAAGCAGTCACCTGCCTCAGCCTCCCAAAGTGCTGGGATTACAGGCGAGAGCCACTGTGAGCAGACCCTGCACAGTGATTTCATTTTTCTTTGCTTCTTTCCTTGTTTTAGGGTTTGAATGTGTGGTTTGGGAGACAGTATTGTGTGTGTATGTTTTTTTCCTTTGGCAGAAATCCTTAGATTTGGGTTGGTTAGATAGACAACTGGCAAAACTGTGTTAGAGGAATGACATGAAGAGTTACTGAAAGGAATTAAAAATAATGTAATTGATGTAGACTTAACCAATAGCAGACTTAACTAGATCTTATTTTTCTTTACTTTAATCAACAAATCAACAATTATTTGTTAAAAAAAATAAAAAGAAGGAAAACACATTGCATACCACATCTTGAGCCAGACACTACTGAAGCAATTAGCAATACTATTGAATTCCTCCCTACGAAGAGATCACTATCTGATTTGGGAGAGAGACAAGCAAATACAACACAATTTGAAATTGTCCTAAGGAACAGCTTCCTGTGTCATTACAATTCACAGAAAAATCAGTTAACTCAAACCTGGGAGGTCAGTGAAGCCTTTCTCAAAGTGTGGACATTTCAAGTGAAATGAATAGCAGTTGCATAGGAGAAGCTGCTAGTAGACAGAAAGCAAATTGCCGTATGTGTGGAATTTAGAATAAACTTTTACATAACATCATTCTCTAAAAGGTGATATAAACTAGAGTCTTCTTCAGTGAACTACTGGAATTTTCAGAAGCTAGATGACCAGCACTCTCCATACAAATTCATATTCATGAGGAGTTGATGGAAAGAGCTCTACATTAGAAGAAATGTACTTGATTTCAATAAATAAAAGGCAGTAGATAAACATCTGCCATATTTCTTCAATCATATTTGGATACAAAAGGAGTCAGTACTTTCAAAGTGTTGAATAGACCACAGAGTAGACAACAGCAAAGGATTTCATTTCCATATCATCATTACCTTTATCTGTATTAGAAAGTCAACATTAATAATTCATTTATCGGAAAGCTTAGTATATTCTGAAAGGTCCACCAGGTTTATAATATATTCTAGTGTTGTATTCCTAATACAGAAAAACAAATAGCACACTCACTTTAGAAAATGCACAGGCTAAATACGATATTGAAATACATCACAAATATTTCTATAGCAATTCAAGAATCCCTGCAACGTCAACACAATTCTGACATAAGTGATCCTCTACAAAATGATTGTAAACCTTGATTAAAAACTTTACTGTTTAAATATATTTTAAAGCTGGGTCAACTTAAGCTTTAAAATAGCTACATTTATGACTGTTAACATTTTATTGCTTTGGTAGTTCCCAAAAAATGCAATATTTAATGGTTCTGAAGAAAGTGTAACAAATTCTCAAATCTCAAATCACATAATAGCATTAGAAGGGAAGACCAATAGGATTTTAAACTAAATTAATGTTACATGTTTTCAAGGGTATCAGCCAGTGACTTAAGCACAAATAAATTAAATTAAACTTTGAGACCTCTGCCCAGAAAAGAACAAAAAATAACAATAGCAGACACCATGACAAAAAAAATGTTGCTATATCCACTACTGTTAAGTTTGTTTCATCAAAATTCAGTCATATCTCTAGGAACACTTAGAAAGCAAAATAATTCTCTATTGTTTCTGAATATCTGTTTTGTATTATCTCTATCTATCATCTATCTATCTATCTATCTATCTATCTACCTATCTATCTATCTATCATCATCCATCTACCTATCATCTATAATCTATCAGTCTATCTGTCTTTCTATCTACTATCATCTCTCATTTATACCACTGAGTCTCTATACTTTCTAAATTTTCAATGTTTCTTGGACATTTTATCTTTTGCTACAATATCCTTAATGGTACCTTTAGCATCTTTTAATTTTTCTTAAATTCATCTCTCTTCATATTTTTTAGGATTTATTCCCGTGATTTTTCTACCTTAAATATGTAAGTATAATCATAGATAAGCAATACCTTTTGTTGATCAAATATTTTCTCTTATTCAACCGCCGGTCTTACAATTTAATTCATTTTCTCCTTAAGACTAGTCTTCTTAAGTCTAAGGAACTACAGTTAATCCTCCATAGGAAAATGCTCACACCTAATATAATTCATTCATTTTACAGTAAGGACACTGAAGTCTAGAAAGAATAACATCTTGCCAAGCAAATCAGGATTCATCTAGTCCCCATGTGCAATATCATTCAAGTTTATTTTTTCTTTATCCTTTTTTCTCCCATTAATGCATTCATTTCACCAAAATCCAACTGGAAGTTGTCAGTTTCCCCCATGCTGTTCTCATGTTAGTGAGTGAGTTCTCATGAGATCTGATGGTTTTATAAAGGGATTTTCCCTTTATAAAACCAGTCTTGGGTATGTTTTTATAGCAGTGTGAAAAGAGACTAATACATTTCCCAAACTCATTTCTTTTCCTCCTGTGCACAAAACTAGACTGCATTTCCCAGCCTCCCTTGAAGTTAGGTATACCATGTGACTGAGTTTTGGCCGGTGAAAATTGATAGAGTAATGTGTGCCACTTCCAGCTTGGTTCATAAAAGCCTTGTAGGAGTGACCTTCATTCCCCTTGTCCATTCACTTGGTGAATGGAGAAGACCCATAGTTCTCAATATGAAGCAGAGGCCCAAGACCAAGGAAGCCTGGGTTTCTGACTACAACATAGAGCCCACCCAAACCTGGAAAACACATGCTGGATTGCAAGAAATAGCATTTTAGATAAGTTACATCACGACTGAATTAGGAATTGTTTGTTACAGCAAGTAGCATGCTTGACTAATAAACTTGCATTGGTATCATGCATATGTTATTTTGCAATTCTACTCTTGGTATTTTCAAGAGAGGGTTTTATCAGAAATTTCACTGACATTTTCATTAATGCAAATGCTATCTTTATTCAAACATAATGAATATTCTAGTGGTAATGGGTGATAAGAACTTGAAATTATATTTAATATATATTAGATTTCATTAATCAACTTTTATACTTTAGGAAGTCATGATTTGATTCTGTCTCTTCCTCATTTAATTACTTTAACCAAATAATAATACCCAAAATATCATGACAGTGATTAATTTCAATTATTAAATTTAAAATAAATATTAATTTTAAAATTCTATGATTCATATTTTCTGTATTAAAGAATTAATTCAGGATTTCTTCATGAGTCAGCTATCTATACAACATATTATATTTTTATTTTTTAAGCATTTCACAAAACATGGCAGGAGGATGGACATTCTTGTGTTATAAATTATTACTTGGATATCTGATATTAGGTGTGTTAGGAATTAGGAATTCATTTATTGACATACATACAAAATATATAAGTTACTTTATGTGTATAACTGAGAAAAATGAATTATTTTTAAAATGTATTATTTTTTACTCCACAATTAGAATAGCAGTCTAAATATCCTAGAGCCAACCAAGCTTTGAGTAGCAATTTATGATCATCCACAAAATAGAGAAGGCCTGAATATTCTGCTTTAAACAATATTTAGTTTTGTTTAATGATAGAAGATCCTATTTTATTATAATACTATGGGATACTTGGATATGGTTTGATTGGCAAGAAGTGCAGGGTAATGGAAATCCATGTTTATCCTCGAACAGCTTATAAATGCATAAAATAGGTCGGGTGTGGTGGCTCACACCTGTAATCCCAGAACTTTTGGAGGCTGTGGTTGGGCGAATCACCTGAGGTCAGGAGTTCGAGAGCAGCCTGGCCAACATAGTGAAATCCCATCTCTACTAAAAACACAAAAATTTGCTAGGTATGGCAGTGCATGTCTGTAATCCTAGCTACTCAGGAGGCTGAGGCAGGAGAATCACTTGAACCCAGGATGCGGAGGTTGCAGTGAGCCGAGATCGTGCCATTGTACTCCAGCCTGAGCGACAAGAGTGAAACTCTGTCGAATAAATAAATAAATAAATAAATAGCATGAGTTATTATAACTTTATTGGAAATGTAAGTAAATTTACTTGCATGTAAATAAACTGCTTCTTCTCCAGTTTCTGATGTGCATGACTGTAGTCCAGCTAATTGAAACATGATAGAAACTTGTGAATTAAATGGCCAAAGAATACAGGCCATCTTTATCCACTTTCCTACAAAAATTTTTCTCTAATAAACATTCTGTGTTTTATACTGCTTTTCTCCTAAAACCGTATAATTTATTTACAAGAATACAAAAGTTGAGTTATTTCCATTTTAATTAATGTTATAATATTTTGAAATATGGTATCATAATTTTGAAAAACACTAGAAGATTGGAAAAATCAATGCCAATAATGCAGACATTGGGAGGAGATTCCATCTGTCTGATATGGTTCTGAATCATGTAAGATTTACAAAATTAGTACATCTTTATTTTTATTCTTCTTTTCTATCTGTGTCAGTGAATGTAAATGAGTCAGTCTATATAGCATCTTTAAAATCAGTTTCAATAAACTGCAATAGATATAAAAGAAAGGAAGTTCATATGCCATAATTTGCTTGGTTGGCACCTAATGGGTACACATGATTAAATGTTGGGTTGATGGTACATTGAATTTTAGATGCAGGATGATGTCAAATTATCCATGTTAAATTAGCACAAATCCAAATTTGGATGGACAATAGTGCAACTCCCTTTTTCCTCTGTTAATTATAGTGTAAAAGAAAACAACTTAAAGATAATGTATCTCTTCTCGGGCGCAGTGGCTCACACCTGTAATCCCAACACTTTGGGAGGCCAAGGTGGGCACATCACGAGGTCAGGAGTTTAAGACCAGCCTGGCCAACATGGTGAAACCCGTCTCTACTAAAAATACAAAAATTAGCCAGGCATGGTGTTGTGTGCCTATAACCCCAGCTACTCAGGAGGCTGAGGCAGGAGAATCGCTTGAACCCAGGTGGCAGAGGTTACAGTGAGCCGAGATTGTGCCATTGCACTCCAGCCTGGGCAACAGAGCAAGAGTCTGTCTTAAAAAAAAAAGAAAAAAAACAGTGTCTATTCTCTTATCTCTAGTGTTATTTTGTGTAAAATGGGGAAAAATGTGGAAATACTTTGGAACCAGTAAAAATATTCATAAAATTCAGTTAATGAAAATCATAAGAAAATCAAAGTTATAAAAAAGTGTTACTATTCACCTTCTGTGTCCATTTGTCTCTTTCTCCCCATGTGCCTCTTTTGATTGAACGTTAAAATTATATGCTGTCTCTAACTCAAAGGCAACTAGTTTTAAATAAAGGCATTGATATTACTGAGTTCATAAAAAAATTAGCTGGTTCTGCCTGATTTCTTTTCCCTAGAACCCTATGTTCTTGTCAGTCAAAAATTCTATAGTTCTCTAATTCTTTTAATCAATTTGACTTTTTATATTCATTAACTATTGTCATGTTATTATTTGTATTTCCAGTTGTCAACTATGTATCTTGCTGCTTCTGAAGTATTTATTTTTTTCTTATGTTTTCCTATTTTGATCCTAATTTGTCACATTTGGTTAAAAATCTCCTGTTTTAACTCATTGTTTCTTCATGTCATTCCTGAGGAAATTTACTCCTTATTTCAGAATTTTATTTCCATACTTTTGCTATTGTTCTTTTTCATACCCAGAATAGGATCAAAAGAAGGCTCTGTCCTTTGTTCTCCTTTAAGACAAATGTTACTCTATTTGCAGGAATATTTGGACAATCAGAAAGACAATTTAGTTGGTAAAAAACATAGTCTGGTAGAATAAACAAAGATAGTTTACCCATCTGGTTTCAAATATATATTTAACTAGTTACTAGCTGATGTTCTTATCTAATTTAAATAAAATAACGTCTCATAAGTAAAATGTGCATATTAATACCTAGTCTATTACAATGTTTTGAATTTCTGGCTAAATCACATTTACTAGTGTAAAGTTAGGAATCAGTAAGTGACAAATGTAATATTATTTACTTCAGAGAAAATTTTGAAATAAATATTTCATCTTTATACCAGTTATAATTATGATTGAATTAGCAGCGGATTAAGATTGCATAGTACACTCATGTCACATAATTTATCCAGCTTGGAATCTCATTATGTCCAAATTTTAAAGCAAAACTTTAGGTAATGTTAGAGAAAAGCGAATGAGATGGCCTGGACTATTACAGATCTTATAATGCTTATCAATAAGCAAACAGAGATATGACTCTTCTATTGTTCTGTGAACATCCTACTCATTTTCTTCACAACTATTGAGGCTTATATTAGTCTTTCTCTTCAAAATAAGTTTTTGCCATCATGGAAGTCCATATGAATGACTAGCTTTGACAGTTCTGATTCAATTTTTTTTTTTTACTTTCTTATATACGGAAAGTTTTATTTCCAATTAATATTAGCTATTCATGTTTATGCATGCATCTAGAATTATGTTTTCCTGATGTACTTATTTCAAACATCTTATAATCCAGTATTCTCTGATATAAATCACTGTGATCTCATTTCAATAATATCATCCTTTGAACAACTATCAGCTTCAACCTCCATACGACAATCAATAACTTACTTTTTTCTACTAACTTTTCAACTTAAGCCTGCTTTAATTGGCTTCCCTTCTTAGTGACAGTCCCATATAATCTAAATGCTTATTTTGTTATTTAAGGTTAAATTGTTTTAGGGATTAAAATAATCTAAGATGAAGTCATTTTTACCAAATACACTATATTTCTATTAGTTGTAGTTTCAATAAAACAGAGAAAAAGTTAGTTAATTTTATATTTTATAATTCTTCTCAGTTCACACTCACTACTATAGGAACACCATCAAAGTCCTTTGCAAAAGACATTTTGATCCCAACTTTCTCTAAATGTGTAAACCTTGTAGAAGTCTATAGGTTCAAATATATGTTGACTGTATCTCTGTAAATATTCTTCGCAGGTTTTCAAACTTGAAGAATCAACTCCCAAACTAACTCAAAGTACTCCATAAAAATTCAGTAATTCCCACATCACAGTTTAATCTGATTTGTTAACTTTTACAAATGTAAAATATCATTAATTTTATATATAGAAAATTAAAATACCTCTGAATATCATTATTTTAATTAGTAGTTTAAAAATATAGC
This sequence comes from Nomascus leucogenys, assembly GCF_006542625.1. Classification (NCBI taxonomy): domain Eukaryota; kingdom Metazoa; phylum Chordata; class Mammalia; order Primates; family Hylobatidae; genus Nomascus; species Nomascus leucogenys. The sequence continues at coordinate 82,403,537 of NC_044387.1, forward strand.
AAGTGAATGTTTTTCAGGTTGTCTTTTGAAAGAAATTTCAGAACTTGAATATTTTACACATTAGTCAATGCTTTCCTTAACTTTTAATTACAACTATTATTCAAATAATTACATGCACACTTCAAAAATATTTGCCATAATTTTGTATTTTCTTAGTTTGTATGTCCATATCTTTTTCTTGCAATAAAGGAAAAATGCTACTTTTAGAATGATACAAGTGAGTGTTTTCCCACCAGAGCTAAAATTTCTGTTTTAACACTTAGTCATACAGTAAAAAAGATGGATGCATTTCCTGTGCAGCCATTTACCATCTGGCTAAGCAAATATACTTAAAGATACTTCTGCTTTTGTGATCAAGTGACAACAGATCTAAGAGCAGACAGAGCTGGGACTCTAAAATGATGATTGTACAGCTGTAGTTGGCATCATTAGGGACCAATAAAAACTTTATGTTCCATTTGGATGGCAAGGACCTTTATCAAAGAGAAGCTCAAATGGCTAAATAACAAAGAAATGATCCATTTAGCAGTTGTTTTAAATTTAAGACAGATAATGGAACTTCAAAGTCATAATTAGCTTTTAACACTAGAAAGATTGTTTTCAAGTTCTATATTCCATTCTAATATTTTAAACTTGTCATCTTACCATAATTTTTGGTTGTGGTTTTGCTTCATTTTTCTAATGTTCTCATCAATATAAACTAATGCCATCACATTATCCTTAACAGCTAAACCACTGGCATTATCAGAATGCTTCATACTATTTCCAATCAAACAGAACAATAGAAAAAACTCACTAAATGTTATTTGCCTAGGAAAAATGAACGGACGTACTTTATTGTTTTCTCATCAGGTAATTCAAAATGGTTTTTGAACATTGGATATTTATTGCAGTCTCTGTTAATAGAGAAATTCCTAAATAGCTATATAAGGTCTATTAAAACAGAACAAATGAGCATAGCACATTGCTGACTGATTTGCAGTATCAGCAGCAATCCCTTAAAAATCACCCTTAAGAATTTTCAGTTCTCTAAATTGACATCAGCAGTTTTTATTAACTGACTTTTTCTTTCCTTTCCCTAAAGATTCAATAATCCTGGTGCCTAAATATTTTCATTGCATTTCAGACTGGCAGGTAAAACCAAATTTTTACTCCTGCAACTTTATTGTAAGGATTTCCGAAGGAATGCCTGAAGACCTGGAATTTTGCCCATTGTAGAAACATAGGTATGGTTTTTATCCAATTTCTATAGGTTGTTTTATAAAATGATCGAAGTTAGGGGCTAGTATACAGTTCTCATTTTAGAATTTTAAATGTAATGAGTATTATCAATTTATCTAATTTAACATTATGTCCACAGATGAGGAAATATAAGTCTTAGATGAGTGTTTGGATGAAGTCATACAGTAAGAGGTGGACCACAGGTTAATGCCAGGCCTCTTTGACTCCAGAGTTTCATTTCCTTTCTATTACGTGATAATGGTATTAGTCCTGGCATGAAAAAAGCAAGGACAAAATTTGTAAATTCAATACTATGTAATTTTAGTTCATGCTCACATAACCTACAGGATCACCACCAATGTCCATCTCTGTGTTGTATTTGAAAACCTAAGAGCAAAACAAACAAAAAAACCTCTGTTGGTCATTTCTATGGGTTGACCTGTCAAAAAATATACAGATGTTTCTTTCTATATATATATATTTTTTTTTTCTTTTTTCTTTTGAGATAGAGTCTCACTCTTGTTGCCCAGGCTGGAATACAGTGGTGCAATCTTGGCTCACTGCAACTTCCACCTCCCAGGTCCAAGCAATTCTGCTTCAGCCTCTCCAGTAGCTGGGAATACAGGCATGTGCTGCCATGCCTGGGAAATTTTTGTATTTTTAGTAGCGATGAGAGTTCTCCATGTTGGCCAGGCTGACCTCAAGTGAACCACCAGCCTTGGTCTCCCAAAGTGCTGGGATTACAGGCGTGAGCCGCCATGCCCGGCCCAATCAAAATGTTTTTATGGACACACATATACACATGTTATGTTTGATGTATATTTATACCAGATCCCTTATTGTACATGAAGCTTCTATAAGACAGGAAATTATTTTCTTCAAGAATGTGCACATTACTTAGTAAAGCTCTCTCAGCTATATCATACTTGTCAAAAGCAAATCAATGCTTTGAAAAAGCAATCATTATAATAGCTAACATACACATGCTACTTACTATGTCGCAGGTACTGCGCTTTGGGAGTTACATTCTTTAGCACATTCAATCAACACAACAACCTTGTGAGGTAGCTATTATTGTTATTCATTTTCTAGATAAGAAAATTCAGAACTGAATGTTTAGATAACTTGCCCAAAGTCTCACAGCTAATAAGTAGCTGGAACACAATAACCAGATTTAAACTTACTCTAGTGCCCCTTGTTTTCACCACTAAACTACACCGCTTTTAATTATTACATTTCCAAATAATATGAGAAATGCCCTTTCTTCTGTATAAAGAAAAAATAATGTATATTTACAGTTCTTTCTACCTTACAGAAAACATTAATTTAAAAATGCAAATGTCCTTTTTTTAATCAAAACGACTTTTGAAATCATATTTAGGATTCACATTTAACTGATGTGCTCAATTACATTGCAAGACTTGTCACGCCGTTAGTAAATAATAGGAACAGATATTGAGGCCAGTGTTCTGATTTGAAGCCCAGAACTATTTCAATAGGAGAAAAATGAAGCTGACTGTGTACTCAGATTTTTTGGAGTTAGGTTCAGAGTTTTTGGAATTGTCTGCTATGACTCTGTCCACAGCAGTTGTAGCTTTGATGCTATGAATGATATGTCATGGCAGAAATAGCGTGGCAGGCAGTGGAAAATAAAATAATAATGTCAATGATCATAATTTATTTCAGAGTGCACTTAACTCTGCCAACCACTGTGATAAAAAACATTTATACATGTGGCATCTCATCCTCACAAAAAACTATTAGGATTGTTTTTTGCATATCACAAAGTATTTTTGCATGTGTTAGTGAGTGACTAGCGGACCACTGGTTTCTAGGTGGCAGTGGTGGGATTCAAAATCAGTATTCGGGATTCCAGAGCTTACACTTTCTGTTTCACCACAGACAAAAATATAGGGGGGTATATCTACTGCTTTACTTCTATATTATTTTCAATTTGAAAATATTGGGCTTTACCAAAGTCACAGGACAAAAGAGTAAGTTTCCTCTTCCACCAATGTGATCATGGAAATAGATGTTTGCTATATGGAATCAGTATATGTCTAGGTAGATAATCTATCAAATATCAGTTTAGCCTTCATACTTTTGATATGTTGTCATTATTCCTGAATTATGTTTCTAAACTCTCAAAACGACTGCCAATAACTACATAAACATTTATTGTATCTTCATTGTTTTGCTATCTGAAATATTTCATTCCTTAATTAATGGTAAAAATGATGGATTGCATGTTAAATGAAACACATGAAATAGTTGTGCTACACATGAATATGGTTAAATGTTAGCAATTTCTTATGCTTTGAACTAATAGTCATATTTATAGAAATGATCATGCTATCCTTGCTTATCAGGTCATACTTTCCTTAATTTACCTACATCAAAGTATTAATACTTTAGATGAACATTTTAAATTTAATGCTAGAGAGATGCCCCCACTTCCACATACACACACACCCCTACACCTACATTAGATAGTATTAAAGTAGCTTAACGGAACTGAGAAAAATTCATGTCTTCAATTTTGTTTTATATACTATTCCTCCATAAATAACAATGATTATAATATATAAAATGCAGTATACATCTAAAAGTGCTACAGCTGTGGAAGCTGATAACATAAGAAATCTTTAATATCTTAAACCTGTGAAGAACTATTATATTTTTCTAATAAGGTAATCAGACATCTACATAATTACATAGGAAAAAATTATTTTACAAATTCAAAAGATGGTGTTTCTATTCCCTTAAGACCTTATGGAAAATACATCATTTTATTTTGTACACTTATATCCTACATTTTTAATTCCCTTTTGAAAGCATAGATAAATAAATCTATCTTATATAGCGTAAAGTGCAGAGTTTTCTTTCCTTAGGTGACTAAAGATACCACTGGCATATATAATAAACAAAGCTTTTGTTTGTTTGTTTTATGAGATGAAGTCTTGCTCTGTCACCCAGGCTGGAATGCAGTGGCACAATCTTGGCTCACTGCAACCTCTGCCTCCTGGGCGGAGAATCAAGTGATTCTCCTGTCTCAGCCTCCCAAGTAGTTGGGATTACAGGTGCCCGCCATGCAAAATAAAAAATATATAATAATATTAGATATCTTTAAAAAGAAGAAACCTAATATACAAAATTAAACTAGATCATACTGTTCATGAAATAAAAAATATTATTGAGAAAATAAATTATATATTTTATTCAATTTAATTTACATATTTATAATAGGTAATTGGAGGAATACTAAGAGATTTATATAGTCTAATGGTACGTATATTTTTGAAAGTAAGTCATCACTATTTTTATATCTATCTTTTAGGTCACTAAAATTCCTGAGTTCTCTGTGATATGATACCTACAACTTGTTATATTTCACAAAAGGGGAGTTTTTGTTTGATAAAATTTAATTCCTAGAATACGTTTATAGTAAAATATGAGCAGATAACTCGGGAGACTGAGGCAGGAGAATTGCTTGAACCTGAGAGGCGGAGGTTGCAGTGAGCCAAGATCGTGCCATTGCACTCCAGCATGGGCAACAAGAGCGAAACTCTGTCTCAAAAAAAAAAAAAAATATATATATATATATATATATATATGCAGATAATTCAGAGAGTTTCATTTACACACAAAATCCCAGTTTCCCCTATTATTAACATCTTGAATTAATGTGGCAAATTTGTTACAAGTAATGAGCTGATAATGGTACATTATTAACTAAAGTCTGTAGTTTATGTTAAGGTCCATTCTTTGTGTTGTACATTTAGTTTTGTGGATTTTTGTAAATGTATAATGTTATATATATATCATCACAGTATCATACAGAATAGTTTCAGGTCCCTAACACTACTCTATGTTTCAGCTGTTCATTCACCCCTTTACCTAAAACCTTGAGACCCAGTGATCTCCTTACTGTCTGAATACTTTTGCCTTTTCTAAAATGTCATATAATTGGAATCAGTCTATAGCCTTTTCAGAATGGCTTATTTCACTTACCAATATGAATGTAAGGTCTCTCCATGTCTATTTGTGAATTGACAGCTCATTTTTTATTGTATTTATTTATATTTATATATATTTGATGAATATATTCATATAAACATATAAACATAAGGTTTTATATAAACATAAGGTTTTATGAATATATTAATATAAACATATAAACATAAGGTTAAATATATTCAATATACCTTAGGTATATTGATGTGTATATTATAATTATATTTTAAAATATTAATTTATCACAGAGTATATTTATATTTTATTTTAATATTCATATTGTACATGTATGTATTTATAATAAGAATATATCACTGTTTACCCATTCACCTATGGAAAAATACCTTTGTCGCATTCAATTTAGGATAATTTTGAATAAAACTGCTATAAACACTTGAGTGCAGGTTTTTTGCTTTGTGCACATAAATTTTCAACTCAGTTGTGTGAAAACTGGAAGGAAAAATGATATGGTAAGATTATGCTTAGCTTCATAGGAAAGTGCCAAACTGTTGTGTCCTCACCAGCATTTAGTATTGTCCATTTATTATTATTATTTTAGCCATTCTACTAGGTGTGTTTTGGTATCTAATTGTGATTTATATATTTGCAATTTCATAATGAAAAATTTTCAGTCTCTTTCGGACATATATTTGGCATCTGTATTATATTCTTTTTTTTTTGAGACAGAGTCTCGCTCTGTCGCTCAGGCTGGAGTGCAGTGGCGTGATCTCAGCTCACTGCAAGCTCCGCCTCCCGGGTTCACGTCATTCTCCTGCCTCAGCCTCCTGAGTAGCTGGGACTGACTACAGGTGCCTGCCACCATGCCCAGCTAATTTTTTTGTATTTTTAGTAGAGGCGGGGTTTCACTGTGTTAGCCAGGATGGTCTCGATCTCCTGAACTAGTGATCCGCCCGCCTTGGCCTCCCAAAGTGCTGGGATTACAAACCTGAGCCACCGCACCCAGCCTGGCATCTGTATATATTCTTTGGTGAGATGCTCATCACTCCTCTGTCTCCATCTCCTTCCTATAGGTAAGGGCACTACAGTTTTCTTTTGGGAAGATGCTTCTCCCTCATACCATATCCTCTGGAATAGAGTAACTCCATCATCAATATTTGAAGGAGATCTGGGATGGGGCCGTGGGGTCAATAGGCAAAGGAATAGGAATGGATATGCTACCCAGCTGTGTCAACCATAGGATTCTAATCAGAATTTGTGTGAAAAAGAAGTTTTTCCACTAGACAGAGACATGGAAAAAAGTAAGGCACAAGGTGCTGTGGTTACATGAGAAAAATATCATCCCGATGGTAGAGCTGATGCAGAGGAGAAAAGAAGGAAAGAAGGAGAAATGTGGATAAAGGACACATTCATAGGACATTATACAGGCCCCAGTGCCCAGCTGTATTCTAACCTTGTCATTTTAATTATAGGTACCAGTAGCTATCCTACTTTTTGTTTAATTCAATCTATTGGACTTCATGTCACCTACGATCTCAATCTGCTGACTAATACATTTACACACAAGTGTCATCAAAAGGCCTACAGTTCTTCTGCCAGTCTTAGTGAGCTGCCAGGGAGCTGCTCTATGCCTATTCATTCAATAGTATATTGAGCTAGTGCTTATTTATTGAATATCTACTATGTGTCAGATATTGTTCTAGGATTTGAAAATATAGCAATGAAAAATAAAATAATGGCCCTGATCCCCTGAAATGTCATTCTGGGGAGGGGGGAGACAGAGAAAGGCAGACAATATATGTTGACAAGTAAGTAAACCAAAGACAAAGTCAACTCCTTCTAGTATAGCCAGACATTTGTGAAGAAAACACCAAAGCAAACTACACCTAACAGGTTGTATTTAGTGAACATGTAACCAGCAGTATCTCTGAAGTTCTGAGCCCATTACTGGAAAACTGAGGGTGTAGAGTGAACTTAGAAAATCTTAGCTTTGGCCGAGCGTGGTGGCTCACTCCTGTAATACCAGCAAAATGGGAGGCCAAGGCGGATGGATCACCTGAGGTCAGGAGTTCGAGAACAGCCTGGACAACATGGAGAAAACTGTCTCTACTAAAAATACAAAAATTAGCCAGGTGTGGTGGCACGCACCTGTAGTCCCAGCTACACAGAAGGCTGAGGCAGAAGAATGACTTGAACCTGGGAGGCAGTGGTTGCAGTGAGCCCAAGATTGTGCCATTGCACTCCAGCCTGCATGACAGAGCGAGGCTCCGTCTCAAAAAGAAAAGAAAAGAAAACCTTAGCTTTACACAGTAGCTAAACAAGCATGTAATGTTGGAGACAAAAGACACCACCGGAGCAGAAAAACTAATACAGTGAATGAAGCATAAAGAGCAACAGAACAACCAAGGAAGTGGTTACTAACTCAGGTTCTCAGCAAGAACAGAAACTTGTTAATAAGAATGGCAGACATGGGAGGCAGAGGTGGGTGGATCACCTGAGATCAAGAGTTCGAGACAAGCCTGACCAATATGGTGAAAGACTGTCTCTACTAAAAACACAAAAGTTAGCTGGGCGTGGTGGCAGGCTCGTGTAATCCCAGCTACTCAGGAGACTGAGGCAGGAGAATCGCTTGAACCCGGGAGGCGGAGGTTGCAGTAAGTCCAGATGGAGCCATTGCACTCCAGCCAGGCCGACAGAGCGAGACTCCATCTCCCAAAAAAAAAAGAAGAAGAAGAAAGAAAGAAAGAAAAGAAAAAAATAAAAAAGAATGGCAGACCTAAAGTCATTGCCAAGGTGCCTGAATATACCTCAAAACATGAGAAGATTAAAACACATCAGAATAGTAGAAGTGTGGTACTTGTTTGGTCATATTTGGTTAGAAAACACTTACCAACTCTTATTACAAGATTATTACTCTGATTACCAAGATTATTACAATAGTTAAACATGTTTAATAATGTGTTTGTAAATATCAGTACTGTTTAACTTTTTTCTTCTTATTTTTTATTTACACTATCCACCTGGAGATGCTATTTAACTCAAGTAAACTCAGTCATTTATTTGTAATCTGTGGCTGTTTTTCTAAACCACTTTTATTGTCATATTTTAAGATATTTTAATAGACTTTTCAACTTTTGTTTATCCATTCATTCATCACATATTTAGTGAGCTGCCACTGCAATTCTAGATGCTGAGCTATAACAAAAATGACCTTGCCCTGTCTGAATTTACATTTTAATGGGAAATCCAGACCAAATAAAAAAAAAAAGAACACCTAAATTACTAGTAACATTTTTGATAAGAATTTTGAAAGAACATATAGAAAAATATTTCAAGTAGGGTAGCCTGTGAAGAGGAGACATTTGAGTCCAGAGTGAAGTGAGAACATGGACCATCTGCAGACAGCACACAGGGCCTCAGGTAGGAGCGAGGTTGTTTTAGTACTGACGTAAAGGAAGATGAGCTGAGTCCTAACAGAGAGCAGATAGGGGGAGTGATAAGAGAGTGATGTAAGATACAGATTTGGCCAGATCATATGAAACCTTCCAAGCTGTGATTAACAAAATGAATTTCTCTTTGGGTATTAAATTTATTTTTGGTGTTTTGAGAAGGAGAGTTAGATAATCACATATGTCTTTTATAAATGGTATTCAAATCCTTGAAATGTTGGTGTGGTTAGAAAAAAACAAGGGTAAGACTGGGTTTAGGCCGGGCAGGGTGGCTCACGCCTGTAATCCTAGCACTTCAGGAGGCCGAGGCACGGCGGATTGCCTGAGCTCAGGAGTTTGAGACCAGTCTTGGCAACATGGTGAAACCCCATCTCTACTAAAATACAAAAATTAGCTGAGCATGGTGGCGTGCACCTGTAGTCCCAGCTACTCGGGTGGCTGAGGTAGGAGAACTGCTTGAACCTGGGAGGCAGAGGTTGCAGTGAGCCGAGATCGCACCCTTGCATTCCAGCCTGGGTGACAGAGCGAGTCTCCATCTCCATAAAATAAAGAAATAAATAATACAAAAAAATGGGTTTATAAAAATTAAAGCCAAATAAAGATTAGCATACATGTGGAACATTTTAATTTTCTTCTATTTCTTTAGTTTCTTCACCTAGATATCCTTTGTTACATGTATTCTGATATTTCATTGTTCTTGGTTCCTTAAAGTACTTACCAACGTTATATTATAAATTATCTATAATGGTACTTTGCCTAGTTTTGGATTACTTTAATGAAGACTGTACCTACCCAAAAGGCAGTTTGTAAAATCAGGTCAATATGTAAATTTATATTATATCTAATCTATCAAATAAGCATTTATTTATATTAATTCACTGAGTTGAAAATAGAGAATCCCACTGACATGATTTTAAGTTGTAATAAGCCTTATCCAAAGTATCTTTCTTTTTCTGCTGTAGTAGTAAGGAGAGGTGTTTAGTTTTGTAAAATACATAATGTTTAAAATTATCAGGAAAGGGCATATGCACACATTTAATAATAAAAGAAATAGGGCTAACCTTGAATAAATCAGTGATTCTACTTTTTAAAAATTCTTCATTGAATGTGTGTCTTTTTAAAGTGAGAATGAATGCATTAAAACGTAATACTTTTCTTTTTAAAAATAGCTCATGCCTGTAATCCCAGCACTTTGGGAGGCCGAGGCGGGAGGATCATGAGGTCAGGAGATCAAGACCATCCTGGCTAACACAGCGAAATGCTGTCTCTACTAAAAATACAAAAAATTAGCCAGGCGTGGTGGTAGGCCGCTGTAATCCCAGCTACTTGGGAAGCTGAAGCAGGAGAATGGAGTGAACCCAGGAGGCAGAGCTTGCAGTGAGATGAGACTGCGCCACTGCACTCCAGCCTGGGCGACAGAGCAAGACTCCATCTCAAAATAATAACAATAATAATAATTTCCAAAATAAAAACTTTTGTGGGAGGCCGAGCGCGGTGGCTCACGCTTGTAATCCCAGCACTTTGGGAGGCCGAGGCGGGCGGATCACGAGGTCAGGAGATCGAGACCACGGTGAAACCCCGTCTCTACTAAAAATACAAAAAATTCGCCTGGCGTGGTGGCGGGCGCCTGTAGTCCCAGCTACTCGGAGAGGCTGAGGCAGGAGAATGGCGTGAACCCGGGAGGCGGAGCTTGCAGTGAGCCTAGATTGCGCCACTGCACTCCAGCCTGGGCGACAGAGCGAGACTCCGTCTCAAAAAAAAAAAAAAAAAAAAAAACTTTTGTGGGTATACTTAACTCTTGCCTACCCTCATATCTACTATCTTACGTTGTTAACTTACCCACCAATATTAAGATTTTCATAACTGCTTTTAGATGTTTGAATGGTAAGGTCTAATTAATTGGCACAGTAAGGCTACTCATACTAGAGACAGAGTTGAAGGTAGACTATATTAAACATCTTTTCAAGACTTTTGAAATGGTATCCCTTTAATAGGTGCTATCCTTACAGGATGTCAAAATCTAAGCTTTAACATTTTTTTCATGTCATCCATTCATTTTTTTTTTTTTAGCTAGGTGATTAAGTCCTTTATAAATCAGTCTCATTTTATGTGCCAACTCTTTTAGCACATTTTAAAAGACACTATCGATGTGACCGTCCCTTAGTGTTGTATTCAAATATAATCTTCATTTCTTTCTGGCACAAAGAATACTTTAAAAGTCTTCTTTCTTTAGTCACTATCAAAAACTATTACTCTTCTCTCCCATGAAAATAAAAAGAAAATAAAAAACAGTTTTTTCATTTATTTCTTCAATTATTATTGCATAAAACCACTTCTTGATTTTCTTCTCTACCTCTGCTCCAATTTAAATATAGTTTAATAAAATATCATTATTATAATTATATTGTAATTTTGATAAAAAGTGTTTTTTAAAACTATTATAGTCTCACAACATAAATTTTATGTTTAAAGCCCTAGGCTTTGTTAAAAAATTCTTAACAAAAGCCAGACAAGTCAACTAGGGGAGCTCCATCAGATTTTCCCCCAAATCAGACATTGATAGGTTTTTTAATTGAGGCCCATGGAGCATTTTTTGGTATTTAGTTATAGACAGTAAGCCACTTGGGGGGATATAATATGAATTTTCCAAAGTACATTTAGTGTTTTTTTTTTCTCTAAAAGCATAAGATGCCTAGATCAATTAGAACTGAAAGGCAAAGATTGAATGTCCTTGGCCACCCTTACTCTGTTCCTCTGAGGCCCCTGCTAATTTTTCAAGTCTTCAGTCCTTGTTTCCATTATATAACTGTAGCAGAAAATGAAACCTAAACTTATAAAAGTGACATAAACTACACTACTAGAAAAACTCAAGCCTATCTAGTGAGAAAAAAAAATTAGTAAGAAGAAAAATTTCCTTGAATATCCTAAAATATATTATAATAGCCATACATGGAGGAAAATCTTTTCTTATTTTTCCCTATGGAATCAAATTCTAAAATTTTAAAGAATAGTTTTTCTCAGTTTTTCTTAGAATTCTCAGATTTAATAACAGAGATTCACAAGCAAAAAACAAAAAAAAAATAACATGGATTCTAGCACTTACTTTTAAGCTCACAGGACTTGGCCCTTAAATATAAGTCTTAGCATGAAATTGCAGGTGCAAAACATGAATATGATGATTTTGTATCTTGAAACAGCTAAGGACTCAAGAGGATCATTTCTTAAAATGGCTCCTAATTTCACTTATTCTACTATTTTAGGAGTTTGTAATTAGAAATGGAATGTTCTATTATCTCAAAATGCAACCCAATATTGATTAGTGCTAAGAACTAATATATAAATTATCCAATTAATTTATTTGTCTCAGAATAAGAATATGTACTATTGAAATTTATTCCAAATTGTTTATGAAAACCACACTGGTAGTGTACAATTTCCAAAAATTCTTTATGTATTTTTTAAGACACATTCAGCAGGAAGTCAGATTATAAAGATATTCATATTTTTAGAAAACAAAAACAGAAAAAAAATCACAATAACCCCCCAAAATATGTACACATCTTTACTTAGTAAAGAAAAAAATATTAAAATTAATAATGATTTGAGAATTAACACCAATATAAATGTGTCTTCTTATTTAATTTGTTATTTAATATTAAAATCATTGATTCCTCGGCCAGTCAAATATGAAGATATATTAGTGTAACATGAATGCCAGGCTTTTAAAAAAGTAATTGGTCTTTTGTTATAATATTTGGGAAAATGAAAATAATATTACTATTAAGTTTCACGTAAATCTATGTATACGGATGTGTATATTTTTAAATGTATATTTATGAATTACCTAAATCATGCCTAATATCATGAATTTATTATTATCCACCTATCATATAAATGGGCAGTTGGAGACATTATGTTTTAACAAGCCTAATATCATGAATTTATCCTTGTACAACTATCATATAAATGGGCAGTTGGAACATACTATGCTTTAACAAACCTAAAATATAAAAACACTTTATACGAAAGTAAATTAGGAAAAATTATCATTTTGTTAAATAATTTTATTTTATAGATGTTCTTTCACATTATAGCTTCTTTAAAATTAAAAAAAGATTTAATTTATATACAATTTCATAGACAATGTTGGACAGTATTGTCTTTGCTTAAACATAGACTATATCTGCAAGGCACTTCATATGTTATAGTTGGTGCTTAGTTAGAAGGAACTGAACTTCTGTGCTTACCTAGAGATGTCATTACAACACTGCAGATGTTCTGTGTTCAAGGAAGAGTTCCTTGAATGGCCCCTTTAAAAAATATCACTATAAAGCAGATGACGAGCCACTTTTTATTTTGGAAAACGATTATGACCAGATTTTGTGAATATGTGCTCATTTATTTATTTGCTTAGAAAAAAAAATTCAAGAAACAAACAAAATACTGGTGTTTTTCTGTTGATGTGAAGACTCTGGGGACTCCCAAGTAGGTAAGAATGAAGAGCATAACCTTTGCCACTGATGTTCAAGGCTAAGGAAACTCTGCGAATTATACCAGTGGGGACCTCACTGAGACTGCTTGACAGAAGACACTGAACCTTCCAAGTGCAACTAAGCGGAAGAGAGGACAAATTTGTGAGAACAATTTCTTTTGACCAGTATGGGGCTTCTGATTCAGTATGTGGCTGAGCCTGGAAGCTTCTCTGGTCCCCACCTTGAAACAGCAATGTTTTAATCTATGATTTTGACATATGAATTCTGAAGTTAATGTCCAATATGTTTCAATCTGTGGTAGTTCTCAGAATCAAAACTTCTAAACTGCCAAGTGACTATAAAAGACATAAATTTTAGCATAGAAGTGTGGAAAAGAGACTTGAGTGCCCTGAAGAAAAGACATATCTAAGTCTCCCAGGAAAATTATAAGAAACCAGTTGGAATCAAATCTTCACTGATAGCAGGAATAATAACCATACTTTCTTTCTTTAGTTCTAGTTATCGGCGGCTAAAGTAAAGAAATTCACCAGTCTCCAGGGGTATCACACCTAAGTCTCCCAGGAAAATTATAAGAAACCAGTTGGAATCAAATCTTCACTGATATGAATAATAAACATACTTTCTTTCTTTAGTACTAGTTATCAATGGTTAAAGTAAAGAAATTCACCAGTCTCCAGAGGTAGGAACAATGGCACCATTGGAATGACCAGAACAACAAGATTCAGGGCAAGTAGTTTGGTGAAAAGATATGGCTTTGAAATAGTTAGAGGCTCGCTAAAATTGTTCCAGTTGCTCTAATTTGATTGGAAATGAGGTTGGAAAATGGCTGCTTTTTATGCGCTTAACAGTTGAGTCTTGAATTTGTCTTTAAAAAAAGGAGTCAGTAGATTTGGCTATAAATGGCATCCCTGCCCAGCCTCTTCAAAAAACCACTCTGTAAGGATGTACTTCTGTCAGGGTTTGCTTTTAAGTCTCAAAGACAGATGAAATGGTTCCTCTTTGGTGAGGGGGGAACTGAAGTGAGGGAGGGATTTGCCTATGAATAACAAAGGCAAGTATCTGGAAGAAAATTTTATAAATATTTATGATGACCTGGAGTCAAATACAGCAAATATTGCTTATACGATAATGTCTAGATGTCTAGATAAGATTTGTATTTCTTTCTTCATTTATTTATTTTTTGTTTCTGTTGCTGAAATAATTAGAATTACATGGGAAGGGAATGACATACTCTTTATTTTATAAATTTATAGATATATTTAAATGGAATTTGCTTCCATGCCTGCTGCTTCCAGTAGATGTAGACACAGCAGTAACAAATTTATACGGAGGTTAGTATGCATACTTACTATGGAATTAATGAACAAAGCTGTTGCTGTGTGATACACTAGTTATTTTTGAGCTACAGAGATTGTGCCAATGTGTCGTGTAAATGTTTCCACTTGTTAAAATCTTTAAAGGCCAAAACATGTGCTATGTTACTCAGGCATATTTTTCCCTAGGATTTTAAAGTAATTTTGACATAAATTTAATTAAATCCCCAAATCCCACTCTAATGTTTTACAGACTGTCATCACAGCTAAATGCCATAGTTATTATTCCGAATATGGAAAACACACTCTATACAAACTTACATGCTCTTTTATGTTTCACTAAAAGTGCAATTGATATGGGTCTATATGCCTTTTTCAAGTAAAAGTTAAGCAAGAATCAGTTCTATGGCTTTATACAGGGACTTAACACAAGCGATTTTATTTTGAAAATATGTAGATGTGAAGATATGCAAAAGACATTATGGGTTTTGATGGGGCATAAAAACTCCACCTCAAGGCTACAGCTGTATGGTTAATATTCTGCCTTTGGGAGTAGATACATGCACAATGACCAGACAGATATGATGCAAATGAGAAGTTCCAAAAGTTTTTCTCCTTATATTATTCACTGTAGTCAAAATCTGCTGTTCACCAGACATGGTTTTCTAAATTATTAAATGTGTGCATAAACTTCTGCATACATGGGTGCTGATACTATCACTTACTATCTGAAAGTCAGGGTGAATGAACAGCATCTCTCTAGGTTTTCAGAGTAAACTTAGGTTGATGATGAGGACTTTTTATGGAGCACTGCCTACTTATTAAAACAATATGCAGTATCTTTCAAAGCTGCAGGAGGTTAGCGTGCATGACAAAAGGTGTAATTAATTCTCCACACATTCCTTTTGAGTTCTAACATCTATGCTGTTGTTTTCTTAACTACCTCATTTGCTGCTATATATGGTTCTCATGGATCACTGCTCCATCTTTTAATTTGCACCTCAGATTCAGTAATAATAAACTGGCAAGAGAAAAAATTGGATGTCCATGAATAATGATTAGATATAATATGGCACATATATACTGTGAGAAACATGTTTCATTTACAAAAGGCAGATAGGTTTGTTTTGACATAGAATGATTTCAATGTCCCTGAATATCAGGGACTGACGTTAATCTAACCTAAAAGAATGAGAGTCTCCTGCAATGGAAAAAAATATATATCATTGGCCATGAATTGATTTATCTCACCACTCACCTCTACCAATTTGGGAAAACTAAGACTGTGTTCTATTTCCATCTTTACAGAGAACCTTAAGAATAGATCTGCCACCTGATTAGGTTCCAATACATGATTATCATGTATTAACTAAAAAAAAATCATATTTGTTCATACATATCTGTCCATGACACACATACGAACATATTTTATCTTTCTAGATATATTACATGAATTACTACCTAAAATCTTTTTGACAAGCATGTAGCACTTTGAGCATTTATAAAATTAACCAATTTATAAAATTAAGATATAAATTGTTTTCAATTAATTATACTGATGCTCAATTAAATTATTTCAATGTTCATCTATGTTTCTCAATTTTTTAAATAGCACTTTCTTTTATTTTCAGGAAAAAATTCATTAAAAATATAAAGTAAACACCAACGACCCTACAAATATCATATTGACTAAGTCAATCTATATTCCATGATTGGAAGCCTGATGGATTAAAGCACACACAAAATTAAAATATGCATAACTTAGAAAAATTAAGTCAAAAATGTTTTAGCTACCCAAAACTTTATACACTTTGTTTAACTCAAAGCAGTTTCACTTGCCAAAGTTTAACCACAGCACTATGGCTAGTCTCAGTAATGTTTACTTATAGCTTGCCTACAGGATTAGTAATAAAGTGATATAGTATTAGATATGTTTCAAGGTAACTGTCCATCCATAACATGTTTTGAAGAGTTGTCAATCTCCTTTTTTTGTCATAAATAAACAAATTTTGTATCATTTGTCCTATGCCTACTTTAGTGACTGCTCATTGACCGGAAATGGAAAACTCACTGAAATTCAACAATAGGCCTATATGCTTCCCAAATGCCCAGGAAAGGTGTGTCCTGGCTTACCAGCCTAAGCAGAGTGCATTACTAATGGTTTAACTAAGAGGCACAGATGTAAACTGAATTCCAGCATTAAGAAGTTATCTCAAAAATATGTCATAAAATTTCCAGGATGTAGAGTTGGCTGGGGAGTCCATTTTGGTCCATACACAAGCTGAGGCTGAAGATCCCCACCAGGAGCTTTCTGGATACTAGAGTCTCTACAATAAAGCAGACATAACATAATAATACTGCCCCTATGAGAGATGAAAAATAGGGCTTTGGATCCTTTCTTTAATTAGATTTTCTTCCTGAAAAAATAAAACTCCTGGTTAAAACTAATTCTTCAATTACTCAGTGCATTAATCTAAGCAGCTAACTCTATTTGGAGACGAGAACACCACCATGGAAGTCTATTGTCATTTTAAATTTGTGAACAGCAATATCATACTCCCTCAGCACCACTAGAATTCCTACACTACACCAGCAGTCTTTTCTTCTTCTCTGTTATCGCATGTTTTTTTCTCTCCTAAAATTTCCCAAACCTTCTCTGTTGCTTGCAACTGATGCTTCATTTCTTATTTCCCTGAGAAAAATATAAGCAATCTGATGAGAATAACACATTTATGCCATAAAATATACTCAGCTACCTGAATCCAATCTTGTTTTTCCTTTCTTTCTGTTTAATGAAGGAAGAAGCCATGCTCTCATCTAAAGCTAAATCTGCCACTTGTGTATTGGGTCTCATCCTCTCTACCACATCCAGAGGCTCCACTCCTGCACTTGCCCTGTTCCTCTTGCCAGATAATTTTTCCTTCTGTGTTTCCTTATTCCCATCCACCTCTCCCTCCTGACAATTACACACATATATTGAATACTGAATACTGAATATTGAATATATGTGTGTAGTTATCAGGAGGAAGAGGTGAATGGGAATAATTTTTTTAAAATAAAAAATCTCTAATGAGCTTGGTATCTCATTTCCTCAGTTCTTATTTTCTGTTTTACCAAAAGTTAACCATAGCCTTAAACTTTCCAAATCAATGTTCATTTCTCAAATCCTCATCATACTTTATTTCAGCAGCGATTAATTCAGCCCAATCTTCTGTCCTCCTTATGACTTTTTTCCTTGGCTTGGTTCTCCTTCTGTAACACTTTTGGCTATGTATTTGTCTCCTGTGCTTGCTTCTGCTCTTCTTCATGACCTCCGAAGGTTGAAATACACCAGAGTTCGATCCTCAACTCTTCATTCTTCTCAATCTGCACTCATTCTTCACTTCATCTTAACTATACAGTCCCTTGGCATTTTCTCTTTATTGTCATACTTATAGCTCATAAATATATGCCTTCCTGATCCAAACTGTATTGACTTCTACATGAATATCCAAATGCACAAATGACACTTTCTTTTGCTTGTCTAAAAAACCAATATATACCATATACCTGTATATATACTCTCCTTGCATACATTAACAAGGAGACTCCAGTGTTTTGCATTTCAGTGAACAGCTCCCCAATCTTCCGTTTGCTTAGCTAGTTTCTTTAATTACCATGAACTCCATACTCAATCTGTGGCAAATTAGGTCAGATAGTCTGAGACCATTTTATCAGTGGCACTCCCGTCACCTTAATTGAAATTATCATCATCTCTATATCTCTTTTGGACAACTACAAAAAGGCCCAAATCAACCTTCCCTCTTCCAGCTTGCTTCTTCATACTAATGAATTCTAATATAATCTAAACATATAAATAATTTCTGTCCAGCCTGGGCAGATTTTTTCCACTTAACTGGACTACAAGTGAAAACATTTTATTTATTTTTCTATAAATCTGCCACAATTCTTAATGTATTATTCTGAATTCAAATATAAATTATGAATTCACTGGTACGTTTTGATCTTTTTCATGATCTGTCACCTGATAGCAACTAAGTTGTTATCCTCATACTTTAAATGTTACTTACAGATGTATTTCCACACTTTTGCCTGTGAACTTCAAATCACAGTAATTGGAAAAGAATCTTTGGAAATAAGTATCAGCTGTTTGAATCGACCATGACCACTTTATATATTACATCTCTATGTAAAGTTTTTATGGATTTTTGAAAGTCATTATTATTTTATGTTAGAAATAAGCAAAGTGAAAATTTCCATTCAGTATCTCCACCCTTACCACAAAGCTTTATGCTAGAACAATCTGTAATTGTCTTTTCTCTTCAAATTATTATTCTATATATGTATAATTCTGAGGAAATTTGGAGCCAAACATCTTATTCAGGGTACATATTCAAATTATAACCTGATTCTGGTTCAATATTGTTTCTACATATTGAAGACTTTATTTCCTCTTGGTCTGGAGAGTAAATCTATTCAAGAACTTTGGCAATCATTTGTGTGCTCTTTAGGTATGGCGAAGAGCAAAAAGCATTGAAAAAAATGTGATTACAATGCATGTTCAGATTTCAGGGGGGCTTTTGGAAAGATATTATACAAACTACTAGAAATTCACATATTGACTAAAGGCACTTAAAGAAACAAGTTCTTAAAGTGACTGTCACATAAAGAAAGACATGACAGGTGGAGCTTCTGCTGTAACACATAGCAGTCAATAGACGAATGCTTTATCGAAACCAGAGGGCTGATAAATAATTTCTCGCTAGATGATATGATGTTTTAAACTAAAACAATTAGCATATTACTGCATTAAATTAATTTTAAAAAAATTGATTTGAAGACTTTTTTAAACTTTGCTTTACCTGTGTGAAAAGAGCAATATTGCTAATTATTTGTGCTTTTTTCATCATTTTGGAAAGTGCAGAATTTCCTTTATTTAATGTAATTCCATCCAAACACTTTTTTCACGTAACTATCTGGATGATAAGATACAAAGCTTTCCACTTTTCTCATTTGGTTTTAAAATTTTTATCAATAATAAATTTTCCTATGCTCTCTGAAATATCTGTGGGTGCTCTTCAGAAAGAATTTCAGAAGTGAAATATAAATCAGACTAATAGAAAACAATTTTCAACTGCATTTTCTAGAACATTTTATCCTCAATTACATATTCTGAATGTAATCAATGAAAAGGTTTTTTTATCACTGTGTTTTTGCACAGAAATATAGAAGAAAAATCAATTATATTGAAAAAATAGTTGTAAAAGGCATTGTTTGCTTTTCAATATTTTGTAAGTTATAGAAATATTGCATTCAGCATCTGACAAGAGGATACTGAGAAAATGAATATGGTAAGTGAAATGTCTATGGGAGGTGATATGGTTTGGCTGTGTCCCCACCCAAATCTCAACTTGAATTGTAACTCCCAGAATTCCCACATGTTGTTGGAGGGACCCAGCAGGAGGTAATTGAATCATGGGGGCTAGTCTTTCCTGTGCTATTGTCATGATAGTGAATAAGTCCCACAAGATCTGATGGGTTTATCAGGGATTACACTTTTGCTTCTTCCTCATTTTTCTCTTGCCGCTGCCATGTAAGAAGTGCCTTTCACCTCCTGCCATGATTCTGAGGCCTCCCCAACCATGTGGAACTGTAAGTCCAACTAAACCTCTTTTTCTTCCCAGTCTCAGGTATGTCTTCATCAACAGTGTGAAAATGAACTAATACAGTAAATTGGTACCAGTAGAGTAGTGCATGGCTGAAAAGATACCCAAAAATGTGGAAATGACTTTGGAACTGGGTAAGAGGCAGAGGTTGGAACAGTTTGGAGGGTTCGGAAGAAGACAGGAAAATGTGGGAAAGTTTGGAACCTCATAGAGACTTCTTGAATGGCTTGGACAAAAATGCTGATAATGATATGAACAATAAGATCCAGACTGAGGTGGTCTCAGATGCAGATAAGAAAATTCTTGGGAGTTGAAGCAAAGGTGACTCTTTTTATGTTTTAGCAAAGAGACCGGTGGCACTTTGCCCCTGCCCCAGAAATTTGTGGAACTCTGAACTTGAAAGATATGATATAGGGTATCTGGTGGAAAAAATTTCTAAGCAACAAAGCATTCAAGAGCTGACTTGGGTGCCATAAAAAGCATTCCATTTTAAAAGGGAAACAGAGCATAAAAGTTCAGAAAATTTTCAGCCTGACAATGCAGTAGAAAAGAAAAATGCATTTTTGAGGAGAAATTCAAACTGGCTACAGAAATTTGCATAACAAGCAAGGAGCCTAATGTTAATCTCCAAGACCATGGGGAAAATGTCTCCAGGCCATGCCAGAGACCTTCATGGAAGCCCCTCCCATCACAGGCCTGCAGGCCCAGGAAGAAAAAGTGGTTTGGTGGGCTGGGTCCAGGGTCACTATGTTGTGTGCAGCCTAGGGACGTGGTGCCCTGTGTCCTAGTCACTCCAGCCATGGCAGAAAGGGAACAAGATATAGCTTGGTCTGTGGTTTCAGAAGGTAGAAGCCCCAAGCCCTGGCAGCTTCCATGTGGTATTGAGCCTGCATGTGCATAGAAGTCAAGAATTGAGGTTTGGGAACCTCCACCTAGATTTCAGAAGATGTATGGAAATGCCTGGATGCCCAAGCAAAAGTTTGCTGCAGGGGCGGAGCCCTCATGGAGAACTTCTGCTAGTGCAGTGTGGAAGGAAACTGTGGGGTCAGAGCCCCGACACAGAGTCCCTACTGGGATACTACCCAGTGGAGCTGTGAGAAGAGGGCCACTGTCTTCCAGACCCTCGGATGGTAGATCCACTGACAGCTTGCACTGTGCACCTGGAAAAGCCACAGATACTCAATGCCAGCCATGAAAGCAGCCAGGAGGGAGTCTGTACCCTGCAAAGCCACAGTGGCAGAGCTACCCAAGACCATGGGAACCAGCGTGACCTGGATGTGAGACTGGGAGTCAAAGGAGATCATTTTGGATATTTAAAATTTGACTGCCCTGCTGGATTTTGGACTTGCTTGGGCCCTGTAACCCCTTGGTTTTGGCCAATTTCTCTCAATTGGAATGGCTGTATTTACCCCAATACCTGTACCCGCATTGTATCTAGGAAGTAACTAGCTTGCTTTTGATTTTATAGGCTCATAGGCGGAAGGGATTTCCCTTGTTTCAGATGAGAGTTTGGAATGTGGACTTTTGGATTAATGCCAAAATTAGTTAAAACTTCAGGGGACTGTTGGGAAGTCATGATTGGTTTTGTAAATGTGAGAACATGAGATTTAGAGGGACCGGGGTGGAATTATATGGTTTAGCTGCGTCCCCACCCAAATCTCAATTTGAATTGTATCTCCCAGACTTCCACGTGCTATGGGAGAGACAAAGTAGAAGAAAAAATATTTCAACTGACGAAATGTTCTTGTTTTTCTATGTTATTTTGACTATTGTGCCCATGACTAGAAGTGGACTATCCATACATCTATCAAAAAACACAAAATAAAATAGTAAGCTCAAACACGTATTTCACACCTTGAAACTAGGAAAAAGAAATCGCATGAAAATGTATAAAAACAAGATAAGACTAAGTATTTGAATGTTAAAGTTAATTCTTATATATACATCACAGGGGAAAATTTGACAGAAATTAAATGCAATAACAAACTCACTTCATAATCACTAAAATATTTTTTGGGGGAGAAATGTAGTGGGATGGTAAAATAATATTAAGTTATAGATCTAATAGATATTCTATTTGTCATAAAAGATAAACAAAATTAACCTGCAATAAATCATAAGTAAGTAAGATGACAATGAGTTAAAGTTTTACAAATGTCAACCAATAACAAATATATTTCCAAACTCATTATAGTTATTTTTTCTTTAAATATAATTATCTAAAATCAGAAAATTGACCACCACCAACTAGCCTATTATAATCTTGTAAACTCCTTTCTATGTTAATTTGACCATATACAAGACTATAACCCAATATAAACTCAAAAGAAAATATGTATGACTTCACAGACTCATCTGAAAATTTATTATAATCAATTGTGTACATTTACTAAAGTTCTAGTCTTAAACCCAATAATAATTTCTTATTGTGTTCTGCTGTTGGCCAAGAATTACATTAAATGCATGATTTAATCTTCACCAAAACCATAGCTGGCAGATTGTTTCTAAATGATGTCAAGTATTCATATAGAAATCACTATTCAAAGTACAATGTCTTAAGAAACACAGGCAAGTGAGATATTACAATATTGTAGCCTTAGGCAGACATATTTGGAACAAACATGCGCTAAATGGGAAGCCTCTGCCCTTGGTTCCTGTCCCAGTTCAGGTTAACTTCCTGTGGGAATGTTGACGGGCCATTTTTAAAACTGTAAGTTTGTTGCCTTCACTATAGTATATTGGCTTTTTAGAATGATTAATTAATAATTTAACATTTGTGAAAGTGTTTTGAAATAAATAATACTCAATTTGTTATTATTATTATCACTAGTCCTGCTGGCATTCTCTGTATCTCTTCCCCCCATCATCTCCCTCCGCCTCTCCCTACCTGTCTCTCTTCTCTTCCTCTCCATTTGTCTCCTTTCTCCCACCTTCCCACTCTCTGGTAACATTTATTGAACAGTCCTAATGTCTAATATCCCAAAATCCCAAAATGAGTGATAAGTCTGCCTAAGTATTAATCACCGTTTTAGATTTTATTATATTTTATTATACATATATAAAACATCTATCATGTCTACTATGTATTCATAAATGGCAGGTAAACATATAAAATATGTAAGGTTTCACATCACCGAATTAAAAAATGTTAACATAGATGTACCAAACATAAGGGATTAATAAAATTGCTTTTGATGTTCTGAGTACTAAGTGAATTCAAAGGAACTGGAAACACTGTGTGCCAGTATTCTGGCCTCGAAAAAGTTTATCTACATTTCTTATTGTCCAAATTATGTATTTCACCATCAACATGCAGTTTCAATTGGCTAATACTGACAACAAAAACAAAACAGAACAAACAAACAAAACTCTGGATATCATTTTTCAATGTATATAGATTTATTCAGGCTGCTATTTTTGTTTAAATGGTATAAAAGTCTGTATTAACATAAAACAGAAGCTTTACAAAGGTGCCCTTATTTAAAAAATACATGTGGATTAGCACATGACATTTACTAATATATTTTAAAATATATCTGGCAGCCAGTTTTTTAGCCTAAATTCTACAAATTCCTTCTTAAAAAAAAAAAGAAAGAAAGAAGAAAAGAAAAAAGTCAGGTAAAATAACTAATTTAAATATGTAATACAAAAGTCTGTTCAGATTATGCCTCAAAAATGGAAACAATGTCCGATCTCATGCTAATAGTGCACAGATCACTGTGACAACCATATTTCTCAAGTTGTTATTGTTTGTGATGCACATTTAAGTGCACAGAACATTTGCCTTTATGGCAGCTGTTCTCTGAGTTATTCTCAGCACAGTAAATAGCAGAAGGGTTTCTGCCTTCAATTGACTCTCATAAAAGGTTTAAATCCCTGTTCATTTTGGCATAGGTTCTATCTTGAGTTTCTTACTCTAGTTTACATCTGTACTTTGAGTAGTATAGATGTTTTGTATGAGGGAACGACCTGATGCCCGGATGAAAGTAAATTGTACTTGCTTTAAGGGATGTTGTGAATTGCTGCAGTTAGAAAGCCCTTTGTGAGAGAAATGACTTTAAGGCAGAACTGTCTCATCACAAAAATGAACAGCTAGGCATTTTATAAAAATACAATATTTTATGTTATGTTCAGCATCATCACAAAGTATCTGATGCCAGTAAACAAATACTACAATATTCTATATCCAATTATAGCCTTTTATTTCATAATCAAATAAATGTGAATAGGAATAAATTAGAAAAATATTATATTCATAGGTATATTGTTTATTTTATCTATAGTTCTACAAATCATAAATCACTAAAAAAATTATTGGTAAATTTATGTGTATATTTAAAAGTCGATAACAATAAAATATGCTAAGATTACCACAGAGGCATTTCAATATGTAACACAAGTAATAGAAAGAGGATATACAGATATAGGTATATAAAAAATATTTTATGTAGAAATGTAGATGATTTAACATGGATTTTAACTTTAAAACAATGCATCAATACACCTGATTCTACAAATATAAATTATTTTAATGTTTTTCTTTTTTTCTTTTGAGACAGAGTCTTGCTCTGCCACCCAGGCCAGAGTGCAGTGATGTGATCTCCGCTCACTGCAACTGCAACTTCTGCCTCCTGGGTTCAACCAATTATATGCCTCAGCCTCCCGAGTACCTGGGATAACAGGCGTCTGCCACCACACCTGACTAATTTTTTTTGTATTTTTTTTAGTAGAGATGGGGTTTCACCAAGTTGGCCAGGCTGGTCTTGAACTCCTGGCCTCGTGATCCACTCACCTCGGCCTCCCAAAGTCCTGGGATTGCAGGCATGAGCCACTGAGCCCAGCCTTTAATAAGTTTAAACATAAATGCCAAATATAAATCTGATATAAACAAATAGGACTTACCTTAAAGTGCAAATCAGTAAGCAATAATGCAAATCTTGCTTTCTTTAAAAACTTTCACGTATTTTCCCAGGACTTTTTAATTAAAATTTTCTTTGTGAGATGCATTTGTCAGAAATAATACAGACATATCCCATATATCTTTACCTAGTTTCTCTTAAAGATAATATTTTGTATTATTATAGTACAATATCCTAACCAGGATATTGACTTTAATACTATCCCCGGGTCTTACTAAGATTTCCTGTTTTATTTCCACCATTTGCATATATATTTAGTTCTACTTAATTTTACCACATATGTAAGTCTCTGTATTCATCAAGATAGTCAAGAAGATACAGAATAGTAAAGATCTGCTACTAATCTTTAAAATAAATTTTAAATAATAATCTTTTAAAGCAGGGGTTAACAAACTTTTCTGAAAAGATCTACATAACAAGATGTTTAGTATTAGAGGCCATAAAATTTCTATTGCAAGTACTCAACTCTCCTTTCCCAATGGGTGTAGCTGTGTTTCAATAAAACATTATGGAAAAATACAGATTGTGACCTGGATTTGGCCAATAGTTTTTTAACTCCCATTCTAAGGTTTTCACAATCACCTTTTAAAAATCTAAAAGTAGCAAATATATTTTCCATTTTTTTATTTAACTTTTCATTTTTTCTTTAAAAAATCCCTAAGTGAATATAAGGTTTTGCAGTTCTTTAACCTAATATTTCGATTTGCTTCTTCCATTGGGTCACTATAGCAAGTAATATAACTTGCTGAAACTCCACAAAAAATATAATTCACAATTATAAAATTAATTTTAGCTATCACAATAATATCAGGCCTCAGCTTTACAGAATCTTCTTTTACAATCAAAACTTGGCCCAATGCACACTAATAAGACAGGCAATTTATTGTTTTGGTTTATATTATTTACTCCCTTCTGATGAAATAAAGTCATTTTATGAGTTAGTTGTATTTTAGGCAAAACACCAAGTACATAAGCAAACAAAAGACCCATAATTTCTGAGACCTGGAAAATATGCTAACCTTTGGTAAATAACCCAGACAGTATAAATGAAATTTTAACACTACACATGATGAGAAAGTATTTTTAAGTAACAATAGATCTAATAAATATGTGTAGTATAAGCTCGAAGAACAAAAGTTCTTTAAACCATTATTTTATACGTTTACTTTATAATAAAATCAATCTATTGTTCATGCATCCTATCCTGACATTGAATGGTATTATTCCTAAGCATACAGCTACAAAACAGAACATTAAATACACCAAACTATTTTCCCACAATATTTATTTATATTTATTTATTTGTTTTTTTGAGACGGAGTCTCGTTCTGTTGCCTAGGCTGGAGTGCAGTGGTGCGATCTCGGCTCACTGCAACCTCCGCCTCCTGGGTTCAAGAGATTCTCCCACCTCAGCCTCCCGAGTTGGTGGGATACAGGCACCCGCCATCATGCCCGGCTAATTTTTGTATTTTTGTAGAGATGGAGTTTCATCATATTGGCCAGGCTGGTTTTGAACTCCTGACCTCAGGTGATCTGCCCACCTCGGCCTCCGAAAGTGCTGGGATTACCAGCGTGAGCCACCATGCCAGGCCCCCACATGATATTTAATATTATGTGTTTCTATATGGATGTCAGGTGAACAAACCCTCAATTTGAGAACATGATGCTAAATTAAAATATTTTAATAGTTACATATTATACATTATGTACATAATTTCACAGTGTCAAGTATCAGTGCAATAGTATAATTTCTACCATACCATCTTGTGTCAAAATGACAGAAAAAAAATTCCCTAATATTTTAAGAATATTAAGTATTTGTAAAATAGATTTGATAGAAAAGGGAACTAAACTGAACTTGAAATCTAAGTATTTGTTATCCTTTTGGTAAAAGAAGGGAATTTACTGTCATAAAATTCTCTGCACATGTATGTAAGAGGCACACAGTACACTATGGTAAGTAAATTATCCTAGTTTTACTTCAAATGTGTTAAAGGATTTCTAGCAGCAACAATAACAGAGCATTGCATCTTGCATCATCTGAAAAGCTCTACATGTCATTTTTAAATCACGTTGGAAATAATATTGTGTTAGAGACAGTTTGAAAAAGGATAATTTTTAATTATTCAATTTACCTTAATAGGTGAATGAGTGGCGTGTAATAAAATTATTTTTCAGCCATAAATTTAAGCTAGGAGTAAAAATATTAAACAGGTTTTTAAGTGTAAATACATTTCAGAAATATTCTGAGAAACTGGGACTTGGCACTGACCAAAGATTAGAAATCAGATTAATTATTGATGGAAGTTCTACACATTTAACTCTAGAATTTCAGACTGAGTCATGACTATAAACAAGAAAATATTTCCGACAGCATGAACAAGTAAACAACAAATAAATGTATAAAAACTGAATGATGTTAAAACTGTTCAATGATTTATTTATATGGCATGTAAAAATACTGTATTGAATTACAAATTCAGTACTTTTCCATAAACCAGTGATTTTTAAATGCATGAAAGTGAATACCAGTACTTTAAAAAAATTTTAACTATGGTTATATCTGATTCACTAATGAGATTTAGCATGAGTTCTTCTAGTTATTTCAGTGGGCAACTACTGGTTCCTTATAATTTGAATTACATGGTGCAAACTGAACCATGTAAAAACCATCGTTTTTAATCAGGAAGGAATGAAATGTTATCACAGCATGGCTTGGCACTCACTAGTCCCTCAATTCCACTCCAGGTGCTTTTTACTGGGTGAATTTGGCCTGTAGACTGAATTGGCCACCCTGTGTCCCTAAGATAATCCATGATTGAGAAGCCATATGGTACAATGCTGAAAGCTATATTAAATTTTGAGTCATATTTTGGCCAACTTTATTCTCATAACTGAATATCAGAATTGTTTCCATGTAAATTTCCACACAATGCTACTTAGTGGAGTACTTACGCTATTTTGTTTTTCTTTTCCTTTTTAGACCCTTGCTGATATATAATTGCTAGAGTTTAAAGGCACTAGTTGAGAAAGAAAAGAAATAGAGTGGGGTGACACTTAAGGTTCACCCTTCATTTACCTTTAAAGAAGCAGTCTTCATTGTGAACAATGGTAATCTTTTGTTTTTTCAGGCAAGCAGCTCTGTGCACTTCACAGTGGTTTTCATAGAATTCTCCATCAGATCCACACACAGGTTTGTAGTGACGTTTGCAAAGGTCCATACAGGCACATTCTGCTTGCCTTGTCTCTCTGTTGGTAACACAGTGTCTTCCCAAACCACAGTACTTATTTTCACAAGATCCAAAAGGGCCATCCTGAATCATAAATCCTGAAGAATTAAAAAAAATTGAAAATCATTTGGTTCATTTGTCCAAATAATATATATATTTCAGAGTATCAAGCGGAAAACAAGTGTTCTAAGAAAAGTATAGTATAGTGTATTCAGGGCTCAATTTTCAGTGGTGGAGATGCTTATATAAATAACTGCACATGAACTTTCACAAAATGCTTTCAGTATCCTTCCCTTCTTCCTCTCCTCTACTTGAGCTCTCTTCTCCCTCCCCAGAGGAGTGTAGTGCTTAATGACAAGGTCTGTAAAGCTAAACTGCCTGAGACCAAATCCTGGCTTGACCATTTACTAGCTTTATGTTTTGGATAAATTCCTTCCTTGTGCCAAGTTGTCCCATATGTAATATGGGAATAATAGTATGGACCATCTCTAGAGTTGTTCAAACTATTACATGTGATAATCCACAGAAAGCACATCCTTGGCACATGAGAGATGTTTCATAAATGTTAGCTTTTACAGTAACAGAATTGTAGATAGGAGAAAGTAATGTATGCATACAAGGCAGAAAATGTAAGGAGACAGGAGTGGAAAATAACCGTCTCTTGAAAACTTTTTGATATATGATCCTTTCTTGTTTTGACCTTTGCCACCTGACAATCACTGATGCATATCACGACTAAATCAACAAATCATGAAGAATTATATTTTCTTGTTACTTATTTAGTCTAATAAACTCAATTTGCATCAGAAAAGTTTAACTGAATCCACCAGTCTTGTACTAAGGCTGAAATTAGCAATTTCAATTCCTTATGCTTTTCTAGGCAGATTTAGCTTTGAGAATTTTAGAAAATGAAAAATGGCAGTAAGTTGAATATACATATGCACATACATACACACAGATATGTATACACATATGTATACACATGTGTATATATATTTAGCATCAATGACACTTATGTATTGCAAAAAAGAAAGTAAATATTTGAAAGGTTACAAGCATAAGTTACAGTAATTTTTTGAGTAGTTAGTATATATTAATATTCTCAGCTGTTTGTTTAAACCATCTCTACATAACTGCATCATAATAATTAAGAACATGGATTCTGATCCAGAGTTTAAATCCCTAGTTGCAAGCTTTCGGGCCCTAAGTGGCTACCTAACACATCTGTAACTCACATGTAACTCAGTTTCCTCATCTGTAAAATAGGGATAACAATAGTGTATCCTCGTAGTTTTATCAAGATTAAAGGGTTGCAATTGGCACATATAAGACTTCTTGTGTTATTTATTATTAACAGCTCTTCAAAAATTGGTTGTCAAAAGGACATATGTGAATGGAAATGTATTTAAGTAATCAATTTTGTTCTTTTTTAAAAGAAGCTCATACATTAATTTTATTTTCATATTTATGCATGAGTTCTCAAACGGAATTTAAATTAGCAAAATTAAAACTACACAGAAAGATCAACACTACCAATGGCATATTTTTTAAAAACTAATTTATATTTCTGATAGCAGTGAAAATTAGAACAAATCTACATGTAAAAAATTTCAAACTCTTTGACTCTTTGATAAAATATTATAATTATTGATGAAGCATTCCATGAAATTTAAAACAAATAGGTGGAAAAATAATTTGTTGAAAAGATATTCCCGATGTATCTCCAATGTTATTTTAAATATTAATAACTCACTGAAATATTTTAATACCTGAGTGATGAAATAATCTGTATAATAAACTCTCATGACACATGTTTACTTATGTAACAAACCTGTACATGTACCCCTGAAATTAAAATTTAAAAAACTTAGTAAAAAATCAATTTTGGAAAATTTATGTAATGCAGTAGTTCTTGAATTTTGGCATGCTTACAATCGCCCAGAGAAGTTGTTAATATACAAATTTTTTCTCCATCTCACCCCAGAGTTTCTGATTCAGTGGATCTTGAGTCTAATCCAAGACTTATATTTCTAACAAGCTCCCAGGTGATGGTGATATTTCTGCTTCCAGAATCAAACTTTAGGGCACTGACGTAATCCTAACTTATAATTAAAATATATAATACTAAGAGAAAGGCTAGGTGAATAATTTTAAAATGCTCTTAAGTGGAAAAAGATGAGAAGTTAATGCTATCATCAAAACATTATAAAATAATGCAATTATTTGGAAGATACTAGGAAAACAAATTTTAAAATGAACATAGTTGATTAGCAAGGTTGATATGGTACTGGGCAAGTTTTGCTATTTTTACATGATTGCTTTTTAATGTTCAATATGGTAAATTAAATAAGCAGGAGTCCATTAGCTTGAAGCTGTCTCTGTATTTTGAGTTCCTAAGTAAGAAACTGTACCCTAACTTCTTAGTATGTAAACAAGCCAAAACTGATTTTAGGAATATATTGTTATAACAAATAACCAGGTTTCAGCCAATTACAGGAAACCAATTTATCAGATCAGTTTCAAAAAGGCAAATGCTTCTTCCAACCATGCCCAAATAACATAGATGCCTAGTGGTAGCCAAGCAGGTCATTTATTTACTTTGCTTCTATGTTTGGCCTATAATAGCTCATTGCTAGATGGAGCTTTCCGAATCTCTTTTGGTCCTGAGTGCTGCCAGACTCCTGAATTGTTCTTTGTGCAGATAAACTCTGTTAAATTTAGTTTATCTAAACTTTTTAAAAAAATTAATGTGCTAAAAGAAAGTACAAAATTATATCAATTATTACTATAAAATAAAGTAGAAAAATGCTTTAATGTAAAGTATAAAAATACTGATTTCAAAACAGAAAAATATTTCCCCATCCTTATGCCAGTATTTAATTAAGCAAATTGTTAATTCAATGTTTATAGAGTCTATATGCGGCTGCCATTATAATAGAGAAATTTGACTCACATATTTATATTTCATATAATTTTATGTCTTATGTTTTTTCCATCAAATAATGAGTTAAGATTTTTCAAGAGAGTGTTTTGTTTATTTTAGTATTGAAGAATGAGCTAATGTTTTAAGAGTCTGTTCATTTTACATTTTAGTCACAAATTGAGGTAGCTTTATGAATCAGTGCAATTTTCCAATTTTTAGGGGAATGCTCTACTATAACATGTCATATCTAGTATATAGAGGTTGGTCACAATATTTTCCATATTTTCTCTTAAATCCTTTCTCTTAAAGCCTGTACTCTAGTTCAGAGATTTGTATTAGGATATTTTCCATTTTGTAGAAGTTAATGAACTATTTTACACTAGCTAGAAGCTGTGTGTTGCATGTAGCTGCTACAATTAAACGAAATTTAATTAATTCATATGCAATCCAAAGAAAGCTCATATTATGTAAATGAATAG
This sequence comes from Nomascus leucogenys, assembly GCF_006542625.1. Classification (NCBI taxonomy): domain Eukaryota; kingdom Metazoa; phylum Chordata; class Mammalia; order Primates; family Hylobatidae; genus Nomascus; species Nomascus leucogenys. The sequence continues at coordinate 82,435,202 of NC_044387.1, forward strand.
CTAGAACATACCCTTTCTGACAGTAATTATCCATGACTAATGCCGAACTTAAGTTTCAGCTGAGATTAGATCAATTTAATCTGATCAACGTGTCAAACATTTCTTCTAAGTACACTCAGTCAGATAACACACTAAATGAATTTTAATCAAGAACTTATATCCTGGTAGCTTATAGCTTTATCAAATAGCATTTGCTCCTAAAAAAAAGGATTTTATATTTAACAAATTCATATTTTATAATTTTATTCCTTCAGAATATTAGAAAAATTCCACAAATTTAAAAAGAGATAAAAATATTAAAAGATTAAACATACCAAGCAATAAAGCAAAATAATTCCCAAGGTGGTATGTTGGTTGGTATAGGATACATAAAAAGAACAATCATTGACACTTGACTCTTCAAGTGGCTTACAAAGAGCATAAGATAGGACTTGAACATGTTTAAGTAGAGAGGCTAAGATTTAGGGGGACATTTAAGGGCACAAAGGAGATTGAGATAATGTAAGACCTCACAAGCAATGTAGCATGTAATACAAATAACTGAGGTTGTGTTTAAAGAATGAGTTAAGAGTCTAATGGCTGATAAAAGGATATACAGGACATGGAATAGAGACAGAAACAGGATTTAAAACAATAATAAAAGAGGGAGGGAAGAACCAGAATTTGAAGTTAGCTGCCTTTAACTATTATTGTGGAATATTAATATATTGTTGCATTTAAAGCATCAAGTTATTTGAGGTGTTCATTATCTCATAAAACTGTTTCATGTTAAAGTACAAAATGTAAGTATTATGTTCACAATTAACAGTTAAAAAGAACAACAGATTTTCGTCATAGAACAGAATTTGAGTCTTTGCTTTTCCGTTGCACTCTGGTGTGACCTCAACCAGGCTGCAATCCCTTTGGGCCTTATTGGCTTCTGGTTGTAAAATGAGAAGTAACCAGCAATTTATCTTTGGATTTGCTCTCATCCAAAAAATCCTTTAATGTAATAATGCTCAGCAAAATGCAGTTCTAATGAAAGCTAATGTATGGTGAGTATATTTAGTAAGTTTTCTCTATAATATCTATTATTTATGGTTCATCTGCCTTGAACAATCATATACTTCTTAATTTAAATCATATTTACATACTCTAGAAATAGCCTCAGCTATACAAAATGCAAAAGAATTTTGACTTCGACTTTCTAAATTACTTTTCTAAGACTTTGATTTACTTTTTGTTTCATGCTAATATGGTGCAACAGTAATTGTGGTTTTTGCCATTATTTTCAATAGGTTTTTACAATTTGGGTTTTAAAATCAGAATCCTCTATTTGTATTTTGACTACAAGTATGATTTTTAGGCAAGTTACTTAAAATCACTGAGCTTCAGTTTTCTCATTTAACTAGAACATAGTAGGAACTCAGTAACTGTTACTTCCATGAATATATAAAATGAAGATAATAATAATTACAGTAATAATAATATCTTGTGTTTGTTAAGAATATTAAGTCGAATAATGCACTGAAAATTCCTGGCGTAGAGTATCTGCTTAACAAATGTATTCATCACTGTTATTAAGAATTATCATTTATTACAGATTTGGTACATAGAACATATTGACTTAGAATCATTGAATTAAATATATAACCGCCCTCTACAGCTCTTGTTATTATTATAAGCATTGGAAATGCATTTAGGGGAGTGTTGCAGCATATGTGTTCTCAAAACATACTCTTAAAATTTTCACGGACATTCACTGTATAAGAATTCATTTCAGCTGCAAAAAGTAAAAAAGGAAGAAGGAAAATTCAAAATTACATTACACAATTAAATATTTTGATTTAGAATTAAGTATAATATTTTGGTGATGTTTTGCTTCCCACAAATGGAAAAATTGTGAAACTGTCTATTACATAAAAAATACAATTTCCTGTTGCACACTGTAAATTCTAACAAAATGCATTTGAACCTCACAAACTTCATGGCAAAGGGCAGTTCAAGTAAATACTGGAATGCCCACAGAAGATTGAGCACAGTATAATCTTTTCATGACCTGTAATAATTGGGATGTGTGTTTCCTGCTGCTACTTTGCAAAGTCGGTCAAAAAAGGCTGCCTGACTAAACGTTTGCCCAGTGTGCCACTATTGAACGACAATCCTTTTGAATGGTCACATAATCTGTAGTTCAGTGAGTTTGAACCCTTCTTTTCTCCCTTATTTTAGACAATCCATTGGTTCTGCAAGCTTCTTCATGTAATTCTGCAACAGAAGAAGGTTTTTTTTTTTTTTTTTTACAAGAGACCAGTATGAAAATAATAAGTAGGAAAAAGCCAGAGATCCAGGTAATTTGCATCCATCCAAATTGCAGTTTCTGTTTCATGTTAATGAATGTTTGCTAGGAGATATAATTTTTGATGTGTCATTTCAAGAAGTTAAGTGATTTGAGATCAGTACCTAATATGGCAACAGTTATTTCTTATTTGATGTTCTCAACTGAAGTGTGATAATTCTGAAAGCAGAACAGAGTGTGATACAATCTCAACACTCTTTCCAACCTCAGTGTGTAAACTTGATAACAAATTCCACAAAGGTTTTTCTAATTATTAATTTTTTCCTTTCTACGTTCTATCTAAAGCGGTGATTTCTCTTATTATCTTAATATCTCCATCCCATTGAAAAATTACTTATCATTATATACTTTGGCTAAAAGCGAAAGGACTTATTTAGATGATAAGTTGGTTAGAAGCCAAAGAAATTTCACTGTTTCCCTTAGAACTACTTTAACATTATAAATAGATTGGTAGATACAGAGACAGAAAGACACGTAGACCATATGTGAATTTATGATATTTAAGGTCTTCTTTTAGATAACTAAGACTTGTGAATATTAGAAACAAAATATTTGTTCTAAAGTGTTTTAATTCAGTAAATTATTTGAGTGACATTCAGAAAAAATTGTTTTTGCTAAACAGCTGCCACTGTCCTCTATAAACCATGTTGATCTAGACCATAAATAAGAAAATAAATCAATTAACATAAATAAAAATAGTATTTTATTTTATATAAATCTATGCAATGAGAGAAAAGGCATATGCTAAATCATCTGGGAGACTTAAAATATTTCAGGCTTTGGAATAAACCCAACACTTAAAAAATATCTTATTTCTTATTAAAATTTAAAATAGCAGATAGATATCCTCAAATGAGAAAGGCATTTTATGCAATGATTTAAAAAATTAAACAGCATATTAAAAATTTTTAAGTGAAGGTCAAGCATTGTAATAGAAGGGTAGATTTGTGCAGCCAAACTTCAGACTATAATGTTGATTGTTAAAGTCAGTCCAGCAATATGGTTAATATATTTTTTTAATGAGGATATAGTAATTTCTGTTATAATTATAAAAATAAATGGCTTCTAGAAAATGAATATTGTATTTTTTTAATTTTAACTTTAAAATCAACGCTAGTAAATTATTTTACAGTATACTTAATTTTTTCCTTTATTAGAGTAAAATTGAAACCAAATAGTCTACTAATTCAAAAAGTAAATATTAGTCATTAAAACTATTATTTTTATGAAGAATTAGATTTTCCAAATATATTAAGCATTAAAATGCAAAAATGCATTTAATTTCTTCAGAAGAAATGTATTTTTTCTTTATGATAAAGTGTAATACATTGATATTTACTTTTTTAAATTAAGAGACTGTTTTTTAGAGCAATATAATGTTCACAGCCAAACTGAATGGAAAGTACAGAGTTCCCATATATTCCCTTCCCACATAAACACACAACCTTCCCCACCATTAACACCATTAACACACTAGTACCTAGTGTGGTACATCGTTAATATCCACGAATCAATTTTTCCAGATCATTATGAGCTCAAGTCAATCCCTCCATCTTTTACCCTGAACCCTCGGCAATCGCTGATATATTTAATGGCTCTATAATAGTTTTGCCTTTTCTAGAATATTATAAAGTTGGAATTATACAATATGTAGGCTTTTATCATGGACTTATTTCATTTAATGATATGGATTTAAGATTCCTCCTTGTCTATGTTTGGCTTCATAGCTCATTTCTCTTAACTGCTGGAAAATATCCCATTGTATGGATTACCATGGTTTATTTATCCATTCACCTACTGAAGGGCATCTTAGTTGCTTCTCAGGTTTGGCATTGTAAATAAAGTGAGTTGCTATAAATATTTATGTACTGGTTTTTGTGTAAGACATAGAGTTTCTGTTCATTTGGGTAAATATCAAAATGTACGATTGTTACTATAGATTGGATGGCAAGGTCATATTTAGTTTTATAAGAAACTGCCAAACTATCTTTCAAAGTGACTGTTCCATTTGGCATTCCCACCAGCAATGAATGAGAGTTTTTTGTTGCTCTATATCCTCATCAGTAGTTAGTGTCTGCAATGTTTTGGATTTTTACCATTCAATTAGGTAGTTGTGGTATCTTGAAGTTTTAATTTGCAATTCCATAATCATAACATAAGATTGATTGAGTGTATTTTCATATGTTTGTTTACCACTTGCAAATCATCTTCAGTGAGATGTTGATTTTAGTATTTACCCATTTTTATTGCGAAGGTTTACGAATTTGTATATTTTGTGTACCATTCTGTTATCAGACGTGTCTTTGCAAATATTTTCTCCCAATCTGTAGCATGTCTTCTCAATCTCATGACAGTGATTTTTGCAGAGAAATTTTTAATTATAATTAAGTCCAACTCATCAATTTTTCCTTTCACTTATTATCCTTTGTTATTGTAACTAAAATGTCTTCACCAAACTCAGCCTCCTAGATGTCCTCCAAAGAGATCATCTAGGAGTTTTATAGTTGTGCATATTGCATTTAAATTTGTGATTCAAGCTGAATTTTTTTTTAATTACATAAGGTCTGTGACTAGATTTGTCTTCCTTCCTTCCTTCCTCCTTCCCTCCCTCTCTTGCTCTCTCTCTCTTTCCTTTCTTTCTCTTTTTTAAATATGGATATCCAGTGCTTCAGCACCATTTGTTGACAAGAATATCCTTTCTTCATTTAATTAGCTTTGCTTTCTTTGTCAGAGATCAGTTAACTCTAATGGTGTGGGTGTGTTTCTGGGCTCTCTACTCTGTTCCATCACTCTTTTTTTGTCTTTCCTTTCTCCAGCACCATACTGTCCTGACTACTGCAGCTTTAAAGTGCATATTGAAGTCAGATAGCTCAATATGCCTGACTGTCTTCTTCTTCAATATTCTGTCAGATCATCTAAATCTTTTGCTCTGCCATATAAACTTTAGAATCAGTTTGTCTATATCTAAAAAGTAAGCTGGGATTTTCAATTGAGTAATATTTATTTTTATGAATTTTTTTGTAGAATGTACATAACTGGAAGTGGCTTTAAATGTTGCCAGTGAACGTAATTACTGGAACAATACACTCAATCACAATCTTAAATACCACTCTAGCAGATGTAGGTAGGCACGTGTGTGTGTGCGTGTGTGTGTGTGTATACATAGTTTTAACTTGGAAATTATAGCTTAGAAAAAAATCTAGTGTAAAAGCCCAATACATAAAATAATCAAAAGTGTCACCATTCTGATTAAAGCAGGGGTGAGAGTGAGTCCCAGGTATGGCTTCCCTCAGTCTCTCTGACATCAAGTAAGGAAAAAGTGAAAAATTCAGGATTTCTACAGAGCACTGGACTAAATGATGTCTCATTTTTCCCTCAAATTTATAATTTTTGATGTGTGGCTGGTTATTTTTACTCCACATTTTCTTCATACCTAATGCATTAGAAACAATGTCAGATTTTTTTAAGAGCCATATTTATAATAGTTGCCTTAACATCAGTTTTGGGGAAAGTTCCTTTAAATTCCTGAGTTTTTCTGGCCTTGAGTCATAATCAGTGATGTAGTGATTAGTGCGTAACAAAAGGCACTGTTTCTAGCATTCTCTGGTTTCTGTGTTGTAAAATACTCCCACAGTGTCTGATCTGAAGCTACAAACAAGACATCACATCTGAATTTAAGAAGAGATGTGGGCAACCAGCTCTTATAAACCAGTATAAACCAGCAAAACTAAATTCTTACCTTTGGCATAAATCTAAACAGAGTCAATGATTAACAATGTTTTCTTCCCAAAACCTCTCTATGGTTGAATTAAAATACTGATTAGTTCATTAATTTCTTCAACAAACTGTTGCATTAGAAATAAAAGAGAACCTTATTTTCTAAGAATCAACTTATTACCATATATGAAGCACTATTCTTCCATGAGAAAGTTTAAAAATATTACATCAGCCATTTTTAAAGCTTTATTTTTTCTCTTTTGAGGACTTACACCAATGTTAGTAGCGTTTTCTAATAGCAAAACACAAGAAGTAAATACGGTGTCTTCAGGTTCAGAACACAGGGTTCACCACTGATACAATTCTGGTTGCTAGTCACATGATCACTCAAATTCCTTGGATAGTTAAAAAAAAATTAGGATGCAAAGCACTCTATCTATGCTCGTAAACTCATTTGCTTCAACTTTCTACCTCTCTGCTCCAACAGATGTGTTTTAAATCCATTTCATAACTAATTTCTCCAAAAACTTTGTTTATCCCTTGCATTATTTCATTTCCCCTAGCTTAGGTGTTTGGAATAATTGCAAGCCTTTTCAGATTTCCAAGTGCTTATATTTCTTTCCTGAAGCAAAAGACACAGAGTCAATCTGCTGCATGAATTAGACAAAGGCTAAGGGGGAAGTAATAAATACTACCTCAAAAGGATTACACCACCATGATAAAAGAAGGAAACTTAACTCTGTCTAGTAGGGGTACCAGAAAGCATTCCAAAGAAGAAAAGTCTGGCACTACATAGAAATTATGGATGTGGACAATAGATGCATAAAAGGATATTTTAAGCAAAGGTATGAATATATGAGGAGGTTGATCTAATGCTGCCAAAGGGGAGAGATTATGATTTTGATTGTTAGAAGACGTTAGAGAATTAGGGAGAAGATGATTATAGACAGCCTTGCACAATATGTTTAGGATGTGTCATTGGGACAGTAGAAGCTGATCTTTAATAGCGTTAAGGAGTCTGTGGAGGAGAGAAAAGAAAAAAACAGGAGTCAGGAAGCCACTACGTTGGTCTAGGTGAATATAGTGTGAGTCAAACAAGAACAGCTATAAGAAATCAATTTATGGAGCAATATAGTATGAGTTGGAAAGAGAAGAGAAAAAGAGGGTAGTTTTGAACAAAAGGAAAGGAGTTAAGAGTGATTAGAAATAAAGACAATTTTTGTAAGCAGCATTATGAGAAGTGGAGGAAATTCTTGAGCAGTAGACTCAATATTCTTGTACAATAATAACCATGTGATAATATTATTGCTTAATGAGCGTTTTATGTGGTCTACATTCATTATTTAATTTAATAATATACCAATATGAAAATTTTATTTTCACATTTTCAAATGAATAAACTGGTGGTCACAAATTTTAAGTTTTTGGACTGCAAAGAAAGTGGGTGCCAGATTTGAGCCTTAAAGTCAGACAGGTCTGACTGATTGAAAGTGCATGTTTTCAGTCTCAATGTTGTATGCTTTCTTTGCAGTAGGTGGTAAGTTTCTCTCTCCTGTGGAAGACAAGTCATTTGTTAAGAGCAACAACATTCTAAAATAGTCATTTTTAGTATAAAGAAGATAAATAATGGGCTATGGACTAAGATGCCATCACTCCCAATGGTATAGTCCAAACATATTCAATTGTACCGGTGTGCCAAGTTACAATGCTATTTTTCAGCAAAACTCAGTCATTTCAAGTATGATGGTAGAGAAGTAAGGTTATGGGACTATTTAGAGTAATGGTTCTAATTGTCAGGTGTAGTGGCAGTATTTGAATGGATAAAAAGCAGAAGTAATTAAGAAAAAATGTATTGCAGACTGGATACAAAAAATAGCGTTCAAGTTGGGTAAACAAAGCATAGTTTTTCAAATTCTTGCCTGTCAATTTGCTTTAGTATATTAATGCCACTTACAGTAAAATAATAAAGTCCAACATATTCTCTTGAATTGAAGCAATGATCTGTTGTGATGGTTCTCTAATGTATAAAAATAAGAAATTCTTCTCTCCACCCATAACAAGAGACTATTTTTAAATCTAAAATTGCCAAGATCTTTAGATTTTTGTTAGATACTGTTTATCATCTTTTTATTCATAAGCTTTGATACTTATCTGCCTTCCTCATATGTCTGAAAATTAAGCTCCACATTGCATATATATAAGTTAATGGTCTTAAAACTAATTATCCTAACAATAACAATGGCTATCCTATAAAAATGTGTATATATAAATATATACACACACATATATATGTAAATACATGTATATTTGTATTTTAAATCCCATGTAGCCCATGGACCACTGTGATTTTTCCATCTTTGTGTCTTATTGATTTATTTATATCCTATAGCTCTACAACTTTTGTTTTTGAACTATACCGCTTGGCTTATTATTTCATACTTTTCTGATGAGCCAATATGATTTTTCAAGTTGTTCTATATTTATGTCTTTTGCATATTTGAAATCTTCACTCATTCATAAAATAAAATTAATATTTTTAAACTCATTGCTTATCCAAAGGAAAAGTTTCCCAGTTATTTTTAAATATGATTTTATTAATGTTATTGGTTAGCTGAAATTCCTAGGCTTCTAAATGTTTGATTGTTCTTCCCATCACTAGCTTTTGGTCACATTCAAGCTATTGATAAATTCTCTACAAGTTATAAAATAAAACAAAGCTAAACAATACAATACATCAAGAAATTATCGTTTCATAAACATTTTAGTTTGTATATGATAATCTTCTCTACACTTGCTTTTATATCTTGTGTAAATTGCTTAGATAATAACATTGCCATTTTACTGTCCATTTTACGTTGTTGGCCGACACGCATGGCGGGTTAGGTGTATATTTAGAGGAAAGCATGACATGGTCTGGCACCTCACTCTCCCTTCCCTGCCAATGTATTGGACATTGCTGGTCTTTGCCGGTTTTCTCTGGTTATGCCTTTCAGACAGCAGAGCCACAGGATCCCACTGGATTGCTATTTCATGGTGTGTCAGCCTTGGTGACTGTCCTTGTTTCTTTCCTCTGCCCACCTTCTCCTTTCTGGCTCATGTTGAGGTTGTGTTATAAAAGTCTCTACAGAAAAATAATCACCTAAGCACTGAAAAGGATACTAAGATACATGTCATGTGCTTAGGCCCTGAAGAGTCTTATATTTTAGTAATGATATGAGATAGTTAAAACATAAATATTTCATAAGTTAAAAAAGTTGTCACAGGAGAGATACAGAATTATATAAATTTTTGTAGGAGAAAAACATCGACTTTGCAAGAAAAAAATAAAGCTTCCTAATAGAACTCAGATTTGATCATGGATTTTTTTTTAATGATTAGGATTTTCAAGATGGAAATCGGTTAGAAAAGAAGAGCACAGAAATACAGAAAACCAATAATCTTTGTCCCCTAAACCTCAACTTGTCTATTTTTATATTACTGTTACAAGTGGTTTCAGAGTGATAATTCCCTAAATCAATAAGCCAATCTGTAGTTATCCCAATAAAGGAAACCTAGCAAAACTTACTATGTCTCTTTTTAGCTGATTTTTAAATTATTATTTACCATATATGTTTGCTTACATTGAAAACAGCACTGAAATCACTTTTTCTGTTGGCTCCTTAAGTGGTAGCACTGAAGTAGGAAGAGTTAAGAAAACATATCTCCCAAACAAGTCTGTCTTCTAATACGAATAACTACCATTTTTCTATACTGACCTAAGCATTTTACCTCATTTGATCTTTGTAACAATCTTAAATGCTACTTGTTTCTTGTTTTACAAATAAAGAAGAAACTAGCTCCAAATAGTTACTTATCGTGTCCTAGCTTAAGCATAGTAAGTGATGGAGCCAGGCTTCAAACTTATGCTTTCTTGAACTATTAACCATCACATTATTCTGCCTGTACTTTGCTCCTATCAATGTTTATAGTTCTGGCAAACAATATGGAAGACATTTATTATAGACAATTGGAAATATAAAACTTGAGCACAGTAGAAAATCAGGGGATCTTAATTTGACTTCGCTGTATATAAAAAATCATAGGTGAAGACATGAGTTAATATGATAGAAGAAAAGAAAGCATTTATAGAAAGAAGGTTGGGAAGTACAGCAACTGGACTTTCAAATAGTTTATCAAGAAAAATTGGACTGCCCTCAGTCACGAAATAACTCATATGTAACTTTTTAAAAACCTCATATGATCAGTAGTGTTCAGAAGCACTGGATCTGACCTTCTTTTGCCTGAGTTTGAAACCTGTTTCCATCAGTAACTAGCTGTGTAATCTTAGCATTTTGTGGTTTCTTTTTCTTTCTTTTTGTTTTAATTTTCTCATCTGTAAAATGGAGATATTAATAGAACTGATTTCATAGATATAAATCAATGTATGCAAATCTCTTAAAATAGTGTCTGCCAGACATTATGACTGCTATGTTAGACATTATGACAGACTATAAAATAGTGTCTGTCAGCACCTTAATGTCTGCTATTATTAACATCAATATCATGCTCCTGTTATTGTCATTTTATTTCATTCTAGGAAACTACCAAAGAAGTAGGCAATCTGCAAAGAAGTTATAATCCAAAGTTTGTGTGCTATTTAATAATTATTGAAACAATACTTAAAATGATAAATTCTCAGGTTAGCCCACAAACTCTACTTAAACCTAGATGGTTCAATTATGGTGCATATTGATGATAATAATGTAACTTTAACAAAATATGACCAGCAATTTACTTTTAAATCTCATAACTATATTTCATATATTTTAGGCAATTTCCTGTGCTTACTGTAAACTTGTATAGTAATGGAAATTAGAACTGCTCCAGTTCCTAGTTAATGATTCTATTTAGCACAAGAGCTCTTGTGTTGCAGGGCAGTTGTAAGGGGTCAGTAAAGAGAAGGATGAGATTCCAAGGCAGTAGGGAGAGAAACCTTTGGACACTAGTAATTCCTATCATTTTTGCTTTCAAGAGGATATTTATTACCAACTTATTCTCTGTGTTAGGTACACAACATCAATGCTGCAGAATCTTTGCCTTTCCTCAACAATGAGTGTCCAAAAAGGTCAAACACCTGTGATGTCTTTCAGAAAAGACAGATTTATACTGATTCAGCTCCATCTTCTTACTGATTACTATCCTCATAGATCTTAGGAAGTTAGTGTTAACTGAATGCAATTCCATCAGAAAAAATTTGATTGACATTTAGTGCTACCTAGGCAAAGATCTCTTTAAACACCATACAGAGGTAATGAAAAATTGGACATCTTGGCAGGACTGTTCATGGAACTCTTCTAGAGAATATGAAGATTTTTTTAAAGCTGGTGGATATCAAATTTTTCCTCCTCCTTTGCACGTCTCCATTGCTTCTGAGAGTCTTTTTTGTTCTTTATCATGGTCCTCATATTCAACTTTTATCCATTCTGCCCAAATAACAGATTTTCTTCCCTGGCCTCTCTATAGTTTCAGTGGTAGGAGGAATCTACATATCCTTCACAAATCATTTTATGAGAAATGCATAGAATGAGAAAGCCTAGAGTTGAAGACCTTCTCCTATTCCTTTTATTAAAAACAAAAACAAGCCAGGTGAGGTGGCCCATGCCTGTAATCCCAGCGCTTTGGGAGGCCGAGGCAGGAGTATCACCTGAGGTCAAGAGTTTGAGACCAGCCTGGCCAACATGGTGAAACCCTGTCTCTACTACAAATACAAAAATTATCTGGGCCTGGCTCATGCATGTAATCCCAGCTACTCAAAAGGCTGAGGCATGAGATTCGCTTGAACCTGGGAGGCAGAGATTGCAACGAGCTGAGATCAACTATTTTACCCAATACAAAGTTTCCTTCAATGGAATAGAGATTAGTTTGTTAATAGCTGTGAATTTAGGGAATTGTAGGAATTAAGAAAGCAATGAAAGTTCTTTTGCATATATCTACACATATACATAATTTATATAATCTAAGTGTGTGTATGTATGTGTATATGCTACTATACATATGTTTTCCTCTTAAGTGAACTCCTAATTTACTATGGTATATTGAAGATATAAACATTATTTTGCTTATCTTCTTAAACCCTTTCAGACAACTAAAAATACTTTAAAATAGATCTGCAAGGATGAAGAGAACTGGAAGAAACAAACAAAATATTGGAATCTTGTAAGAATATAGATAGGTGGGAACTGACTTAATGGCACTAAGCAAGCTGAATCCCAACTTTGTGGTTGGTAAAGCTGCAAACCTTATTTGTACACAGTTTCCTCAGATAAATTAGCAATACCAAGTACCTCAGGAAATGAAAATGAAAATAACAGCGATTACTAAAATATGGAGGCCTGTTGAAAATTATGTGCAAAGTCAATAAATTGCCAGATCCCTTCTCTTATGCAACCCTGGTAGAAACCTGCAGATTTATTCTTTCAGGACACAGCTAAACCATATGGAATCTGGAGAGTACTGGAAGCTGAATGCCATAAAAAGCAGCCCTCTACCGCAGTGCATTCCACCCCAGCCTGTGGCTGGAATGTTGAAAGCCATAATCTTAGCCATCAGGCAGATTATTCAGATTCTTCTTTGAAGAACTTTTTATGTAAAATTGGGAGTTCCCAATTTTTAGGAGTTCCCTAAAAATGATTCACTCAGGTCACTCACAGGAAAGGTGATGGTTAAAAAACCTTACTCAGTGCTCAGAAATTCTAAGTCAGATTTTCAATGTCCTTTTCTTAACCAAGAACAAAAAGCCAGCATTAACTGGGCATGTGAGTAAACCCTCTAACATGAAAGATAAGACCAAAATAAACAAACAGATTAAAACAATGTGAAATGAGTCAATGCAGTTAAAAAATACTGTAAAAACACAACAGAACAAAACCTGTAATTTATATCCTCAGAGAAATGAGATAATAGCCAATATATGAAATTAAAACAAAAGGAAACTTTATAAAAATCAATGATATAACAGATAGGAGAAAAAAATGTAAAACAACATAGACATCACTTCCAGAATTCCAAAGTCCAAATAATAGAAGGTCCAGATGGAGAGGGAAGGAAAACAGATGGTAGGAAATAATTAATAAAATTATTAAAATATTTCCCAGAACTGAAGGACATGAATTGCCAACTTGAGAGAGTTCACCCAGTGCCCAGTAAAATGAATTAGAATAGACACATACCATGACACACTGTAACATTTAAAAATATTGAAGACAAAAACAATTTGCTACAAGCCTCCAGAAAGAAAAATAAAATGCTCTATCATACAAAATGGATTAGGAATTAAATTTGATTCTGACTTCTCAGCAGCAACAGGGAAATCTAGAAGGCCATAAAGCAGTATACAATTCTGAGGGAAAGAAATCTGTGCTGATTATGGCCCTAGCCTTGCTCTCCTTTTCATGCCCTGATTCTGAGTCAGCTACCAATATGTTTTTCTCCCCCAAGATGTATTTCTGCTTTAGCATGCTCCTCAGCACTGGAGGTAAGCAATGGCAAATTTAGAAGCCAAAGATCAGCATCTCTCCTTCTCCTCATATACATGTGCTGTACTTTTTGGTGTCTGGCCCACAATTCAGCCCTGCCAGTTGCCCTGCTTATTGAACTATTCCTGAACTTTCAGATATTCCAATGAGGTTTTCCTCTGACATCATCTCACCTTTCTACCAACATGTCCAGTTTCTTTGTCTAACTACCATTCATCATATAGGTCTCATCTTACATGACTTCTCATTTAAGAGACCTTCCTTTACACTTTTCCTTTATACTCTTCCTTACATCACTTTAATATTAAAGTGGATCCCTTTCACCACCACTATTCATCAAAATCAATGTACTTTTGTAGAACTCTGTGTTTTCTCTGCATAACACCTAAAAAATTGTGATTAGAGAGCAACTAGTTTAAATATTTGTTTACTATTGACACTCAATAAATCTGTGTTCCAAGAGAGCCAAAGGTCCATCTTTTTGTTCAAAAACTGTATCATCAGTAACTAGCAGAGTCTCTGGTGATCTTGATAAGGGCATAAGTAAATGCTTCATACATTAATTTATTTATTTTATGCAAAAACAATAGAAAATTTATTATCAAATTTCACTAAAATTTAAAATATTTTACAGTTTTATAGATGTATGCCATTTAAAAGTTATATATAAACATATAGGTAGATACGGATATCCAGCAAAAATGATTCTTTTAAAATACGATAAATTGGGCAGAGAATTGTTTCTATGAGAAATATTATGTAAAAAATATGTCATAAGAAACACTGGTGTACATCTTCATCTTTTTTGTATGATGGTTAATTAAAATAGATACAATTGGGAGGTTGGAATAGTAAAATTTCCAATGCTGAAAAATAATAAATTGGTCAAATAATGTATAGTTTATAAAATTTGGCATCCTAAAGAAATATTGGAATGTATATTACATATCGAAATAATTGCCTTTGATTTCTACTTTGTCAGAGCACTTGGTTATAAGATCCTTTTAATAATTTATTAGCTGTATTCTTATGAATAAGCATTATCTTTATTTTAAACTTTTCTGTATAGGGAACTGGTTATCCTTAACTTATCCTTAAATTTAAGTATTTTTTTAAATTGGTGACATAAGGCACGGAACAGTTTTCCAGCATCTAATGTTAATTAGCTTATTAATCAATAATTTAAAAATCGTATTTGTTGCTTTAGTCCTCAGTTAAAAGGGCAATTAGCATAAAAATATATTTAGAGGAAAATGTAGTCACAGAGAAAGAATGACATTGAGTATAGTATATCACTTTTCTGGTTTTAACTAACACCATTAGTTACATTATCCAAGAAATGCAAAGGATGTTAATAAAATAATTTAATTACCATATTGTACTACGTGCCACTATTTTCTATATTGGCAAGCAAATTATAAAAACATTCAATAATAAGGAAGACTCATTTAAAAAATAAGTTTCTCTGATTTTCTTAGAATAATTTTAAAATCTCTCCACGTATTAAGTTGGAACAGTGAGCAAAAAATATAATGATTAAAAGGCATATTTTTGCTTATATTATGGTAATTATGACTTGAAATCATATTGAAATATTTGTAAATATAACAGCTTTCTTTTACTCTCTGTATATTACATTCTTTAGAATATTTTTCTTTATTTAAGTCCCAAATAATTAAAATCAGATTTATTTCTGTTTTAAGGTTATCTAAGCAGTGGTTTTAGTGTTTTCTTCTTGATAACCTGTAGCTGATTCTCATGCACTTTGCAATCAGGCTCATTAAACTGGCTGACACACTTCATAACTCTGGCTTGAAAATGATCAAATAATGAGAAGGACTATAGAGGAGAAATTTATTTTTGTTACAAAAGGGAAAAGTATAGCAATTCTTATTACCAGTTCAGACAGTTTAGTTTCATTTGACAGGAAATAAGGTGTCATTCTGAATTACTGAACAAGCACTAACATGAGGATAACAGTGAATCAAAAATGTTTATTTTAAAGCTATGTCCGGCATCATGCTACCTGACTTCAAACTATACTACAAGGCTACAGTAACCAAAACAGCATGGTACTGGTACCACAACAGAGATATAGATCAATGGATCAGAACAGAGCCCTCAGAAATAACGCCACATATCTACAACTATCTGATCTTTGACAAACCTGACAAAAACAAGAAATGGGGAAAGGATTCCCTATTTAATAAATGGTGCTGGGAAAACTGGCTAGCCATATGTAGAAAGCTGAAACTGGATCCCTTCATTACACCTTATACAAAAATTAATTCAAGATGGATTAAAGACTTACATGTTAGACCTAAAACCATAAAAACCCTACAAGAAAACCTAGGCATTACCATTCAGGACATAGGCATGGGCAAGGACTTCATGTCTAAAATACCAAAAGCAATGGCAACAAAAGCCAAAATTGACAAATGGGATCTAATTAAACTAAAGAGCTTTTGCACAGCAAAAGAAACTACCATCAGAGTGAACAGGCAACCTACAGAATGGGAGAAAATTTTTGCAACCTATTCATCTGACAAAGGGCTAATATCCAGAATCTACAATAACTCAAACAAATTTACAAGAAAAAAACAAACAACCCCATCAAAAAGTAGGTGAAGGATATGAACAGACACTTCTCAAAAGAAGACATTTATGCAGCCAAAAAACACATGAAAAAATGCTCATCATCACTGGCCAGCAGAGAAATGCAATCAAAACTACAATGAGATACCATCTCACACCAGTTAGAATGGTGATCATTAAAAAGTCAGGAAACAACAGGTGCTGGAGAGGATGTGGAGAAATAGGAACACTTCTACACTGTTGGTGGGACTGTAAACTAGTTCAACCATTGTGGAAGTCAGTGTGGTGATTCCTCAGGGATCTAGAACTAGAAATACCATTTGACCCAGCCATCCCATTACTGGGTATATACCCAAAGGACTATAAATCATGCTGCTATAAAGACACATGCATACATATGTTTATTGCGGCACTATTCACAATAGCAAAGACTTGGAACCAACCCAAATGTCCAACAATGATAGACTGGATTAAGAAAATGTGGCACATATACACCATGGAATACTGTGCAGCCATAAAAAATGATGAGTTCATGTCCTTTGTAGGGACGTGGATGAAACTGGAAATCATCATTCTCAGTAAACTATCGCAAGGACAAAAAACCAAACACCACATGTTCTCACTCACAGGTGGGAATTGAACAATGAGAACACATGGACACAGGAAGGGGAACATCACACTCCAGGGACTGTTGTGGTGTGGGGGGATGGGGGAGGGATAGCATTAGGAGATATACCTAATGCTAAATGATGAGTTAATGGGTGCAGCACACCAACATGGCACATGTAACAAACCTGCACATTGTGCACATGTGCCCTAAAACTTAAAGTATAATAATAATAAAATAAAAACAAAACAAACAAACAAAAAAGAAATGTCCAAAATGTCATCAGTGATATTAGTAAAGGATGTAGCTCCATGAGCCCATCTTACCACAGAAACACCAAAAAGTCAAGCATAAACTGTCAGAATAATCTTTAGATAGCTCCAAAAAATAATCAAAACTGCTAACAAACTAAGAGAATGCTAAGTCAAGAAAAAGGCAAATTAAAAATGGTACAAAAGTTTTGCTACATTTTTACTTACCTTAGGACTCCCCCTTTCCCAGCTCAGCAGTGGTGCTGAAGATATAAGCCCATGATTTCAGAAATTCTGGCTCTAACAATAGCTGAAAATTATTACCAGTTATTGTAAGAGCCAGAATTTCTAAAAAATTCTATCCTCTAATAAAGTTTTCAATAACTGAGAATTATTTTCAGGATTTTAAAAGCAGATTTTAGCAAGCAGAAAACATAATTAGAAAATTTGAAGGTAAGTCAATTGAAATTATCCAAGTTGTTGAGTAAAAATTTTAAAAAATTGACAAAAATGAACAAGCCTTATGAGATCTGTGGAATGCCATCAAAATACACTATCTGCACAATGGTAGTCCCAGAAGAGGAGAGAGAAAAAAAGAAGGAAAATATTTGAAAAATAATAAGCAAAATCTCCCCAAATTTGATAAAATACATTAATTTACATATCCAATGAACTTTCTGAAGGACACAAAAACATCTGCACTGAGCCCAATTATAAAGAAACTTTTTACAAAGCAAGAATCTTGAAAACAGAAAGAAAAAACTTGCTCTATTCAAAAAAAAAATTCAATGCAAATAACAGCTGATTTTTAAGCAGAAAACATGGAGGCCAGAGGTAGTTGGAAGATAAGTTTAACGTGCTGCTATAAAAATCATGTCCACAAATAATTCTGTATCAGATAAAACTACCTTTTGAAAATGAAATTGGAAAGGAAACATTTTCAGATAAAGGCTGTGGGAGTTTGATGCTAGTAGACCTTCACTCCAAGAAGTGCTAAAGGGAGATTTTGTGTCAGAAATGAAAGGACTCTAGACAATTACTCAACGCAACATGAAAAAAACAAAACAAAAAAACAAAAAACACTGGTAAAGGCAACTACATAGGTAAATACAAAACCAGTATTATTGGACTGAGAGTAGTAGTTCCTTTTTTTGTTTTTAATTATGTCTTAAGGAAAAGCAAAACCCAATAATTTTAAATATATATTAATGTGCATTCAATATATAAAGATGTAATTTGTGAAAACAACATAAAGGGAGAGCAACGAAGCTGTACAAAAAAGTGTTTTAGTATATACTATTAAGGCTATGATGATACAAATTGAACTAAATTGTTATAAATGTAAGAGTTTAATTTTTAAAATTGGGGGAAGCACTAAGAAAATATCTAAAAATATACATAAAAGGAAATGAGAAGTAAATGAAAACAGTATACTATAAACATTAATTTAACACAAAATAAGGCAATAATGGAGAAAACTGAAGAACAAAAATATATAAGATGTACGAAAAATAGAGAAGCATATCTTCCTTACCATTAATTATTTTAAATCTAAATGGATTAAAGTCTCATTCAAAAGGAAGGGATTGGCAGAATGGATAAAAATGGTGATTCAATTTTATATGCTGTCTACAAGTAGTTTGCCTTAGGTTGAAGTAAAAAATCAGCTGAAAGTGAGAATATGAGAAAATATTCTCTGTAAGTAAGCAATAACCAAAAGAGAGGGTTATATGATTATTAGACAAAATACAATAAATCTAAAATTGTTACAAAAGACAAATAAGAACATTATATATTGGTAAAAGGATGAATTCACCAAGAAGATATAATACTTACAAACATATATGCACCAAATCTCAGAGCCCTAAAGTGATGAAGGGACCTTGGCAGCACTGAAGACAGAAATTTGCAGTTCTAGTTGCAGACTTCAATAACTCACTTAGAATACTGGAATAAGCAACTATATAAAAAATAATGAAATAAAGAACTTTCCAAACACTGTCAACCTAATAGACCTAATAGACATGTAAGAAAAACTTCACCTCAAACAGTAGAGTATGCATTTTTCTCAAGTGCACAGAAAACATTTCCCAGGATATGTTAGGCCACAAGACAAATCTCAATACTTGTATTTTAAAATATTCAATTAAAAAATTAAATGGTACAAGGTAACTTCCTCAGCACCAATGAAATAAAATAGAAATAAATAAGAGAAAAACCTGGACTATTCAGAAATGTAGGAATTTAACAACATATTCTTAAACAATCATGGCTCAAAGAAGAAATCAAAAGAGATTTTAGGAAATACTTAGAGACAAAGAAAATAAAAGCATAACATGCTGAATTTTATGAGATGAAGAGAGGGAAAACTAAGAACTCATAGCTGTAAATGCCTACATTAAAAAGAAGGAAGATCTCAAATCAATAACTAACTATACATCTTAAGAAACTAGAAAAAGCAAAACAAAACCAAATCCAGTAGATGGAAAGAAATAATAAAGATTAGGACAGTAATAAATCAGAGAATAGAAAAAAAATAGAGAAAATCAATTAAACCCAAGTTGGTTCCTTGGAAAGATCAACATAATTGACAAAAATTTAGCTTGACTCACTAAGGGAAAAAATTAAACAGAAGAATCAAATTATTAAATTCAAAAGTTAAAGGGGGATCATTAGTATAATCTTACTGAAATAAAAAGGATTACTGAAATAACGGATAAAGAGACTAAATCAGTAATCAAAGACCTCCCAATCAAATATAGCCCAGGAGCTCATGATTGCTCCTGTTACATCTACCAATTATGAGGAAGAATTACTCAATTCTTAAACTATTCCAAAAATGGAAAAAAGGAGAACATGCCCTAACTCATACTATGAAGCCAAACCCTACAGACCAATATTCTTTATGAATATAGATGCAAAATCTTAATCCTTGTTCTTGATCTCAATGTTTTTACCTAAGACATTGGTGTCCATTTTTCACCATTTCTAGTAAACACTGCACTAAAAGACCTAGACAAAGCAATTGGGAGAGGGAAGGCATAAAAGGCACTTAAATTGGAAAGGAAGAAGTAAAACTGTCATTATTCACATATGACATGATCTTATATGTCAAAATGCTAAATAAACCATAAAAATCAATTAGTGTTAACAAGCCAATTTGGCAAAGCTGCAGAACACATTATCAACACTGAGAAGTCTATTGTGTTTCTACAAATTAGTGATACATAATACAAAATGGAAATGGAATTAAGAAAACCATCCCATTTACAGTAGCATGGAAAAGAATAAAACATCTAGGAATAAATTTAAATGAGAAGGTACAAGTCTTGTACATCGAAAATTATAACACTGTATAAAAAAATCAAATTACCTATCAAAATGAAAGAAAATCCTATGCTCATGGATTTGAAGACTAAATATTAAGACTGCGATACTACCCCAAATTTTCATTATAGCTTTCTAATAGTAATATATTATTATATTTTGATAGTTTTGATGTTAAGAAGTTTGCTTACAAACAGTATACTTGTCATTAGTTTTAAGATCTTCTGGCTATTTTTGTAGTTTTAACATAATATGATTAATTATGAATTTGTTTCCATTTATTCTGCTCATGTTATTTTAATGATTACTCAAGTGACTGGTATTTAATTCTGATAAATTATTGACTCGTGTTTCAGAACTCCTATAAGTTTCTTATTGGACTTTTACATCAGAACCACTGTATCTTTTTTCTTTTTTTTTTTTTTTTTAGATGGAGTCTTGCTGTTGCTCAGGCTGGAGTGCAGTGGTGCAATCTCAGCTCACTGCAAGCCCCACCTCCAAGGTTCATGCCATTCTCCTGCCTCAGCCTCCCGAGTAGCTGGGACTACAGGCACCCACCACCACACCCGGCTAATTTTTTGTATTTTTAGTAGAGACGGGGTTTCACCGTGTTAGCCAGGATGGTCTCGATCTCCTGACCTCGTGATCTGCCCGTCTCGGCCTCCCAAAGTGCTAGGATTACAGGCGTGAGCCACTGCGCTCGGCCCATAACCGCTGTATCTTTACCTGCTCTGTTAATATATTATTTTCTTTTCCATTAAGTTCTCAGACAAATTGTTGGCTTCCTTTTTCCACTGCCTTGAGTTGCTGGATAAAGTTTTCCTAGTTCTCTGTTGATAGGTAGAGCAGCAATTTAAGGCTCGTGTTTCTGCAGGGTTCTAACATAATTTCCAACCTTTTAATGTGTAAATTAATTACCCCTTTCTCTGCAATGCCAATGCTCAGCCTTCAAGTTCTATCTGGATACGAAACTCTGCTGAGTTATCTAGCTTCAGCTTGCATTTAATTATGAAATTGGATGTATTTATAGCTAGAAGTTGCTTGTTGATAACAACATATGCTACTATTTTGCAAGAAGATTCTAGCATTTAAATATAGTTATCATCTTACTGGTAAATCCTAATGTGAACTCCCAATGGTCTTCTGTGTTGGCTCCGGATTCATGTTAACATATATTGCCAGTATAAAAAAAATCTATTTTACATTTATAATTAAAAATTAGAAAAAAACTTAAAAAAACTTAAAAGACTAAAACTTTATTTTTAAATTTATTTCATAAAGTGAAACATGGTTCACATTATAAAAATAATATAATGGTGAAGTGTAATTGAGTAACTGTTGGTTAATTAGAAAAGAATACAAGCAGACATAAACAATATACTATATACTTTAGCCAAGCAAGGTCAAATGATGTCAGACTATGCTATGATATTATTCATCATAGAGTTGTACAGAGAAACTGGATAGAAAATCACGTTATAAAAAGTTGCTATATATATATGTATATGTATATTTTAAACTCAATATCTTTATCATAGTAACATGTATCATACATGCATTTAAAGTAATTGTTTGGTTTTAGTAAAACAACACCTCTTAAGGTAAGACAATGGTGTAATTTTTGATATTACTAGCTTTATAGTTTGGTTAGTATTTAATTTATAATTTTGTTTGTTTTTTATGCATTTAGAATAGTTATTCATATATGAAGTTTATAATTAACTATAGATTTGTATTAAAATATAATAATTTAGGTGAACATTTATAATATTCAAAGGCCCCTTAATAACTTTAATATGTAAAGTAATATTTATATTTTATATTCATTTTGGGAAAATCTACCTAGAAAATTTTTAGGATTGCATAATCTCAGAAAATACATGACAGCAGAAGATTCATACAGTAAGTGTTTTATTATCTCAGGTAGTATACACTGGATGAATTAAAGGTAAAAGGTAAGCATCTCAGTCTACTTATAATAATTCTATGTAAGTGTTATTTGCACTGGCTATCAGCCACAAAAAAGGAAAACTTCTTCCTCCTGCTCTTTTCTTCCACTGCCCAGACAAATACTATTTATACTAAATTTCAGGCTAATCATTTTTTTGTGTGTGAATTAAGCTCCACATGGATCTAATTGCAACTTGTAAAGTTGTTTTGTGAAAACATGTGTTATATGTTGCATGCTATAGTTGAGAACTCTATAAATAATTCAGGGATTGACTGCACATAAGGATTTGATATGTTATCATAGATTTTCTCTAGATCCTTTTATTGAGCTAGCATGAAAGAATATGTAGGTTTACAATAAATGTGATCACATAAAATTAATTACTAGGCCAGGAGCAGTGGCTCACGCCTGTAATCCCAGCACTTTGGGAGGCCGAGGCAGTCGGATCACGAGGTCAGGAGTTCGAGACCAGCCTGGTCAATATGGTAAAACCCCGTCTCTACTAAAAATACAAAAATTAGCCGGGCGTGGTGGCATGCACTTGTAGTCCCAGCTACCGGGGAGGTTGAGACAGGAGAATTGCTTGAACCTGGAAGGT
This sequence comes from Nomascus leucogenys, assembly GCF_006542625.1. NCBI lineage: Eukaryota > Metazoa > Chordata > Mammalia > Primates > Hylobatidae > Nomascus > Nomascus leucogenys. Next base: position 82,458,097 of record NC_044387.1, read on the forward strand.
GGAGGTTGCAGTGAGCCAAGATGGCACCATTGCACTCCAGCCTGGGCAACAGAGCAAGATTCTGTCTCAAAAAATAAAGAAGGAAGGAATACATTCAATATGTTGTAGCAGAGTAAGGTAACTATACTTAAAAAATGTACTCAGGTGGTGCACACCTTAAATATCCAACTTGATCACTACACATTTATATGTATGTGTAAAAATTTATCATGTACCCCATACATTTGCACAAATAAAAAATGAGAATTCTTTAGAAAACTGTCTTATTATAATTATAATTTAAATTTTCCTAATGATTTTTTTCTGGTTCTGACCAACAGTATTGCATATTCATTTGCATAAAATGACATGGTATATATTTCCACAAAAAATAAAAAAGAAGTTTGTCTATGATTTCTTTATTGACTCACCACATATTTTTTCCTATACACTATAAAGTAAACCATATTTCAAATTTCTTTGTCAGAGTAGTTATAAGCCGGTCTCATATGTTCATTCATTAACATTTTAAAAAGTGATGATTCTAAACTGTACATTCTCCAGTCTTGTCTGGTGACTTGTGAACTTTGAGTCACAGTGATTAATTTTGTATCCATTAATTGCTGTCCTTCTCCCACCTACTTCTGTTATTATGGCTTCAGAAGACATAAAGCTTTAAAGTTACTCAGTTATGTTAAACAGTGAGCAAATCCGTATCATCTATAATGTATAATTATGTTTGCCATTATGCTGAAAGTCATAAATTATTCTTATTCTTATTGTTTTGCCTTTGGGGGAAGGATGCCATCAAGGCAATGGTGCCTAGGGACCACAAAGTCATAATCCAGCCCTGATTGAGAACTTTTGTCTGTTTTGAACTTCATGTAAATGAAATCAATCACACAATATGTATTTTTTTGTGCCTGTCACCTTTCATTCAACATCATATGACTAGCAATCATTCATGTTGCTCTTTTGTTTTTCATGGTGAGCATTATTCCATTGTATGACAACATCAATATTTGCTTACCTATTCTCCTGTTACTTCAGTTGTTTACTACATGGGGATAATATGAATAAAGCTGCTAGGAACATTCATGGACACATATTTTTGTGGAAGTATGTTCTCATTATTCTTGTGTAAACACTTCGAAGTGGAATTTCTGGGTCATAAGACAGTTAATTTTGTAATACACTGTCAAACTGAAACTTTTATTTAAAGTGGCTTATTATATTACACTCCCACATGTGAGTGCCACCTGTTAAATCTTAGACTTGCCATCTCTTTTGATTTTAGCCACTGTAGTGGATGTGGCATGGTATCTTACTGTTGTGTTAATTTTAATTTTCCCAATGAAAAATTATATTGAATACCTTTTAATGTAATAATTGATAATGAAATTTTCATTTTTCAAAGTTTTAGTTCAAGTCTTTTTTTGTCCAGATTTATTGGATCTGATACCATTTTATACTGAATTTTAGAAGTTTGTTATGTAGACATTTGGCAGATATATGTAGTGTGTGTGTGTGTATGCGTGTGTGTGTGTGTGTATCTTATTCTGTTACTGCTTGTGGTTTGCCTATGCCTATTAAATTCCTCAAAAGAACCTTCTGATGAGTAGAATTTTTATTTTTTAAAGTTCTATCTTTTATTTTTTTATTGATGTTGCTTTTTGTGTGCTGTGTAAGATTTCTCTGCCTATTTCAAAATTGTGAAGCTAATTTTATATGCTTTTTCTAGAGGCTTTAAGATTCCACACTTTATGTTTTAAGACTATGATACATCTTGAGTTAATTTTTATTCATGGAATGAGTTGAAAGGTTGAAATTCTTTTTTCACCCTATAATCATCTTCCCCAGACATATGTGTTTTAAATACTTTCCTTTTCCCATGTGATTAATTGGTGCATTGGCCCAAAGTTATGAATGTGTAGATTTATTTTCAGATTCCTCATACTGTTTCCCACATAAATATCTATTTTTTTATTGCTGTAGCTTTGTTATAAGTTTTGGAGTCAGATAATATGAGGTTTAAATCATTTTCTTTTATTTCTTCATTATATGTTTTTTCAGAATACTTTGGGCTAGTCTAGATCTGTTGAATTTCCACGTTTTTTAGAATCATATTGAAAGCTCTACCAAACAAAGTCTTCTAGAATTTTGACTGGAATTCAGTTAAATTTATAATCAATTTGTGACAAAAGGGCAACCTAACAATATTCAGTTTTCAAATCCATGATTTGGTGTGCCTTTCTATTTATTTAGGCTTTCCATAGAGAGATCTTTTAACAGCTTTTCTTATACTTATATTTAGGTATTTGATGTTAAAGCCATTTTAAATGTTATTTTACCTTATTTTATTTTCTAATCTAATCAAGAAAGAAATAGAATGCTGAGTATGGTGGCTCACACTTGTAATCCCAGAGCTTTGGGAAGCCAAGGTGGCAGAATCGCTTGAGTCCAGGATTTCGAGGCCAGCCTGGACAACATAGCAAGACCCTGTCTCTACAGAAAATTTAAAAAAAAAAAAGCAGCTGGGTGTAGTTGTGTGCACTTATAGTCCCAGATACTTGACAAGCTGAAGCTGGAGGATTGCTTGAGCCTGGGAGTTTGAGGCTGCAGTGAAATGTGATCATATCAGTGCATGCCAGCATGAGCAACAGAACAAGATCCTGTACCTAAAGAAATGAAAAAAAAAAAATTGAAAAAGAGTGATGAATCCTGGCTCTGTACAGCTTTTTAAATTATTGTTATTTTAATAATACTTACAGTGCAAGTCAGATGGAGAGAAATTTTTTCAGCTCGTTTCCAATTTCTGACGGACATTTGCTACACTTTGAATTCTACATGAACAGATTTTTTTTCTTTTTTTTTTTTTTGGAGACAGAGTCTCGCTTTGTCGCCCAGGCTGGAGTGCAGTTCAAGCCATTCTCCTGCCTCAGCCTCCCCAGTAACTGGGATTATAGGCACCCGCCACCACGCCCAGCTGATTTTTCTATTATTAGTAGAGATGGGGTTTCACCATGTTGTCCAGGTTGGTTTTGAACTCCTGACCTCAGGTGATCCGCCCCCCTTGGCCTCCCAAACTGCTAGGATTGCAGGTGTGAGCTACTGTGCCTGGCCTGATGAACAGAATTTAATTATTGAATTTGTATTCATGTATAATGTATTTATTCTTGAAAAAATCTTATTCCATCATATTGACTTCCATTCTTTCTGACAAGAATTTAGTGATTTTTAAAATTATTTCCAGTATGCCCTGTGGCTATTTTCTCTCGCAGCTTGTATTAATTTCCCATTGATGCTGTGACAAATTACCACAAATGCAATGGCTTAAAACAGCACATGTTTACTCTCCTACAGCTCTGGAGGTTAGAAGTCTGAAATGGTCTCATTAGATTGAAATCAAGGCATTGGCAGGGCTGTGTTCCTTGTGGGAGGTTCTAGGGGAGAATCTGTTTCCTTGCCTTTTTTCAGCTTCCACACGCTGCCTGCATTCCTTAGCGTGTGGTTCTTTCTCTGCCTTCAAAGGCAGCAGCATAGCACCTTCAAATACTCTCTGTTCTTCCCCCGCTTTCATTTTCTCCTTCTTTGGCTGTCATTCTCTTGTCTCCCTCTTTTCCTTTTAAGGGCCTTTGTAATTACATGGGGCCCACTTGGATAATCCAGAAAAATCTCCCCATTTCCATATCCTTCACTTAATCACATCTGCAAAGTTCCTTCACTCATGTAAGAATTCGGAGAGGAATATCTTTGGGGAGCTACTATTAAGTCTACCACGCGCTTTTTAAAAATCTTCTCTTTATCTTTGATTTTCTTTAGTTTTACTTTAACATACCTGAGTGTGGCTTTCTTTTTTATTTTCTATATAGGGTTTTCTGAACTTCTTGATTCAATGGTTTACTGCATTTTACCAGATTTTAAAAATCTTGGCAATTATGTCTTCAATTTTTTTCCTGGTCCAATCCCTTTCTTTCCTCCTTTTTGAACTTCAGTTTACATATGGTAGAACATTTCTTATTGTTCCACAGATTTCAAACGTATTGTTTATAGTAATTATTATAATGTATTTTTTCTATATGTTTGTTTGCACCATTGTTATTTATCAGTATTTAATTTCAGGGATTCTTTTCTCTCTTGTGTTCATGTTTCTGATAAGTCCAAGCTAAAAGGGTTTTTTTTTAAAAAAAAATAACATTTACATTTGGATTTTTAACAAATAATTGGAATTCTCTGCTTTAATTCCTCATCTGCCCACTCAAGTTGTTTCATTTCTACTACATCTTTTAACATATTTATTGCAGATATTTAAAATTCTCCATCTGGTAAATCTAAGATATTTCTACATTTGCTTCTATTAATTGTTTTGTCTCTTGATGATTAGTTACAGTTTATGACTCATTTGTATGTCTCAAAATTTTTAAAAATTAATGAGATAAATAATATCTTCAGTGATGGCACATTCATTTTTGGGGGGGCAATAATGTGAGTTTCTGAGTCAATACATCTGTTTTGAAATAGTTCTGAGCTGGACTACTGATTCAGTTAGAATGAATTCAGTGCTGATGAGGCACATTCTCTTCAGCAGGACCTGGGATCTTAGTACTAAGGATACTCAAAGAATTTATTTTTGCTTTACAGCACAGCTGCCAACATTCTTTAGAATGTTTTAACGTGGGAGACTTAACTCTTATCTATTTTAATTCCTGAGGAATTCTATTTGCTGTCCACTCTTATTCCTCAATTGATGGCATTTAGGTGCTGTCTTTTTCTGTCCTGCTGTCCTGAGCAATTATACCTTTGAAGGACTGCAGTTCAAGATTCAATAAAAGCTTAAAAAGACTTGGGAAAATTCCTCTCGACCTTCCCATCCTGCCCCTATCCTTGGTGCTGCAGTGCTTTGTACTCTGGAAAGTACCAGGTGCCTCCAGGCATCTTTCCCAGTTCATCTGCTGTGGCACAGCCTGTAGCAGCCAGGCCTCCTATTTCCCAGGGATCAGGAAGTTTACCTCCCATGAGTTCTGCTCTCCCTTCAGTGTTCTGAAACCACAGCTTACTGAAGGCACAGAATGCCTCACTTTGGTTCCTCTCAAATATCCTGACCTGTTCTCAGCCTACGATGGGCTCTAAGTGCCTCAAGGAAGCTCTCTTTATCCTCTTCTACTCTGTCTTTTAGCCTGCTGGCTACAGCCCAGGTTATTCGGTGAAGAATTTGGAAAGAGTTGTCAGGTAGATACACATCTGCTTGGAGATGGGGGCCCTTCAGGATTCTAAACAATCATGCCAGAAAATACTTGGCATTATTATTGTTGTTGTTGTCATTATTATTATTACTACTTGATATGGTTTGGCTGTGTCCCCACCCAAATCTCATCTTGAATTGTAGCTCCTGTAATTCCCATGTGTTGAGGGAGGGACCCAGTGGGAGGTAATCGAGTCATGGCGCCAGTGTTTTCGGTGCTGTTCTCATGACAGCGAATAAGTCTCACCACATCTGATGGTTTTATAAAGGGGAGATCCTCTGCACATGCTCTCTTGCCTGCTGCCATGTAAGATGTGCCTTTGCTCTTCCTTCATCTTCCACCATGATTGTGAGGCCTCCCCAGCCATGTGGAACTGTGAGTCCATTAAACCTCTTTTTCTTTATAAATTACCCAGTCTTGGGTATGTCTTTATTAGCGTGTAAGAACAGACTAATACACTACTACTATGACTACTGCTTCTGTTTTAATTTTAACTCATTTCTCTTAACCCTATTCTCTGGTCAATTTCTCCTTCAAGTATTCCACCAAGGTTAAAAGCAGTCAGAAATCTCTTCTCTACTAAAAAGGGTTTGTCTCTTTGAGGATTTTAGTTCATTAAGGTGTTTTACATCCCCAAACCTCTGCTGGGTTTTCTTAACAATGATATAGTCACTTCTCTGTCTTTTTATCATTATTAGAGTAAAAAGTACTATTATTTGCAACATTCTACATCTTAGAAGCAAAAGTATGTAATGCTTGATACTAAATGTGTACTAACTAATCCTGAACTAAAGAGATAGCTTTGAAATTAACCTAGTTATTAATATTTAAATTATTTGAGCGATTACATATATTATACATAATTGTATAACTAAATTTTAAATGTCAAATATCACAATATATTAAGATCTATTACTTTTGACTAAAAAGCTTTGTATGATACTTTGCTGCAAAATTGTTAAAATGTACTTTGAGATTTTAAAGTTACCTACTTTGTACCTATGAATTTCCATATATTATTATATCATTATATAAACAAATTTTTGTATGACTGTCTTTGCATAATTCTCAAGTATATAGATAAAAATACCTTCACATTTTATGAGAAAGAATTAGATGTACTATAAACAAATTCACTGATTCCTTAACTCACTTGAAATATTCTTCCAGGTATTGTGTCTTTACTCAGTGATGGTAATGAAAATATAAGTATCTAGATATAATATGATTAAAAATAATCTCTGAAAGAAGACAGCTTTCCAGAAATATAACTCGACAAATAACTAAGGGAGTTTAATAGTTATAAGTGGTTAAATAATGGAACTTTCTTTTAATGTGACACCATATGTTTCATCAGCTTTGATCAGACTGTTAGGTGTTCTCTCCCTTTTTGATAGAAAAAACTTTTGACACTTGTCAGACACAATCAATAGCTCTATTTTTTACCTTATTGGAAAAATATGCCTCAAGGGAACTAGGGATGAAAAGTGAGAGAGAAGATAAAAATCAGGACAGGGGAAATAAAGAAGGTGGAATATGATGCAATGGTTTTCAGGTAATCATTATAGACTAATTTGAGTTCAGCAGAAAATAGTTTAACTCATCATATAATAGTAAGAAAAATAATACTGCATGGTACCTTTAGCCAAAGCTTCAAAATATGTCTGAAACTTATAGTTAAGCTTTAATTTAGGTATCAGATAGCTTGTTAAAAAGTGTAAGAAATCATGTCTTATTTGGATTCACAAAATTGTTATGTAGTGAAGGCACGCCACCTGGCTTTGAAAATAAACATGGTTAGTATTTTACCTTAATATTTAAATTCAATACATTAATTAAATGTATTATTTTATTTAACAAATAGGTAAAGGATGCCAAAGCATGGTGCTAGACTGGAGAATAAACTAACGATTAGGGTATTAATTGAGACCTTTTAATTTCTATCAGGCCAGGTAAGTGAAATCTCACCATTAATTGCTTCTGAAATTATCATTATGTAACTCAACTTTAGTCATTATAGTCATAACTTTAAGAAATATCATTTTATTCTTAAAAACATAAAATTTATCATTACAAACATTCAGAAGGTACAAAAATATGATGGGTGTGTAGAGAACTAGGCATACATTAAATTATATGATCATTTACTATTGGCTGAAGGCATGGTTCCTTATCTTCATGAAGACAAGATACAATTCTTAGAAATGTTTTAGACATTTATGTTCCTGAAGGCCCTGAAGATAGACGGCTGGATCAAAGGATTATTTTAGTTCTTTTTCTCCCCTTAACAGTTATCTCAGGCAATCTAACTAGGTCCTTCAGAGCATATTTTCAAAATATGTCTGTTTGCTCTCTGTATTACAAGATTTGTATTCTGCAATATACTATACAAGTCTGTGAATTCAAGTGGCATACACAACTTCAAGAATAGTACTGTATGTTTGCTTAACTTTACAATTAGCCCATGTAAAACTTAGTAAGACTAGATAACTATAAAATATTATAAATATTATAAAACTTTTAAATGTATACCTTTAAATTTTAATTATATAGTCCATTAAGTTGTAATGAGTTATGGTGAAATAACCAGGAAAAAAATACTATAAAATATAGGGCAACTTGCTTTATGGGCAAGATATTTGTTTCATGAATATAGAAGATACATAATAGAGATTGCTACTTTATAAGTTGTATGCAACCAAATATAAACTCATTTCACTGATTAGTCACACATTTCATAGAATTTGCATACTTCTTTTAAGTAGATAAGCTATCTTTGCCTTGGTAAAGGCAAATAATCATTTTATATTATTTTAAATAAGATTACACAATTTTAGTTAGCCAAAGAATAAGCAAGCACATATTGTTTTCAATGAGAACAAATATTTTAAACCCAGAGGGAACAAAAAGCACAAAATAGCTTCAGTTTGTGTATCTCAGACCCTGCAATTATCCCACGGAGAATTTTCTTTTCAATGACTTTAAAATGTTTCTGTATAATTATAAGTTAGATAACTTGGTAAATTCTGGTAACAGCTTCCAAAAAATGCATTTAAATTTGAAATTGGTTTTGCCAAAGAGTAATTTATATCCATTGTGTAAAGACACAAATGCAAATGAAACAATTTTTGATTGGCTACACAACATAATATACTGAGATATTATATGCTAAATGGACCACAGAATAAGCATTCATTATTCAACAAAGTATTATGTATTAGAGGATAATGTTGCCAAATATTGCAATATATTACAAAATCCAGCTATTATTATAGATAAACCCTAGAATAACATGTAAAACAAAAAATGAAGATGTATCAAATTTTTTTAAAGGATTTGAATCACTAATGGACAGATCCACAATATACATTAATAATTAGAGTGTCATCTCAAATTCTAAAAGTGAAAAACAAGTGGCATTTTTCTTAATGTTAGCAAATAACTTTTTCAAATGAGAGTAAAGATATTCACACCCTATGAATCAAAATACATATAAAGCTATTAAAATTTTTTTAAGAGGCTATTTCAAAATTTCCGCAAAAAATCATGGACAAAAATGCCTCCAGTATTTTGCTATGTATAATTAGCACAGATAATTTTATGAACTAGTTGGAAATTAGTGCCTGCAGACTTTTATTTCTCTTCATCCCTTCAGACCACCCATTGCATATTGGGATATACCTGTAAAGTATGTGTGCATGTGTGTATGTTTGTAAAATATATCTTTACATTCTAAGTATGTATGTTTGTATGTATGTATTTACATGTGTATATGTCCATCTATCTATCACCTATCTGTCTATCATCTATCATCATGCTATACTTAGTTTCACATTCTAGTAAGGCAAGTTTGTCTTTTGTTCCTTCCTTCTTTTATCACATTTTTATTCACCTATACCAAACACATTGCATGCATCTGTCAGAACCAAAATCACTAAACACAGAACATTAAAATGTGTTTCAAATGTCTTTAGCAAATTAAAAATAATCACATAATAAACTAAATTGAAGATGGTCATAATAAATTCATATAATGTGAAAAATAATGTGGAATTTAAGGCCAGATACTAAATGGGAAAACAAGCAAAATTCAATGATAAAAGTTGTAATATAGAATAAAGTAATAATGACAACATGTTTCTGCATTGAAAAACACAATAAAATGCATGAGGGAAATTTACTGAGAAATGCAAACATTTAAAACAATAAATTGTACTCGCAGATTTTACTCTTATAAGACTTTTGTGCCATGTTGATATAAAAATGACTTGTTATATAATTTATGAGAAAAATTATGAAATGTATAATTTTCTATAGGTAATATTTATTTCTATACTTGTATAGATAGAGACAGAGTAACTGATGGAAAAACAATGTCCCCTACAGATAATGGACATCCTTCTTTTCCTTTTAAGGAACAGTAACAAAAATAGATTATGTACCTAAACACAGAGGAAATCTCAATGAAGCCAGAGGATAGTACTCTTCCATACCACATTCTTTGACCTTAAGGTAACAAAAAAGCAAATAAATAACAAAAGAATAACTCCAAAGTGTATAATGTGAACAAACAAAAATGTTTGAAATAAATCTTGTGCTAAATAAAAATAAAAACTAAAATAAGAATGTTTGAGAAATCAGTCCAAAGCAGTATCAATATATCCAATACTTATAGATGCAGAAACTCAACAGAAGAAAAAACATTAATCATCTTCTCATATGTTTCGATACTAAGCAGAACTCTTGAAATATATTAACCTTAGCATTTAGCATAACAAATCAAAAACTAAGGAACAAAATACATCAAAAGGTAATAGCAGTATGATACATGACTAGCAGCCTAGTTAAAAAGTATTGTCCTGTTCTTTGCAAACAGAGCCTTCCTTTGGAATGTGCAAGTGAGTCTAGCCTAGTATATTCAGCATCTGTAACCCTTGCAGTTTCAGTGACCATGTGACATGGGTTTGATTAATAATAACTAATGTAAAAATAAGACAATTAGAAGTTTTAACCAATAAAATAGAAGAGAACATTTTTTCAAGGAGAGAGGTGGTTTTTTTTTTTTAATTTTTGCTTTTTTGACACTTGTTCTTTACCCTTCTACATTCTTGGAACACTAAGACATGCCTAAACATGCAATAGTTCTGAGATTGTAAGAATGAGAATCACATGCTACTGATGGCAGAGAAAGAAATTAAGGGCATAGGATATTGACTGTCATAGTGAAGCTGTTGTACCAGTTACCCAATTTGCTTGTTATGATGAAAAAAAATCAAATTAAAAATCTAATTTTTCTTTAAACCTGTGCAAGATTTCTACTACAAGTTGCCAATTAAATACAGTAGAACTAAGGAAGGGATAAGTGCTGAAATAGCAATAAATGAATTTCAAAAGTAAACAGAATTATTACAACCAAGTTAGTTCTTTAGAAATGTAAGTAGATTGCCCAATTAAGAAATAAGAATAAATAAAAGAAAATATATACAAATAAGTTACAGAAAAATGCATGTACGACACATAAAATGGCTTTACACCTATTACATAAAAATAATAAAAAGCAAATTTTGTAAAGGTATGAAAGTCTTATCCAAAGCCCCACAATTAAAAAGAGCAATACTGATTTGACTACAAATAATTTTGTTATTTCTGTACTTCAAAAATTGTAGAAACAGAAAATATTTGCAACACACTAAAGACACAAAAGATTAGTATCTATTAGGTTGGTAAAGGCAAAAACCACAATACTTTGGCACTGACCTAAAACAGTATATAAATGATTTCTACAAACAAATGACAGCATATAACTTGGGGAAAATGATGCAAATGTCTCTGGAAAAATACTCGATAGAGGAAGAGATACGGGTTAATGTAAAAAAAGCTGAAACTCTCTATTAAAGATATATACAAAATAATGCAAACTGATGTTTCACCTAACAGATTGGCTAAAACTTCAAAAGTTTTAACAGTAACTGTTGAAGAAAATATATTTATTTAAAATATCTCAGATATTGATAATGCACATTTAAGTTGGTATTATTTAATACAGTGATGTGGTACTACCTTGCAAAATTTTAAATACATAAAATTTATAAGCATACTTTTAAAAAAAAGCTATTGAAAGAAAAAATAGTTCAGCTACATTAGCATAGCATAGGCTATTTATTGCAGTATGGTTTTTAATACTGAAAACTATGGAAAAGTGAGTAGTTAGGTAAAATATGCAGATGCTAACAAAAATAAATTAATTTTTATATACCAGTGTGCAAAGATATAAAGATCCTTGGGCTATAAAATGATGCTATTTATTTAAAACCCTGAAAATACATGGTGGTGATTTAATGGTTAGAGTGATTTTTTTTCAATGTTTAGTTATTTGGGCAAATATAATTTATATCTTCTACATAAAAGTATGTATCAATTCAAAGTTATAGCACCATAATTTTTGAATTAATTTAAATTAAATATTACACTCCTGCACAAAGTTTTATTATTCTCTCATTTTATAAATCACAGTTATAATAATTATACCCTGTCAGTCACAAAATAAGTAGGTAATATGTTTTGTTCATTCTTTTCTTTGCTTCTCTCTTTGGAAGTGGGGTGTTGTCTTTCGTCTGTTATTTTCTGTAGCTAATAGAATGTTAGAAATCAGGATAGAAGAAGAAACTTTAAAAATTCTTATTCTCCTGCTACTCTTGCTTCTTAATAAATGGAAATACGCCCACAACATCTTGCTGAAGGGGGGAGGCAGACATGCAGAAAGAGCCAGAGCCATCCCAGACCAGCCAAAACGAGTCCTTCTCCATTAAATATTGTATTTAAGATAAACATTATGCAGAATCCTCATTCTTCTTTTTTTAATTTTATTAGCTTTATTTGGGCATAATTGACATACCTAACTACACATACTTAAAGTATACAATTTAAAGCTTTTGCAGCCTTTTAAAAATGGTAAAGTTACAATTTAAAGCGTAGTTGTTGAGATCCATACACAGCTAGCTTGATTTTTCTTGCTTTGGGGGATTGTTGAGTTTCATGAACACGTTGATTTATAGTTTTTTCAAATTTAAAAAATAATTTTTGCTGGCAACCTCAACTTCAATTTCCAAGGTTCCTATTACATATATATTAGCTGCCTGAAGTTGTCCCACAACTCACTGATACTATTTTCTTCGCTATCTTGATCCTTGCTTTATTTTAGATAGTTTCTATTAGCATGTCTTCAATGTTACCAATTTTTTCTTCTACAGTGTCTGATCTGCTGTTTATTCTTCCATTTTATCTATCCTATCAGATGTTGTGGTTTTCAGTGGCAGAAGTTCATTTGTGGTTTTAGTTATATCTTCTATATTTCTAATCAATACATTAAATTCTTTGTGTAGTTTCTTAAACATGTAAAATAAGTTATAATATTTCTTTAATGTCCATATCTACTAATTCTATCATTGCTGTCATGTCTATGTTCATTGTAACTACTGATATCTCTTCACGTTTTGTGGTATACTTTCCTGATTCTTTCCATGTCTGCTGAATTTTGATTTGATAGAATGAATTGAAAATTTTACTTTCTTAGGTATTCCATATTGGTGTACTTCTATAAATATTATTGAGGGCATCGCAATGGAGGGGTTGACAGTAGATCAAATCCTGCAGAGGAAAAGATTGCTAACTTTGAAGCCATTGAAGACTCAGCTGAAGACTTGAGAAGTAATTTCCGTAGATGGTCTAGTATTTTTTGCTGTGTAGTACTTTCCTTTCCACTATTTTGTCCTTGAACCGTAGCCTTAGCCTTCCTAGATTCTCAGTTCTATCTCTTCAATTCAGGGAGACTGTTGCGCTCTTTCTAGGATTCTTCTTCCTATGTTATAGTCTGAAATTTCCTCGTCAATGACCTGGGGCAAGCATAGGTCCCATATTGCTGATTGCATGTTTCTCAGGGATCACTGTCCATTGTTCCTTGATACCTAATGTCTTAAACTATGTTTTATTTATTTATTTATTTTTATTATTATTATACTTTAAGTTTTAGGGTACATGTGCACAATGTGCAGGTTTGTTACATATGTATCCATTTGCCATGTTGGTGGGCTGCACCCATTAACTCGTCATTTAGCATTAGGTATATCTCCTAATGCAGTCCCTCCCCCCTCCCCCACCCCACAACAGTCCCCGGAGTGTGATGTTCTCCTTCCTGTGTCCACGTGTTCTCATTGTTCAATTCCCACCTATGAGTGAAAACATGTGGTGTTTGGTTTTTTGTCCTTGCGATAGTTTACTGAGAATGATGGTTTCCAGTTTCAGCCATGTCCCTACAAAGGACATGAATTCATCCTTTTTTATGGCTGCATAGTATTCCATGGTCTATATGTGCCACATTTTCTTAATCCAGTCTATTGTTGTTGGACATTTGGGTTGGTTCCAAGTCTTTGCTATTGTGAATAGTGCTGCAATAAACATATGTGTGCATGTGTCTTTATAGCAGCATGATTTACAGTCCTTTGGGTATATACCCAGTAATGGGATGGCTGGGTCAAGTGCTATTTCTAGTTCTAGATCCCTGAGGAATCACCACACTGATTTCCACAATGGTTGAACTAGTTTACAGTCCCACCAACAGTGTAGAAGTGTTCCTATTTCTCCACATCCTCTCCAGCACCTGTTGTTTCCTGACTTTTTAATGATGGCCCTTCTAACTGGTGTGAGATGGTATCTCATTGTGGTTTTGATTTGCATTTCTCTGATGGCCAGTGATCATGAGCATTTTTTCATGTGTTTTTTGGCTGCATAAATGTCTTCTTTTGAGAAGTGTCTGTTCTTGTCCTTCGCCCACTTTTTGATGGGGTTGTTTTTTTCTCGTAAATTTGTTTGAGTTCATTGTAGATTCTGGATATTAGCCCTTTGTCAGATGAGTAGGTTGCGAAAATATTCTCCCATTCTGTAGGTTGCCTGTTCACTCTGATGGTAGTTTCTTTTGCTGTGCAGAAGCTCTTTAGTTTAATTAGATCTCATTTGTCAATTTTGACTTTTGTTGCCATTGCTTTTGGTGTTTTAGACATGAAGTCCTTGCCCATGCCTCTGTCCTGAATGGTATTGCCTAGGGTTTCTTCTAGGGTTTTTATGGTTTTAGGTTTAACATGGAAGTCTTTAATCCATCTTGAATTAATTTTTGTATAAGGTGTAAGGAAGGGATCCAATTTCAGCTTTCTACATATGGCTAGCCAGTTTTCCCAGCACCATTTATTAAATAGGGAATCCTTTTCCCATTGCTTGTTTTTGTCAGGTTTGTCAAAGATCAGATAGTTGTAGATATGCAGCATTATTTCTGAGGGCTCTATTCTGATCCATTGATCTATGTCTCTGTTGTGGTACCAGTACCATGCTGTTTTGGTTACTGTAGCCTTGTAGTATAGTTTGAAGTCAGATAGCATGATGCCTCCAGCTTTCTTCTTTTGGCTTAGGATTGACTTGGCGATGTGGGCTCTTTTTTGGTTCCATATGAACTTTAAAGTAGTTTTTTCCAATTCTGTGAAGGAAGTCATTGGTAGCTTGATGGGGATGGCATTGAATCTATAAATTACCTTGGGCAGTATGGCCATTTTCATGATATTGATTCTTCCAACCCATGAGCATGGAATGTTCTTCCATTTGTTTGTATCCTCTTTTATTTCATTGAGCAGTATTTTGTAGTTCTCCTTGAAGAGGTGCTTCACATCCATTGTAAGTTGGATTCCTGTATTTTATTCTCTTTGAAGCAATTGTGAATGGGAGTTCACTCATGATTTGGCTCTCTGTTTGTCTCTTATTGTTGTACAAGAATGCTTGTGATTTTTCTACATTGATTTTGTATCCTGAGATTTTGCTGAAGTTGCTTATCAGCTTAAGGAGATTTTGGGCTGGGACAATGGGGTTTTCTAGATTTACAATCATGTCATCTGCAAACAGGGACAATTTGACTTCCTCTTTTCCTAATTGAATACCCTTTATTTCCTTCTCCTGCCTGATTGCCCTGGACAGAACTTCCAGCACTATGTTAAATAGGAGTGGCGAGAGAGGGCATCCCTGTCTTGTGCCAGTTTTCAAAGGGAATGCTTCCAGTTTTTGCCCATTCAGTATGATATTGGCTGTGGGTTTGTCATAGATAGCTCTTATGATTTTGAGATACGTCCCATCAATACCTAATTTATTGAGAGCTTTTAGCATGAAGCGTTGTTGAATTTTGTCAAAGGCCTTTTCTGCATCTTTTGAGATAATCATGTGGTTTTTGTCTTTGGTTCTGTTTATATGCTGGATTACATTTATTGATTTGGGTATGTTGAACCAGCCTTGCATCCCAGGGATGAAGCACACTTGATCATGGTGGATAAGCTTTTAGATGTGCTGCTGGATTTGGTTTGCCAGTATTTTATTGAGGATTTTTACATCACTTTTCATCAAGGATATTGGTCTGAAATTCTCTTTTTCGGTGTGTCTCTGCCAGGCTTTGGTATCAGGATGATGCTGGCCCCATAAAATGTGTTAGGGAGGATTCCCTCTTTTTCTATCAATTGGAATAGTTTCAGAAGGAATGGTACCAGTTCCTCCTTGTACCTCTAGTAGAATTCGGCTGTGAAGCCATCAGGTCCTGGACTCTTTTTGGTTGGTAAGCTATTGATTATTGCCACAATTTCAGAGCCTGTTATTGGTCTATTCAGAGATTCAACTTCTTCCTGGTTTAGTCTTGGGAGGGTGTATTTGTCGAGGAATTTATCCATTTCTTCTAGATTTTCTAGTTTATTTGCGTACAGGTGTTTGTAGTATTCTCTGATGGTAGATTGTATTTCTGTGGGATCGGTGGTGATATCCCCGTTATCATTTTTTATTGCATCTATTTGATTCTTCTCTCTTTTCTTCTTTATTAGTCTTGCTAGCAGTCTATCCATTTTGTTGATCTTTTCAAAAAAACAGCTCCTGGATTCATTAATTTTTTTTTCTGTCTCTGTTTCCTTCAGTTCTGCTCTGATCTTAGTTATGTCTTGCCTTCTGCTAGCTTTTGAATGTGTTTGCTCTTGCTTTTCTAGTTCTTTTAATTGTGATGTTAGGGTGTCAATTTTGGATCTTTCCTGCTTTCTCTTGTGGGCAGTTAGTGCTATAAATTTCCCTCTACATACCGCTTTGAATGTGTCCCACAGATTCTGGTGTGTTGTGTCTTTGTTCTCATTGGTTTCAAAGAACATCTTTATTTCTGCCTTCATTTCTTTATGTACCCAGTAGTCATTCAGGAGCAGGTTGTTCATTTTCCATGTAGTTGAGCAGTTTTGAGTGAGTTTCTTGATCCTGAGTTCTAGTTTGATTGCGCTGTGGTCTGAGAGACAGTTTGTTATAATTTCTGTTCTTTTACATTTGCTGAGGAGAACTTTACTTCCAACTATGCAGTCTATTTGGGAATAGGTGTGGTGTGGTGCTGAAAACAATGTAGATTGTGTTGATTTGGGGTGGAGAGTTCTGTAGATGTCTATTAGGTCTGCTTGGTGCAGAGCTGAGTTCAATTCCTGGGTATCCTTGTTAACTTTCTGTCTCGTTGATCTGTCTAATGTTGACAGTGGGGTGTTAAAATCTCCCATTATTATTGTGTGGGAGTTTAAGTCTCTTTGTAGGTCACTCAGGACTTGCTTTATGAATCTGGGTGCTCCTGTATTGGGTGCATATATATTTAGGATAGTTAGCTCTTCTTGTTGAATTGATCCCTTTACCATTATGTAATGGCCTTGTCTCTTTTGATCTTTGTTGGTTTAAAGTCTATTTTATCAGCGACTAGGATTGTAACCCCTGCCTTTTTTTGTTTTCCATTTGCTTGGTGGGTCTTCCTCCATCCCTTTATTTTGAGTCTATGTGGGTCTCTGCATGTGAGATGGGTTTCCTGAATACAGCACACTGATGGGTCTTGACTCCTTATCCAATTTGCCAGTCTGTGTCTTTTAATTGGAGCATTTAGCCCATTTACATTTAAGGTTAATATTGTTATGTGTGAATTTGATCCTGTCATTATGATGTTAGTTGGTTATGTTGCCCATTAGTTGATGCAGTTTCTTCCTAGCTTCGATGGTCTTTACAATTTGGCATGTTTTTGCAGTGGCTGGTACCGATTGTTCCTTTCCATGTTTAGTGCTTCCTTCAGGAGCTCTTTTAGGGCAGGCCTGGTGGTGACAAAATCACTCAGCATTTGCTTGTCTGTAAAGTACTTTATTTCTCCTTCACTTATGAAGCTTAGTTTGGCTGGATGTGAGATTCTGGGTTGAAAATTCTTTTCTTTAAGAATGTTGAATATTGGCCCCCACTCTCTTCTGCTTGTAGAGTTTCTGCCGAGAGATTAGCTGTTAGTCTGATGGGCTTCCCTTTGTGGGTAACCCGACCTTTCTCTCTGGCCACCCTTAACATTTTTTCCTTCATTTCAACTTTGGTGAATCTGACAATTATGTGTCTTGGAGTTGCTCTTCTTGAGGAGTATCTTTGTGGTGTTCTCTGTATTTCCTGAATCTGAATGTTGGCCTGCCTTGCTAGATTGGGGAAGTTCTCCTGGATAATATCTTGCAGAGTGTTTTCCAACTTGGTTCCATCCTCCCCATCACTGTCAGGTACACCAATCAGACGTAGGTTTGGTCTTTTCACATAGTCCCATATTTCTTGGAGGCTTTGTTCGTTTCTTTTTATTCTTTTTTCTCTAAACTTCTCTTCTCACTGCATTTCATTCATTTCATCTTCCATCGCTGATACCCTTTCTTCCAGTTGATCGCATCGGCTACCGAGGCTTCTGCAATCTTCACGTAGTTCTCGAAACTTGGCTTTCAGCTCCATCAGCTCCTTTAAGCCCTTCTCTGCATTGGTTATCTTAGTTATATATTCATCTATTTTTTTTCAAAGTTTTTAACTTCTTTGCCATTGGTTTGAATTTCCTCCTGTAGCTCGGAGTAGCTTGATTGTCTGAAGCCTTCTTCCCTCAACTCATCAAAGTCATTCTCCATCCAGCTTTGTTCCATTGCTGGTGAGGAACTATGCTCCTTTGAAGGAGAGGTGCTCTGCTTTTTAGAATTTCCAGTTTTTCTCCTCTGTTTTTTCCCCATCTTTGTGGTTTTATCTACTTTTGGTCTTTGATGATGGTGAGGTACAGATGGGTTTTTGGTGTGGGTGCCCTTTCTGTTTATTAGTTTTCCTTCTACCAGACAGGACCCTCAGCTGCAGGTCTGTTGGAGTTTGCTAGAGGTCCACTCCAGACCCTGTCTGGCTGGGTGTCAGCAGCGGTGGCTGTAGAACAGCGGATTTTCGTGGACCACAAATTCAGCTGTCTGGTTGTTCCTCTGGAAGTTTTGTCTCAGAGGAGTACCTGGCTGAGTGAGGTGTCAGTCTGTCCCTACTGGGGGGTGCCTCCCAGTTAGGCTGCTTGGGGGGTCAG